>NC_047043.1:92407172-93032172 GCF_011762595.2 Tursiops truncatus | reverse complement strand
TATGATCCAAACTTGTGCAAAGAGCTGGAGTTTGGGAGTCAGGAAAATCTTGATCTGAATTCCAATTTTGCTATCTTCTTGCCGTGTGACATGGAGAATTTACCTAACTGATTTCTAATCATTGCCCCTGCTGTTATTCTCACCCTCACTCCATAGTCTACTCTCAGAACGCTCCTCCTTGTCCATGCCTCCCCGGCCATGCCCAAACGCACGAGTTCTTCCCTAATGGACTCTGCCTGTAACAGTCGTCCCCAGACCAATGCAGGGCTAACCCCACACCTTCTTCAAGTGTTTGCTTACTGCTCATATACCTGCCACCGAGGTCTCCCCCGACCACCGTACTTAATACTGCAACGTGGTCCCACCCCACTCCCTTACCTGGGCTGCTCTAAGTTTCCTTTTTCTTTTCTTAGCATATATCACCTTTGCACACCACACGATATTAATATATATGTAAATATTATGTTTACTGGGCCTCTCCCCACTATATTATAAACTCTACAGAATTAAGAGAGCTTCATCTATTTAGTTCTTTGGTGTATCCCCATCAACTAGAAGAGCAACTAGCACATGACAGGAACTCAAAAAATATTTGATTTAAATAATCAAACAAATTAATCTCTGTGACTTTTTTAGACCTGGAAATTGTAAACAAAAATGTATTCTCATAAAGTTTTCTATGCACTAAAATGTAATTTTATTTGCCTAACAGTGTTTACCAAATAGTTGCTTAGTAAATGTTATTTTCCTCTCTATTCTCCCTAAGCATCTTACTGGAAATTTGACAGGCTGATACTAATTATGTTTTAGAGGCTAGGTTCTTTATTCTCTGCCATCTTTGGTACTTGGGCAACCAAAATCCCACGTGATCAGGTGAACAGCATGTGTTTGATCTTGGAGACAAAGTCAGCATATGATTATTTCAAGGAACAGTCACGCTGGAATATGAATATAAATGCAGAATTAAAATGAGGGGACCAAGTAAAAAATAAAAAACTAAAATGAAATGGATACAAGTGCTATTTGAGCAGTGTTTAAGCTGAACCCCTAATTCATGTTACCCCATGAAGCAGGAAGATGACAGATGAGCAATCAAGATCAAGGAAACAGTTGTTAGAACCCAACATGGGAGCTACTTGGGTCTAGGTTTTTACTTGAGGAAATTCCATTTCTGGAGGTGTATGGATTCTCATGGCTTCTAGGAGAAGTACTGAAGGTTTGTTTCCCTTTTCCTCCAACCATTGTCTTACTTCTATGCAAGGATGGATCCAGACCAGAGGAAAGACACACAATCCCTGATAATTAGGAGTTCTAACACAGACTGTCCAAATTTCTGGAAACTTTTTGAGTCAAGGGCAAAGGGCATGCTAGTTATAAAACACCCACCAATTTAGTTTATTTTGGGGGGAAGGAGGATATCCAGTTGAGAAAAGAGGTTGATACAAGTCACTTTACAAAGAGAAGAATATAATGTACACGACTGTTCCAGGCAGACAGAAGAGGGAAGAGAGAAGCACGTGGGTGGTAGGAAGAAGCATGGAGGAAAGGAAGTGATGCATGTGGCTACAGGTATTCCCTGACCACAATTATTTTTTCTAGTTCGTCATTTTTTATTTGCTTGTTTGTTTTAACTTTGTTTATGCTAATTTTTGTCAACTAAAAGTTATTTTTTTCAAGTGTAATATCATCTCTTTTCTTATTGTTTTTCATTTTGAGTCAAAATTAGACAGTTTTTCCTTCTCCAAGATTAAAGCGGAATTTAATCATTTTTCCTAATACTAGTATTATTTTATATTTTACCATTAAATCAATACTAATAATTATTTCTTTCAAAATAATAAAAATTTACCATGTACTAAGACCAGTACATGAACTAACCCACTTAGTCCTTATTATAATACTGAGATGGGGATTTTATCTATGTATGTATAAAAGGGGAAACTGAGGGTCAGAGAAGTTGCAAGGTCATACAGCTAATAAGCTGCAGTGTGACACAGCCAGAAGTTCAGCCCACCCCTGATTCTGGAATATTTAAATACCACTGGAAGGTTGGTTTACTGAAAGACACACAGTCTGAAGAATAAATTTATGGGGGTGAGGTAGTGGTGCCTGAGAAAAGCAATAGGTCGTGCTATTTTACGAAAAAAGAGAGATACAATAAGACAAATTACGTTCTACAGAATATTATATTGCTTGGTTTTGGATATTTTCTCCCACCGATGCAACGATTTATGAAAGTGATTTTTCTTTTTATTTCAATGAATCTAACAATTTGCTGAACAATTAGGATTTGTCATTTCTACTATTATCTTCCACTAATATCATTCCCATCTGTACATTCTGATAAGTACTACCCGTGTTTATTTTTATTTATTTATTTTTATTTTTTTTTTTTGCGGTACACGGGCCTCTCACTGCTGTGGCCTCTCCCGTTGCGGAGCACAGGCTCCGGACATGCAGGCTCAGCGGCCATAGCTCACGGGCCCAGCCGCTCCGCGCCATGTGGGATCTTCCCGGACCAGGGCACGAACCCGTGTGCCCTGCATCGGCAGGCGGACTCTCAACCACTGCGCCACCAGGGAAGCCCTACCTGTGTTTATTTTAAAGAGGAAAATGATCTTATGCATAACAAAACCTCAAAACTAATTAAAGAGTGTCTGAAGGCATATCTCAAAATACAGGCTTAGACACTATGCTCAGAGTTTTAGTGTGATAAAACATACATAATGCAAGAGCAAAAGAGTTAGGAGAAAGTTCAGCAAAAATTATTTGAACTTCCATTAAGAGAGTGTTCCAGCTGTCTCTCTCCTCCATCACACCATTAAGCATCCCATTATCATTAGCTCTCTTTGTCAGTTTTAACAATTTTCTTTTCACCTAAACACCACTTTATTCTCTGACTCAACAAATGCAATTTGGATCTCATTAACGTGGTTGGTGTTAACCTTAGAATAACAAGTTAAAACTACCTTTCATGTGTACTGTGAGCTTGACTCTCATTTAAATCAGGTAGCTGAGTTTCTTTGTCATGGTCATAGGCTGTCCCTTCCAAATAGGTCAGCGAGCATGCCTTGGGGACCCAGAATCTCAGTAAAGTCACTGCAGTGAATAAATGGGTATGCAGTCCCATTCAATAACAGAAAATACAGAGAAGTAAATGATCTTTTCTGTAATGCAAAGAGCTCCTGCTTACAAAATAGAAGACCTAGGTTCTAATTACAGATATTAATTTACAATTGGATATGGACAGATCACTTAATCATTTGTTTTTCAGCAGAAAAACAAAGGTATTAAACTGAAGGGTTGTAAGTCCTCTCCAGTTAAAAGACACCAGCAGACATCTGGTGCCTGTGCAGATACTCTTTTCAGACAAGTGCACTCATCCTCCAGAAGACCTGCAAGTCATGTTCAAATCTGTAACCTTCTGTGGAAAACTGTCCTTGGCCAAGTAGGGGAGATGCCTTTTGTCAGGTTAAACAAGACTCCCACCTCCAGGTGGGACAACTCCAGTACAAGCTATGTTCCAGAATATCCCCTCGCCCCTAGACTAAAACAAGACTGTATGTAAGACCACATCAGTTCTCATCTATTTCTTCCCTATCCTGCTTTACTCACTCTTAAGTGGTTCAGAAAAAGTACATTCTCCATAATCACAGCGCACCCAAATCCCTGACTCAGGCGCTCCCTCTAAGGAACTCACATGACAAAGGATTTTCTACTCTGCTGATGACTTGCTGAAATGAACATTTTCAAGGAAGCACTTAATAAATTAGTTACCTCATATATAAGTTTAGAGGTTAGTAAGACATTTCAGGCAGTGTCAGCTTAGATAGGAACTACTATTCATGGTAAGTCAAGGATAGATTTCCTAAAGAAAAGATATCTGAGCTGCCTGGAAAAGTGAATTCTAGGGGAAAAGGCATCCCAAGCAGAGAAAACAGCATTGGCAAAGGATGAGAGGTATCGCAGATGCATACTTGCTCCAGGAATGCAGGCATAGAAGATAGATGAACTTTTAAAGTACAGCCTTGTGGTAGGAGGGGAGGAAGGGGCCAAGTCATTATGGAAATGACATTATATGACATTATTAAAACATGAAAATTACATTACAGCTAATATTTCTTAAGACTTTACTCTGTGCCAAGTTCTTGCTCAGTATTTCCAACCTACCAATATATTTCATCCATTCAGACACCACAACAGACATACACACTGGGTAGTGTTATGTTTCCTTTCACAAGTGAGGAAACTAAGGCACAGAGAGGTTAACACAGATAGCAGGTAGGAACTGACAGACCCTGGATAAAAACCTTGTCATTTCAAAGACTACCTCGTAAACCTCTGAACAGTGATGGCCTCCCATAACCATTTACAACCTTTATGCCCCAGTAATGAATTTGGAAGATGAGGAGGAAGGATTGAAGGATATTAAGCAGCACAGTGGTGTGATTTTATACAAGTTTGATAAAATTCATCCTCGTAGCATGTTTTATTAGAAAGTTCCATCAAACCAAATGGAAGAATAAATGAAACTAAGGAGATTAGGAAACTACTGAGCATTTTAGCCTTAGAGACAATTCAGTGAACATTAGTTGGCTTAGGCTGCTGTCACAAAATACCATAACTGGGTGGCTTAAACAACAGACATTTATTCTTCATAGTAGTGAAGGCAGGAAATTCAAGATCAATAGGCTGGAGGATGTGGTTCCTGCTGAGAACCTTCTTACTGTCTTGAAGAGGGCTGCCTTTTCAATGTACATTCACATGGAGGAGAGAGAGAGAGACTCTCTTCTTAAAAGGACACTAATCTCTCATGACAAACCCAAATCATGACCTCAACTAAACCTAATTACCTCCCAAGGCCCCACCTCCAAATATTATTGCACTGGGCACTATGGCTTCAACATGTGAACTGTGGGGGGACAAGAACATTTAGTCCACAGCAGACCCTGAACCAAGTGGCTGTGGGAATATGGAGGAGAGGAAAGATTTGAAGATACTTGTGGTTCTTTTCCTTCTGGTAGAAGTTTAAAATAATAGCCATGTGAATTTTGTTGATATAAGGTCATCAGATGTAGCAAATAAAGACACAAAATTCCCAGTCATATCTGAATTTCAGATAAGCGAAGAATAATTTTTAGTGACTGTCCCATGCAATATTTGGAAAATATTTATACTAAAAAAAATCACTTGTTTAGCTAAAATTCAAATATGCTGGAGTGTGCTACTGAACTTTATCTGGCAATCTTAGTCCTGGGTCATGTGCGGTTTTAGAATATGGCCGACAACACTTGCACAAATATCTGTGTAAGAGCAGAATAAGTTCTCCCTCTACTACCATGCAGGAAATGTAACAGAAACTGTCTTCTCTATGTTCTCAATATTCCAACATCTGCCGGGTTTTCAGAGGGAAAATGAAAACCTACCTGTAAAAAAAATGATGTTTTGATTTCTCCAGTTTAGTAAAATATTTAGTCCTGTGGTTCACTAAATGGCATTAATGAGAAAATAGGTCACAGGACTGTTTCCCTTGAGGTGCAGTTAGCAAAGAAAAGCATATGGCATTTTACAGCTGGATTTTACAACCCATAGTTTTGTGCAATGACCTTCTTTTCTGATGAAGAACTGGAGACCCCAAGCAGTTACGGGACTTACCAAAGGTCACACAGTGAGCAGCACTGATCTGTGACACCCACTGTGCTAAGTCAAATATAAGCACTTTATCATTTAATCCTCACCACAATACGAGAGGTAGTGACATTATCACACTTTTAAAGTTAAAGTGAATTTAGCTCATTTTGCTTGAGGAAGCAGGGCAGAAAACAGCAGAGCTGAGATTTGAAATGAAAACTGAATCATGAGTCTATTGTCTCTTAATCTTTACAAAATCAATCTCCCCCCCTCCCTCCCTTCCCCTCTTCCCCTCCTCTCCATCCCCCCCCTTATACACACACACACACACACACACACACACACACACACACACACACAGTACACACACACAGAAAACACATTCACCATGCTACCTTCTCCTACTGGTCATAACATAGTTCTACTGCATAGTGTACCTCCAAGGGGGTTAAAAGTATTGTGCATTTCTTGACACAAATTCAGTGCCAAGACAAAAATAAGCAATGTGCCCTGGACTAGGAGTATCATAACACACAGTTATACCAGGCTTCAATACCAAAGCATAATGATCAGATGACCCTGTGACTCTTCCACTGGGACACCTGTATTCTGTAATGTTTTTCCTCATCCAGACTTCTATCTCATTAGCATAGTTTTCCATACAGTATGTGAATTGTAATAGTGCCTGCATTTTTATATTTTACTTATTTTTTTAAGGGAACTTCATTATTTTTACTTATTTATTTTTGGCTGCATTGGGTCTTTGTTGCTGCGCGGGCTTTCTCTAGCTGCAGCGAGCAGGGGCTACTCTTCGTTGTGGTTCATGGGCTTCTCATTGCAGTGGCTTCTCTTGTTGCAGAGCACAGGCTCTAGGTGTGCAGGCTTCAGCAGTTGTGGCAAGTGGGCTCAGTAGTTGTGGCTGGTGGGCTCTAGAGTGCAGGCTCAGTAGCTGTGGTGCACAAGTTTAGTTGCTCCGCGGCATGTGGGATCTTCCCAGACCAGGGCTCAAACCCGTGTCCCCTGCATTGGCAGGAGGATTCCTAACCACTGTGCCACCAGGGAAGCTCACCTATATTTTTAATAGACTTTTATTTTTTAGAGCAGTTTTAGGTTCATACCAAAAGTGAGCAGAGAGTACAGAAATTTCCCATATACCACTCTGCCATTCGCACAGCCTTGTTCAATATCCCTTACCAGAGTGATACATTTGTTACCGTTGAGGAACCTACACTGATACATCATTTTCACCACAAAGTCCACAGTTTACATTAGGGTTCACTCTTAGTGTTGTACACTCTATAGGTTTTGACAAATGTATAATGACACATATTCATCATTATAGCTATTGTCTGAATTTCAATTCCATTTCTGACTTAGCAATTACAAATCTGACTAGAATTTGTTTTAGAAAATAGAGTATCTTTATAGAGTATCAGAAATCTTGGGCCACAATAGAGTTAGTGAAATGTTTGAGTAGGAATTCGTAAAAGTTTGTAAAGCAATCAATATTAGCCAGCAGCTATATAGCTTTGACAACCTCTGCAAGATTTCCAAATACTATTTCAAAATTTGCTTCAGGAAATGTATATGATGTTACAATAATAAGTAAAGATACTTAAACATATAAGTAATGAATCTTCTTGGGAGTCCAGAGTGAATCTAAATTGTTTCTATGTTAAATATTAACTTGTTTTACTAAATATCATCTTGTTCACTACAGACGTGTGAACATTAATATATCAGGGAAAAGAGTGAATTTTATACTTACTACAAATTGAAGGATGGCCTTTTCATTATGCTTCCTTCTGAAACATAAAGCACTTCAACCAAGGAGGTTAATCTGTAGCAAAATGATCTTCATTAATCTAAACTCTCTGAAGGCTGGATCACTCAGGCAGAGCATTCTAGCATGCTCACACTGGTCAGCTCACTTTCAATATGTGAACATAGAAAAAGAGACAGCTTTCTTGGTACTGGATTTAAAAAAACAGTTTTGAATTTTCTCAGATATTCATAAGGAGTTATAGTTTCTCAAGCTCCTTTCTTCCCCTAAAACATCAAAAAAAAATTGTATTGACTTAATGACCCAGTGCCTGAAATATCTGGAGTGCTCAAGAACTTTAAACGAACCTATGTCATGCTTTAATGTGTGTGACTCAAGATTCTTTGAATAAACTAAAGTGATACAATTATAGAATGCGAGTGCTGGTAGAATCAGCGGTATTCACTATCAGTCCAATTATTAACAAATAGCTATACTCAAGCCATTGAAAAGTCCTATTGATTGTACCACCAAAGAATATCTCAAATCTTTACATTTTTCCCCATCACCACGTCAACCTCTCCTGTCCAAACCTATCATTCCCCTCTGCCTTCGACAGTCTCCATTCATCCTAGTTTACAGAGCCCATCTCCCCTCCTGCAGATACATTCCTTCAATATCTGCTGCTAGTGGGAGCTTTCTAAAATACATTTTGGATCAAGTCTCTACCTTAAATGGCTTCCCATTACCCTTAGAATAAAGTCAGAAATCACTCACTGCCCTACAAGCCCCGATAGAGTTAGTTAGCCCCTGCTTAGTTCACCGCAATCATTACACTACGAGGAGCTCTGCATTCACTGGACTTCCCCACACTGGCCTTCTCTCTGATCCTTTCACTCATCACGATCTTTTCAGTCCCAAGGCATGCCTTCTTTCTTCCTTTCCTTTACCACGTGGTTACTTTCTACTCATCCTTCAAGTCTCACCCTAAATGTCTCTTTCCCAGGATATCCTCTTCTGACCCCTTAGGAAATTTAGGTAACCATGCTGTAAGTTCTCTCCTAAACTCTTCCTTTAAAGTACTTGCTGTAATTTTCTCCAAACAATTATTACCCTGAGTATTTGTGTAAAATATTTCTTCCTCCACCAAGCTCTCTGAAACCACATGTGCATTTTTCATCACTGATTCGTCTAACTATCATGTGGCACTCAAGTTTGGCTGAAAATTAAAATAGAGATTTAAAAAACGCTGATGCCTACGCCATGTCTCAAATCAATTAAATCAGAAACCCTGGGAGCTGGCCTGGCTAGCATTTTTTTTAAAGCTCCTTAATATTTTATTTTTAAAACTCTCAGAGTGACTCAAATGGAATTCAAGCTTAAGAACATGTGAATTCACACAATGTTTGGCATAAAATAGATGCTCAAGAAACACTTGTTCTACTAAAGGAAGACTAGATTAGGAATATGAGATAACCAGAGACAAGGGGCTCACAGGGAAGCAAAGCAAGTAACCAAATTTAAATGCAACAGAAAATTTTTGAAGAACCATCTATGCATAAGGTTAAGCTTTGGTCTAAAGGGTGGAGATAAAAATAAAAATTAAGCATTACCCCTATCCTCTAAGAAGACACAGCTAAGTGTAGTTATACTCTAGTTATACTCGAATATAACAAATTTGTTACAAAGGAAAGAGTCACCTCCCAAGAGAAAAAAGAAATCTTCTGTTGGATTGGGAAGCAGGAAAATTACAGAGGTATGAGAATTGGGACCACCTGCATCCACACAGCTTAACTCACATGACTGTGAACTGAGGACACCTCTATCAACAGTTAATCATTTGTTCCTGGAACATTGCCCAGAAATGTTCAGATTGTAAAGCAACAGATATCTTCCCTGTTTGCATTAGTAAATTCCTACAAACCTATATACCTGAACAGTTTGCTCACCTTGGCAAAAATGTCTCCTACTTTAGATTCCTCATGTGGGCAAACAGCTCATTTGTCAAACTCACTTCAAGACTCTCATCATGCTATGATCACCACTGATAAACTATTATATTATGAACTTTGCCCTATCCTAGTTAGTTTCCCACCTTGAAATACCTGCCTTAAGCTAAGTGAGCCAAGAGATCAAAACCCTCTAAATCCTCTGCTGACCTCCCCATTTTGAAGCCCTACTAAGATTTTTTCAGTGAATCCTAAGAACAAGAAATCCTTTCGAAAAATCCTTTAACATAGATCAGATTTCAAAATCTGTATCCTTGGTGGAAACCAGCCTTGTTAATAATAAAACTGTTTCTCTGTATGTCTGCAACACACACAAATAAGAGGATGATTATGATCAGGGTTCGTATTTCACTTCCAAGCCAGGGCTTTAGTGCATGTATATAAAAGTTCAACAAGATGGGTATCATGACATATGAAAGGTGACTAACTGAAACCAAGAGAAGAGATGTCATCCCCAATTCAAAGAGCCTTCTGCCCTACAGAAAGTAGAGTGGTCCACTTTAGAGAGTGTCTCAAAGCACACCTAACCTTTCTACTTGAGAATGCTTAGGCCATACAGAATGCTACTGTATTTTTTTTAAAAGCACTTTTTTGGTAAAAATTGCTTAAATAAAAAAAATCATAACAACAAAAATACAAAAAAGTAGAAAAAACAAAATCCCTCTACTTAAAAAAATTACTCATATTGTTTACATCATTTCAGATCTTGCTTATGCAAATAAGGAAATAAATCTATTTACATATTGCATGTATTTACGGATAGATGGGGGGTGAATGAATGCATGGGTGGTGGATAGATAAGGAGAGAGAGATAAAGAGATGGTTAGATTGATAAAAATGGGGTCATTCCACAATGACTTTGAAAGTTTCTGAGTAAATTTTGTTTTGCTTGATTTTGACGAAGATATTGAAGAGAGGATCAAGTAGTTACTGAATCATAAGCACTCTTCACTGTAAGAAACAAACTTTCTTAAAGTATCCCTCTAACAAAAATGTGATTTAAAACAGCAAGAAGTCATCTCCTTATTTTTACTAATGCTACATGATTTATTATTGGAAGATATATCTATCTTCATAACGTAACTGATGAAATACCTTACAATAAAGTTCTATTATATCTGAAAGTGTAGGCTTCTCAACAGGCTCTTTGAATTATGAATTGAGTGAGCATCATGAATAATTTCAAACAAAATAGATTCATTTCTTTCTCCACACTGGGGATCAAGAAATGTGTGTTAAAACAGGTGAAACTTTGGGATCCTAAAACTGGAAAGTATGTTTTAGAGTTGCTTAACACAAGAAATTCAGTATGTGGACATTATGTGGAACATTCATAGACAAATTCCCTCTTGCTACACTGGTATTTTGCAAATAAACTGGCAAATGTCAGCAACTTGTATGTTAGAAATGTCTTCTTTTTTTTAGAATAACAAATAGTTTGCTTATGAACTTACATTCCCCCCATTCTGTGAAAACTTGGTATATTTAGTTTAAATATGAGTTAGAGTTTGAAAAGTATCTTAAAAATCTAGGCAAAGCTTATATTTTCTGATCTTAGAAGCTAAAGATGTGAAAACACTGCCACATATATGAATGTAAGTAGAAGATGTCATGAGATTTCCCTCTGGAAGGATGGTTCTATTTTGCCCCCACTGGCAACTTGTATAAAGACACTGACAAAATAATCTCTATCCTCTACCCCACCCCTCCCCTGCCTCCTGAAAAGTCCAGAGTCCAATGCTAGTTGTGGTAAGATTGGAGAGGACTAAAGAGTACACTGGGCTGGGGAGAGAAGGAAGAGGAACTGGCATTCACTACAGAGCTAGGATGTACCAAGGTTTGATTCTTTACCTTCACAGTCTCCCAAAATCTTCACCACAGTACTGTGGATTTCTCCAAAATGCAGACAGGAAAGAGAGCTATAGAAAAATTAATGACCTTCACAGAGGCAAAAGGCAAGTTGTTCATGGACCTGAATGAGCACTCAAGTCTTTCGATTCCTAATCCAGTTCACTTCTTACTATTCTGCTCTGACTCTATAATAGGAAACAATACTCATAAAATGTCCATGGCTACCTATCATAATAAAAAATTAAGAAAATAACCGACTAAATGTATTTTATCCCAGTTAATCATTTATGGAATCACAATCTGATTTCTGGCCTGGCTGATTATAAAGCTCATTCTACATTACTTATGTATCCTTCCTTTTAGATTGTAAATATATAAGCCCCATTAAACTAAGGAATGTATTCCTGTGTTCACTGTTGAAACTCTTGTGTCTGGCACTATGCTTGTCAAGGAATTATTATTTTCCAGGCAAATGCATATTAAATAAATATAAACCATTGAGGACATGGCGTCATTGGGTCCCAACTGGAAATGGTTTAATGTGGTTGATGTAATGTTGCATGAAGTAATTTTTACCTCAGTTGATTGACCTGTCTCTCTCTCTCCCCCTCTCTCCCTCTGTGCCTCTCTCTCTTTCTTTCTCTCCCACTGCTTACCTGACCACAGGCCCAAACTGGTTCATAATCTAGAGGGAAGCAGTGATGCTTAGGCTCCCCTGAAATCCCAACCTAAGTGAAACAACAAATAACAGGAAGAGGGTGCCCCATTTTCAAAATAGGACTTTCATTACTTGTAGAGCTGGATTTAACAATGTACCTTGGAGTATGGACAAAATTGGGCTTGTTACTTTTTCTTTACCCTCAAATCCAGAATCCTGGGATTCCTTTCTGGAAGTAGATCTGAGGGCCTGGAAGACTCTGAGCTGCCTCTGTTAGCAGGAGAGGACATGAGGCTGAATCAAGTCTACCCTTAGGTACTTGGGTACCACGGAGAGGGGGCGGAAGGAAGAAGAGAGTGAGGACCTCAACTTTCGCTTTAGACAGACCACTGAATCATTCTCACTGGTATTACTCATTCCTCTTCCAATAGTAAAAAATAGTAAAAAGGAGCAGAAGACACAAGGGGATCAGAGGCCTTCTCGCCAACGGGAAAGAGTAAAAATCCTGTCCCTTCCATGAGTGTGTGCAGAGGGAGGTACTAAGCTAACCACTGTCCATAATGCTATGAGATGAGAAACACTGGAAATGAACGAATGGGGAAAGAGAAGAGCAGAGAAAGCATGTGGCTTATTTTGAGTCCCTTTTAAAGCTGGGTGATCTACATATGTTTCCCAGCTGTATCGTTCAGCTATTTTTTGCCTCTTTTGTCATGTGAGCTAACAGCAAGACAGCATGTCAGAGCTCAGAGCAATCCCAGCACCACTGGTTGGGAAATTTAACTAGGTGTCCTCAAACCCTGCTGTTAACTAAGATTTCTGTGATGCACTAGGCTTGAAAGCCAAATAAAGCAACCCCTTTAATTTACACTAAGTAGGGTGAACAGATTTTCAAGTGCAGCAATTTGAGCCTGTGGGCAGGCAGGTACCACCAGAGAATGACAGAGATAAAACAACAGCAGCTGGAAAAGGCAGCCTAGAAAATGTCTCCCAAAATAGCATAAACCCTTGGAAACAACAGTCTCAGGGGAGTCTAAACCTAAGATAGGATTCAAGGTGAATCAGAAGTGGGTATTCAAATAACCATCCATTTAGAAGATTAGCATAGAATGAGTTGACAAGAGAAAAAATTTATGGATTAAATAGGCATTATTTAGAAGATATTCCCATAATGAGTTATCTACTTTATTATTCAATTATATTTATGTTCTGCTACTTTATTTATTTTTTAATTGTAATTTTTTTATTGGAAAACAAATATACAACTTGGAATGGATTTGAGGCAAATTGTGCCATAAGCAGATTTTCTTTAAGTGGCTAAAACAAAGTTTAAAAAGCAAGTAACAATAAAAGAAAATATTTCTGGTACAGGACCAGCAGTACAAAAAAATAGTGTACGAGTACCTGGATAAAACACCCATTTTGCAATAGTGCAACTTTTAAGTACATATTGTTGACTGCCCATAGTCCACGCAGAGTTACAACTCCACACTTCAACAACAACATGCTGACAGTTCCTAAAGAAAACTACTTAAAGAAAAAGGCATCACCCAGATGTTCCCTCATTTGACCAACTTCATCTAAGTTTAGATGTGCAGAAGGGCTTATTAGATATATCCAGAGTTAGCCACATGCAACATGTTACTTGATCAATTTTTCTAAAATAAGGTTTCAGGACAATGACAGTAAGATAAGGGAAGAAAACATGGAGGAATGAAGTCCTAATTACCATACATGCATATTTTTTTTGAAAATAGGAGGAATCCTTTTATAGATAAGTTATAAACAAAGAAAAGGCAAATAAACAATTTTGTACAAGAAATATAACACATTCTGTACAATGTCTTCACTTTGCTGTCATCATTTGTACAAACTCTTCATAGTTTACTTGACCATCACCATCAATATCTGCTTCCCTGATCATTTCATCAACCTCTTCGTCTGTTAACTTCTCTCCAAGGTTTGTCATCACATGGCGGAGCTCTGCTGCACTAATATAGCCATTACCACCCTTATCAAACGCAAGGAATGCTTCTCTAGTTTCTTCTTCACTGTCTGTGTCTTTCATCTTTCTTGCCATGATTGTCAGAAATTCCGGGAAGTCAATTGTGCCATTACCATCAGCATCCACCTCATTAATCATGTCCTGTAACTCTGCTTCTGTGGGATTCTGCCCAAGAGACCTCATTACAGTTCCCAACTCCTCTGTTGTTACAGTTCCATCACCATCCTTGTCAAATAGTGAAAAAGCTTCTTTGAATTCTGCCATCTGCTCTTCAGTCAGCTGGTCAGCCATGCTGCAAGCGCTACCAGTCTCCGGGACTCGACTACACAACCACTCAGCTCGCTCACTCCACTCGGACTAATTCTGTTCTGCTACTTTAATCGACTTATTTTATGCCTAACAGAAACTCAATACATGGTTGATGAGTAAATCTCCAATCAGAATTCATCCCTCCGTTACCTCTATGCCTAAGGAACAGAGTCTGAATCTGTTGCAACAATACTCCCTGTGTGGAAGTCTGGAAAGAAAGTAGAAAGATTTTTGACAAGTACAGTGATTGAAGAAAGAAACAGATTTGAGAGATTCCAGAGGAAGAAGCAAGGACCACGATGACGAGGGAGAGGTGAAATTTTGGGTGGGTGCAATGAGGAAGGAGGAAAGCTCCAGAATGATGGCCAGGTTTGGCGTGAATAAATGGCTAAACTATCAGTTCTCCCAAAAGAGGGTTACCTGATTTACAATGTTTGACACATCTCTTATCACACAAAAGTGCTCGATTGCTTGAATTGTTTTGAATAGTATGTTTTCATTAGTGCCAATAGTGAAAACATAATTAAAAGCATGTTTGTAGTGAGAGGCAATAAGTTCATTTTTGCACATGGCAAATTTAAAGTTCTTATGGGACCACTAAGCAAAGAGGTCCCATTGCTTGTTGGATATGTATGAATGGAGCAGATGGGAAATAGGGTCTAGATTTGTAGATATGGTGTTGATGAGATTATTGAAAGCAACACAGTATAAAGAGAATATGTAACCTGAGAAAAGAAGAAGTCAGACATTGGAATATCAACATTTAGTGAAGTGATAGGTAACTATGATGAGAGAGGGGTGGAATAGCCAAAGATGTAGGAGAAAGTCCAGGGCAAACTGGTTTCACAGAATTCAAGGTGGAAAAAAAATCATGTGGAAGAGAGTACTCAACTGTGCATTTCACTGGATATAAATTTTATATCAATTAAAAAAAAGACCACTTACCCTCAGACATCCTTTACTAATTTGTTTTGGCCTAGATTGTTTTGCTTCTAGAGATTCACTGCCTCTACTGGTGTGTTGAAACAGCAGCCTCCAGTGGTTATGGTTGTGGAGAACTAGGATTTATGGACTAGGTACGTTTTTTTCACATAGTACATGCTCAACAAAGTGAGTTGAACTAAATTAATTGTTCTTCAGTCACAAAGAAACAAATGCTTTCCGTGACGCTCTCTTAGGGCAAAGAACATTGGCTTAAAGTGAAGATCCTGGGATTATGCTGGTAAAACAGTCAAGACTGTTTGCTTGAAATACTGATCCACGGTCCAATCGTTGTTTGCTGGCTGCTGTGGCAATCTGAAGCTCACAAGATCAGCATCTTTGCTCTCCCTTCCCCTCAATTTTTGGTTGTTATGGTAGGGACAGCAAGCCAATAGTTATGCTTAGCTCTGAGTATATGATCAATTATTTCTTTCTTCATAGTATGCTTTCTTAAAAAGCCAAAAAGTGCATTTTTACCCTAACAAGCCTTTTAAAAGTTGCTCATAGTGTGCCACTGACAACAATAGTCGTAAATTTCAATTTCTACTCCACCTCTCAGACTTGCTTTATCTTTTTTAGATCTTCTTTTCTTCTCACCCGACGAGAACGTTTTTCCAGACCTCAAGAATCTTGAGAACTCCACTGAGTCCACAACACCAGACACTGGGGTCTTGCAGAGGCACACAGTTACTAAACAGTTGCTGACCCTTCCTTATAGCTCTCTATCACTTTCTTGTTTCCACTCGTCCGACTTCGGAGCTCTCTTGAAAGCCCATCTCCCTTACGCTACATTAAGCCCCTCTCAATTCCACCCAACATTTTTCAATGGCTCCCTGCTTCCTTAATCTCTACTTCCCATCTATTCCCCTGGTAAAAGTTAGCTTCTCTAAATTCTTCACTTATGTTTTGCATTGACATGCCTTATGTCCAGTCATTTCAGTGAAAAGAAATATCCTAAAAGGGAAGGATTCACCATGAAGAATGAGGACCATTGATGGATTATACTTTTGCGTGTGTCTTTGAAATTCCAAATTCATCTTCAGCACGTGGTTATATCATATGATGAAGTGAAATATCAATATGTTTAAAAATATAATTTTGTATTTGTGATGAAATCTAATTTATTGAAGCTATATTTCTATACACACACACGCACACACACACACACAAATGGCTATGTTCACAGTTCCCTAAATCTACCATATTTTAAAAATGTAAACATTTTTATATTGGTAGCTACATTACCCCACTGTTTTACTTATTTTACTTAAAAAAAATATTTGCCTTCTTGTTAAAGGAAAGCTAAGTACGGAAAAAAAAGTTACTTTAAAACTATAAAAAGATATATCAGAAGAAAAAAAAAGTATGAGAGGCGTGTAGGAATTTCAGAGTTTTCTCATGGGCATGGTGAAGTGAACACTAGAATCAAGTTAGAGTTCTACCACATACTATTCCTATGTTTCTGGACAAGTCATGGAGTCTATATTCATGATCCATAGGGATGCTGTCAGAACCAACAAGATAACCTACCTAAAATTGCTGTGTGCTCTTGTGTTCTCCCAGAATTGTAATGAATGGGAATTATTTGGATTGTGTGGAAACAAGTATATAAAGCAAGCTCCAGAAGAATTCTGTTTTCTTTGTTTTTCTGATCAGGTTCGATACTATGATCAGATGCATTATATAACCTCCAAATGCTCTTGTTCACTGTAGAATATAACTAAGCACTTTTATTCAAAACCAAATCATGTTACCCATCTGACTATAATAACTCACACACTGGGTTGGCCAAAAGTCGGGGTTTTTCCGTGGATGTTACGGAAAACCCAAAGGAACTTTCTGGCCAACCCAATATTTTGAATTCAAAAATCTGGATTAGAATGCTTACGTGCCAATAACTCTAGCCATTGGTGTTGACATATAAAATGAAGGTAAATGCAGCATCTTTCTTACACATTTCACTACTGCTTAGCAAATGGCCCACAAAAGGAGTATAATACATATACTAAATTTGATGGCATAAATCAACGGATAAATGAATGACCGAATGAATGACATACAGAAGCTACGGCACGTTGAGGCAATGAATGCACTGGGTGACTGATGGGAGTCACGGGGTTGTGAAGTTGCTGGGAAGCCCACCTCACACTTCACATCTGGCAAACCAAATCACTCATTTTTGAAGCCCCAACAACGAAAAAAAACTTCCAGCTACACAGCTTCTGAACCTCAGGCAGGACTGCTCACTCAGAACTATGTCTAGCCCTCCTTAAGATCACCTGCCATGCTGCACGACAACTGGCACTGGCATTTGGCCTGTCAGACCACAGACCCCCTGGAGGACGAGCTGTGCATTTCTGAACACACAGAGCCTGGGACTGTGCCTGACACACACAGAAGGTCTTAACAAGAAAGTAAAGAGCTAGTTGAATAAAAGAGTGCTTTACATTTCACTTGAACTCCTTACTGAATAAAGACAATAATTTACTCTTCAGGGAATAAAAAAGAAAACGAAAAACCCATCAATTAAGTAATAAGCTCAGTAGAGTCGGGAAGGAAAAAGAGTAAAACAGGCAGTCATAGCACAGCTGAAAAGCAGACTCGACCATTTATTCTCCTTCTGCACTTAAAACATTTGAGAATGCCATTCTCAGAAAATTACTATAAACGTTCTCATTTATATAACAGGAGAAGCCAGTGCGTGTTTTCCTTCTGTAATTACTGTTATCCAAGAAATCCCATTCAGTGCACACCCCCACCCCTTTCCTTCCCAAAACCACAAAGATTCTCAATTACCATTTAGTAGGTGTCCTTGTATATGGGCACTAGATGATGAGAAAGTAAGTTCTACCCCTTCCTCCTTCGAGCATAAATAAAATGAGGGCAGGGGTTTCTCATTTACTTTGTTCTCTGCTCCTTCCTCAGCACTTTGAACTGTACCTGGCACAGAGCAGATACTCAATAACTAACTGTTGCTTGAATGACTGACTACATATTTGATAATAAAGTCATAAATCCTCTCAGCTGAAAAATCTTTATTTTCCATTCTTAGTATTTGTTTTTTTTTGACATGATATCTAAATGTAACCAAAGAAAACTAATAGAAAAAATTTTAAAGATACCTATCAATTTTTTATACATATTCTTCATTCATTCTCTTTACTCCAATTTAAATCTGAAAATTCATATTAAGCAGCCAGCAGTGTCCTAACTAAACTCAAGAAAATGGAGGCAATGTCTTCAGATTTACTGATTTTAAAATCAGTGTGTCAGTTGACTAAATTTGTTTATAGCAGTTTTTCTTGAGCAGAAAGTTTTAAGCATATTTCTTAATGCTTTCATTGTGCAACTTAACTTTTTTCCACTGTAAACATATAAAAATGTAAATATGCAGTGAATCCGTAAGTGATCTGAGTCCTCTTAGTTCACTCTGCCTTCCCACAGGTGTGTATTCCTCTAGCACTAATCTTTGAATTCTATTCAAAGCAGTGCTGATCAATATAGAAGTCCTGAACTTAACTACTTCGTTACTGCAGAGTTTACAGAAGTGAATTCTGGGTGAAATTTCTAAATTATGCCTTGTTACCACTGGAGATATTAAGTATAGGGCAATTTACCCTGTGTTGCCATACATTTCACAAAGCTGCTAAGTTAAACACACTGCAAAAATAACTGCAATGGCAATTTTAAAATTTCTAAACATTTAGAATATTTCAAATAGACTAAAAGTTACCTAGGGGAAAAACTAATGTATATTCACCACAACACAGATTCAGTTTGCCAAATTTGCCTCAAAACTTTTGTTTTTAATGGACGAGATCTTCACAGATATAGAGATACAGCTAAAGCTTTCTGTGAACTGCTGCTCAATCTCCCACGTCCTCCCCCACCAGCCCTTTCCCAGGCACTCCCTCTAATGACTTTGGTGATTATCATTACTGTCCATATTATTCTTTTACAAAATATTTCTCCCTAAACAATATTTGCAATATTTTCCCTGTTACTTTAAACTTTATATAAACTGTATTTACAACATGCTCAACATAGAATAACACCCGATAAATGCTGTTAGTCTTTTTGTCTTTTTGCCATGGCATATGCTTTTTTTTTTTCTCTCTCGACACTGCATTTGAGATTTACTATGTTGAGACATGTAATTATGATTAATTCCCTTTAGCTGTGTCACTGGGCTCTAATCAAACCACTCCTGTCTGAAAGCATCTTTTTCTTTCTTTCGCCCAGCAGCTCCCGGGATCCAGCCACCAGCTCAGGAATGCCCCTCCCCCAAGACTACTTCCTTTGACCTTGGTTTTTTAAAACACTGTCTTGGTATAGAGTGATTTTTCTTGTAATTTAAATAGGCCTAGCATTATTGTTTTCATTTAATGGACATGAGATAATTTAGAGGTTTTAAAGTGATTTTATGTATAGAACATGTAAACTGGATAAATAAATACATGAAAGAACAAGTAAAAGAAAGACCTTGTAATAAACATTACGTACTGTATTTAATTTTTTAATGCAAATGATTCCATAATTAAGTCTGTACATGTTTCCCTGCTCATATACTAGGGAGTTTTTCTAAAGTCACAGCTAGTAACAGAACTGCTAGGTTAAAAATGGGTACAATTTTACTTACTAGATACTACACAATTGTTCTGCAAATTAGGCTTATCAAGCTATGCAAAAGACAATAGGGTCTAAAAATGTCCCTTTCTAAACACCCTTACCAACATTTGGTATTGTAAGAATTTAAAGTATTTTAACGATTTCCTAGATCTCCTTGTTTCTCATATATTTCACCAATTTCTAGTGAAGTTGAACATCTTATCAATTCTTTATCCATCAGTCCAGTATGGTCCCTTCTAGAAATTGCCTGCTTCGATCCTCACTTGTCCATTTTCCTATTAGTTACTGTCCTGCTAATTTATAGAAATTCTTTATAAATATGAAATATTGATCCTACATTGTTTACATGTGTTGCAAACATCTACTCCCAGTTTGTGACTTGGCTGTTTATAGTGATTTTTATTGAACAGGATATTTTTATGTGGATCAATATGTCAACTCTTTTATTCAAGGTTCGAATTCTACATTTTTCATTAAAGAAACTCATTCTTATTTTAAGTTTATAAGAAATCATCTTACATTTTTTTTTTTAATTTTAATATTTTATTTACATAATTAGGTATTTAACCTAAATGCAATAGATTTTTTTTTTATATTTGAATGGTATAGATTTTTTTTCTATATGGATAACATAGTACTTCCAGGTTAGTTATTTACCAGTCCATTTTTTTCTTCAGTGATCTGGTATGTCATCTCTATTATGTATCACGTTTACATTCACATGCAGGCAACAGCATTCTTTCCCTGGTTTAAAAAATCTAGATCAAGAGGACAGTAAGTTGTTTTAGTCAGCTCAGGCTGCCATAACAAAATGCCACAGGCCAGGTGTCTTAAACAACAGACATTTATTTCTCACAGTTCTGAAGGCTGGGAAGTCCAAGATCAAAGTGCCAGCAGATTCAGTGTCTGGTGAGAGCTGATTCCTGGCTACAGAGGGCCTCCTTCCAGCTTGTGCGTACATAGCCTTTCCTCCATGTGTGCTTGTGGGGAGGGAGTTGACTCTCCTGTCTCTTCTTCTTATGAGGACACGAATCTCATCATGAGGGCATCACCCTAAACCTAACTACATCCCAAAGGCCCTCCAACCATCACACTGGGGGTTAGGGTTTCAATATATGCATTTGGAGGGGGCACACAAAACACTGAGTCCATAACATAGGTGCTCAATAAATGTTCTTTGATGCATCAAAAAGTAATTTAGGGCTTCCCTGGTGGCTCAGTGGTTGAGAGTCCGCCTGCTGATGCAGGGGACACAGGTTTGTGCCCCGGTCCGGGAAGATCCCACATGCCGCAGAGCGGCTGGGCCCGTGAGCCATGGCCGCTGAGCCTGTGCGTCCGGAGCCTGTGCTCCACAACAGGAGAGGCCACAACAGTGAGAGGCCCGTGTACCACAAAAAAAAAAAAAAGAAAAAGAAAAAGTAATTTAAACGGATTCTCTGCAGAAGCCTATTACTGAAACATCTTTTAAATCATCTTTCCCCTCTATGAATATAGACCTAACCCTAGCTATAGAGGAGCCACATCATTTGGGTATTTAGCTTATAATATTCTAATTGTACACATCTAGGGAGATAAAGAGAGAAGGAGAGGAACAAGAATTTAAGTAGCCTGAGTGAGTCTGCCTGCCCTTCCATGCACTAAACTAGTGAGGATGTGCTGTATAGCAAGGGGAACTCTACTTGGTGCTCTGTGGTGACCTGGATGGGAGGGAAATCCAAAAGGGAGGGGAATATGTGTATACATGTGGCGGGTTCACTTCACTGTGCCGCAGGAGCTAGCACAACATTGTAAAGCAACTATACCCCTGATTAAAGAACAAAAATAAAAACAAAAAACCCCAGCATGTCTTAGTTTCCAAGGTAAACACAGGTATACCAGGACCCTGAAAACCTGGAAACAGAGCCTCCGTCCACCAGCAACAACTGGGCAACAACAACTTGGCCCTTTCCTCCTGGATGAAGAAATGAGTTTGCTGACACTGTGTTTGTTTCAAGACCCAGAAAGTGCCAAATACTATGAAGTCACAGAAATGAACATGACACGTTATGGTGTAAGCTGCTCTTCTCAAAAGATGGCAGACACATTGAATAGAAAAGGGTTTGGCTGTACCAAGAAGTGAGTTTCTCAAAGCTACAGAGAGAATGACTTTGCAGGGACAGTGGCATTGCTGAGAAGGTGAGTCCTTTAGGAACACTGTTGACAAACAAAGCTTTGCTGATAGTGGCTACACCTGCCAATTCTCTGTGTGGCTAACTCACTTCTGATAACCTTTTATATCAGCTTGTTATGTCAGGAACTTAATCCAGCCCAGCAGTGGTTTTGTGGTGCTGTCCAGACAACCTATTCTCACCTGAAATGCGTCAATGGCTGTATCTATCCAATGGCAAGTAAAATTAGAATAATTTTCCCAACAATTTATTATACCATGATAATAGTTTACCTGAGGAACTGGGAGCAGAATTCATTCCCCATTCTTTAATGCATGATTCCTTTCTGACTCAATCACAGGATATTAGCTCTTCTAGGTATCTCAGAGATTACCAAGTCCCATAATTTGGATAAGAATCTGAAAAGTAGAGGCACTGAGTAGTCCACAGTCACAATGCTAAGAGGCAGAGCTGGTCTTAAACACCGCTTTCCTAAATCTTTGCATCCTAAATCTTCGCTCAGCATTTGCATCCACAAAGCCAAATGCCAATAAGCTAATCAGGATCCTATCAATGCAACTATTTTCTAGCTTAAACAATTTACTACTTTAAGAGACTAGAGACCTAAAACTTTGTGCTCCTAAGAGCTTAAATGGAATGACACAAGAAAAAATCTGTACAACTGGGGTTATCTGTACCGCTCTTTTTTTAAAGTTAAAAAAGAAAAAAGAAAGAAAACGGCCATAATTCTTCTCCACTGACTGGGTTTATCTGGGGTTGGTTATTATTTCAGAGAGTATCAGGTTTTAGAGGGACAGTCAGGTCTCAATGGCATGAAGACAGGTGCACAATTTTTTCTGAAGCTCATCAAATTAATAATGACAATAATAATAAGACTAATAATATGATAGCTAGCTTTTATTGAGTTTGTGGGTTTGTTTTTTTGGTTTTTTTTTGGCCACACCACACAGCATGCGGGATCTTAGTTCCCAGACCAGGGATTGAACCTGTGGCCCTTGCAGTAGAAGCACAGAGTCCTAACCACTGGACTGCCAGGGAATTCCCTATTGAGTTCTTATTAGTATCTAAGTTCTATCTATCATTTAATCCTCATAATAAACTATATGGTAAATATTATTTACCTATGAGAAAACTGGGGCATAGAGGAATTTTAAACCTTATGGAGGAAGGAATTGAATCTAGGAATGCCTCCTTAAAAATCACAACCTTAATCATTCCTTACTGAGATGATCCTCTTACAAAGATAGGGAGGTGGACTTCAGAACTCTCATCGTCTTTTCTGGATTTAGAATTTTAGTTCACAAAAGGTGAATCTGCTACCTGGTTTGCTGGTACACTCAAAGAGCTAATGATCCTTCCAAGGTAGAAATTCCCTGGAAGGGAGTAATTCACAGCCTGGGGAAATGCAGACCAATATGTATAACACGGTAAGCAAATGAGTTCTTTCTATTGCAGTGTCGAGGCTGACACATTACATAGCATCCTCTCTGCATCCTGTGGATAGCAGCATCTATATAATGTACTCACAATAAATAAGGCTTTGAGTGTATGGGAAAGATAATCACAATTCAATTTACACAGAGACATGAATCGTCTACTGTACGTTACAGTGACTGCTCAACTTCTCAAAGAAAACATTCGTTCTTCTTCTTTCCCAAAGAGCATCTTGCTCATCTACTAACTTCATATTTTCAAATACAGCTGTTTCCCTCTCAGATGTCAGAAATGCCACCACACACACTGGATCCCTCTGAAGGGATCAAGAGAGAGTCAAGTTCTCCAAAGTGCCTCATGAGCACAAGAAGAAGGTCCAAGTAGTGTATGAAGGGGGATGAGACAGTTTCCATTCTCTTGAAAGATGGCTACTCTCAACTGTAATGGACCGTCAGAGAGTTGCTGGTGAAGAGGGACCGACACACTGCTGCAGCAAGGCACACAGGTGCAGAGTTTTGGAGTATCTACAGGAGAGCCTTCCATCCCTCAGAGCCAACAGTATGGCAGTGATTCCAAACATACAGGCAAAGCTCCACCCTCAAGGCCGTATTACACGTACATGGCTAAAAATGGAAACTTTCCTACTGTCCCAAAATGGGGATGCTGTTAAACACATATGGTGCATTCTCATTAAGGAACACTATGTAGTCGCCAAATACCACACTTAAAAAGCACAAACAGTAAAAGATAACAATAAATATTAGATTCTACTACTTTTATACGTTTTGTAGTTTTAACTTATTCTCTCCTTTTTTTCTCTCTCTTACTTTCCTTTCCTTTTCTTTCCCATTAATTCAAACAAAAAACTACATCGGAGAAAGTGTGGTAGGGAATATACCAAAACGATGAAAGGAGTTCTCTGTGAACTGGTCATCATCATTTCACTTTAAAGAGGGAAAATGTAAGGATCAAAGCGGTCCAATGTCTTTGATTCCGATATACAGTACTGGTAAATTGGGGTGATATAATACCATGCTGCTTCACACCTACCCACTGAATTTAACACCCCCCACCCATTCCTCAGTTGTGAAATGATCACCTTTCTGATCTCTTCAAATGCTGGTGTAAAGGGGTCCAGACACATAAGACTGTGAGACTTGCATGTTCTTACCATAAAAAGTTCACCAAGTTAAATGTATTATAATTTCAGAAGTCATATTATTAGAATTAAAATTATCAGGACTTTAATGGGTATATTATAAGAACAAGTTCTAGTTGAAATGCATTATTTTAAATTAATGAGCAGACCTGAAAATCCATCTTCATTCAGTCATTCATTCACTCATTTGCCATATATTTATTGAGCACATTTGGTGTCCCAGGTCTTGTGCCTGACTCCAGGAATATAAAAATTAATAACATAGGCCCTACTTTCAAGAAGATCAATGTCAAGTGAAACATGATATACACACACACTAAAGTTGCACACACATGCTATGGTAATTATAATGATAGGGATATTCCCAGGTATGAGTTAGAGAGGCATGAAGCAAAGTAACAGCCTGTGAAGGATTCCTGAAGAAAAGAAGGGAATGCCTTAGTCAAATTATATAGTATTAATAGAGACATCTAGGGGGTCAGGGATAAGAAAGAACATGCCAAAGAGCTGGAAAACACTGAGTTCAAAGTAAAGAGAGACAAAGGATGAATTTTTCCACCTGGAGCAGATGACAGCAAAACTTGTTCACCAGTTATAGTTCAGACACGAACCACTACAGGGAATTGACAAGATAATCAAATTAATGCTTATATTCATCTTTACCATGTATTTTCCATAGCTGCTAGAGCTCTCCAATGGTTATATAAAAGAAGACTTTAGTGGGACAAGCCATGTCCCCCCACGCCCAAGTACAACAAACCAATTTGTGTAAGACATGCTGAAGCCCTGAATTAGGGAAGTGGTGGCAGGGATAGAGAAGGAAGAACAAATTCAGAAATTAATTAAATTAATCTATATGATCAAGGTATGGACCATTCCAATATATACACAACCTCAGGATTTGCATACTATTTCAGGGAGTCAAATAATTTAAAGCTCATCCTACGTGTCTATGAATACTCAATTAAGAATCCTTCATCTATAGTAAGTAAAACTGTGATGAATACCTGTGGAAATTAATTTTCACTCAAATTATCCAACTACCATTGCTGTTAAACACCTAAAATGAAGACTGGCCTACTTCTCAAACTGATTCAGTGAAATTTTATTTTAGATATGGTTTATTAGGGGGCTTCCCTGGTGGCGCAGTGGTTAAGAGTCCGCCTGCCGATGCAGGGGACGCGGGTTCGTGCCCCAGTCCGGGAAGATCCCACATGCCACGGAGAGGCTGGGCCCATGAGCCATGGCCGCTGAGCCTGTGAGTCCGGAGCCTGTGCTCCACAACGGGAGAGGCCACGGCGGTGAGAGGCCTGTGTACCGCCAAAAAAAAAAAAAAAGAGAGAACAGATTGATAGTTGCCAGATATCAGAATGGGGAGGGGGCAACAGGTGAAGGGGGTCTAAAGGTACAAAATTCCAATTATTAAGATTGAGTTTGGGTATGTAAAGGACAACATGGTAACTACTGCTAACAATACTATATTGTATATTAGAAAGTTGTTAAGAGAGTAGATCTTAAAAGCTGTCATCAGAAGAAAAAAAATTTGTAACAATGTGTGGTGACGGATGTTAACTAAACTTAGTGGTAATCATTTTGCAATATATACATATATCAAATCATTATGTTATACATCTAAAAATAATACGTTATATGTCATTTAAATCTCCATTAAAAAAAAATCAGATAAACCCCAACTGAGGGATATCCTATAGAATGCCTGACCAATATTCCTCAAATTGTCAAGGTCATCAAAGACAAGGAAAGTCTGAGAACCCTGCACAGCCAAGAGGAGCCTAAGGGGTCATGAAAACTAAATGTAATGTGGTGTCCTGGGTGGCATCCTGGGACAGAAAAAGGACATGAGGTAAAAATTAAAGAAATTTGAATTAAGTATGCACTTTAGATAATATTAATGTCTCAGTTTTGGTTCATTTATTGTGACAAATGTGTTATACTAACGAGATGTTAATAATCAGGCAAACTGGGTATGGGGTATATAGGAACTACTCATAGTACCTCTGTAACATTTCTGTAAGCCTAAAACTATTCTAAAATTTTTAAAGCTTTATTTTTAAAAATGCACACGCCTGGGCTTCCCTGGTGGCACAGTGGTTGAGAGTCCGCCTGCCGATGCAGGGGACACGGGTTCGTGCCCCGGTCCAGGAAGATCCCACATGTCGCGTAGCGGCTGGGCCCGTGAGCCATGGCCGCTGAGCCTGCGCGTCCAGAGCCTGTGCTCCGCAACAGGAGAGGCCACAACAGTGAGAGGCCCGTGTATCGCAAAAAACAAACAAACAAACAAAAAATGCACACGCCTTTTGACTCAGAAATTCCACCTCTAGGAATTTTATTCTAAGGAAAAATTGGAAATTGGCACAAAGATATTAAACACAGATAAATTCATTTTTGCAGAATTATGGAAAGAAGGGTAAGACGACTAGGTAAAAAGCCAGAAACCTGCAACAGGAGTTAGAAAGCTAAATCATGGTACATCTGTGGGATGGAATACCTTGCAGCTTTTTAAATTGTGGAAGAATATTTTTAATGACATGCAACGTCTCTGATGTTGGATTACATTTCTGCATGACTATTATACTTCAAAGAAAAGGTTATTCTAAAAAACTTAATAATATATCTTGGCCATTCTCACTTAGTGTGTGGTTTTATCATTTAGATGTGTGGTTCAGATTTTCAGAATACGGAATGCTAGTAAAAACCAACAGTCAAAGAATTAAACTGTAGAATACGATAACTTCAATATTTTATTATTTGGCCTTTGTCTACACTCCCCTCAGCTCCATACCCATCTCTAAACTATGGCTAAGGAAGTGAGAATTAATATAATTAACAAAGGAGGCCAACATTACGAGCATCATGAAGGAAGAAAATGAGAGAAAAACTGATAATTAAAAAACTGTCTAAATATTTCTTGAATAAACCAAAATTTACTCAGTGAAACTTTAAATTTAATCACATAAAAAATACAGAAAGAACCTAAAAATCTACTCTTTCAAAAACATTAATTACTCAATAAATACAATTATAGCAAAGGATATTCTGTTTCTTGACTTTAGTTAGGGTCCATGTATGGGTTCACTTTGAGATGATTTACTGAGCTATAGGCGCTTTTCTTTATGTTAACTTCATATGTTTTCTTTATGTTAACTTCATATGTTTTCTTTATGTTAACTTCAACGAAAACATTTAAAATCTAAGTATTGAGAAGTAAATATGGTTGCAAATGCTTTGTATGGTGTGGATCCCATGTGAAGAAGAAAACTTTGAAGGAATTCATATCTAGCTAAGACAAAAAGAACTGAAATTCAAAGATTGAACCCTTTAAGTACAATAACAAAAGGAAAACTTGTCTGAATGGGTATATGACCAATAACATCTATTTAGAGAACTTAACAGAAATGACTTTACTGTAATTAATGCAACTGCCAGTCCTTTCCAAGATAACACTCTATGATGATGGAAATGTCCAAATCTTCATTGCCCAATACAGTAGCCACTAGCCACATGTAGCTGTTGACCATCTGAAGTGTGGCTGGTGTGACTAAGAAACTGAGTTTTCAAATCAGTTTAAGTTAATTGAATTTTAATAGTCATATTTGGCTAATGGCTACAGCACAGCTAAGAGTAAGCAATGTGAAACCAACTATTTAGCTTTAATTTTCAAGTTAATAAAATTGTATGTACTGGAAAAAATAAAATGAAACCCCACTCTTCAGTCTCTACGTCCCCTAGTCTGAAGTGCCTCGTTACTGCTGATAACACCTGCATGGCTGACCATTTACTCCCTAAGAGAAGAAAACTGACACTGCTTATAAGTCCAAAATGACACTGCCAGTGAGCTTTATTTTCTAATGGAAAAACTGCTTTCTAGTTAGACAGGTATCTCAAAAGGTCTAATGATTTGCTGTCATGAAAATATATGTTTTGTCACCATCTTTCTCTTTTCTTTTTTTTTTAAGTCAATAATAGGCTACAACTACTAGAAAATTATTTACTTTTTCTTGAAAATATTGGGACAATCACAGTGTCCCTGTTTATGGCGCTATGAAGCTAGAAATTTGGTTATAAATGTCCAGCTTTCCAATAATGCACTGTATCATTTTCACTCTAGAATGGACCATTTCTCTACAACCCTGGAACCTTACATAAACTTCCTCTCCCTATATTCTCCTACATTTGGACAATTTCAAGTAGGCCTTCAGAATGCAGAGTTCAAGTTCTCCAAATGCCTTCCACAGTATTCACCATTTGATTTTGTCTCTCTACTATGACCTGCTCTACGTTAGGTAGTAGTACTGAATATTATGATAAGGGATTGTGATGCCTATTTAATTTTCTGTCTTCACAAACTATAAGCATGTGAGGTCAGGGGTTGTACCTTATTTGCTGTACACATATATAGTTTATTAATATTTTCTGGGTAAAACGAATGAAATAAATCAAATATTACTAAATTAACTACATCACTAGAGGGGTGAAAAACAAAGGATTGTTTTTTTGTTTTTTGGGGTTTTTTTTGCGATATGCGGGCCTCTCACTGTTGTGGCCTCTCCTGTTGCAGAGCACAGGCTCCGGATGCGCAGGCTCAGCGGCCATGGCTCACGGACCCAGCCGCTCCGGCATGTGGGATCTTCCCGGACCGGGACACGAACCCGTGTCCCCTGCATCTGCAGGCGGACTCTCAACCACTGTGCCACCAGGGAAGCCCTGTTAATTGTATTTAAATTCATTTGATTACACACATGAGCAACAACACACTCTTCTCTAGTGTCTATGGCATATGAAACAAAAGAAGGGTAATAGGCTGCAAGCCTAAGGAAAAAATGTAAGAGCTGAAAATGAGAGATTTAACAAAAGAGGAACATTTTGTATGTTTGCATATATAAATGCCTTCAGATATAACAGGGGTCTGCCAATTTTTTTTTCTTAAATGGCCAGATAGTAAATAGCAAATATTTTACGCTTTGCATGGCATAAGGTCGCCATCACAGATTCTTTTTTGGAGGGGTAACAACCTTGTAAAAATGTAAAAACAATTCTTAGCCTACAGGCTATAGAAAAATAAACTGCAGCCTTCATTTGGCCGACAGATCATAGTTTGACTACTCCTGACATAGAGGATTAGCACTACTAATGTGAACACTTAAATGATTTGTCATGCTTTGCCTCAAAGAAGAAAATTGGCACATGTGGATGATAAATGTTACACTAGTATGAATCTGAGTCTTCACATCCCATGTTTAAAAAGGAAAGACATAGAAAGAAAAATAGTCATGGTAATTTAATCAGAACAACGTTGACCCACTTACAGATGTGTTTGCAGATGGCAATCTGTATAAAATGATCTGATTAATAAGGCCTGACATATGATAACACCAGGAACCCACACTCCATAGGATGTTGAAAATATCTAAAAATGCAAGTTGCAGAAAAGGGCTCTTCCTCATAGGCTCATGGAGCTTCACTGAACTAGATGAATCCTTCTTTGGAAAGTCTTATCACCACTGCTGGTTATGAAAGATATTGTATCCCATATCTACATTTTGTTTTTCTTTGGATTTTACTTAATCAGAGAAGTAAATATTTTAAAAGGGAGGCAATGTACCTTTTCTTTGTTCTGCCTCTAGAATTAGTGTATTATTCTCCAAATGATGCCAATTATTAGATTTTAAAAAGTGAACACAGTGTTATACTTAATAAATGCCTAAAAAGAGAATTCTCTTTCCTCTTATAACTGAGCAGGACCTTATGGGGCCTTCCCAGGACAAACGTCCCCACCACCCCGACCCCAGCCACATGTCCTCTGCCTGCCTCTTGTTTGTAGAAAATCTTTATCCCCCCAGGCCTCCACTGAGTCATAAAAGGCTGGCTCAAGAATTAATGGTTGAAAGAATGTGAACACGTAGTAACAAAAAATAGTAGTTGGACCAGGAGAAATGGTAACAATGTACAGTCACAGAATCTTTAGTTCCTCCCTGAAGGACATAGATAACAGCATCTGACATATACTCGAGTTGTTTTGCATATACTAAAACCCCCACTAGACAAAAGAAACTAACTGCACGATGTCTATAAGCACGTAGGTCCCAGACCAGCTGGGGCCTGAGGACTGATGATGTTAATCCCTTGACACCATCCTGTTAACTCACCATCAACCAATCAGAAAATTATGCAAGAGCTTACCAGGCACCCTGCAACTATCTCCCTCATCTTGCCTTTAAAAACCCTTCCCTGAAATCCATGGGAGAGTTCAGGTCCTTACTTGGCCTTTCAATAAAGGCTGCACTTTCCCTCACAAGAGCTTGGGTTTACTGTGTGTGGGCAAGTGGACCCAAAGGTCTAGTTTGGTATCACTCTTTCTGGCTTACTGAGTGAATTCTCCATTTACATCTTCTTTGTAGCTGCATCTTACAGGCTTAAGAACAATAACTCACTACAAAGCACGTAAACAGAATGTATCTATTATCTCAATACCTTCAGACATGGTTAGTACTTACATATTCAAGTACAGAACAGACAGTCTCCTAGAGAACTTTAGCTTTTCAAGAAACACTGTAAAATGGTTCTAAAATAACCCCTTAATTTTGAGTGAGAGAAATGTCTAGGAAAAAAAATAGTGTTACCCACAGAATAACAAAAAAAAACTGGCTAAACGGAAATCAATCTTTTTTTTCCTTTTACATTGCAAAAATTGCTAAAGTGGTTAAGGTAGCATATAATTTTTCTTTCTGAAGAATTTTGTCCAGCCTGACAAGTAAATAAATGTGTAACTCTCTCTCCTTTTATTGCTGCTGAAACAAGAAATGGAAAATAACTGCAGCACATTTATGACATATTAGTTTCTTTCTCTACATGAAACACACAATGACAACACTTTACAGATGAACTGTACCTTTGATTGAACACAGAATGGTGGACTAGCTTCACTTTTGTGGAAAAGGATAATCTGTCACAGTTTCTGCCCCTGGAAAAAATTACAACCGAAAGGAAAACTACTGGAAAGCCTTTTTTTCTAACAGTGATAAAATATGAAACTGGTATTTTCGGTGTACATAAAATATTTTTTAAAAATTCCTAAGGAATGCTATCATCATCAAAGAATGCTTGAAGAATTTCATGTTTCAACACGTACCACTTCTCATACGTCAAACCATATTATTTACCAAAAAATCATTTTGAGATTGTTTCATGGTTAACATACTCTTGTCTGATCGATTCCTTATTATTACTTACTTTTACCATTACTTTTGAAATAAATATGTATTATTAATGAAAATCTGCTTTATATATGGTATATATGTAAACTTAATTTTCCTCTCATACCCTGTAACCTGTAATATGCCAGATCAGTTAAAAGAGCATTTAAATGTTAAATGCTCCTATCACAGGAGTATAAAGTAGAAGAGGTAAATTTTCCCCAACCTCAGAAGAAAAGCATGATCAACTGATGTCCTTTTATGGAATTATAGTAACAAATTCCAGCCAAAAAATTTTTGATTCATTATTTAAAAGATATTTTTCAAAAAAATACAGAAAAAAGAATTTGTTTCACAGCATTGCTAAACAGTTTCATAAATCCAAATTTGAAAATAATGCCAAAAATCATACTGATTTTTTCTTCTTTAAATAATAGTGAAGCTCCATTGAAATGGTTTTTTAAAGATTAAAAATAAATACTTCTAAAAATGCATGATTTTACTTTCAATACCAGTTTAGCTGGTCAAGAAATTTCGGTGAATTTTGGTATGAGAGTCTTTCTACTTCCCCTGCTCCAAAAAATGAGTAAAATAACAGGTTACAAAATCTGAAAAGTCTGGGTTTAATAAGCCAAGGTTTCTAGATTTAATTTACTCTGAAAAATAACTGTGCCTATAATACACTGAGATTTTCCAAAAACTTCTGGAGTTGCCATTTGGGAAATTACTAGAGGAATACAATTTTTCTTAATCCAGTTGAAATTTAAAGACTAGGTATATATACTTTTGATAATTATTCTTTGCTTTTTTTTGGTCTCTGTCTCCTATGCTAACACAAGCTGATTAAAAGTATACCGATCTTAAAGGAAAAATGGATATTCTACAATTTCTTCAATACTCTTTGTATATAACTCATTGTCTAATTTTCTCCTTGCTAAAATTAACCCTGGGCCACATCATTGCTATGAAGATTAAAATTACTTTTAAATATATTCATTAGGTATTTTCTATATTTAGGATACACAGTCAAAATCATTATTTTTCATATTTACAAGTCGTCCATAAGTATATATTGGTTCTAGTTATAAATCTAAATGATTAATCTCCAAAATATACAAACAGCTCATGGAGATCAATATCCAAAAACAAACAACCCAATTAAAAAGTGGGTGGAAGACCTAAATAGACATTTCACAAAAGAAGACATACAGATAGCCAAGAGGCACGTGAAAAGATGCTCAGTATCACTAATTATTAGAGAAATGCAAATCAAAACTACAATGAGGTATCACCTCACACTGGTCAGAATGGCCACCATCAAAGTATCTAGAAACAATAAATGCTGGAAAGCGTGTGGTGCAAAGGGAACCCTCCTACACTGTTGGTGGGAATGTAAATTGATACAACCACTATGGACAAGAGTATGGAGTTTCCTTAAAAAACTAAAATTAGAACTACCATATGACCCAGCAATCCCACTATTGGGCACATACCCTGAGAAAACCATAATTCAAAAAGAGACATGTACCACAATGGTCACTGCAGCACTATTTATAATAGCCAGGACATGGAAGCAACCTAAATGTCCACTGACGGATGAATGGATAAAGAAGATGTAGCACACATATAAAATGGAATATTACTCAGCCATAAAAAGAAACTAAATTGAGTTATTTGTAGTGAGGTGGATAGACCTAGAGTCTGTCATACGGAGTGAAGTAAGTCAGAAAGAGAAAAACAAATATCGTATGCTATAACACATATATATGGAATCTAAAAAACAAAAAACAAAAGGTACTGATGAACCTAGTGGCTGGGCAGGAGTAAAAATGTAGACATGGAGAATGGACTTGAGGACACGGGGAGGGGGAAGGGTAAGCTGGGATGAAGTGAGAGAGTGGCATGGACATATATACACTACCAAATGTAAAATAGATAGCTAGTGGGAGGCAGCCACATAGCACAGGGATATCAGCTCGGTGCTTTGCAAAGACCTAGAGGGGTGGGACAGGGAGAGTGGGAGGGAGGCTCAAGAGGGAGGGGATGTGGGGATATATGTATGCATATGGCTGATTCACTTTGTTGTACAACAGAAACTAACATAGCATTGTAAAGCAACTATACTCCAAATAAGATGTATTAAAAAAATAAATAGGTCCGAGGAGCAGGGGCGGGAGCTGCGAGACCAGGGTGGTGCAAATGGAAGTGGAGTTTCTAAGCTATCATTAAAGTGAAAAAACGTTATTATTTATTTGACCCTTCTTCTTGTCATAATCTTTGGAAAGATAGGTGTTTCAAGTAAGGGATCAGGACTCTCTCTTGCCAGAACACCACAATCACAACTAACTGCTGAACAATCATCGACAGGAAGACACTGGAACTAACCAAAAAGGATACGCCACAACCACAGACAAAGGAGAAGCCACAATGAGATGGTAGGAGGGGTGCAATCACAATAAAATCAAATCCCATAACTGCTGGGTGGGTGACTCACAAACTGGAGAACTATACCACAAAAGTCCACCCAATGGAGTGAAGGTTCTGAGCCCCACATCAGGCTTCCCAACCTGGGGGTCCGGCAATGGGAGGAGGAATTCCTAGAGAATCAGATTTTGAAGGCTAGCGGGATTTGATTAGAGGACTTCGACAGGACTGGGGGAAACAGAGACTCCACTCTTGGAGGGCACACACAAAGTAGTGTGTGCATTGGGACCCAGGGGAAGGAGCAGTGACCCCAGAGGAGACTGAACCAGACCTACCTACTAGTGTTGGGGGGTCTCCTGCAGAGGCAGGAGGTGGCTGTGGCTCACCGTGAGGACAAGGACACTGGCAGCAGAAGTTATGGGAAGTACTCCATGGCGTGAGCCCTCCCAGAGTCCGCCATCAGCCCCACCAAAGAGTCCAGGCAGGCTCTAGTGTTGGGTTGCCTCAGGCCAAACAACCAACAGGGAGGGAACCCAGCCCCACCCAATAGCAGACAAGCACATTAAAGTTTTACTGAGCTCTGCCAACCAGAGCAACAGCTAACTCTACCCACCACCAGTCCCTCCCATCAGGAAACTAGCACAAGCTACTTAGATAGCCTTACCCACCAGAGGGCACACAGCGGAAGCAAGAAGAACTACAATCCTGCACCCTGTGGAACAAAAACCACATTCACAGAAAGAGAGACAAGATGAAAAGGCAGAGGGCTATGTACCAGATGAAGGAACAAGTTAAAACCCCAGGAAAAAAAACTAGATGAAGTGGAGATAGGCAACCTTCCAGAAAAAGAATTCAGAATAATGATAGTGAAGATGATCCAGGACCTCGGAAAAAAATGGAGGCAAAGATAGAGAAGATGCAAGAAATGTTTAACGAAAACCTAAAAGAATTAAAGAACAAACAAACAGAGATGAACAATACAATAACTGAAATGCAAACTACACTAGAAACAATCAATAGCAGAATAACTGAGGCAGAAGAATGGATAAGTGACCTGGAAGACAGAATGGTGGAATTCACTGCTGCGGAACAGAATAAAGAAAAAAGAATGAAAAGAAATGAAGACAGCCTAAGATACCGCTGGGGCAACATTAAACGCAACAACATTCGCATTATAGGGGTCCCAGAAGGAGAAGAGAGACAGAAAGGACCAGAGAAAATATTTGAAGAGATTATAGTCGAACACTTCCCTAACACAGGAAAGGAAATAGCCACCCAAGTCCAGGAAGAGCAGAGAGTCCCATACAGGATAAACCCAAGGAGAAACAGGCTGCGACACATAGTAATCAAACTGGCAAAAATTAAAGACATTGAAAACTTATTGAAAGCAACAAGGGAAAAACAACAAATAACATACAAAGGAACTCCCATAAGATGAACACCTAATTTCACATCAGAAACTCTACAAGCCACAAGGGAGTGACATGATATACTTAAAAGTGATGAAAGGGAAGAACCTACAACCAAGGTTACTCTACCCGGCAAGGATCTCATTCAGATTCGATGGAGAAATCAAAAGCTTTACAGAAAAGCAAAATCTAAGAGAATTCAGCACCACCAAACCAGCTCTACAACAAATGCTACAGGAACTTCTATAAGTGGGAAACACAAGAGAAGAAAAGGACCTACAAAAACAAACCTAACACAAATAAGAAAATGGTCATAGGAACATACATATCGATAATTACCTTAAACGTGAATGGATTAAATGCTCCAACCAAAAGACACAGGCTTGCTGAATGGATACAAAAACAAGACCCATATATATGTTGTCTACAAGAGAACCACTTCAGACATAGGGACACATACAGACTGAAAGTGAGGGGATGGAAAAGATATTCCATGCAAATGGAAATCAAAGGAAAGCTGGAGAAGCAATACTCATATCAGATAAAATAGACTTTAAAATAAAGAGTGTTACAAGGGACAAGGAAGGACACTACATAATGATCAAGGGATCAATCCAAGAAGAAGATATAACAATTATAAATATATATGCACCCAACATAGGAGCACCGCAATACATAAGGCAACTGCTAACAGCCATAAAAGAGGAAATCAACAGTAACACACTAGTGGGGGACTTTAACACCTCACTTACACCAATGGACAAATCATCCAAAATGAAGATAAATAAGGAAAGAGGAGCTTTAAATGACACAATAGACAAGACAGATTTAATTGATATTTATAGGATGTTCCATCCAAAAACAGCAGATTACACTTTCTTCTCAAGTGCACACAGAACATTCTCCAGGATAGATCACATATTGGGTCACAAATCAAGTCTCAGTAAATTTAAGAAAACTGAAATCATATCAAGCATCTTTTCTAACCACAATGCTATGAGATTAGAAATGAATTACGGGGAAAAACAAACACATGGAGGTTAAACAATACGTTACTAAATAACCAAGAGATCACTGAAGAAATCAAAGAGGAAATCAAAAAATACCTATGGGGCTTCCATGGTGGCGCAGTGGTTAAGAATCCACCTGCTAATGCAGGGGTCACGGGTTCGATCCCTGGTCCGGGAGGATCCCACATGCCATGAAGCCTAGAAAAAAGCCCGCGAGCAGCAACGAAGACCCAATGCAAGCATAAATAAATAAATAAATTTGGGCTTCCCTGGTGGCGCAGTGGTTGAGAGTCCGCCTGCCAATGCAGGGGAAACTGGTTCGTGCTCCCATCCGGGAAGATCCCACATGCCATGGAGCAGCTGGGCCCATGAGCCATGGCTGCTGAGCCTGCGCGTCCAGAGCCTGCGCTCCACAATGGGAGAGGCCACAGCAGTGAGAGGCCCGCGTACCACAAAAAAAAAAAAGAATACCTAGACACAAATGACAACGAAAACAAGATGATCCAAAACCTATCGGATGCAGCAAAAGCAGTTCTAAAAGCGAAGTTTATATCTATACAAGCCTACCTCAAGTAACAAGAAAAATCTCAAATAAACAATCTAACCTTACACCTAAAGGAACTAGAGAAAGAAGAACAAACAAAACCCAAAGTTAGCAGAAGGAAAGAAATCATAAAGATCAGAGCAGAAATAAATGAAATAGAAACAAAGAAAACAATAGCAAAGATCAATAAAACTAAAAGCTGGTTCTTTGAGAAGATAAACAAAATTGATAAACCATTAGCCAGACTCATCAAGAAAAAGAGGGAGAGGACTCAAATCAATAAAATTAGAAATGAAAAAGGAGAAGTTACAACAGACACTGCAGAAATACAAAGCATCCTAAGAGACTACTACAAGCAACTCTATGCCAATAAAATGGACAACCTGGAAGAAATGGACAAATTCTTAGAAAGGTACAACCTTCCAAGACTGAACCATATAGAAAATATGAACAGACCAATCACAAGTAATGAAATTGAAACTGTGATTAAAAATCTTCCAACAAACAAAAGTCCAGGACCAGATGGCTTCACAGGTGAATTCTATCAAACATTTAGAGAAGAGCTAACACCCGTCCTTCTCAAACTCTTGCAAAAAATTTCGGAGGAGGGAACACTCCCAAACTCATTCTATGAGGCCACCATCACCCTGATAACAAAACCAGACAAAGATACTACAAAAAAAAGAAAATTACAGGGCTTCCCTGGTGGCGCAGTGGTTGAGAGTCTGCCTGCCGATGCAGGGGACACGGGTTCGTGCCCCGGTCCGGGAGGATCCCATATGCCGCAGAGCGGCTGGGCCTGTGAGCCATGGCCGCTGAGCCTGCGCGTCCGGAGCCTGTGCTCCGCAACGGGAGAGGCCACAACAGTGAAAGGCCCGCGTACCGCTAAGAAAGAAAGAAAGAAAAAAAAAAAAAAAGAAAATTACAGACCAATATCACTGATGAATATAGATGCAAAAATCCTCAACAAAATACTAGCAAACAGAATCCAACAACACATTAAAAGGATCATACACCATGACCAAGTAGGATTTACCCCAGGAATGCAACGATACTTCAATATACGCAAATCAATCAATGTGATATACCATATTAACACACTGAGAAGAAAAACCGTATGATCATCTCAATAGATGCAGAAAAAGCTTTTGACAAAATTCAACACCCATTTATGACAAAAACTCTCCAGAAAGTGGGCATAGAGGGAACCTACCTCAACATAATAAAGGCCATATATGACAAAGCCACAGCAAACATCATTATCAATGGTGAAAAACTGAAAGCATTTCCAGTAAGATCAGGAACAAGACAAGGGTGTCCACTCTCACCTCAACATAGTTTTGGAAGTCCTAGCCACAGCAATCAGAGAAGAAAAAGAAATAAAAGGAATACAAATTGGAAAAGAAGAAGTAAAACTGTCACTGTTTACAGATGACATGATACTATACACAGAGAATCCTAAAGATGCCACCAGAAAACTACTAGAGGTAACCAATGAATTTGGTAAAGTTGCAGGATACAAAATAAATGCACAGAAATCTCTTGCATTCCTATATACTAATGATGAAAAATCTGAAAGAGAAATTAAGGAAACACTCCCATTTACCATTGCAACAAAAAGAATAAAATACCTAGGAATAAACCTATCTAGGGAGAGGAAAGACCTGTATGCAGAAAACTATAAGACATTGATCAAAGAAATTAAAGATGATACCAACAAATGGAGAGATATACCATGTTCTTGGATTGGAAGATTCAATATTGTGAAAATGACTATACTACCCAAAGCAATCTACAGATTCAATGCAATCCCTAACAAATTACCAATGGCATTTTACGGACCTAGAACAAAAAATCTTAAAATTTGTATGGAGACACAAAGGACCCCGAATAGCCAAAGCAGTCTTCAGGGAAAAAAACGGAGCTGGAGGAATCAGAATCCCTGACTTCAGACAATACTACAAACCTACAGTAATCAAGACAATATGGTACTGGCACAAAAACAGAAATATAGATTAATGGAACAGGATAGAAAGCCCAGAGATAAACCCACGTTCCTATGGTAAATTAATCTATGACAAAGGAGGCAAGGATATACAATGGAGAAAAGACAGTCTCTTCAATAAGTGGTGCTGGGAAAACTGGACAGGTACATGTAAAAGAATGAAATTAGAACACTCCCTAACACCATACACAAAAATAAACTCAAAATGGATTCGAGACCTAAATGTAAGACTACACACTATAAAACTCTTAGAGGAAAACATAGGAAGAACACTCTTTGACATAACACTCTTTGACAGCAAAATCTTTTTTGATCCACCTCCTAGAGTAATGGAAATAAAAAAAAATAAATAAACAAATGGGACCTAATGAAACTTCAAAGGTTTTGCCCAGCAAAGGAAACCATAAACAAGACGAAAAGACAACCCTCAGAATGGGAGAAAATATTTGCAAACGAATCAACGGACAAAGGATTAATCTCCAAAATATATAAACAGCTCATGCAGATCAATATTTAAAAAACAAACAACCCAATCCAAAAATGGGCAGAAGACCTAAATAGACATTTCTCCGAAGAAGACATACAGATGGCCAAGAAGCACATGAAAAGCTGCTCAACATCACTAATTATTAGAGAAATGCAAATTAAAACTACAATGAGGTATCACCTCACACCAGTTAGAATGGGCATCATCAGAAAATCTACAAACAACCAATGCTGGAGAGGGTGTGGAGAAAAGGGAACCCTCTTGCACTGTTGCTGGGAATGTAAATTGATACAGCCACTATGGAGAACAGTATGGAGGTTCCCTAAAAAACTAAAAATAGAATTAGCATATGATGCAGCAATCCCACTACTGGGCATATACCCAGAGAAAACCATTATTCAAAAAGACACATGCACCCCAATGTTCATTGCAGCACTATTTACAATAGGCAGGTCATGGAAGCAACCTAAATATGCCCATTGACAGACGAATGGATAAAGAAGATGTGGTACATATATACAATGGAATATTACTCAACCATAAAAAGGAATGTAATTGGGTCATTTGTTGAGATGTGGATGATCTAGAGACTGTCATACAGAGTGAAGTAAATCAAAAAGAGAAAAACAAATATCGTATATTAATGCATGTATGTGGAACCTAGAAAAATGGTACAGATGAACCAGTTTGCAGGGCAGAAGCTGAGACAAAGATATCGAGAACAACCGTATGGACATCAAGGGGGGAAAGTGGCAGGGGGGTGGGGGTGGTGGTGTGATGAATTGGGCGATTGGGATTGACATGTATACACTGATGAAACAATAAATAAAATAATAAATCTAAATACTTATGCTTTAAATAATGCCAAGGGAAAAAAATTGCTTAAAAATATTCATTTAGAGCAGCAGTAATTGACCTATCGCCATTTGCTGGGTACCAGGGAAGCTGATATTTAGCCTTTCCAAGAATGTAATAGATAACTAATATCACAAACCAGACATCTATTCTATTCTGGCAGTAGCACCAAGTTTTATTCTGCAGAAATCTTGGACCAGCTTCCCTCCAAGTTTTCAGTCTCAAAAGTTTAGGCTGGGTAAACTACCTCTCTCCCAGAAAAGTCATTGGCTCTGAGACCGCCACAGAAACAAAGCATACTTTTCTCTACTCGCCTATTTGCCATCCAGACTGTCCTGAAACTTGAGATAACTGCTGGGAACAAGTGAGAAAAGGGTGAAAAAACTCCTTATTCCTCCCTCTTCCCAAATCCATCAAACATAAAATCTTTGTTATACTGCTTTAGTCAACTTATGTTACCCCTATTTGTGCAATGGGTTAAAAATAAATATGGAGATTATTGAAATAAAATCATAAACTAAACATCAATCTTTAATCTTCAATTATGAGAAAATTTCCATAAAATACTCATTATTAGCTTGAGACTCTCTGGACACTCTAAGAAATGTGTTAATTTTTCTTTATGGGAAGTAAAGAGGATTGACCAAACATGAATTTTTCCTTTTAAGGAAGAAGCACATGATTTGATATGTGTGTACCTTTCCAGAAAGTAGATCTTAGGTACTGTCCCAAAGGAAAAGAACATGTACATTTTGAAGAATTCCTTTGAAAAACATCTCTTTGATTAGAAATGATGTTTGCTTCTTTTCAAAATATTTCTTATACAGAATAAAGAGAAATCTACCTCTTAGGGTACCAAATGTGGTAAGAGAGTTGTGATTCTCTATCACCATGGGTCCTTGAGAAATGTTAGGGATAGGGTCAGTCACTTTCCTTTTGACCTTGGAATTGTACCCTATAAGCCATACAAAGACTCCCCAGTAAGGCAAAGACACTTCTATGAGATCTACCCTCAACCATCAACAGTGTAGGTTCTGGAGCTAAAATGGTGAATACTACAAGGGATCTCTCCTTCAAGAAGAGAGCTTACAGAAGTATGAAAATATCCATTTATTGCTTGTTGCTTTATTTGAAGGAACTCTAAGGCCAATTCAAAATGTAGTCTAACATAAGGAGGGGGGAGGCAGCCCCAAGTTTCCAGAAACTAAATACTTTCTCTTTCACAAATGAGGAAACGTAAATAAGAGGCCTCATCAGGATAGTCCCCACGTTTCCCCAAGTCCAGTTTATAAGCTCTCAATGACAAATGAAATATTTTGTCAGAACTGTTAAAAATATACCAAAAATGTCAGCCCAGTATGGATAAAAGTAAGTTCAACTAAGATTTTTAAAGTAAGCATTTTACAGATGGTAATCTAAGAAAGATGCATAGTTTTCCATGCAATACATCTTTCTTTTCCACACATGACTGCTAAACAAACAACTGAACCTGAGACTGATATAACAGAAATAAAGGCTCAAGTCCCAGGAAGACTACAGTCACCCTCTACTGCATGCAAGTAAAAACACATCTACAATAAAATGTGAATTCTAGAAGTAAGTTTGTTACAAACAGAAGTATCCATTCTTACCCCAGCTCCAAAACCTTCCCCCTCACCATAAGTCTTTCCCATTTCAGGTCAGGACAACAGTGTCTACCCAGCTACTGAAATCCCCAAACTAGAAAGCATCTAATTATTCTTTTTCAATAACCATCTACCCCAACTCAAAGAATAAGTTTTGTGTAACATTTGAGTTTTTATTTTCATAACGTCAGAACAAAATTGGTAATCATCAACCCATCTCACAGTCTACCTGTATACGTGGCTCTCACAGATGCCATAAACATATTAGCTATATCAATAAATAAATCTATGCTTCTTTCTTTGTGAAGTTTTCAATTTGTCAACCAAAACTCTGTTTTCATCTATAATTCCTCTAAAATAGTTACATTCAAAAAATGATTTATAAGAAATTAAACATTTGTTAAAGTTTGCCAAGCTTGGCATAATATTTTTTAAAAGGTATTACAAAATAAACGTTAGATGAATTTATTTTTTGTAAATTGTGTCATTTAATCTTCATGATTTATATTTTCAATGTTAATAATTAACTTACACAAATGATACCTTAAAATCAATTAATGTTATATGAGTAGAAAAAGTGCTTGCACAGATACAGCTCTGGAAATGATATTATATCATTACCTTTTTTGACTTATGAATCACAATTTTCTAAATATTTAAACTACACCTTTGCCAAAGATGCAATGTTTATTTTTTCTTGTCAGTGAAGTACGTTTTCTTCTTCCTTGACAAGACAAAAAATGAACCACTCCAATTTATGAGTCATGGGCTAATCTTTTTTAAAACACAGTTTTAGAATATAACTTCAAGTAAGTTTCCTCTAAAAAATAATGAATTACAATCTCTCAGAACCTTAGTCACTAAAGTATACACTTCTGAGAATAGAGGCAATGTATGAATTTGCTTAGAAACACTCAGTGATATCTTTCATTATTGACAAACTAATTCTGATGTACACAAAGTGTCTAAAATTTTACTAAATGGCTTGTGGAAGCTCAAAGACCGATCATTAGAAATTCTCCCTTCCACTAGGAAGATGTAATGTTCTTGGTGCTGAGGTATAAAATGAATCATTTGACATTTGAATTCATAATTGTACCGGCAAAACTGATTCTGGGTATTTCACATGAAAGTCCAGAATTTTTCTGGGAAACTGGCATCATATGAAATGAAATGTGTTAATGTTACATTATTAAATACAGAATTCAGGAGCACAACTTTACAGTAGTTTGTGTGAAAATGTATGGGCGTTCGTCTGCCCAGGAGAGCAATATGAGCCATTGGTGAGAAGTGTGTTAAAAGATCATTTTTAGGAAAAAGTAAAGCTATGATTCTCATACAGATATAAAAAGGGATGCACATTAAAGATTTTACTTTACTTAGATGAGGGAATCAGGCAGATGCTGTAACTGAATGAAGGGAAAAGGAACAAAAATTCATATGGAGTAAAGGAATGTTGAAATTAATTGCAAATGTGGACAAAACCGTTTTCCAGAGAAAAAAGTACTCAATTAAAATCACTACTGCACAGAGAAGAGTTTATATATATATATTAGTTACCTGCAACTTACAAAGAGTTGCAAAATAGCTCAGAGACAATAAACAGAGCTAGAATCTGATAACCAAGAAGGGAAATCTAAGAAGGCTGCATTAAAAAAAAGTATGTGTGTGTGTGTGTATGTATGTGTGTGTGTGTGTGTATATATATATATATATATATATATATACACATATATATATAGAGAGAGAGAGAGAGAGAGAGGGAGAGAGAGAGAGAGGGAGAGAGAGAAAGGATGCATAGTTTTTCACTGAATACATTTTTTTCTACACATGACTGCTTAATAAACAACTACAACCTGAGGCTGATATAATAGAAATAAAGGCTCAAATTCAAGGGAAACTACTGTTATCCTGTACTGCATATAAGTGAGCACACATCTAAAACAAAATATAAATTCCAGACATATTTTTTTTAAAACCAGAACTACCCATTTGTCCCCAGCCCCAAGACCTTTTCTCTCACCCTTAGTCCGTCCTACTTCAAGTGAGGACAGCGTTGTCCACCCAGATACTCAAATCCCCAACTAGGAAGTGTCCAATTCTTCCCTTTCAATCACCATCCGCCCCAACTCTAAGACAAGACAATGCATCAGCAAGTCCTTGTTTGAACATGATAATCTCTTGGTTTACTGGAAGCCTCTCACTAGTCCCCAGACTCTACTCTTGCCTCCCCACAATTCATTTTTCTTAAAACAGCCAGCGTATTCTTTTAAAAATGATATCAGATCAAGTCCCTCCACACTCAAAACCAATAGATAGCACTAGGATTTAGAATAAAATCCAAATCCCTTTTATGGGGCATCCTAAGGCCCCATAATATCTGTCCCTGCCTATGTCCCTAACTTCAATTCTTCTCATTTGCCCCCTTATTCAACTTAGTCCTTATTTATTGGAATCCTCTTGATCCTTTGACCACACCAGCCTGGCTCCCATCTTTGCACTAACATTTTCCTTTATTTGGCTCTCTCTTGCCCCAGATTTTTGAATGCCTGGTTCCTTTTTTGTCTTTCAAAGGCAATTTCCTCAGGGATAACTTCTTGCTACATTCAATGTAATATAATACTTAAGAACACTGTTTTTTATTTTATTTTTTTCATGGCAACTTACTGCTGAATAAAATTTTAAATTACTTCATGAATTTCACCTATGTCCCTGCCCTAATAAGCAAATTACCTAATTTCAGGGACTGTATCTTTTTTGTTCATGACTGTACATAAACACACAATAAGATTCTAATACTGTTTGCCATCAGTCAATATTAGCTGAGTGAATTATACTTTTTTTCTTTCTTCAGGGAAGTGGATAAAGTACATTTTTCTGAAGTATGATGAAAGTTCTAGAATTTGTGATAGATAAGTTCAGACTACTGAGGGAAGTCTGATTTAGAGAAAAGAGTAACTTAGAAGATCTGCAGGTATGTTAGCTTTAGGGCTTATGGGGAAGAGGAATTAGACTCATTTTCTTAGATCTATCAGCATCTAATTCAAGAAAGACTAGCAGGAGTTTATTTATATATATTTTTTTGCGATACGCGGGCCTCTCTCACTGTTGCGGCCTCTCCCGTTGCGGAGCACAGGCTCCGGACGTGCAGGCTCAGCGGCCGTGGCTCACGGATCCAGCCGCTCCGCGGCACGTGGGATCTTCCCGGACCGGGGCACGAATCCGTGTCCCCTGCATCGACAGGCGGACTCTCAACCACTGCGCCACCAGGGAAGCCCAGGAGTTTATTTTTAAAGAAACCAGAATAAAGTCAATGCTGGGGAAATGCTGTAGGCTTTACAATGGTAGCAAGAGAAGCTCCCCTACATAACAGTGAGAGCTGGAATCAATGTCTCCAGTTTAGCCTGATTATACATCTGATAGAGAAACGTCAGCTTTCTAATTTGTTATATGGAGATAACAGTCTTATATTCTTGTTTATATTCTATTTAGTTGTATAGATCCAAGGAGATTATTTCTGAGGATATACTTTGAAAAATGAAATACTGTACTAACATGAAGCACCACTGCCATTAAACCCATCACTTAACCTCTAAATCTCCATTTCCCTACTTAAACTATCTCAAAATACCTCTCCCTCTGCTTTTTGAGTCAGAGGTAAATGGAAAAAAATTTATTTTGCTGCTTATGGTAGCAATACAGGTTGCATTAGAAATGAATGGGATGGAAGGACTCTGTTGACTTTGTTTAATCCTGCAATGGGATCCACAAATGTACAGGGCATTCACAGAGTGGAAATTTATGCCTCCAACTAACAGTAATAAGGTAAGTTTACTTTAAAAATGGTGTTTGGGGAGTGTTCAATTACTGTGAAGCTATGCCCCCAACCAAAATGTCATCCAGTTCCCTAGAATCATCCACATGTCTTCTGAAAAGGTTTCCTCATTTGCCTCATCCTTCTGGCTTGACTGATGGCTCCCACCCAGCCTAATCACTATCACAAAGCATATGTTGGTTTAGGCTACAACAGACCTTCACAGATCGTTTACTGAATTCTCCCTTGCTGTAAATTGTTATTTTTCTTTGTTGTTAGCAATAATAATACCGGGCATTGTATAAAAACTAGCTACCATTGACTGAATGACTGCCAGGTTTTCAAGCACTGAGCTCAAAGCTCAACGTGCATTAACAATGATAATAACATTTGAGACAGACACTGTTACAACTGCTTTGCAGTCATTATTAGTAACTCATTTCTTTATCAAAAAACCCTGTGAAGCAGATATAATCTTCCCAAATTTACAAAAGAGAAAACTGAGGCACGATAATATTCCAGAACATGACAGCATTCACAGAAGTGGTTAAGTGGTTAAGCTGCACTGAAGCTGTGACAGAAGCTCTTAAATGTCTTGCCACAATGCTGGAAAGCAGTTATTGTCTTCAGTAGAAAGATACTGAGATCAATTCTCAAAATTCTGAAGTGACTGGCCCTATTTGCATAGTAAAGACTATGTGATAGACCAAGGACTCTATCAAAGTAACCAGATTAGGTCCAAGATGGAATCACTCATGCTAAGTCCCACATCAGCAAACCAGAATTTATCTGTTTCCCTACCTGGGCTCTCCAAGCAAAGGAAGGCCCAGGTCAACCAAGCAATCATGCTTGCCTGCTTACCAAACCCTTATCCAGCTCCCTGTTCCATATAAGGAAAGGAACTCTCCTTTAATCCATTAGCAAATGCCCAGTACATCTTCCTTGACCCTGCTCACTTTGGTCTATAAAAAGCTCTCACCTTGTACTGCTCTTCAGAGCTCCTTTCTACCTGCTAGATTAAACAGTACCCAAGTCATGAATCACTGAATAAAAGTCAACTAGATCAGTAAGTTATCTGTGGAAAATTTTATTTTAACAGCTCTACGGCGATCCTTTCCAAATCCATGATCTCAGCTCTTCCACATACCTCATGAGCTTTTATATCATGAGAGAACACTGTGACCTCAGTTTCCTCAGGAAAGTGACTCCTCTCTGCCTAATCATATCATAAGGGAAACCAGGGCTAGAATCAGTAAATGTTTCCCAACAAATAGAACTAAACAGTAAAGTGTTTTAATCCCAGCACATCTTTCATTCTAATCACTATATTCTCAGGGGCAAGGACTCAGCAAGCTGTGTGGGAATGACACGCACTGTTTCCATTAAAGTCATAACAGAATCTGTGTACAACACTCCTTCTCACCCCCTCGAAAACAGCTCCCTTGCTCCTCTTCTAGTGAATATTAGCATCTACAATGTGTTCTGCTTTGCCTCTGCATTCCTGGTCTGAAACTCTTTTCTGGAAAAAAGGCTAACAAAGAGTTCCTGGAAGTAAGAATTATGGACCCCCAGGGTACCTAAGGAATAGGAAACTCACAAATTAATCCAATGTGTAATTAGCTTTTTCCTTTTTCTCAGAGTTAATAAAAATTAAGTGTTCTCACAAATACAGTAACTGAATATCCAAAACAATATTACTGAATCATATTGGCTTAAAATATACATGATAGAAGACTCACTTGATTTTTGTCATCAATTAAAAGTTATTAAGTATTAAGGAAATTATATTTTACTTTTTGTTCTGAACATGTTTTATGATTCCTACCTAATCACATCTCCTTCTAAAAAAATTATCTACCTTTTTTAGAGACAAGAGCTAACATGTCCATGTTTTATTTTATAATCATAGCTGATACCTTGTGAGTCATAGTTGTTCGGGTTGGACTAAGGAACTTGAACCCTTGGACTGGCAGAAGTCTGTGCTTTGTGGAGCCTAGTTCAAAAATAGGCTTCACCATTCATATCTTTCCCTGGGAATCTGGAAGGGTATAATTGAGAGATTACATAGTTAGAAATGGTAATAAAATAGTTTTTGAATATAAAGGCAATAATTAATCTCAAACCCTTTACTTCTCGTATGGCAGAATTTTTCAACTTTGGCACTACTGATATTTGGGGCTAGAAATTTTTTTTTAATTTTTACTTTATTTTGGAGTATAGTTGATTAACAATGCTGTGTTAGCTTCAGGTGTACAGGAAAGTGACTCAATTATATGTATACATGTATCTACTCTTTATCAAATTTTTTTTTCCCATATAAGTTATTACAGAGTACTGAGCAGAGTTCCTGGTGCTATACAGTAGCTCCTTGTTGGTTATCTATTTTAAATATAGCAGTATTATTATTGTTGTTTTTTTTTTTTATGCATGTGGCAGCGAGTACTATCAAACTCCAGTCATAGAGGCAAGCTCTACTGGTGTTAGTGAAAATCCTGCCATTAATATGGCACACTTCCGACACTCAGAAGTTCATTGGCCAAGACTGGCCTCCACTGAGCTTTATTATTGTTATTTTTAACGCGGGTTGTTACCTGGTGCATTGAATGATGTTTGGCAGCATTCTTGAACTCTACTGACCAGAAGCCAGTAGAATCTCCTTCTCCAGTCCTGACAATCACAAATGTTTTCTGACATTGTCAAATGTCCCCTGACAAAATCACTTCAGCTGAGAATCACTGCCCTATGGATCTTGAACCAGTAGATCAATATACATAGAAATCAAAAGGGAAAGTTTAATAGCTGTCATTCTGGTAAAGCCAGAATACAGCTTGGAATTTAAAATCAAGACTTCTTTCAGGACTTTCCTGGTGGTCCAGGAGTTAAGACTATGCACTTCCACTGTGGGTTCAATCCCTGATTGGGGAACTAAGATCCCCCATGCGGCACGGTGCGGTGAAAAAAAAAAAAAAAAAAAAAAGGATTTCTTTCTTTCCCTCTGAAATGAAACTAGTGAGAAACAGAAAGAACAAGAGAATGAGAATAAGAACGAGTGGTAAATTCTTGGCAGCCCAGGTCCAAATCCCTCAGTCATATTAGTTACAAATGAAGGAGTTACTCTGAGGAGAAAAGAGGAAAATGCTTCCCTTACCCCAACAGAGGCAAGGCTTCCTATGTTATACATGAGATTAAAATAAAAGTTAGAGAAAAAAATGTGTGCTGTAGAAAGGGGACAAAGATAATCTAGAAGAAGTAACCTACGCAAATAGGCAAGCTGGACAATGAAGATGTAGAAAACCAGCGTCAGCAGATCAGTTCCAGAGGTTGGCATGGGGAATACAGCAGATGGACACATAGCACCAAAGACTCAGAGAGGGAGCAAAATATTTCTCTCTACACCTAAGCTTCCAGGTCCAGTGAGAGTCCATATGTAATTATAACAACCATTTGTCCACTGCAATAATCTGACTGAATTCTTCCTTGTAACCAAATAGGCCAGATTCAAACACTGATACTGCTATCATTTGTATGAAAAGAAGAGTGACTAGTCAATAATGTCAATCCAAATCTGAACCCATGTCATTTTCTTAAATTCAATTTTAATAGCTAAAAGGCAGGCTTGATTTTTTCGTGGATTTTTAAAGCAGTTTTGAGAGAGAGAAAAAAAGAATACATGGCATTTTGCATCTTTCCTGGCAACCACCAAGACCTTAAACAGCTTAAGACTAGGAGATAACTTCCTTTCCTCTACTAATTTTTCCCTTTTAGTTAGGTGCATTTATAATAACTTCAGTTATCTTTCTCTATTATATTTTCGTGAAAACTGCTTTTCTCTGCCAGAGATTGTATTTACTTCCTACACACTTAAGAGATTCTATTTTCTTCTACATTTTTCAGTTCCTCAGAGTGCCTTTTCTAAATTTTCTAAATTGTAGCACTGCAATCAAGGTTTCTAACTGTAAAAAAACAAAAACACAAAAACAAACAGGCCTCAAGTTTCATATTTTTAGAACAATGACCAGGCGTTACTATGAAAAACCAGTTTCAGTTTGTCACTGATAAGACAAACTAAACTAAGAGGACTTTTTTCTTTACCCTCCCAAATGCATTAAATGTACTATCCTCACCTCTATTTTTTTTCTTCCTTGCATTGCTTAATTCACCTTTTATGATGGCAAGCATCAGGCAAGTCTTAAAGAAAACAACAAACAACTTCATCGTTTGCTATCATACGCCTTAAACAATGAGTCATCTAAAGAAGTGAACATTCTTGTTATTTCAAATCATTACTGAAAATTAGAAGCAAATGAAGCTAGAATATAAGTCTCAGAATTTTAAAAACTTGAGAAACATTAAAGATAACCCAGGGGCTTCCCTGGTGGCGCAGTGGTTGGGAGTCCGCCTGCCGATGCAGGGGACACGGGTTCGTGCCCCGGTCTGGGAGGATCCTACGTGCCGCGGAGCGGCTGGGCCCGTGGGCCATGGCCGCTGGGCCTGCGCGTCCGGAGCCTGTGCTCCACAGCCGGAGGGGCCACAACAGTGAGAGGCCCGCGTACCGCAAAAAAAAAAAAAAAAAAGATAACCCAGTTCATCTCCCACTGTAGATGGAACAAATAAACCCCAGAAAACTTTGCTCAAGGCCAAACAATAAGTAGGTCTGAGAGTTGAACCTAGATCATTTTACTCTAAATATTGTTCACCACTCTCTGGCCCTACCATTATAACACACTGTCTCTATGTCTTTCTCTACTGTGTCATATGTAGCCACCATGTAACTAAAAAGTATACCGAGGATTTAATTTTTCTATCAGGTAGGTTCACAATGAACCACCCTAGGCATCATGAGGGGAAAAATAGAAGCTAATATTTATTATCCACTCTGTGCCAGGCATTTGGCTAAGGAAACTATATGCAAGTATCCCATTTAATCACCAAAATGTTTGCAATCTATGAAGTAGGCACCAAGGCAGTCTTACTCAGAGTTCAGCTGTAGAGCACAGAATCTTTCCTAGATACCTGAAGTAGAAAAGCTTATAATTAGAGAGAAGGGAAGCAACAGACCCTAGACTGAGGTTCTGGCCACACCAGGCTGCCACAACAGCTACTGCCTCTGCAATGGTGAGGAAGCAGATTCTCAAATCAGGAAACACCGCTGAAGCTGGTGACTCCAGCAACTGAGAACCTCTGCCACCATCTGCACCAGAAAATTCCAAATCCATGTCCCCGTGAGAATGTGTGACTTGCAGAACTAAAATCACATCCAGAACCATAGCTGTAAAGGATCTGAGGAACATCCTGAAGAGACTGGAAAGGGAAGAAGTATAGGAAGGCACACAAGAAAGCAGTTGGAGTGGATACTGCAAAAGTCAAATAAACAAATTTATAGAAAACTCCAAATGCCTTCTGAACAATTTCTGATCCTCAGGATCAAAATCCCAAAAAGTATAATAACATCACTTTTATAATAAAATAATGAAAATTAATTTGAAGACAATATTAGCTTGAAAGTCACTGTAGGAGAGAAAGGGTTCCCTAAAAGAAAATTGTAATCTGGAAAAAAAAAAAAGAAGAAAGTGTTTCTTATCTGAGTTAATGTCATGTTAATATAAGTCTAACTTCTGGAAGTAACTTGTAATTACAATCATTTATTTTATTTATTATTTTCTGCTTTTACTAAAATGAATTTAGTACATAGTTAGGTTTTGGATAGCTGCCATCCACACTAAAATGAACAGTAATGAAACTTGCTATTAGTGCTTTTAAGAGCATGCTAATGTTACTCATTAAACACTGGATGGATTGTTTCTCAGCCCATGTTCCATGGTGGCTGCATCTGATTATGTATATGTTGACTGAAATGCTGGCAGATGACATGCACTGTCCTCCCAGAACACGCATGGAAATGAAATGTGTGCATCCTGAGGCGAGCTGGGTGAGAAAAGTTCGGCACTTAATGAAATCAACAAAGAGCCTGTTTGTCAAGGGTGACTTGAAGTGTGTGTAAATGATCCTCGCGATGAGGTGATTTTACCATCAGTGATTTTAGGTGATTAAACACCTCTGGTCTGCTGCTCCCATTAAGGGAGATTATTCTTACTTTCATCCTTGCAACAAGGCTAAGGTTTATGCTTTATTAGGGAGTCTGTGGTGACTAGATGTGTCATTATCTGTCCTACCATCCACCACTGGGTTTAGAATTTTTACTTCAAAATGACCACCATTCACTCTTTCAGATTACTTCTAGTTTACTGTTTAATGTGTGTTTGTTCTGCACTATTTTCGATGGAGCTCATGCTGTTTATGTTTCCAGAGCTTTTTAAGACTCATCCTTGAATAAAGATTAGGAAAAAGTCATTTGCATTTCCTCCAAAGAGCAGCTATTAGATGGGTAATGGATCCTGGAGCTCAGATTATTAAATATTCAACTGTCCTTCCGGATCATCAGGAGGTGCATACCCCAGTTTGACAGGGACAAAGTTAGCCTATAAAAGGACCCAATTTCTCTGGTTAAGGGCTGTGAGTCTCATTTTATAGGGTATGCAAGAATGATCAATGATTTTATTTTCATTTAATCAAATTATATTCAGCCTCAAAAGCCTATTGGGCTGCTAGGAAATTCTGATCTCTGCCATTGCTGGGTGTATCACCTTCAGGGTTCACCCATAATTTAGGACATTCTAGAGAAAGAGCTTCATCTTGCAGTCTTCTATGGCCACAGCGGAAATCCTCATTATGCAAGTCTATAATCTAAAAGCTATTTGATTTTATGCCATGTATGTACCTGGGGATGTACGCTGAGACTAGGAGCCTCTAGAAGCTCACCTTCAAACTGCTTCCCATTCCTTCCAAAATCCTGTCACCATCAATGTGCATCCTCCAAAATTCCAACCCTAAACATAGGCACTTAGTATCATCTCTTCAGGATGTTCAGCCTTTAAAGATCAAAACCCAGGAGAGGAATATATCTTCCAGGAAATTTCTGCAAGTTAGCACTGAAATACAAGCCTGCCCTGAGACAAAAGAGCATAGAAGGTGCTAAGATACTTTTGTGAAATGTGGCTGGGGAGGATCCAGACGAGGAGAAAAAAATTAAGAATTATTTCCATAAATTATTCTGAATACTTACTGTGTGCCAGGTACTGTTTTAAGTGCTATATTTGAATGGTGTTTTACTAAGCTCTCAAGATAAGTCCCAAGTGATGATTAAATGAAACATCACTAATACATGCCAAACAACTATTTTAAGCACATTCGAAATATCATTACCTCATATAATCACATAACAACTCTATCAGGTAGGAACTACTGTTATCACCAAATGAAGAACTAAGGCATAGAAAGATAAGTAAGGTGCTGAAAAGGGGTCACTGGACCTGTATGGAAGAATGTTTTTTAAACGGGACATTGGCCTTAAGCACTTAGAAATCTAAGATAAGCATTTTAAAGTTATTCCAAACAGGGCTACATGAATGGCCAGAGTGGTGTGGACAGCTCTGGCCAAAAGATACATAATCATAGATCAAAAAACAATTACCACTTTCACTGTGTAAGATATTTTAACAGCTATTTTGTTCTGTTATTAAAGTGAATACAGAACTGACTTATATCAGTGGTTTCATTTTTCATACTTAATTACACAGTTACCCTTATAAAGCACTAAAGAAAATATGGGGGAGTCAAGATGGCAGACTAGGAGGGCGTGGAATTCACATCTTCGCACAACTAGGGCACCTACCAGGCACCGGTGGGGGACCATGGATGCCTAAGGGGACAGGAGGACCCCTCAGCAACCGAGTATGACATGGGACGTGGGGAGAGTGAGTGGGGAGGAGAAGTGGAGGTGGGACTGGACTGGTGCCCCTGAGGGGCAGCTGGGGGAGAGGAAGGGATCCCACACCTGGAGGGGGAAATTGGGGGACCATTGGGAGGGCAGAGGATCAAAAGGGAGGGTGGCTAGGTTTCCCCTACCCTCTTGGGCCCCAGAGCCTGATGAGACCCCGGACCTGATCCTCTGCCCACCTAAGCCCCCTCCAGCTGCATGGGTCCTGAGGGAGTGGGAGGGAGGAAAGGGGGAGCAAAAGTAAAGGCCAGACCTCTGGGACCTGTACCCCTGAGGGGCAGCTGGGGCAGGGGAGGAGTTCCTACACTCAGTGGGACCAACCCACGGTTAGGGGTCCAGCAACAACTGCAGAGACTCTGGGGGAGACCATGGGGGAGGGCGTAGAGGAACAGAAAGGAACATGGCCAGCACTTTCCCTGCCCACTTAGGCACCGGGGAGCCTGTTGGGCTCCCAGGCGTAATCCTCTGCCCTGGGAGCCTCCCTCCTACCAGGTAGAGCCCAAGCCCTGCCCCTACACCCCCACCCAGGGCCCCACCTCTACACTCAGAGACCCCTTCTGAGACCCCCTCCAAACACCCTGGGCCTAAACCCCGCATACACACCCTCACCCATGGCCCTACCTCCAAACTCCCGAAATCCACACTCCAGAGAACCCCTTTGGATGTGCTGCCTCTCCCATTCCTTGTAGGTCCTAGGCAGAGGCCGTGCCCCACACTTGAATGTTGCCCAGCCTAGGCCCCACACCCAAGGCCTTTTCTGGCTGTGTGGGTCCTGAGCCTAGGCCCCGCCCCACACTCAAATGGTACCACCCTGGCTAGGCCCCGCCCAACCCTAAACCCTGCCCCTGCCTAAGCTCCACCCCCCCACCTAAATTCCACCCAAATAGCCAAGGCCTTTTTTTTTTTTTTCCTTTTCTCTTCTTTTAGGTCGGGGTGCTGTTTTACCTTCTTCTTGTTAATTCATTAATATAATTATTTTTTCTAATAAACCTTTTATTTTTCTAATTTTATTTTATTCTCTATACTTTGTTATTGTTCTGCTCCTTTCGGGTTGTTCCCCCCCACCACTTTTTTTTCTTTTTTATGGTGTGGTTTTGTTTTCCCTTGTTGCAGTTGCAGTTGTTTCAATTATATTTTTATTTTTCCTAATACATTTTTTAATGTTCTAATTTTATTTTTATTCTTTGTTATTGTACTGCTCCTTTTATTCTTTTTTATTCTTTTTTTTTAATGATGCCATGCAGCTTGTGGGTTCTTGGTTCCCAGGACGGAGGTCAGGCCCGAGCTCCTATGGTGGGAGCACCAAGTCCAAACCACTGGACTAACAAAGAACCTCAGATGCCAGGAAATATTAATTGAGGTGAGGCCTCCTGGAGGTCCTCATCTCAGCACCAAGCTCTGGCTCTACCTAACTTCCTGCAAACTCAATTGCAGGAAGCCTCAGGCCAAAAAACCAGTAAGACAGGAATACAGTCCTTCCCATCAAAAATAAAAAAAATGAAATGACAAAAAAATATGTTACAGACGAATGAGCAAGGTAAAAACCTACAAGACCAAATAAATGAAGACAAAATATGCAACCTACCTGAAAAGGAATTCAGAGTAATGACAGTAAAGATGATCTAAAATCTCAGAAACAGAATGGAGAAAAAAACAAGAGACATTTAACAAGGATCTAAAGGAACTAAAGAGCAAACAAACAGTGATGAACAATGTAATAACTGATATTAAAAATACTATAGAAGGAATCAATAGCAGAATAACTGAGGCAGAAGAACGGATAAATGAGCTGGAAGATAAAATGGTGAAAACAACTGCCAGGGAGCAGAATAAAGAAAAAAAAAAATGAAAAGAACTGAGAACAGTCTCAGAGACCTCTGGGACAACATTAAACGCACCAACATTCGAATTATAGTGGTCCCAGAAGAAGAAGAGAAAAAGAAAGGGTCTGAGAAAATATTTGAAGAGATTATAGTCAAAAACTTCCCTAACAAGGGAAAGGAAATAGTCAATCAAGTCCAGGAAGCGCAGAGCGTCCCATACAGGACAAACCCAAAGAGAAACACACCAAGACACATAATAATCAAACTATCAAAAATTAAATACAAAGAAAAATATTAAAAGCAGCAATGGAAAAGCAACAAATAAAACACAAGGGAATACCCATAAGGTTAACAGCTGATCTTCCAGCAGAAACTCTGCAAGCCAGAAGCGAATGGCAGGACATATCTAAAGTGATGAAAGGGAAAAACCTACAACCAAGATGACTCTACCCAGCAAGGATCTCATTCAGATTCGATGGAGAAATCAAAAGCTTTACAGAAAAGCAAAAGCTATGAGAATTCAGCACCAGCAAACCAGCTTTACAACAAATGCTAAAGGAACTTCTCTAAATGGGAGAAACAAAAGAAGAAAAACACCCACAAAAACAAACCGAAATCAATTAAGAAAACTGTAATAGCAACATACATATCAATAATTACCATAAATGTAAATGGATTAAATGTTTCAACCAAAAGACACAGACTGGCTGAATGGATACAAAAACAAGACCCATATATATGTTGTCTACAAGAGACCCACTTCAGACCTAGGGACACATACAGACTGAAAGTGAGGGAATGGAAAAAGATATTCCATGAAAATGGAAATCAAAAGAAAGCTGGAATAGCAATTCTCATATGAGACAAAAGAGACTTTAAAACAAAGACAAGAGACAAAGAAGGACACTACATAATGATCAAGGGATCAACCCAAGTAAAAGATATAACAATTGTAAATATTTATGCACCCAACAAGGGAGCACCTCAATACATAAAGCAAATACTAACAGCCATAAAAGGGGAAATCGACAGTAATACATTCATAGTAGGGGACTTTAACACTCCACTTTCACCAATGGACAGATCATCCAAAATGAAAATAAATAAGGAAACGCAAGCTTTAAATGATACATTAAACAAGATGAACTTAATTGATATTTATAGGACATTCCATTCAAAAACAAGAGAATAAACATTCTTCTCAGGTGCTCATGGAACATTCTCCAGGATAGATCATATCTTGGGTCACAAATCGAGCCTTGGTAAATTTAAGAACATTCAAATTGTATCAAGTATCTTTTCCAACCACAACGCTATGAGACTAAATATCAATTGCAGGAAAAAAAGTGCAAAAAATACAGACACATGGATGCTAAACAATGCACTACTAAATAACCAAGATATCACTGAAGAAATCAAAGAGGAAATAAAAAAATACCTAGAAACAAATGACAATGAAAACATGATGACACAAAACCTATGGGATACAGCAAAATCAGTTCTAAGAGGGAAGTTTCTATCAATATAATCCTACCTTAAGAAACAAGAAACATCTCAGATAAACAACCTACATGTAAATGAATGAAATTAGAACACTCCCTAAAACCATACACAATGGGCTTCCCTGGTGGCGCAGTGGTTGAGAGTCTGCCTGCCGATGCAGGGGACACAGGTTCGTGTCCCAGTCCGGGAAGATCCCACATGCTACGGAGCAGCTGGGCCTGTGTGCCATGGCTGCTGAGCCTGCGTGTCCGGAGCCTGTGCTCTGCAACGGGAGAGGCCACAACAGTGAGAGGCCCGCACACCGCAAAAAAAAAAAAAAAAAAAAAAAAACATACACAAAAATAAACTCAAAATGGATTAAAAACCTAAATGTAAGGCCAGACACCATCAAACTCTTAGAGGAAAACATAGGCAGAACACTCTGTGACACAAATCACAGCAAGATCTCTTTTGACTCACCTCCTAGAGAAATGGAAGTAAAACCAAAAATAAACAAATGGGGCCTAATGAAACTTAAAAGCTTTTGCATAGCAAAGGAAACCATAAACAAGACAAAAAGACAACCCTCAGAATGGGAGAAAATATTTGCAAATGAAGCAACTGACAAAGGATTAATCTCCAAAACATACAAACAACTCATGCAGCTCAATATCAAAAAAACAAGCAACCCAGTCCAAAAATAGGCAGAAGAGCTAAACAGACATTTCTCCAAAGAAGATATACAGATTGCCAACAAACACATGAAAGAATGCTCAACATCACTAATCATTAGAGAAATGCAAATCAAAACCACAAGGAGGTATCACATCACACTGGTCAGAACGGCCATCATCAAAAAATCTACAAACAATAAATGCTGGAGAGGGTGTGCAGAAAAGGGAATCCTCTTGTACTGTTGGTGGGAATGTAAATTGATACAGCCACTACGGAGAACAGTATGGAGGTTCCTAAAAAACTAAAAATAGAACTACCATATGACCCAGCAATCCCACTACTGGGTATATACCCTGAGAAAACCGTAATTCAAAGAGAGTCATGTACCAAAATGTTCATTGCAGCTCTATTTACAATAGTCAGGATATGGAAGCAACCTAAGTGTCCATCAACAGATGAATGGATACAGAAGATGTGGCGCATATATATATATACATGGAATATTACTCCACCATAAAAAGGAACAAAATTGAGTTATTTGTAGTGAGGTGGATGGACCTAGAATCCGTCACGCAGAGTGAAGCAAGTCAGAAAGAGAAAAACAAATACCATACGCTAACACATATATATGGAATTTTCAAAAGCTGTACTGATGAACCTAGTGGCAGGGCAGGAATAAAGACGTAGACATAGAGAACGGATTTGAGGGCACAGGGGAGGGGGAAGGCGATGCTGGGATGAAGTGAAAGAGTAGCACTGACATATATATACACTACCAGACGTAAAGTGATGGCTAGTAGGAAGCTGCTGCATAGCACAAGGAGGTCAGCTTGGTGTTTTGTGACGACCTAGAGGGGTGGGATAGGGAGGGTGGGAGGGAGGCTCAAGAGGGAGGGGATATGGGGATATATGTATACATATAGATGATTCACTTTGTTGTACAGCAGAAACTAACACAACATTGTAAAGCATTTATACTCCAATAAACATGTGAAAAAAAAAGAAAATATGGGGCAATCTAAATAAATTATGTAAATTACAGGTTGCACAGGGATTTGGAGAAAACAATGGCAGTGGTACACAATCCCTGTCTTTCAGACAATTCTGCTCTTGGTATCGGTAGGCAGGAGTGTTAGGTATGTGAAAACATGATGGAAGAACACATGCCAGCATGTAAAGGAGGCCAGGATTCATCCCTGTGAATGGAGCTGTTCAGAGACATTACTATACATTCACATGAGGCATATTCAGGAAAAGGGAGATTGCTTTGACCAAAACAGAGTTAGTAAACCAGAAGCAAACTGCAACTGATCCTAACAAAGTGAACAGTAATGGTGGAAATATCAGCAGAGGCTAAATTATGAGGAGCTTTGAATATTAACTTTAGACTTGCTTATATAGTTACAAATGCTCATGGTATATGTCATTTTTTTCTTTCAACTTTGCATATAAAAGTGATACAAGCTCCTAATGAAAATTTCAATCAGTAATTAAATGTATAAATTTTTAAAAATCTATTTACATTTATTTCTAAGAGGTAACTGTTTTAATAAAATAGGGCATAGCCTTCCAAACTTTGTCTGTACATACACATGTACATATGTAAACATATACTTATTTTCTCAACTAAATTGTGTATCTACTCTAAAATCCCTCATAGCTTGCTTTCTTATTTGACAATCCATCTTGGGGATTTTTCTATGTTAAACCAGATAGATTTATCTCTTTTAATAGTTACATAGTATTCTACTTTGCAGATATAGCATTATTGATTCAACCAAGCCCCTGTTGATTGGCATTTGAGTTCACTGATGATTTTGAATAGACAACAAAAACTTTAAAGAAAAGAAACTGTTTAAATATAACCATTAAAATATCTCACATACTTTGATCTTTGATCTTTGTTCTTTGATCTAGAATAAAACATCCTATTGCACAGATGAGCTGTCCACTCTGAACATCCATACAGACTTGTATAGAATAACATTAAAAATTTAAAGCAATGTGCCAGAAGATGATTTACAGAAGGAATCTTTAACTTTTTTCTAATCATAGATTTCCTCTAAAAATCAGATCAAAATCTGATTGTAGTATTTTGCATTCAACTTCAGGGGCTGAACCTTTGAAATTTATAAGTGGAGAACATCATGTATTATAGAGAGCCAGGACTGCAGATAGTGAAAATAGCTGATTATTGCAAGTGCTTAATTATGGTAGCAACAATTAGAATAAGGGGGAAAAGACTGATGAGATATCAAGGAAAACTATCAATACAGCTTGATAACTAATTGCACAAGAGGAGTAAAGGGGAGTGTATACTCAAAAGTGGTTTCAAGGTTCTGATTTGGGGTGAAATAATGATGGTTTTAATTGTCACTTGACAACTTTTTCACATCAGAAAGAAGATAGAAAGAAAGACAGAAAGACAGGAAAAGGAAGGAAGGGTGGGAGGAAGGGAGGGAGGGAGGGAAGGAGGAAAGAAGGGAGGGAGGAGAAAGGGAAAGAAAGAAAGAAAGAAAGAAAGAAAGAAAGGAAGGAAGGAAGGAAGGAAGGAAGGAAGGAAGGAAGGAAGGAAGGAAGGAAGGAAGGAAGGAGGGAGGGAGGGAGGGAGGGAGGGAGAGAGGGAGGGAGGAAGGAAGGAAGAAAAGAAAAGAAAAGAATACCTCTAATGTCACTTGGTCAAGAAAAGTGGGAAAGGTAGTTACATGATTAAGGCAAATTCATATTAAAAGAACCAGGACCCTACAAGAATCTGATACAAAGGGGTAATACTACTACACTGAACGGAAAGACTTTCCTTCCAAGGAGACACTTTTATTTACCTAAAATATCAAGATGCAATAGAATCCTCTTCTAGCAAGTACTGTGAACCATTAGGCTTCAGGGAAGTCAAAGACAGACAGTCCTACAAACAAAACCTGCATTCTTCGAAGGAAGTGTAAATTGAGACAAGCTGAAAAGAAACCATTTCACTGAATTCAGGGTATCAATAATTCACAGGTAATGATCAATAACTGGCCACCCTAGTTGATCTGTAAATCAAAGCTGTACCACACAGCACTCCATTGCTCTTCATCAGCATTTTTATACATTATAACGCAACTTTTACTCTGTGCTTTCAATAATCAAATCTGCTGATATGAGATCTGATTGCAGTTTCTAAGAACAGAAACCCATGGTGGTTCTAAATTATTAAATGCAATTTTAAAATGCAAAATGTTCATTTTTCTTCATCCAAAAAAACCCCTTACATACCGTGTTGATAGCAAAATGGATGGTATTAAAGTTACAAACTAATGATTAAAATCACAAAAGCAGATAGAATGGACCTGATTCTGGTTGTTATGAGGAGAATGTTAAGGAGATGGGGCATGGAGGGCTTTAGAGTTTATGGCTCATCACCATTTGTTGGAAACAAGCAATCAATAGGATATATGACTCTGACAAAGATGGGAAACATTTTGAGCCATTATTTTCACCCTCTCTCACAGATGAACGGGATATGAGCAAAGAAGTGTGGGCTTGTATATTTTCCAATGACTTACAAATTTAATAAAAAAGAAAGAAAATCCATTGATCCTTTTTATGGGTCCTAAAGTATGGATGTTCATAGAAAGAATTGTAAGAAATAAAGCATCACATCTTTACTCACTACTTTAACTGCATGCTTCTAATGGCACATTTGTTTGAATCAATTTTTAGACTGCTATTCCTTTTAGTAGTATTTCCCTCCCTCACTAGCAAGATTCACTATGGAAAAATATTAACTATTTCTCAAGTACGTGCTATACTATAGTATGAAAAGTCTCCAAAGGTGTTTTGGGGGGTAGAAATTGGTTTAAACCCAGCATGTCTTATCCTATCCAATTTGCTCTTCCTTACCTCCCACTAACTCATAAAGTCAGCAATGAGGTAATAAGAGCTGCACCCAGAAAGCTTTCTCCCAAAACTGCCATTAGGCTACCTAGTAGAGCAGGTCATATGGTAACATGTCCTCACATCTTTTGGAGACAACTATTAAAATACCCTCAGAACAAAAGAAATAGGCTTGTGTTTTGAGAGCAATCTTTTGTTTGAGATTAAATTACAGAACCCACCCAGTAAAGGCAATTTCAGTGTAAGCAAACTTAAGTTTGGTGACCTTTTCCAGGTGTCTGAGGTACCACAGGGCACTTCTGATAGGTGGGGCAGGGGGCAGGGGCAGGTCAATGTAATACTGTGATGCTAGGGAACTGTCCACAATACCGCCCTTTCTTCTGACACCATCTAAAGAGTCTGGGCATTTCCCTAATCACCCTCACTTTTGACACAAATTACAAGTTCAGAGATCCCCAAGACCACCCGCAAGTTCGATAATTTTCTAGAAAAACTGACAAATATCACTGAAAGCTATTATTCTCATGGTTATAGCCTATTACAATGAAAGAATACCAATTAAAATCAGACAAAGGAAAAAATGCAATTGGTAGAGTTTAGAAGGTCTCCAAACACGGATGCTGTCCTTTCCTGGTGAAGTCATGAACAGTGTTAACTCCTCTCATCAATGACGTGTGCTAATAGACATGAAGAATGTGCATTCAGGAAAGCTCACCTAAGCTTTGGTTTCTAGAGTTTTAACTGGAGCTTAGTCACAGACCCAGTTGACTGTCTCCTGGAGGAGTTGGTCGGGGTTATTCTATAAAGGACATTATTAAGAAACTGACAAAATTGAAAGATGCACTGTAGATTAAAGGATTATATTCATGTAAATTTATAAAGTTGATAACTGTACTATGATGTGAAAATGTAAGAGGATATCCCTATTCTTAGGAAACACACACTGACATATTTAGGGATAAAGGGTCAAACTATTATACATATGTAACTTACCCTAAAATAGCTCAAAATATTATGTGCATATGTATATATATAATTACTTACATATATATTGTGTGTGTTTATATAGACACACATATATACATATATGTGTGTATATATGTGGTGTGTGTATGTATGCGGTGTATATGTGTGTGTATATATATACACAAAGACATATATATGTTATAACATGTTAAAATATATATGTGAGAGAGAGAAAGACGGAGAAAAACAGGAGGAGAGAGAGGGAGATAAAGAACAGATGGCAAAGCAAATTGGCTAGAGTGTTAAGACAGGTAAAGCTGGGTAGTCTGTGTAAATGATTCTTCTTCATACTATTTTTATTATTGCAAATTTTGTAAATTTGAAACTATTTTGAAATAGTAAAAAATAGTGAAAAAAACCCCATCTAAAACTGAACAGAAAACACTGCTCCACTTCCAATGCTGTTTCAAGATGAGCCTACAAAACATTCTTGTATGAGTGAGGCTTTCAGTTGCAGGTAATGCTGAAAACTCAAAGCAGCTCACACACTAAATGGAAATAATAGAGAACAGGAGCAATGTCAGGGACTTTGAATCTATGGATTCCAACTATGTCACACAACTCCATCTCTGTCTTTCTTAAATCCATTTTCCTCTTTGTTATCTTCACCCTTTCAGATACTCGAAATCCTTGTGGTAATAAAGGTGTTCCCCAATTACTCTTAGATTCAAGTGATTCTTACAGCTAGTGATTGCAGCAAAAAGATTCAACATATTTCCTAATGATTCCAGAAGAAATAAAAATTAAAACGAATTCTCTAGGTTTTCAATGGTTTTGCACATATTAAACACCGAGGATTAAGCACCCTGGACAGTGTGTGGTACTCTGATTAGCCAGGTCTGAGTCACATGACCACCTGTGAGCCATGGGGGTTGGGGACTGTGGGTGTCAAGCATGCAGAAACCACCTGATTGACAGATGGAAGAGTGGTTTCCAAAAGAAAATAAGGAGTTCTGTTACTATACAAGAATAGGCAAACAATAAAATAAGAAAATCCCCATGACCACCATTCAATGAACTTTACTATACTATCACACTTCATGTTCCCCTACCTCTTAACACCTTTCCTCACAGCAGCGTCTTTTGTTGAATCTGAGAAAGAGGCTTTGTATTACAAGGCTGCCCACAGCGAGCGCTCAGGGTCTACTTACACATTCAGTAAAGACCCACTCTGTGAACACAGTAGGCTCGGGGTCTCAGCAGGAGCTGAGGAGTAGGCCAGCCATTAACTCCACAGGCAGAAGCACTTGAACAGTTCTTCCCAGTGAAATTTATGACATTCACGAATCCACAAGCACTCTGAGATTTTTCCTCTTACACGGGCAATCTATAAAACCAAAGCTTCTGGATGAGACCTGCAGGTAGTTTATTTCAATTGAAAGTTGTATTCGTTTTAACATGTATTAAATTTATCACACAATGAATGCATAATATATGCATATTTAATGAGCATTCAAAATATATTTAAACTATCAAATATTCATGAATAAATATCCATATACTACCAGAAAAACAGAATACATTTGCCAAGAGAGTTGATATCCTTTATTTGGGGGACTCAGATATTCATCTCAATAGTATAAGGATATAAACTGATTTAAACAAAAACAACTTTTTGAACTTAATGTTATCAATGAAAAAAAATGTTGCCTTCCATATCAGTAAACAAAGGATGTTGCAGCCTCAAGTCATTACATTACAGCAGCCTGAGGGTGAGCCCTGAGGGAACTCAGGATAGAAACAGGATGCCTGCAATCTACCAGTCAACTGCTACAGCCACCCCCTGAAGGTGCATCCTGAGGACACTCAGGATGAGAAAGCACAGGACTGGTCCCAGATAGCTGAGATGCATATCAAAGGAATAATCTCAATGAGCCCTGACGTTTGCATGTTCCCATACACAGAAAAGCACTAAATTCCTTAACTTGAGATACCTGGTTTTCTTTAATTAACAGTAATCTTTTCATATTCCAACTGCCTGGTCTTTGTTGCAAAGTCCTGTATATCCTGGCTTCTCCCTTACCTGTTCTGAGTGGTCTCTCAGAGCTATCTGAGATGCTGTGTCCCCAGCTTAAGTCCTCAGTTTTGTCCACCAAATAAAACATAATTCTCAACTTTTAGTCTGCGTATTTTTTTTCAGTTGACAATGTTAACATGACACTTTTGTCACATAAAAAATGATTTAAAAACAACCCTTGTAGAGTCTATTATTTGCTGGCAGCAAAGCCAAAGACTTGGTTCTCAGCTAACTAGTAAAATAATTTTCCAAAGGAGAAACTAGTAAAATAGCTTTCTAAATGAAGAAGCACCAACTCTAACCTGCAGCGCAATAATGTGTTTCTTCTTTCCACAAGAGAGCACTTAAAATGAAATCACTACCTAAATGCCAGTCATATGATAACAGTCACTGGCTTTATAAAAGTAATTGTCCAAATACAAGATAATTTTTTAGGTCACTATCCATCCAGAACCAGGGAAACGAAATTATTCCTATCTCCAATTAAAATATTTTTTGTCTCAAACATTTCATATGAAAGTGCACAAAACAACAGGGTATAAGTGGTAAAAAGATAAATAAACAAAAATAAAAAATTTGTGGTTGAAAAAAAGGCAAATTTTCCCACATCACAATTAGAGCCATGTTTATTTTTCCTCCGTCTGTAACTACAAAATTAAAGTATATATTCCTGCTTTCATTTTCTCCATTTTAGCTAAGCTCTGGGGCAGTAAACAGGAATATTTGTGGAACTGGGGAAGTATGGAAAAAAAAGACCAATCTTTGATATTTTTCTAGCCAGTTCCCATATCCCATATCCTGAAATTAATATTTCACCTGCTGCTCCGTTCTACATCTGCAAGACTTCAGAAAGATGCTCACTGATAACTTCTAGAATGGAGATACAGGGTGAAAAGAGAAGGATAGAAAACATCTGACAGCTGTGATTTGCTACAAATGGAATGGTGGCTCATCCAGAAGAGATTAAATAATTTCAATTCAATAAATACTTATTTTACTAGACCTATCACTTATATGCTATGTTCAAAGTCCCCTTGTAGCTAAACAATGCATTTGCTCAGGCAAAGGATACCAAGCTACTCTGTAACCTGGTTTACTTATTTCATGGTTTGAGTCATAATCTAAAATTATTTCGATTACATAAATATATGTTTGTATCTTCCACACAAGCTATGCCCTGTAAATGCAGAATCTTCTCTGTTTTGTCCTCTCCTTTCCCCTGGGTGCCTGTCACCTAGTGGGTGCTCAGTAAATATTTGTTGATTAAATGAAGATAAGGTATTTAAGAATTAGGGTATACCAATAGCTTTAATAAGTCATCCCCACATCTCAGTGGCTTAACCCCAAAATAGATTTACTCCTGGGTCACATAAGAGTCCAAAGCAAGTCAGCGGGAATGGTAGATACCCCATCATCCTCAACATACAGCTGCTGAATTTTTTGTTTTTTAGGAAATGACATCCAGCTGACAGATGTGGGGGGGTGGGCGGGGAGCAGAGAGATAGAGAGAGAGAGTTAAAGGCACTCCCTCTGTTAAATTATCTAGGCAGAAGCAACACATGTCACTTGTGATTTTTATATAGAAATATAGTGATTGAAGCTTGCATAAGGGTTTCTTAGAAATAAAATAACCCAAATAAAAAAATTGTGTTTTGAAATTGAAACTATATTATTTTTATGCACTCATATATAAGGACTTTTTCAGGCAAGTTTTTGCTCCATTTAAAATAAATTGGATGGAAATTCTCACGGTTCAATGCCCCCCAAAACAATCATACTCTACCTTTTAATATGAGAAGGGCTCTATTTACTGAATACAATTATCCTCTATTAATACAACACTGTTTAATTGGTTATATTATAATCAGCATTTCTGACATAGAATAACAGAATAATTTTGTTTCTATTAACAACTTAAAATTACTTTGCATGATTATGGTAGTTTCCTTTATTTATTTCATTATTGGCATCAATTATAAGAAAGGCTCATGGTAAATCCAATAAAATGTGAATCCTAAATTTCAGAACCTAAACTCCAACATGTTTCAACCATACTGTGGTATTCCTAAAAGGTTTCATATTTAAAAAAGTAAAATAGATTTACAAAGTAATGTTTTAAAGTCCTATAATTTTTAGAGGACACTCACATATTACTTCATATGATCCTTACCAAAAGCTTGAGTTAGGTGGCATATACAGGTGGAACTTATTTCCCTGTGTCCATCTTAAAAATTAGGAAAATTTTGCTCAGAGAGAATAGATGACTTGCCCTATACTTCAGCATGCAACTGTGAGTTAGCTATTATTGTTCGACAAAACACCCTAAAACTTAGTACCTGAAATAAAATATGTTTTGCTCCTAATTCTTAGGGTCGGTAATTTAGTCTGGGCTCAACTAGGTGATTCTTCGGAGCTTGGCTGGGATTACTCATACATCTGCAGTCACCCATAGATAGGTCAGGAGGCATCGCAAAAAAATGCACTCATGTGATGTGTATGTACTCTTCTTTGCTGTTGCATACATCAGTAGCTCATTTTGCTTTATAGTTGCTGAGTATTCCATATATGGATAGGTTTATCCATCTGTCTACTGATTTACATTTGAGTTGTTTCCAATTTGTGCAAGCACCTGCATGAATGTATGCTTTCTTTTCTCCTGGGTAAATATCTAGGGGTGTAATGGCTGAATCATATAGTGGATATAATTTTAACTTTTTAAGAAATTGGCTAACTGTTTCCAGTACAGTTATATGATTTTATATTCCCACAAGTAATGTAAGAGAATTCTGTTTGCTGCATATCTTCCCAAACACTTAGTTTTGTTGATATTTTCAAAATTTTAGACATTCTAATAGTTTCACAGTAGCTCTTCAATGAGTTTTAATTTGCATTTTCCTAATGATGTTGAGAATCTTATTTGCTTATGTGCCATTCACATATTATCTCTGGTGAAGTATCTATTCATATCTCTCACCATTTTTAATTTTCTTGTTTGTCTTACAGTACTGAAATTTAAGAGTCTTAATATAATCTGAATACAACTATTTTGTCGATATTTGCTTTTAAAATATACAATATTATTTGTTTCTCCCAATCTGTGGCTTCCCTTTTCATCTTTGTAGGAATGACTTTTGAATAAAGTTTTTAATTCTGTTGAAGCTCAAACTGTTGAGTTTTTCTATTGTCATACTCACCATTTACATCTTAAGAAATTTTTGCCAAACTTAAGGTCACTAAGATTTGCTCCTATGTTTTCTTCCAGAAATTTTCTACTTTTAGCTCTTAAATATATCTACAATCCATTTGAGTGCACTATTGTTTATGGTGTGAAACTGTAAAGCTACCCACATCAATAATTATATTTATTTAAGTAGTCTAAAAGCTCCAGATAAAAGACAGAGAGAATCAGACTGAATGAAAGAATAAGAAAGAATTATATATTGTCTATAAGAAAGGAAACTTAATTATAAAGACAGAGAGATATATTAAAAGTAAATAGAAAGATAGAAGATATACCACATAACTAAGGGGCTGTGTAAATACCAAACAAAATAGATTTCAGGAAAAAGGACATTACTAGAGATAAAAAAGAATATTCCATAATGATAGAAGCGTCAAATTATCAACAAGACATAACAATTCTAAATGTGTATAGACATACTAATAGGATTTTGAAACATATTATGCAAAACCCAACAAAATTAAAAGAAGCAACAGATAACTCTGAAAACACATTTTCAAATTTATATGAAAATTCAAAGAACCAAATATAAGCAAAAAAAATTTAAAACAAAAGTACACATTTGGATCACTTAAACGACCTGACCTAAGACATACTATAAAACTACAGCAGGGCTTCTCTGGTGGCACAGTGGTTAAGAATCCGCCTGCCAATGCAGGCGACATGGGTTCAATCCATGGCCCGGGAAAATCCCACATGCCGCGGAGCAACTAAGCCCGTGTGCCACAACTACTGAGCCTGAGCTCTAGAGCCTGTGAGCCACAACTACTGAAGCCCGCATGCCTAGAGCCCGTGCTCCACAACAAGAGAAGCCACAACAATGAGAAGCCCGCGCACCGCAATCAAGAGCAGCCCCCGCTCAACACAACTAGAGAAAGCCCGTGTGCGGCAACGAAGACCCAAGACAGCCATAAATAAACAAATAAACAAACAAACCCAGAAAACTATAGTAATCAAGACAGGGTGATATCTGCATAAGGATACACATAAACCTCAATGGAACAGAAAAGAGACCAGGTATATCCACACATACATTATGAAGGTACTTGACAGAGTGTCAGGGTAATTCAATGGAGACATGATAGTACTATTCATCAAATGGTACAACAACCAATGTCTGCACGTCAAAAAATGAATTCTGAAAATAACCTCCAACCATACACAAAAGTTAACTCAAAGTGGATGTCAAAATAGTACTTCATATGTGCAAACATTGTCATTTATCCTATTAAATACAGATCATTCATCACTCCAGTGAAGATCATTCGGCTTCTTACTGGCCAGGTAATTTGCTATCCCTCCAAGTTTGTGGGAAAACGTACTGTTAGGTCTGTCTTCCCAGCACAAAATCATATTTGTGAGGTGCTATGTTTATTCATTATGACAAAGTCTAAAAATGTTTCTTTTGAAAATGTGGGTAAGTTAACCACAAAATCTTTTATTCATTTATATTCTACTGTCACTAGTGCCTTTTATTTAAAATAACAGACTTTATTTTTTTCAGTTGTATATATATATTTTTTCAGATTTTTTTCCATGATAGGTTATTACAGGATATTGACTATAGTTCTCTGTGCTATATAGTAGGTCCTTGCTGCTTATCTATTTTATATATAGTAGTTTGTATCTGTTAATCCCACACTCCTAATTTACCCCTCCCCCTGTCCCTTTCCCCTTTGGTAACCATAAGTTTATCACTTGTAGATATTTTGACAAAAGTCATTCTGACTGGTATGAGGTGATACCTCATTGTGGTTTTGATTTGCATTTCTCTAATAATTAGCGATGCTGAGCATCTTTTCATGTGCCTGTAGGCCTTCTGTATTTTTTAAACCACTTTATATGTAAGGAAAAATTGTGCAGGTAGTATAGAGATTTCCATATACTCCTCTCCCCTCTCAATTTTCCCTGTTATTAACATGTTGCATTAGTGAGACGTATTTGTTAAAATTAATGAACCAATACTGACATATAATTATTAACTAAGGTCAATAGATTCAATTTTAGTTTTTGTGTTTAGTTCTATGGGTTTCAACAAATAATATAATGTTATTTATCCACCACTACTGTATCATACAGAATAATTTTACTACTCTAAGATATTTTTACTGTTTCCATAGTTGTCTTTTACAAGATATATCATGTAACATTTTCAGGCTAACTTATTTCACTTAGCAATATGCATTCAAGGACCCTCCTTGTCTTCTTGCTGTTTAATAACTTATTTCTTTTAGCACTGAATAATATTCCATTGCACAGATGCATCAGAGTTTGTTTATTCATTAACTTACTGAATGAAATCTTGGTTGTTTCCAGGTTTTGATGATTATGAAAAAAGCTGCTATAAGCATTCATGGGCAGGATTTGGTGTGGTCATGTTTTCAACTTAATTAGATAAATATCTGGAATAACAATTGCTGGAACATACAGTTAAAACTATGTTTAGTTTTGTAAGAAGATGCTAAAGTGTCTTCCAAAGTGGCTGTACTGCTATACATTCCCAACAGCAATAAATGGGAGTTTTGTTGGAGGACATTCCCATCAGCATTTGGTCCTGACAATTTTTTAGATTTTAGTCATTTTAATGTTTGTAGTGGGGTATCCCATATTGTTGCTTAAGGTTTCAGTTCTCTAATGTCATATGACGTTGAACATCTTTTCATATGCATATTTGTCATGTGTGTATCTTCTTTGAGGGGTGTCTGTTCAGACTTTCAGTCCATTTTTCAATTGGGTTATTTTCTTATTGTTGAGTTTTAAATGTTCTTTGTATAATTTTTTAACAAGTTCTTTAGCAGATAAGTGTTTGGGAAATATTTTTTCCAGTCTGTGACTTTTCATATTCTAATAGTGCATTTTGCAGAAAATAAGTTTTTAATTGTAATCAAGTCCAACTTATCAATTTTTTCTTTTATGGGTTGCATATTTGGTGTTGCATAGAAAAAAACATTACCAACCCAAGGCCATCTATGTTTTCTCCTATGGTATCTTATAGAAGTTTTATAGCTCTGTGTTTTATGTTTATGTCTATGATCCATTTTCAGTTAATTTTGGGGAAATCTACAGTATGTGTGTCTAGATTTCTTTCTCATATGGATGTCCAGTTGTTCCAACACTGTTTGTCAAAAAGACTATTCCTTCTCCATTAAATTGCCTTTTCTCCTTTGTCAAAGATCAGTTAACCATGTTTGTATTGGTCTATTTTGGGGCTCTCTATGCCACTAATCTATTTGTCTATTTTTTGCCAGTACCACATTGTCCTGTTCACTGTAGCCATAGAGTAAGTTTTGAAGTTAGATAGTGTCAGTCCTCTGACTGTGTCTTGTCTTTAATATGGTGTTAGCTACTCTGAGGATTTTTATTTCCATATAAACTTTAAAATCAGTTTGTCCATATCTATAATAAGTGCATGGGATTTTGACTGTGATTGAACTGAATTTATAGGTCAAGTTGGGAAGAACTGACACCTTGATAATACTGAATCTTTCTATCCATGAAAATGAAATATTTAGATTTTTGATAGATTTCATCAGAGTTTTATAGTTTTCCTCATATAGATCTTGTGCATATTTTGTTGCACTGATACCTCATACTTTACTTGTCATGCTAACATAAATGGTATTGTGCTTCTAATATTCCAAATGTTTGCTGTTGACATATAGAAAAGTGACTTTTGTATATTAACTTTGAATTCTGCCACCTTGCTTTGCTAAAATAAAATCCCATATTAGTTCAAGAAGTTTTTGTTTTCTTTTTTTTCCTTAGAACTTCCAGAACAATGATGAATAAAAGTGGTGAGAGGGAGACATCCTTGCCTTGTTCCGGATTTTAGGATAAAGCAATATAGTTTCTCACAATAAGGTATATCACTGGTAGGTTTTTGTCGGTGTTCTTTATCAAGTTGAAGAATTTATCCACTATTTCTAGTTTGTTGTTTTCATCACAAATGGGTGTTGGATTTTGTCAATATTTTTAATGGATCACTCGATATGATTAGAGTTTTTTCTTCAGCCTGCCGATGTGGTGAATTACATTCACTGATTTTTGAATGCTGAAGCAAGCTTGCATATCTGGAATAAATGCCATTTAGATGTGACGTGCGTTTGTTTTCATACATTGTTGGATTGATTTGTTAATATTTGTTTGAAAATTTTACATATATTTTCCTGAGTGATACTGGTCTGCAGTTTTCATTTATTAGAGTATCTTTACTCAGTTATAATATTAGGGCAATGCTGGCCTCATAGAATTAGTTAGGATGTATTCACTCTACTTCTACGTTCTGAATCGGTACCATTTCTTCTTTATATGTTTGGTAGAACTCATCTATGAAACCATCTAAGTCTGGTGCCACTGGGTTCAACTATGCTCTTACTGCTTTTGTGTCTGCTGTACCTGTAAATTACTCATAGAGAGGTACTGAAATCTTCAAATATAAAGATGAATTTAGCTATATACCCTTGAATTCAATCAGTTTTGCTTCATGTATCTTGACACTGCTTTTAGGTGCATACACATTAATAATTATTATGTCTTCTTGGAGAATTGACCCCTTTCTCATTGTTTAACTCTCCTCATTTTCCATGATGATTTTCTAAAGTATGCTTTGCTTGAGACCAATATAGCTACTCTAGCTTTCTTTTGATTCATGTTACCATTGTGTATTTTTCTCCACTCCATTACTTTTAATCTGTGTCTTTATATTAAAATAGGTTTATTATATATAATATATAGTTGGATCTTCTTTTATCCACTATGACAGTCTTTGCTTTTAATTGGTGGGAGACTATTCACAGTTAAAGTAATTATTGATATAATAAGATTAACATCTACCATATTCTTAACTGTTCTCTATTAATTGCACTCACCCCCTTTTATAATCTTCCCCTCTTTTCTGCATTGTGTAGTTTTAACTAAACACGTTATATGAGTTCATTTTCTCTCCTCTCCTAGCATATCAGTTATATTTTTATTTACGCTTTTAGTTGCTTCCTTAGAGTATGTGTAATGGGGAAGAACAAATTTGACTCCATATTGGATCTTTTCCTTTTACTTCAACCTTTGTATTCTTTTGCTGTTGCTACAAGTTAAGAATGTTGCCTACAGCCTGAAATATACAGGATAGCCCATTCTCAAGGCTTTGACCTTTAATGTTATAACACTTTTCCATTCATACAGAGGTAAAAAGTTGCAGAACAGAGAATAACATTAATCTTGTTGGAGGTTTACAGGAACATTGTGACCAGACCTACATGACAGCTACAAGAACAAAGGATTCTGGCACCAAGAGGTTTGCAGCAACCAACCATACCCCCTCTGCGTTTTAGTATAAAGGAACCCTGAATTCTAATTTGGGGAAGATGGTTCTTTGGGAAACTAGTCCACCATCTTCTCAGTCTGCTGGCTTTCCAAATAAAGTTGCTATTCCTTGCCCCAGCAACTCATCTCTCTCGATTTATTGGCCTCTTTTGCAGTGAGTGGTACAAGCTTGGACTTGGTAACATATGCAATAAACTTTTGCAATGAATCTAAGTCCACTTGAAAATAATATTACATCACTTCATGGGTACTACAGGTTCCTTACAATAGGGTATTTCCACTCCTCCCTCCCATCCCTTATAACATTACTACCATTTATTTCCTTATCTACAAGTTATAATCATCTAATACACTGTTGCTATTATTACTTTGAACAATTATCTATTACATAAATCAAGAATATGAAAAATAAAACATTTTATTTTATATATATTTACTCCTTCTGTGACACTTCCTAGCTTTCTTTCATAAATCTGAGTTTCTCACTTATACCGTTTTCCTTCTCTCTAAAGGACTTCTTTAAACATTTCTTGCAAGACAGATCTACTGGCAACAAAACCTCTCATTTTTATTTGAGAATATCTTTATTTCTTCTTAACTTTTGAAGGATAATTTCACTGGAAATAGAATTCTACTTTTTGCTTTTTGTTTTTTCCTTTCAATACTTTAAATATTTCATGCCACTCTCCTCTTGTTTCCATGGTTTCTGACAAAAAGTTTCATATAATTCTTATCCCCCCCCCCTTTTTTATCAATAAGATGTTGTTTTGTGGCGTTTTTTTTGTCTTTTGCTTTTTTCTTCCCTTTCAATTCTTTCAAGATTGTCTTTGGCTTTTCCCATATGAATATGCTGTATATAGAATTTTATTCTTTAGTATTTAGATTCCTTGTGACTCTCCAGCTTCCTAGATTGTGATTTGCTGCCTCTCATTAATTTTGGAAATTTCTTGGTCATTATTAGTTCAGGTATCTGTTTGGCTTCTTTCTCTTTTTCTTCTTATTTTAATGATGTATGTTACATCCTTTGCAACTGCCTAACAGTTCTTAGATATTCTGTTTCATTTTTCATTTTTTTCTATTTTCATTACCATTGGGAAGTTTCTACTGACACATCGCCAGGTTCACGGATTCTTTGCTCATCCATGTCAAGTCTACTGAAGAGCCCATTAAAATAATTCTTCATTATGTTACGTTTATGATTACTAATGCTTCCTTTTGTTTCTTCCTTGGAGTTTCCATCTCTCTGCTTATATTGTCCATATGTTTTTCATGCTACTTCCTTTTTCCATTATAGACCCTAACATATTAATCACAGTTACATTCAATTCACTATCTGATAATTCTACAAACTGTGTCATACCTGAATCTGATTCTGTTATTTTCTTTCCTCTTCAGACTGTGGGTTTTTGGGTTCTGTTTCTTTTTTGTTTGGTTTTTGTTTTCTTTTGTTTCATTTTTGCTTTTTAGCATGCCTTGTAATTTTTTATTGAAAGCCATATATGATGTATTGGGTAAGAGGGATTCAGGTAATTGGTTTTTAAGTGTTCTGTTTTATGTTAATATAAATAGGAGTTGCCTGTGTTTTGCGTTAGCTGTAGCTACAAGAGATTTCACTTATTCTTCCTTCTGTGTTTGGGTTTCCCTAAGAAATCCTTCTTAAATAGAGTTTGTGTCTTGCAGCTCTCTTAGTCATAATTTACTGTTATTATACTAGAGCTCCAGTGATCTTAGTAAAATGTTGGGGAAGGAAAGCACTGTATAAACTATGAGTAAATCTCCGTTTGTTAGCGGGATTAATCCTGAGCTGCAATCTTCAGAAGTTTTTTTAGACAAAAGATAATAGCGGTAAAATATGCATAACATAAAATGAACCATTTTAGCCACTGTTAAATATACAGTTCAGTGACTTTAAGAATATTCACATTGGGCTTCCTGGATGGCGCAGTGGTTAAGAATCTGCCTGCCAATGCAGGGCACACGGGTTCGAGCCCTGGTCTGGGAAGACCCCACATGCCACAGAGCAACTAAGCCCATGTGCCACAACTACTGAGCCTGCGCTCTACAGCCTGGGAGCCACAACTGCTAAAGCCAGCATGCTTAGAGCCCTTGCTCTGCAACAAGAGAAGTCACTGCAATGAGACATCTGTGCACCACAATGAAGAGTAGCCCCCACTCGGCACAACTAGAGAAAGCCCATGTGCAGAAACAAAGACCCAACTCAGGCAATAAATTAATTAATTCAAAAAAAAAGGAATATTCACATTGTTGTGCAACCATCACTGCCATCCATCACCAAAAATGTTTCATCTCCCCCAAATGAAACTCTATACCCATTAAACAATAATTACCCATTTCCTTTGCCCCCAGCTCCTGGAAATCACCATTCTACTTTGTCTGTGAATTTCACTACTCTATATATACTGCTCATATAAGTGGAACCATACAGTTTTTGTCCTTTCGTGTTTTCCTTATTCCATTTACCATAATGTTTTCAAAGTTTATCCAAGTTGTATCATGTGTTAGAATTTTATTCTTTTTAAGGCTAAATAATATTCCACTGTATGCATATAAACACTATGTTTATCCATCTACCCACCCGATGGACACTTCAGATTGTTCCACTTTTTGGCTATTGTGAATAATGCTGCTATGAACATGGGTGTACAAAAGTCTGTTCAACTCCCTGCTTTTAATTATTTGAAATATATCCAGATATGTACCCAGATGTAGAATTGCTGAATCATATGGTAAGTCTGTTTAATTTCTTGAGGAACCACCATACAGTTTTTCAAAGTAGCAGCACCATTTTACAATCCGACTAACAATATGAAAATTTTCCAAAGTTTCCAATTTCTCCACATTCTTGTCAAACCTGTAATTTTCTGCTTTTTGTTTGTTTCTTTTTAATAATAGCCATCTGACTGAAGGTGATGTTACAATTTGCATTTCTCTACTTAATAGTTATGTTTAACATTGTTATGAGCTCAGTGGTCATTTCTATATCTTCTTTGGAGAAATGGGATTAAATTAAAAATATTTAATTTATTTATTTTAACATCTTTATTGGAGTATAATTGCTTTACAATATTGTGTTAGTTTCTGCTGTACAACAAAGTGAATCAGCTATACGTATACATATATCCTTATATCCCCTCTCCCTTGCGCCTCCCTCCCACCCTCCCTATTCCAGCTCTCTAGGTGGTCACAAAGCACCGAACTGATCTCCTTGTGCTATGCAACTGCTTCCCACTAGATATCTATTTTACATTTGGTAGTGTATACATACCAATGTTACTCTCTCACTTCGTCCCAGCTTACTTTCCCCTTCCCCATGTCCTCAAGTCCATTCTCCACGTCTGCGTCTTTCTTCCTTTCCTGCCCCAGGTTAATCAGAACCATTATTTTTTTTAGATTCCATATAAATGTGTTAGCATACGGTATTTGTTTTTCTCTTTCTGACTTACTTCACTCTGTATGACAGACTCTAGGTCCAACCACTTCACTACAAATAACAAAATTATGTTTCATTTTATGGCTGGGTAATATTCCATTGTATATATGTGCCACATCCTCTTTATCCAGTCATCTGTCGATGGACATTTAGGTTGCTTCCATGTCCTGGCTATTGTAAATAGTGCTGCAGTGAACGTTGTGGTAAATGTCACTTCTTGAATTACGGTTTTCTCAGGGTATATGCCCAATAGTGGGATTGCCGGGTCATACGGTAGTTCTATTTTCAGTTTTTTAAGGGACTTCCAGATGGCTGTCCCTAGAGACTATATCAATATACATTGCCACCAACACTACAAGAGGGTTCCCTTTCCTCAACACCCTCTCCAGCATTTGTTGTTTGTAGATTTTTTGATGACTGCCATTCTGACCAGTGAGAGGTGATAACTCACTATGGTTTTGTTTTGCATTTCTCTAAAGGTTAGTGATGTTGAGCATCCTTCCATGTGTTTGTTGGCAATCTGTATGTCTTCTCTGGCGAAATGTCTATTTAGGTCTTCCACCCATTTTTGGACTGGGTTTTTTTTTTGATATTCAGCTACATGAGCTGCTTGTATATTTCAGAGATTAATCCTCTGTCAGTTCCTTCGTTTGCAAATATTTTCTCTCATTCTGAGGGTTGTCTTTTCATCTTGCTTATGGTTTCCTTGGCTGTGCAAAAGCTTTTAAGTTTCATTAGGTCACATTTGTTTATTTTTGTTTTTATTTCCCTTGCTCTAGGAGGTGGGTTAAAAAGGATCTTGCTGTGATTTATGTCACAGAGTGTTCTGCCTATGTTATTCCTCTAAGAGTTTTATAGTGTCTGGCCTTACATTTAGGCCTTTAATCCATCTTGAGTTTATTCTTCTGTATGGTGTTAAGAAGTGTTCTAATTTCATTCTTTTACATTTAGCTGTCCAGTTTTCCCAGCACCACTTATTGAAGAGGCTGTCTTTTCTCCATTGTATACTCTTGCCTCCTTTATCAAGGATAAGGTGACCATAGGTGTGTGGGTTTATCTCTGGGCTTTCTATACTGTTCCATTGATCTATATTTCTGTTTTTTTGTGCCAGTACCATACTGACTTGATTACTGTAGCTTTGTAGTATAGTCTGAAGTCCAGGAGCCTGATTACTCCTGCTTCATTTTTCTTTCTCATGATTGCTTTGGATATTCTGGATCTTTTGTGTTTCCACACAAATGGTGACAGTTTTTGTTCTAGTTCTCTGAAAAATGCCATTCATAGTTTGATAGGGATTGCACTGAATCTGTAGATTGCTTTGGATAGTATATTCACAATGTTGATTCTTCCAATCCAAGAACATGATATATCTCTCCATCTGTCTGTATCGTATTTAATTTCTTTCATCAGTGTCTTACAATCTTCTGCATACAGGTCTTTTATCTCCTTAGGTAGGTTTATTCCTAGGTATTTTACTCTTCTTGTTGCAGTGGTAAATGAGAGTGTTTCCTTAATCTCTCTTTCAGAAATTTTGTCATTAGTGTATAGGAATGCAAGAGACTTCTGTGTATTAATTTTGTATCCTACTACTTTACCAGATTCATTAATTAGCTCTACTAGTTTTCTGATAGCTTTTTTAGGATTCTCTATGTATAGTATCACGTCATCAGCAAACAGTGACAGTTTTACTTCTTTTCCGATTTGGATTGTTTTATTTCTTTTTCTTCTCTGATTGCTGTGGCTAAAACTTCCCAAACTATGTTGAATATTAGTGATGAGAGTGGGCAACCTTCTCTTGTTCCTGATCTTAGAGGAAATGGTTTCAGTTTTTAACCATTAAGAATGATGTTGGCTGTGGCTTTGTCATATATGGCCTTTATTATGTTGAGGTAGGTTCCTTCTATGCGTCATTTCTGGAGAGTTTTTATCATAAATGGGTGTTGAGTTTTCTCAAAAGCTTTTTATGCATCTATTGAGATTATAACATGGTTTTTATCCTTCAATTTGTTAATACAGTTATCACATTGATAGACTTGAAGAATTCTTGAATTCCTGGGATAGACCCCACTCGATCATGGTGTATGATCCTTTTAATGTGCTGCTGGATTCTGTTTGCTAGTACTTAGTTGAGGATTTTTGCATCTATGTTCATCAGTGATATTGGTCTGTTGTTTTCTTTATTTGTGACATCTTTGTCTGGTTTTGGTATCAGGGTGATGGTGGCCTGGTACAATGAGTTTGGGAGTGTTCCTTCCTCTGCTATATTTTGGAAGAGTTTGAAAAGGATGGGTGTTAGCTCTTCTCTAAATGTTTGATAGAATCCACCTGTGAAGCCATCTAGTCCTGGGCTTTTGTTTGTTGGAAGATTTCTATTCACAGTTTCAATTTCAGTGCTCGTGATTGGTCTGTTTATATTCTGTATTTCTTCTTGGTTCAGTCTCAGAAGGTTGTGCTTTTCTAAGAATTTGTCCATTTCTTCCAGGTTGTACATTTTATTGCCATTTAGTTGTTTGTAGTAATCTTTCATAATTCTTTGTATTTCTGCAGTGTCAGTCGTTACTTCTCCTTTTTCATTCTAATTCTGTTGATTTGAGTCGTCTCCCTTTTTTTCTTGATGAGTCTAGGTAATGGTTTATCAATTTACTCCGTCTTCTCAAAGAACCAGCTTTTAGTTTTATTGATCTTTGCTATTGTTCTCTTCATTTCTTCTTAATTTATTTCTGATCTGATATTTATGATTTCTTTTGTTCTGCTAACTTTGGGGGTTTTGTTGTTCTTCATTCTCTAATTGCTTTACGTGTAAGGTTAGGTTGTTTACATGAGACTTTTCTTGTCTCTTGAGGTAGGATTGTATTGCTATAAACTTCCCTCTTAGAACTGCTTTTGCTGCATCCCATAGGTCTTGGGTCGTCGTGTTTTCATTGTTATTTGTTTCTAGGTATTTTCTGATTTCCTCTTTGATTTCTTCAGTGATCTCTTGGTTATTTAGTAGCATATTGTTTAGCCTCCATGTGTTTGTATTTTTCACAGTTTTCTTTTTTTTCCTGTAATTGATATCTAGTCTTATAGCGTTGTGGTTGGAAAAGCAACTTGATACAATTTCAATTTTCCTAAATTTACCAAGGCTTGATTTGTGACCCAAGACATGACCTATTCTGAAGAATGTTTCATGAGCACTTGAGAAGAAAGTGTATTCTGCTGTTCTTGGATGGAAGGTCCTATAAATATCAATTAAGTCCATCTCGTCTAATGTGTCATTTAAAGGCTGTGTTTCCTTGTTTTCATTTTGGATGATCTGTCCATTGGTGAAAGTGTGGTGTTAAAGTCTCCTACTCTTATTGTGTTACTGTTGATTTCCCCTTTTATGGCTGGTAGCATTTGCTTTATGTATTGAGATGCTCCTATGTTGGGTGCCTAAATATTTACAATTGTTATATCTTCTTCTTGGATTGATCCCTTGGTCATTAGGTAGTGTCCTTCTTTGTCTCTTGTAATAGTCTTTATTTTAAATTCTATTATGTCTCATATGACTACTGCTACTCCAGCTTTCTTTTGATTTCCATTTGCATGGAATATCTTTTTCCATCCCCTCACTTTCAGTCGGTATGTGTCCCTAAGTCTGAAGTGGGTCTCTTGTAAACAGCATATATAAGGGTCTTGTTTTTGTATCCATTCAGCCAGTCTGTGTCTTTTGGTTGGAGCATTCAATCCTTTCACACTTAAAGTAATTATCGATATGTATGTACCTATTACCATTTTCGCAATTGATACGGGTTTGTTTTTATAGGTCTTTTCCTTCTCTTGTGTTTCCTGCCTAGAGATGTTCCTTTAGCATTTGTTGTAAACCTGCATTAGGTGGTACAGAATTCTCTTAGCTTTTGCTTATCTTTAACGGTTTTAACTTCTCTGTCAAATATGCATGAAATTCTTGCTGGGTAGAGTAATCCTGATTGTATGTTTTTCCCTTTCATCACTTTAAATATGTCTTGCCACTCCCTTCTGGCTTGCAGAGTTTCTGCTGAAAGATCAGCTGCTAACCTTATGGGTATTCCCTGGAATGTTATTTGTTGCTTTCCTGTTGCTGCTTTTAATATTTTTTCTTTGTATGTAATTTTTGATAGTTTGATTAATATGTGTCTTAGCATGTTTCTCTTTGGGTTTATGGTGTATGGGACTCTGCACTTCATGAACTTGATTGACTACTTCCTTTGCCATGTTAGGGAAGTTTTCAACTATAATCTCTTCAAATATTTTCTCAGAACTTTTCTTTTTCTCTTCATCTTCTGCCCTTATAATTCAAATGTTGTGCGTTTAGGGCTTCCCTGGTGGCACAGTGGTTGAGAGTCCACCTGCCGATGCATGGGACACCGGTTCGTGCCCTGGTCTGGGAAGATCCCACATGCCGCGGACCGGCTGGGCCCGTGAGCCTTGGCTGCTGAGCCTGTGCGTCTGGAGCCTGTGCTCCGCAACGGGAGAGGCCACAACAGTGAGAGGCCTGCGTACCACAAAAAAAAAAAAAAAAAATGTGCGTTTAGTGTTGTTCCAGGGGTCTCTGAGACTGTCCTCACTTCTTTTCATTCTTTTCTCTTTATTCTTCTCTGCGACAGTTATTTCCACTATTTTATCTTTCAGGTCACTTATCTGTTCTTCTGCCTCAGTTAATCTGATATTGATTCCTTCTAGAGAATTTTTAATTTCATTTATTTTGTTGTTCATCATTGTTTGTTTGCTCTTTAGTTCTTCTAGGTCCATGTTAAACATTTCTTGTACTTTCTCCATTCTATTTCCAAGATTTTGGATCATCTTTACTATCAGTACTCTTAATTCATTTTCAGGTAGACTGCCTATTTCCTCTTTATTTGTTTGGTCTAATGAATTTTTACCTTGCTCCTTCACCTGCTGCATATTTCTCTGTCTACTCAATTTGTTTAACTTACTGTCTTTGTGGTCTACTTTTCACAGGCTGCAGGTTCACAGCTCCCATTGTTTTTGGTGTCTGCCCCCGGTGGGCGAAATTGCTTAAGTGGCTTGTGTAGGCTTCCTGTTGGAGGGGATTGGTGCTTGTGTTCTCGTGCGTGGGGCTGGATATTGTCCTTCTGGTTGGGCAGGGCCACGTCTGGTGGTGTGTTTTGGGGTGTTTGTGAACTCAGTATGACTTTAGGCAGCCTCTGTGTTAATAGGTGGGATTGTGTTCCTGTCTTGCTACTTGTTTGGCATGGGGCATCCAGCACTGTAGCCTGCTGCCTATTGGGTGGAGCTGGGTCTTAGTGTTGAGATGGAGATCTCTGGGAGAGTTCTCACCGATTGATATTATGTGCAGCCGGGAGGTCTCTGGTGGTCCAATATCTTGGACTCGGCTTTCCCACCTCGGAGGCTCAGGCCTGACACCTGGCCAGAGCACTAAGACCCTACCAACCACACAGCTTGGAATAAAAGGAAGAAAAAAAAGGAAAAAAAACAAATGGATAGAACCCCAAAGCAAATGGTAAAAGCAAACCTAAACAGACAAAATCACACAAAGAAACATATACATACACACTCACAAAAAGAGAAAAAAAGAAAACATATTAAAAAATTAAAAAAATTTTTAAATAATAAAATTAAAAAATAAAAAACAGAAAAAAATAGAAGACAGCAACCAAACCAAAAAACAAATCCACCAATGATAACAAGCACTAAAAACTAAACTAAGATAAACATAAAAACTGGAAACAAATCAGATGCAAAAGCAAAGCCCAAGTCTACAGTTGCTCCCAAAGTCCACCACCCCAATTTTGGGAACATTCGTTGTCTATTCAGGTATTCCACAGATGCAGAGTTCATCAAGTTGATGGCAAGGGCTTAATATGCTGCTCCTGAGGCTGCACAGAGAAATCTCCCTTTCTCTTCTTTGTTCACACAGCTCCTGGTGTTTGGCTTTGGTTTTGGACCCACCTCTGCGTGTAGGCTGCCCTCAGGCATCGGTTCCCCACACAGACAAGAGGGGATAAAGCAGCAGCTGATTAGTGCTCTCTTGCTCACCCAGGCTGGGGAGAGGGAGGGGTACGGTAGTCATAACTGGAATGTGGGGCAAGCCTGTGGTGGCAGAGGCCAGTGTGATATTGCAACAATCTCAGGCACACTTTCTGTTCTCCCAGAAAAGTTGTCTCTGAATCTCAGAATCCTTGCAGTGGTGTGCTGCACAGGTTCCCAGTGGGGTGTGGGTAATGACCTGCACTTGCACACAGGATTCTTTGTGGCAGCAGAAGCAGTGTTAGCGTTTTATGCCTGTCTCTGGGGTCTGAGCTGATAGCCGTGGCTCGCGCCTGTCTCTGGAGCTCGCTTAGGCTGTGTCTGCCTTCTGTGGGCACACGGAACAGGAAAACCTCTCCTCACGCACCCCAAAACAATAGTCTCTTGCCTCTTTGGCAGGTCCAGACTTTTTCCCTGACTCCCTCCTGGCTAGCTGTGGCGCACTAGCCCCACAGGCTGTCTTCACGCAGCCAACCCCAGTCCTCTCCCTGGGGTCTGACCTCCAAAGCCCAAGCCTCAGCTCCCAACCCCACACACCCTGGTGGGTGAGCAGACAGGCATCTCAGGGTGGTAAGTACTGGTCAGCACTGATCCTCTGTGCAGGAATCTCTCCGCTTTGCCTTCCACACCCCCTGTTGCTGTGCTCTCCTCCGTGGCTCTGAAGCTTCTTCCCCCCTGCCCACATCCCGTCCCTGCCAGTGAAGGGACTTCCTAGTGTGTGGAAACTCTTCCTCCTTCACAGCTCTCTCCCAGAGGTGCAGGTCCCATCCCTATTCTTTTGCCTCTGTTTTTTCTTTTTCCTTTTTCCCTACCCAGGTAGGTGGGGATTTTCTTGCCTTGTAGGAAGTCTGAGGTCTTCTGCCAGCGTTCGGTAGGTGTTCGTTAGGAGTTGTTCCACACGCAGGTGTATTTTTGATGTACTTGTGCCGAGGAAGGTAATCTCCACGTCTTACTCCTCCGCCATCTTGTAGGTCTCCTTCCTAAAGGATTTAAATAGCTAAATCCTTTGTCCATTTACAAATTGGACTATTCAATTTTCTGTTGTTGAGTTACAGAAGTTTCTAAAAATATATTCTAAATATTAACCCTTTATCAAATATACATTTTGCAAATATTTTCTCTTTTGATAGGTCACCTTTTCACTCCATTGGCTGTATCCTTTGGTACACAGAAGATTTTAATTTTGATGTAGTTCAATTCATCTATTTTTCCTTTTGTTACCTGCACTTTCAGTGTCATATGTAAGAAATCATTGCACAATTCAACATCAAGAAGCTGTTTCCCTATGTTTTCTTCTCAGCATTGTATAGTTTTAACTCTTACATCGAAGTCTTTGATCCATTTTGCATTATATTTGTGTACATGGTATCTGGTAACACAGCAACTTCATTCTTTTGCATGTAGATATCCAGCTTTCCCAACATCATTTCTTGAAAAAAAACTGTCTTTTCCCCAGTGAAAGGTCTTCACACTCTTGTTAAAAATCATTCAACCACATATGCAAGGATTTATTCCTAGGATCTATATTACATTCCATTGGTCTATATTTCTGTCTATATGCCAGTCTCACATTGTTTTGTTTATTTATTTTTTTATTTTTTGTGGTACGCAGGCCTCTCACTGTTGTGGCCTCTCCCGTTACGGAGCACAGGCTCCAGATGCGCAGGCTCAGCAGCCATGGCTCACGGGCCTAGCCGCTCTGTGGCATGTGGGATCTTCCCGGACTGGGGCACGAACCCGTGTCCCCTGCATCGGCAGGAGGACTCTCAACCACTTCGCCACCAGGGAAGCCCTCACATTGTTTTGATTACTGTAGTTCTATAATAAGTTTTAAAATCAGAAAGACCCCAATTTTGTTCTTTTTCAAGTTTCTTTTGCCTGTTCAAGATCCCTTAAGATTCCATGTGAATTATAGGATGAACTCTTCTATTTATTTCTGCAAAAAAAAAAATGCTGAGGTTTTGTAGGGATTGCTTTTGGGTATTGACATTTTAATAATTATTCCAGCCATAAACATAAGATGTCTTTCCATTTATTTGTGTCTTCTTTAATTTCTTCCAGCAATATTTTCTAATTTTCAGCATACAAATCTTTCATGTCCATGGTTCAGCTTACTCCTAAGTATTTTGTTATCTTTGATACTACTGTAAATGAGATTTATTTTAAATTTTGTTTTCAGATTATTCATTGTTAGTGTATAGAAACACAACTAAATTTTGGGTGTTGATTTTGTATCCTGAAGTTTTGCTGAATTCATTTATTAGCTCTAACAGTTGTGTGTGTGTGTAATTTTTAGAGTTTTCTATAAATAAGATTATTTCACCTGCTGAGATAATTTTACTCCTTTCCTTTTAATTTGGATGCCTTTTCTTTCAAGTTTAATTGCTCTGGCTAGGACATCCAGTAAAATTTTTTTTTTTTTGGCTGTGCTGGGTCTTCGTTGCTGCGCACTGGCTTTGTCTTGTTGCGGCGAGTGGGGGTTACTCGTCGTTGCATTGCATGTGCTTCTTATTCCAGTGGCTTCTCTTGTTGCAGAACATAGGTTTTAGGCACACGGGCTTCAGTAGTTGTGGCACGTAGGCTCAGTAGTTGTGGCTCATGGGCTCTAGAGCACAAGCTCAGTAGTTGTGGTGCCTGGGCTTAGTTGCTCTGCAGCATATGGGGTCTTCCCGGACCAGGGATCGAACCTGCATCCTCTGAATCGGCAGGCATATTCTTAACCACTGCACCACCAGAGAAGTCTCTCCAGTACAATTTTGAATAGAAGTAGGTATCTTTGTTTTATTCCTGAATTGAGAGGAAAAGCCTTCATTCATTCACCACTATAACTGATGTAAGCTGTGGGATTTTCACATATGGCTTTTACTATATTGATGTGGTTTCTTTCTATTCCTAGTTTGCTGAGTATTTCATAATGAAATGGTGCTGAATGTTGACAAATGCTTTTTCTGCATTAATTGAGATGAATATTCTTTTCCTTCATTCTGTCAATGTGATATGTTACATTGGTTGACTTTCATACATTGCACATACTTTCATTGCAGGCATAAACCCCACTTGGTCATGGTGTATAGTCCTTTTAATGAGCTGTTGAATTGTTTGCTATTTTACTGAGGATATTTGTATTAATAAAGATAAGGGATATTGATCTCTAGAATTTTTGTAGTGCTTTGTCTGACTTTGGTATCAGAGTACTGCTGGCCTCATAGAGTGAGTTAGAAAGTACTCCCCATTCAATTTTTGAAAGAGTTGGAAAAGTATGGATCTTAGTTATTCTTTAAATGTTTGCCAGAACATAATGGTTAAACCATCTGGTCATGGGTTTTTCTTTCTTAGGCGGTTTTTGATTACTGATTAAATCTCACAAGTAGTTAGGGATCTATTCAGATTTTCTATTTCTTCATGGGTCCATCTTTGTAGGCTGTATATTTCTAGAAATTTCTCCATTTCATCTAGATTGTCCAGTTTTTTGTGTATAGTTATCCATAGTAATATCTTGTAATTCTTTTTATCTCTGTAAAATTGATAGTGATATCACAATTTCATTTCTGATTTTAGTAACAGGAGTATTGTCTTTTTCTTTCCTAGTCAGTCTAGTTAAGAGCTTGTCAATTTTGTCATTTTTTTTTTCAAAAAACTAATTCTTGTTTTCAGTGATTTTCTCAATTGTTCTATTCTCTATTTCATTCATCACTGCTCTAAGCTTATTATTTCCTTCTTTCTCCCAGCTCTGGGCTTAGTTTGTTCTTTTTTATAGTTTCTTTGGGCTGAAAGTTAGCTAATTGATTTGAGATCTTACTTCTTTTTAAACGTAAGCATATACAGCTATAAATTTCCCTTTAAACACTGATTTAGTTGCAGCCCATGTTGCATTCTTACCTTCATTTGACTAAAGACTTCTTTTTTTCACATCTTTGTTGGAATATAAATGCTTTACAATGTTGTGTTAGTTTCTGCTGTACAACAAAGTGAATCAGCTATATGTATACATACATCCCCATACCCCCTGCCTCTTGAGCCTCCCTCCCACCCTCCCTATCCCATCCCTCTAGGTCATCAAAAAGCACCGAGTTGATCTCCCTGTGCTTTGCAGCAGCTTCCCACTAGCCATCCATTTTACATTTGGTATTGTATATACGTCAAAGCTACTCTCTCACTTCATCCCAGCTTCCCCTTCCCCCCCTCGTGCCTCCTTGTGTGACCCAATAGTTGTTTATGAGTGTGCTATTTAATTTCCATATATTTGTGTATTTTTCAGTTATTTTCTGATAATAATTTCATTACATTGTTATAGAAAAGATACTTTGATTTCCATCTTTTAATAAAATGTGTATTCTGATTTTGTTGGATAGAATATTCCTTACATATCTATTAGGTCCAGTTGGTCTAAAATGTTCAAATGCTCCATTTCCTTATTGACCTTCTTTCTCATTTTTCTATCCATTAGTGAAATACTGATGTTTCCTGCTATAATTGTAGACCTAACTTTTTGTACCTTCACTTCTGTCTATATTTGCTTCATGTATTTTAGGACCTCTGATGTTTGGTACATACAAATTTATAAGTGTTATATATTCTTGGTAAATTGATCCTTTTTATCAATATATAATGCCCTTCTTTGTCTCCTGCAAGAGTTTTTGACTTAAAGTCTATTTTGTCAGATATGAGTTTAGCCATCCTTGTTACTTGTTTGGTTACTATGTGCATGGAATATCCTTTTCCATTCTTTCACTTGTAACCTATGTATGTCCTGAGATCTAAGATGAGTCTCTTGTAGACAGCATATAGTTGTATTTTGTTTTTTTGCTTTATTTCAGTTCATGCTGTTACTCTGTGACGTAAGAATCTGAGACATATGAATGATGTGCATTGTGGTTAAGATTAAATGATAAAAAGTACCTCAAATTACACTCTAAGGCTTAGAAAAGTATAATATCACAACCTGACAAATATGACACTAAAAGGAAATAAGGTAGCAATATATTCATTTAACCTAGGAGTATGAATAAAAATTATATGTAAATACAGTGAATAACGTGAACATCTAACGGAAGAATAACATGCGATGAAAAAGAAGAGTTTGTTCCAGGAATGCAGGGATGAACCCACATTAGGAAATCAAGTAATACAGTCCAACATGCTAATAAACTAGAGGAGTAAAAATATCTGGCACCTTTTTTAAGAGTAAAATAATTTAAAAAATTCAGCATTTATTACTGATTTGACTAAATACAGAATAAAACTGTAATTAAAAGTATTCATGCAAAACCAGTAGACTATATCAATTTCAACAGAAAAACTATAAATGAAAAGTACTGGGAAAGACTCATATCATATTATTATTTTTATTCAACATTATTCTGACATGTCTAGTAAATGTAATACCAAAGAGTAAGATATAGATAAATAAGGTAAGAACGTGTAAGTATTTTCAGATCGGGTCCATTAAGTCCATGGAAATAAATGAAAAGTGCATTAGTATTGATAAGAATAAAGAAAGTTAGCTATCTTTAAAAAACATTCACAAAAGCAATAACTTTTCTATACTGCAGCAATAAAAAATAAAAACTTATGTACTAAGAAAATAGGATTGAAATAGTAAGTAGAACTTCAAAATACACAGAATTAAAATTAACCACAAAATACTCAAAGCAATATGAAGCAAGTGATATGTGATTTTTGATAGATACACCATAATTCTAAACAGGGATCTTAATAGCATTGGAATGTAATTTCTCCTCAAATTTATTTATGAATTTAATAATCTTTTAATCAAACTTTCAATGAGGAATTTTTGGCAAATTTAATTTAATGTTCACTTCTAAACAATGCATATGCAAGAATAGCAAAGAATATTAAAAAGTGGTTATGTCCAATAAAGTGACAAAAAATCTATAAAGCTACAATAAGCATTAGATTTGTGTAGATACACAGACATAAATGTCAGTAAGACAAAAAAATAGAATAGAATAAGTATTTTTCTATCAGAATAATTTAATCTCATGAAACATAAGCTAACTTTCCAACCACCAAGGAAGAATAACTTTTTGATACATAGTAAATGAACAGTTGGTTATTCATTTTGAAAAAAAATGCACGTACACACACACACACACACACACACACACACAAACACACACCACAGTGCTCTCTCCATGCCATAAAATTTCTGAAATTCAGATAAAATGAAGTTTGAAAAGTAATAAAACCATACAAATTTTAAGTTACAGGAAAATTTGGGGAGACATTATAAGCTCTCTTTAAAAAAATACTTGAATTGAGGAGAAAAAGGATAATTTTCCATTAAAAATGACATAAATTACTGGAAAAACTATTAATATTTGCATTGTAAGACTATTGTGAAAATTAGATGAACTACTGTAAGTAAAGCTTAATACAGAATTTCAAAAACAGTAAAAAAATACCTGTTACTTCTCTTTTACAAGTCACTTCTGCATTTCTATGATGTGTCCAGGAGGTAATTTTCCCAAAATAAGGTAATCTTTGCCACAGCAGCTGAAAAACAAACAAACAAAACCTGTGTTGGCATACTGGCTTACAGAGATCCCTGTGCCCCCAAAACAAAGACTTCCTCATATTACCATTTCTCACTCACTTCTTATTTTTCACACCCAAATTTTTTTCATTAAATATATATTATATATAGTATATATAACATATACATTTTATTATATATATATAATACCACAATAAAATTACTTAACAGAGCTAACGCTTTCTACCTAATACTTGCCACCATAAATTCCTGCAAAGAATTATTGTTAAGAGTTCTATGGACCTTATGTTCACCGTTAGTGTTTCATTTGAACACAGAAACTTCAAGTTCTGCATTCCTTAAGATCCATTTTGATTTGTTATCTTTATGGATGTTTTCTCCCTCTAGGGGGAGAAAATGTTTCCTCTAGTTTCCCCTAGAAAAACTCAGGACTGTTGCATTTCCAGTGTTCCCTGATGTTTGATAATCTCTGTTTGTCACTCACATTAGAAAATAACTGAGCTTGTTGTAATTTTTGTATGTGTGGTATAAAATATATAACATTAAAGTTACCATGTTAACTATTTTAAGTGTATAGTTCAGTAGTGTTAAGCATATTCACAAAATTGTGCAACAGAACTCTAAAACTTTTTCATCCTACAGCCCTGTAATTCTATACCAACCAAATACTGATCCCCCCGATCACTGCTCCCAGCCCTTGGCAGTCATCTTTCTACTTTCTGTTTCTATGATTTTGACTACTTGAGATACTGCATGAGTGGAATTACACAGTATTTGTCCTTTGGTGACTGGATTATTGTGCTTAGCATAATGTGCTTCAGGTTCACCATGCTGTAGTATGTAACAGAATTTCCTTCTTTTAAAAGGCTGTATGAGATTCCACTGTATGTATATACCATATTTGCTTAATCGATTCACCAGTTAATGGGCATCTGAGTTTTTTCTACTTCTTGGCTATTCTGAATAATGCTGCCATAAATACTGATATGCTGATATCTCTTCCAGATCATGATTTGGATTCTTTTGGATATGTACCTGGAGGTAGGATTGCTAGGTCATATGGTAACTTTTTTCAACTTCTTGAGGAACCTGCACTCACAAGAATATTTTTTTAGTTCCCTGTGTTATGTTTTATTCCAGACTGAAATCTTTATACATTAATGGCATACTATGTATATTCTGTTTTCACTCCCCTACCCCTCTGCCACATCATGTTTGCTTAGTTTCTGTGATATTTCATTATTTCTCACCTAATGTGTATAACTTTGTCCAGATTTTTTCTCTCTTCTGATATAACTGAGATTAACTTTCTTTACTACATTTACAACTTTCCTGGCACTTACTTACTTTTTCTGAGTTATAATTGGATAGATGGGTTTTGCAGCCAGTTTGCTCTACTGTTGTATGTGGGGTGGATAGGAGAAAGGGGAGAGTTAAGAGCTCTTTTGGGCACCTTGGATATTCTTTCTGGGAAGATACCTTTTCCAATGACTTAGATACCTTCTGACAACATACGTTCCAATCAAATGTAGCTCTGCTCTTGGGAGAGGAAACCCATTGCCCCCACCACCCCTGCCTATCATCATTACCACCAAAGCTGTGACTAACTGAAGAGCTTAAGCCACGATCAGAAATACTCAGATGCTCTTATTTACATCTATTTTTATATTTCTTTTCCCATCAGCAGTTCATACTAACCCCTCACACTCAATATAGTAAAAAGGGGGGAAATAACGCTTCCTTCTTTTGAGATTGAAGGTTATTAGAAGTTTCTGGATTTTGTCAACTCATCAATGCAGATGCAAAATATGATATCTATGACTAAATACAGCACAACACTCCCCTGAAATTTCCTTTATATCCTTGGTCACTGCTGTGATCTGAATGTTTGTACCTACACCTAAATTCATATGTTGAAATCCCAAAGCTCAATGTGATGCTATTAGAAAGAAGGGTCTTTGGGAAATGTTTAGGTCATAAAGGTGAAGCTCTCATGAATGGGATTAGTGTTCTTATAAAAGAGACCCCATCAAGCTTCCTGGCCCCTCCTGCTATATAAGGATACAAAGAGGATAAGCCTGTAACTCACAGGAGGGCCCTCACCCAACAACAGTAGCACCTGATCAATGACTTCCAGCTTCCAGAACTATGAGAAATACATTTGTTTTTTCATAAGCTACCCAGACTATGGTACTTTGTTACAGCAGCCCAAATGGACTAAGATAATCACTTTAAAAAAACATTTATCACAGGACCTCCCTGGTGGTCCAGTGGTTAAGGCTCCATGCTCCCAATACAGGGGGTGCAGGTTCCATCCCTGGTTGGGGAACTAGATCCCACGTGCCACAACTGAGAGCCCGCATGCCACAACTAAACATCCCGCAAGTCGCAATGAAGATCCGCGTGCTGCAACTAAGACCCAGTGCAGCCAAATAAATAAATAAATATTTTTTCAAAAATTTATAATATGTCATACCCTACTTCTTGCTTGACAGTTGTTATTCTTTATATTTATTTGTCTGTGTACACCTTTGTTTGTAATGATAGGGGAAGAGCTATCTCATCCTCCCCATTTAATTACATATTTTTGAGAAAAGAGTGGAGACCCAAATTCTATATAGCATTAGTCCTTAGAAATTAAGACTCCCTTTTGAATCAATAATCTCAGACAAAATTGTAGAATGATCTCAAATGAAATGGGCTGTAGTTATTACTTTTTTCATATAGACAAGTTTACTTCTCTAGTAATTATTTGCTTTGAAATAAATAGAAAATAAATTGTAGGAAGGTCAACAATACTTTCCTGAGGAAATATATGACATTGATCATAAATTCATTCTTACACGTGCTTGACCTGAACCATTTCAACTGCCCTCCACTACAGGCATAGCCTGGAATATTGCAGGTTTGGTTTCAGACCATCACAGTAAAGTGAATATCATAATAAAGTGAGTCACACAATTTTTTTTTTTGCTTGCCAGTGCATATAAAAGTTATGTTTACACTATACTATAGTCTATTAAACATGCAATAGCATTATGTCTTAAAAATGCACATGTGTTAATTAAAAATATTTTGTTGCTAAAAAAAAATGCTAACCATCATCTAACGACGTAGGGCTGCCACAAACCTTCAGTTTGTAAAATCAACAATATCTGCAAAGCACAATAAAACAACGTGCAATAAAATGAGGTATGCCTGTATGTCTCCCCAAAAACTTTGCTCGACACATTATAGTACAAATATTTACCTAAAGCCTATACCACCTTTCATGGTATCACATTCTTATCCCTTGGCATTAGGAGTAAAATATTTATTATCACATTCATCTTTTATTAGTTTGAAATCTGACATTTCTATCTCAGAAGATGCTTAAAGGTAAGCTCTCCACTATTTCTGAAATCCTTTTCTCATGATATTTCAAAAACATAAACTTCATTAATGAGAAAAAGAAGAAAATTAGATAATTGCTCTACTTAATATTGTATAATGATTTATTATTATATTTGCTTATAATGTAACTCTTTTTAGAGTTTAATTAATCCCACTTGGTGTTTAAGTATCCTATGTATCTGCCAACAGGAGTTCAATTTCTAGTTGCTGTTTATTATCAAGATAATTGGGCTTATTACTTAAGCATGGTGCCTCTCTGGCATTCAGCCCCGATGGGATATTTTATATGTATTGTATCTGGAAAGGAAAGTATACATTTCCTCAAAAGCAGATGTTGAAACAACATTAAGAACTTGATTTTTTTTTCAAACCACCATAATGCACCAAATTGGAGCTAAGACAATGTAGAAGAATCAAATGCATTAATCTCATGAATGGAACACTTTCTCTTAAACTGTTAAGTTTATATTTACTGTTCTCTCAAATAATTCTATGGTTTTATTTATCTACGCACATTCATGTAAATATTTCTAAAGGTGTTTTACATTTCAAGCTTAGTTGGTTGAACTATATTTTGCCTGCTTGTAACTTTTTCTTTCTGAAAAATAATTTTCAAACTTTTACTAAGTTTTCTTTCTGAAGAGCTGTCAAGTTTCCAGTTTTTAATACAAAATTTATTTTGAGATACATGGAGTAACAGAAGACCCCAAGCAAAATCTTGGAGAAAATTATACAAAATTTTAAGTCTAGGAATTAAAAGTGGAGGACTGACAGATCAGCTGTATCATTTCTTCTTTGCTAACTCCATTTCAACACTTGATGACAAACTAGGCTTTGAGAACAAGCTTGAAATAAAATTTATGCTAAACATGAAAGTACATGAGCATGAGACTTGCATATACTTTACCATGGCCCATAAAACTCAGGACAATCATATTAACCCCAAATAACCCAGAGAGAAAGGACTTTAGAAAGACTGGGATGGGTCTTGATTCTATTGTCAAAGGAAGGTGTCACTATGCATAGGTATATAATCCCTAGGACATAACCAGTGACAAAATCTTCACTTTCCTAATATAACAAGCACTTCTTACTAAACCATAAGCTTTTAGAGGATGGGAAAATATTAATTTATCATTATATTCCCAGCATTGAGCAAAATATCAGGTTCCTGGAATAGATTTACCAAATGATTGCTGAATGGATAGATAAACAAATGGTGAGGAAATCGATCAATCTAGCAGTGGTACATTAAAGTTACTACTTAAAATCTTAATTGACTTGTAATAGTACTCAAATCACCAATATAAATGTCACTTTTACCATGAAAATGAAATCCTTCTAATTACATAATACCATATGATTATTTTAAGCTACCCACTCTCAAAGCAAAGAAATAATGAAAAAGGCACATTCTAAATATTATGAGGTCTCAAAACATAGCAACAGTATGCATTCACAAAAACATCCAATGTAATGTTATAATAATTTCCAGTTTTTAAAAAAATGTCTCCTTTTAGAAACCTACTTTATTATTGATGAAATGGAAATAGAGCTTGGGAAAGAAGCTATTTATCTTTTCTTTTAAAACCCACTTTCCCTTAAAATGTGATGATTCTTTGGGCCATTGTGCTGCATTTATATGTGCCCAAGAAACAGACTTCAAGAAGAAAAGAAAATATATCTCTCTGTTCACTCCTCTTACCTTCTTTTTCTTCTTTGTTAACTCAGAAGCACAGGAGATACATGTAACATAGGAAGTTAGAATAAAAAGTCTCCCTAGGACTTTGAAAACACTTCATCAAAATGAAATACAATTTCTCTTATCCAGTATGTGCTTTTTCTCTTCTTTGGCTTCAATTTTATTTTCGTATGTCCTTGTTTCTACACTTTTTTCCCAAACTACTTAAAATATCAGTAAGAATCTTATGACACCTACAGTTTAAGTATACAAATTGTAATGGCACCTTTTTCTCAAAGCTCTTTAGTAGACCTTAATCCTCTACATTTCTGTCACACCTGAGTAGATTCCTACCACATACAGTGTGGTTTTACATCATCAGTGATCTTTGATAATATGTAACAATATGTTTTTGTAAATAGCATAGACTGATCCAGAAAACAAGAAGGTTGAATATGGAAGACAGGGATTAGGAGGCTCAGACTAGATTGTGAAGGGTTAATGGGCATCAGGATTAAACTTTCCTATGAAGGAGAATCAGTTGAATATCAGACCTAAACTTAAAACTGATCTGACACGACTGCATAAAAGGTCAATGTGTACCTGAACTTACATACATGTGCTGTAAGTTTGGTAGGTCCCTTACTGGTTTCTATAATCATGTCAGTTTATAGACATAGACCACGGCATGGAATACCCATGTGTAATGTGATTACTGGAAGAAGTGTGTGATATGTGGTGGCTTACTTTGCGCATCCTGCTTTACCACCGGTGATTTATATTTGCTGGTGAATAGTTTTCATATCATGGCACCTGTGGCAAATTAAGTCCTCTCTTTCAAGGGGGCAAAGATCTCAGTATAACAAGATTCCAGGCTTAGCAACTTCTGACAGATAAACCTATGCAGAGGACAGTCCTACTCATTTCGCCTAAGCAGGAAGAATGGAAGGGAGCTCTGAATTTAGATACACTGGGCTCAGACATCACTTACTGGGATTGTGGGCAATTCTCTAGGCCTCTGTTTGCTCATCTGCTTGTTATGAAAATTAAATGAGAAAATACACAAAAGTAGATGTAACAAAAACTCAAAAATTCAGTAATGGTCTTCAGCATCATCAAGTAGCATTTATGATGCTTACATTATGAAATTTAAATATCTACTACTCCTAAGGTGTTGAATGTTATCAAGAACAAGGAAACATTTCAAACCCAGAAGAATCCTTTTTATTGGACGAGAATATTTATCATGTGAAATGAAGAGAATGGACTTTGTGGCACAACATTTAAATATAGTCATTTGTTACCTAGTTTTATTTCTCTAAATCACAGTTCTGAAAGCCTGTCAGCTAGAAAATAAACTTTCCAGAAACTTAACAATGAGAAGTAACAGTCAAAATGAATATGGAAAATACAGCTGGCCTAACAGAGTAAACCATTTTTTCCAGTTGTGTTTAGATATTTCAATAAATAGCCTACAACACTATTGTTATTCTTATAACAAGTAACATATGGTAACATAATCCACTAGTGGTATTCAGCTGCAGGATGACTTACGTACACTGCTGACACCATTTGTAGTGAAAATAAAATTGTCAAATGGTATACGGAGAGAATTCTTTACATTATATTGTGACCATCGTATTTGTTTTATAACTATTATTTCCATACATGTGATCAAGTGTAGTAATAAACGTGGGAGAAAACAGTAGTGTCTCTTGAAAATCTTTTTTTAAAATTTTGGTTGCCATGTCATATTCTTATTTCTGCCTTGCCCTTGTGTTTGGCTTGTTGACATTCCATGCTATATTCTGTGACAAATAAGATATTTACCTTTCTAATTGCTATAAAATAAAGGTAAGTCAGACTGCCTGAATTCTAAAGAGCTGGTTTTAATGTAAGAATGGCTCCAATGGAGATGAGCATGTATTCTAGGCTCTTATTTAAGCCACAGAAGTTCAGGGCCACGCAATGCTGTCACTCTTGAACTTCCATTTCCTTAAAGGCACAAAGTAATCACCTCCTAGCTATTCACTCAGTTGACATGAAGAATTTTTACTGAGGCTGGACATAAGTGGGGTAGAGGAGGAACAGAGATTCTTATGCTAAAATGAAAATTCCTCATCAAACAGAAAAGATGTCAAACATTTAAGTAGCGAGAACTCACAAGGAAGGACAAATAAATATTCTAGGATAAAGAGTAGCCGATATTAACAACTGAAGTTATTTCATGGTTCCAGGTATAGGTGGGGTGGAGCAAAATTAAGAATTCCATTGAGAAGTAATAATGATTTTGGTGATTATAAATTCTTCATTGAATTAGTTTGGGCTTTGGACAATACATGATTACAATACCTGTGGTATCAACAAAAGTTTAATTAAAATCATTTACGATTTGTGTTAAATTTAGAACCTACAGGAGCAATGTGGCAAAGCAGGTGATGGTGTTGTTTCTTAAACATTTTCATATTCAAATTTGAATCTACACTATACTTTAATATGGTAGATCATCAGTACCAGAGATCACTAGCGTATCAGCTCGTACAACAAAAACATAAAGCCCTTTTTTATTCCTGCCCCATAATTCTTATACCCGTCACTGCAGGGGCGAATTGATCCCTTATTTCTAGATCAGTCTGAATGAAGGTTCTGGAATGCATCCTGTCTTTAGGCAGACGTACGTAACTTAAGGATTCTGAGGTCAACAGTTTAGAGATCAAGTTAAATTTGGTCTAACTTCATGTCCACTACTGGTAACAGAATTGTTACCCTATTTCTGTTAATTAGCCTCCACCTCATACTATTCTTTTTTTAATCTGTGAAATATTTTGAATAAAAGAAAAATGATAAATTTCATGCATTAGAAAGATATCCATGAAAGCAACGTATAGAATGAACTGAAAGCAGGAAAGCTAAGGTGCAGAGACCGCTGGGAAGAACTTATGTAAAAACATAAGGTATAAATCAGAACAATGTAGCAAGGTAGAGAGACACAGGAGGTGGGTCTCTCAGAGAGACACTGAATAAGGGTGAATAAAAAGAAGCTATTTAATTGGACACTAAAAAATTGTGGATCAATATAAAACAGTAGTTGTTTCAAACCCAAATTGGAAAAGGTTGCAAAAGGAATGAAATGGGAGGAAGGAGAACGAGCCAGTACTTAGCAATTTAGTGACAACTGAGCAAGTACTCACACACACCTTGAACTAGTGTTGTTTTAGTTCTACAGCTTGTTTAAAGACAGTTTAATTTGATCGTGAGTTGATTCACTATGACAAAAAATATTTTTATTTAACAACTGTGTTTCTGTAATTATTCTCAATGTTGGAAATTCAAAGGTGAATAAGTTGCTCCAATGCGGATACCACAATCTTCTGCAAAATGGTACAAACTGAGGCATTTGTCCACATAATTCAGACAAATTAAGTTTCAATTAAAGTCAGGATTGTGTTTGGCTAAATTGCTCACACTGGCTTTACCCTATCAATCTGGTTTACTGCATAATTATTTGACCCTTGGCTTCACTTTGCTTGTGTTAGACACAGTCAATAACTTGGTGGCAGGACCTGCAACCAAAGCTTTGAAAATAATGGTGCTGATTGATCAAAAGTGCTAATGTATATGAAAGTGCCTTGCAAATCGTAAAATACTACATAGACAAAACTGCCACCCATTCTCTTCAAAAAGAATTTAGTCTTCCAAACACCAGACTACCATCCAAAACATGATCTTGTGTCATTTGGCACTGGCTTCATGAGTTGTGATGCCAGAAAATAAAATATTTCATTGCTTTCTGGCAGACATGTAGCATGTACTGGTAATATCAGACATTACCTACTGTGATGGTTAATTTTATATGTCAACTTGCCTGGGCCATGGGGTGTCCAGATATTTGGTCAGACATCATTCTGGGCATTTCTGTGTTTTTAGGTGAGCTTAACACTTAAGTCAGTGGACTCGGACTAAAGCAGATTGCTCTCCATAATGTGGGTGTGCCTCACCCAAGCAAATGAAGGCGTGAAGAGAACAAAAAGACCAGCTTGCCCTGAGCTAGACAGAAATCTCCAGAAGACTGCCTTCAGACTTCATCTGCAACATGGCTCTTCCCATTTCAATAGCAGACTGCCTTCACACTCAAATGGGAACATCAGCCCTCCTAGGTCTCCAGCTTGCCCATCTTCAGAATGGAACTGAAACATTAGCTCTCTCTGGTCTCCAGCCTACTGGCCCACACTGCAGATTTTTTACTTGCCAGCCTCGATAACCACTTGAACCAATTCCTTATTATAAATCTCTTTACATATAGTCTATCCACTGTGATTTTGTGACTTATAATAAATATATATTTGGTCTTCATCTTTGAGCCAGTTTTTGTCACAGAGCTCCTAAAACCTTCGAAATTTCCTAAGTGATTAAGAGTGATAAAGGTGTCTTGATCTTCATAATAAACCCCTTTCAATCACAACTGGGTTTATGTTAATGAAGTGACTTTTGGAAAGCACTTAAGGATGAGGGCTGGTTGCCAGGGGAAGAGCCCCATGTAATTGGAGAGCAGGACTTCTCAGCCCCATTCCCCTAACCTCCAGGGAAAGGAGAGGGACTGAAGGTTGAATCAATCACCAAAGACAAATGATTTAATCAATCATGCCTATATAATGAAGCCCCCATAAAAAACCAAAAGAATAGAGTTTGGAAAGCTTCTGGGTTGGTGAACTTGCAGAAATTTGGGGAGAGTGGCAGGCTCAGAAAGCATGGAAGACCTGCAACCTTTCCCCCATTCTTTGCCCTATGCATCTCTTCCATTTGGGTGTTCCTATGTTACATCCTATTATAAAAAAACGGTAAACTAGTAAGGAGAATGTTTCCCTGATTTCTGTAAGCTGCTCTAGCAAATTAATCCGACCCAAGGAAGGAGTCATTAGAACCTCTGATCTATAGCTGGTCAGTCAAAAGCTCAGGTAGCCATCTGGACCTGTGATTGGTGTCTGAAGTGTGTGTGGAGGTGGAGGCAATCTTTGCGAAACCTAGCCCTTAACCTGAGGGATCTGACACTACCTCCAGGTAGTGTTAGAACTCAGTTAATTGCTTGGTGGTGTGAACACACACACCATACCCATTGATCTTATTGTTTCTGTTTCTCAAGAGAACCTTAATACATCTACTCATCCCAACAAATCTAGGGCATAGGCATATACAAAAATAATAACAATAATAAATACAACATTTTCGGTGTGAAAGATTAATAAATATAATTTCAGAACCAATACACATGCAACCACAGCGCTGACACAGGAAGTCAATGTTTTTAAAACCCATTTGGGGGTCCACCTAAGCCAGACCTGTACTATTGTGAGTTTTCCAAAGACCATTTATTTTAAGTTCTATACTCAGTAGCAGTTTAAATTTTAGTGACACATCAAAAATGGCTTATGAAATTAAAAAAAAATTTATAATGGACAAATATAAAAGGAAGCACTGGCATTTTATTCTTATCTCAACACTTATTTCCTTTTCGTCACTGGACTTAGTTTTCTTCCCAGGCTATAGCAATATACCATTTTAGCTTCTTGGAAACCGCCAAAAAATGCCAAATACAAATGGAAACCACATCATGAAATACATGCAAAATAAAAAACATCATTTTTCTCTGAAAACGCCTGTTATGTACACTGAAAAGCACCATGGTATTGCCTAAATAAAAATAATTAGTTTGATTCATTAGTATGATTCTTTAATATTTGATTTATTTTATTTACTTTATTATAGATGTAACACTATAAATGTCAAATTATAGCTTAGAGGGACTTGCATATATTTATTTCTTTGATACAAAACCTTGTGAGTAGTTGTTATTTCCATTATAAAGATGAAGAAAATAGGAGTTAATTTTCTCAGGCAGCATATAGTTGGGCTCACTGTATTTCAGATTTTTTAACCCAAAAAGTCAAATATTCACTACAGTCATTAGCACCTTAGCCTCAACCCACACTAACTGAGCTCTGGCTTCCTACAAGGTACCACAATGATGTTGGGAAAATATGAAGAAGCACAAACCATCATTCAGGGTTTCCAGTGATATACAATGAAGGTGAGGAAAGTAAATCCTTTTGAGAAGGTAAAATCATTAACAATATAAAAACTAAAAAAAACAAAATAAGGGTAATGTTTTAAAAATTTCTCCAATATATTTTCATCCTTCAGCAATGTGATTTTATTCCTTGATGTTTTGAGACCATTTTTATCCCATGGGATGAAAAAGAGAGAAGAGAGAGTTCAAAAATAAGCATTTCTGGGGCTTCCCTGGTGGTGCAGTGGCTAAGAATCTGCCTGCCAATGCAGGGAAAATAGGTTCGAGCCCTGGCTCAGGAAGATCCCACATGCTGTGGAGCAACTAAGCCCGTGTGCCACAACTACTGAGCCTGCGTGCCACAACTACTGAAGCCCGCGCACCTAGAGCCCATGCTCTGCAACAAGGGAAACCACCACAATGAGAAGCCCGTGCACCGCAACAAAGAGTAGCCCCTGCTCACCGCGACTAGAGAAAAGCACATGCACAGCAACAAAGACCCAACACAACCAAAAATAAAATAAAATAAATAAATTAAACACACACACACACTCACACAGACACACACACACACACAAACAAGAATTTCAGCTTTGTCTCTCAGTTTCAAAAATTAGGAATGGAGCATATCAAAATCCTTAGATGGGATAAAGAAGGTGCCAGAAAAGGATGCCCTAAGAAATAAGCCTGAACTCAGTGAAATCTGAAGCTAGGAGATGGATTATGGACTTCAGAAGCAGGTGACAACCTGAAGCCCCCCAAAGATATAACACAGATAGATAGATATACAGATAAATGAGTAGTATAGATTAGCGGTTCTCAGACCACTCAGGAGTGCCAAAGCAATAGCCTTTTGCTTTATTTCTCTCTCCCCTATCAAGGGTTGGAAGGGAAGGTCCATCCTTATTGTTCAGACATCAATTCCCTCCCCTAAATCAGGCTTAGAGAGAACCAGCCAGCTCTTTCCTTCTGGTTGTTTTTCTCTCACTGCCAGCTTATTTTTTGTTTTCTCTCTACTCCCACCTCTGAAGCCATTTTATGAACTGTCAGGTGTCACCTGACCCTCCAATAAAGCAAAAACAGGCCCTCCTGTTAAAAAAGAGAGAGAGAGAGCAAAAGAGCAAAAGTGAGAGTGACAGAGACCAGAGCTGGTCTATGATGAAGTTCTCATTGGTTTGTAGCCAAATGACAAACATAAGATCAACGTTGTAAAATTTTTATAATATAAAATTTATTCTATGTTTTCCATGATAATTTTAGTGATGAAATAACGTATTCCACAAAGTCATGGAAATACTAGATAACTGTTTCATCAGAATTGATCTTTAAAAGAGTATCATCAATACCATGTGGTCCCCATATTTTTATGTTTGTGTGTGCATGTGAGAGGGGTCTATTTTTGGCAAATTGCATTTGTTCATTAAATCACAAGCTCAGGGAACCAGTGATTCAGTACAAGTGCTATGCTTCTTAGGAGGTAAGAGCTGTTTAGATCTGAGGAGTCAGAAGCAGCATCAAGGAAAAGGTAGGAGGTAAGTAAGATAGACTGGATTTAACTATGTGGAAATTAGGCAGAGGGCATTCTTAGAAGGAAGAATGCTGGTAGGAAACACACAAGGGCCAGTTTCCTATCTTAAAATAGGAAAAATAAAAACTAGCCTAGTTTAGCTTGAGTAAAGGATGTAGTAAGCTTTAAAGCTGGTGAAAAGTAGGTCCAAGTTGATTAAAAAATTTTGAATGTCAAGCATCAATAATTAAACTTTTAGATAGAGTTAGGCAACTCCACAGCACACAACTGAGAAGGAAACAGGCTCTAAGAAAACAAAGGCATTAACTACAACATGCTCTTTTGAGAAGTTCAGTAATTAAAAGGAAGGGGTTAAGATGGAAACGCAAAAGATAAAGGAAGATTGAGAGAAGGCATTGATAAAATGGGGGAACCACCGTCAAGAAAGAGCACCACTCAAAAGTGCAAAACTACATTCATTGCTTACATAAATAAGGGTGAGCTATAGTGGTTAGGAACTGTCTCATTTAGCAGAGCAAACTAATATCTTATAAGGAGTTTGGGGGAAGAGTTTGTTTTGGGGTCGAGTTGCTTACAGATGTGGAAGTGTGGAGGCAGAAGTATAAGGACTTTAGGAACATGTTTTGTGTTGGTGTTAGGTAGCTCTGATTGACTGAACATGTTTCATTTGTTTGCTTGGCAGTTTGCTTGTTAGCATGGCTGTAGAAAAAAATCAGCCTGCTCTAACTATATGGCAACTTCTTTATTCTCACCGTTTAATAGCCAAGACTTCATGTCTTTCTTCCAGGTGATGGATGCTTGGTTCAATCACCTCTCTTCCGTACCACTGCTGTATCACACAACAGCTTAGCTGCTGCCACACTACTCCTAGTGCTGTCCCACCATAACTTGTTCTCTGTGCCATCCTTGGATTCATCCTGCTACAAGTAAGATTCCATGATGTCACTGTCCTGCCCAACCACCTCTAATAATTCATGGTTCCTATAAACTAAAATTCTCTATTTCTCCTTTCTATACTTTTCACGATGAAGCCCAATCCAAACTGTCCAGGTTTATCTCCTACGACCCCCACTTCATACACCAAACTCCTCCTAGGCCATTTTTATCGCTGTGCCCTGAAATCAGATATTGTAAATTCTAACTTCAAATCTTAGCTTATCATTCCCTAAGATAATTTGCAATGACATGCATTTTAAGAAATAAACAAACAGAAAAGCCACAGAAGATAATACAAATTTATGGTAATGAATACACACACACATACCTTATTAAAGTTTCTCTTTAAATACAAGGATCAAAGACTTATCCATTACCTTAAAACAATACTATTCTCACTAGCTAGTGCTCTCGCTTGAATTAATCTGAAAATCACCTCGAATCATTGCCTTAATTTCTCCTTAAATATATAATCTGAGTCAACAAATATCAAGTGCCCTTCTAAAATCAGAATTCAATGAAGTTTAAATCATTTTAGAATAACTCAACAAAGGCATCTATCTACCCTCCTTCCAATTAGTAAAGTAGCTTAATTCACAGATAGATCACCTCATCTCAATGGATGAGTATGAAAATAAACTGCTCTGAGTCTCCCTTTCTTTCTTCATGCTCCATTAGGATGCAACAAGAAATACATTTTCATTTTTCCGGTTATTAAAAAAGAATGAGTGTAGTAGAAAATGAAATTTAGCATATTTGGATTGAGCTCAATTTATCGAGGCTGACCTTTTCTGTTCATTTTGGTATGTTTCTTGTTTCTAAACAAATACAAACTTTATTTTGATAAAATATCTTAATCATCTCTCATTCATAAACATCAGGTCTTAAGCAAAAGAACTGTAGAGGTGCCACCTTCACAGATATCCTATGCCTTTCAAAGCACAAACATGAAGTCTTAATAATTAACTTTAATTAAAAATATAAAAATCAACACATAGATGTTTATATAAGCTAAGCTGAATGACAAAGACTCATTGTGGCTAAATTTTGGTTTCACTGTAGACTAGCCCAGCTTGGTAAGGCATTCTTATTTGCATATATAGTACATGGGACCTTTTATGTTTTTTCTCTAGCATTTAGGTCTCCCTCTCAAAGTTTCTCAATATTCAAACTATCTTCATTAAGTGTCCAGTATATAGCATATATTGCATGAGACACTGTGGCAAAAACAAAATAATTTTGTGTAATTATGTTTTGGTTGGAAAATAGTTACAAGAAAAAGGAGCAGTTGAATTAACTTAGAAAGTATAAGATAACTGAGCCAATAAACTCACTTAAAATTTCAGAGTACAGAAAGTCCCAGAGTCAGAAAAACCCCAAGATGAGATCCAAAACCCATATACATCAGTTTCACAAAATCAGAAGAGTTGTGTAGTAGAATAGCAAAAGAAATGGTTAATAATTGGGGGAAGATATTGGTACCTTAACATGAGGGGCCTGATACACCACTTTGTAGAATTTAGACTTGGTTCTTAAATAACACAAAAAATAAGCCAAAGTTCTCAGAAAGGGGGACTCAAATTACTTAAGTCATATGTCAGTCACTAAAACTAATCTGGCTCAATTCTTAAGCTTTAAAACTATTTTCAGGGCACCCCAAAGACATCAAGCTAAACTTTTAAGATGCTAAATACTATGCTTTATACTTAATTTCTTATGCTGTGTCTGGTTTTACTGGCATTTAAAAGACAATGGATTACAGAAGAAAATTTATCCCAGCTTATAACCATTAATTAACCGTATCTTTTGAACCTGTACCATTCTTTACATTGACATTGTAATAGCAACCAAGTATGAACCGTTATCAATTAATCTGTTGCAGAACCTCAGCCCCAAGGACAAGAAAAGAATCTTGCTCAAATAAACCTCAAAACGTAGTTGTTAAAAAGAAAAGACTGGAGGAGGACCTTCAAGATGGTGGAAGAGTGAGACATGGAGATCACTTTCCTCCCCACAAATACATCAAAAATACATCTACATGTGGAACAACTCCTACAGAACACCTACTGAACGCTGGCAGAAGACCTCAGACCTCCCAAAAGGCAAGAAACTCGCAATGTACCTGGCAGTGTGGCTGACAGGGTCTTGGTGCTCCAGCCGGGTGTCAGGTCTGAGCCTTGAGGTGGGAGAGCCGACTTCAGGATACTGGACCACCAGACACCTCCCAGCCCCACATAATATCAATTGGCAAGACCTCTACCAGAGATCTCTGTCTCAACACAAAGACCCAGCTCCAATCAACGACCAGCAAACTCCAGTGCTGGACATCCCATGCCAAACAACTAGGAAGACAGGAACACAACACCACCTATTAGCAGAGAGGCTGCCTAAAATCATACTAACTTCACAGAAACCCCAACACGCACCACCAAACGTGGTCCCGCCCAACAGAAAGACAAGATCCAGGTTCATCCACCAGAATATAGGTACCAGTCCCCTCCACCAGGAAGCCTACACAACCCACTGAACCAACCTTACCCACTGGAGGCAGATGCCAAAAACAACGGGAACTATGAACCTGCAGCCTGCGAAAAGGAGACCCTCAAACACAGTAAGTTAAGCAAAATGAGAAAACAGAGAAATATGCAGCATATGAAGGAGCAAGGTAAAAACCCACCAGATCAAAAAAATGAAGAGGAAATAGGCAGTGTACCTGAAAAAGAAATCAGAATAATGACAATAAAGATGATCCAAATCTTCGAAATAGAATGGAGAAAATACAAGAAACATTTAACAAAGACCTAGAAGAACTCAAGAGCAAAGAAACAATGATGAAGAACAAAATAAAATTCTCGAGACAGAATCAACAGCAGAATAACTGAGGCAGAAGAACGGATAAGTGACCTGAAAGATAAAAAGGTGGACATAACTACCGCAGAGCAAAATATAGAAAAAAGAATGAAAAGAACTGAGGACAGTCTCAGAGACCTCTGGGACAACATTAAATGCACCAACATTAGATTTATATGGGTCCCAGGAGAAGAAGAGAAAAAGAAAGGGACTAAGGAAATATTTGAAGAGATTATAGTTGAAAACTTACCTAACATGGGAAAGGAAATAGTCAATCAAGTCCAGGAAGCACAGAGAGTCCCATACAGGACAAACCCAAGAGAGACACACCAAGACATATATTAATCAAACTATCAAAAATTAAATACAAAGAAAAAATATTAAAAGCAACAACAGAAAAGCAACAGATAACATACAAGGGAACCCCATAAGGTTAACAGCTGATCTTTCAGCAAAAACTCTGCAAGCCAGAAAAGGGTGGCAGGACACATTTAAAGTGATGAAAGAGGAAAACCTACAACCAAGATTACTTTACCCAGCAAGGATCTCAGATTCGACAGAGAATTAAAACCTTTACAGACAAGCAAACACTAAGAGAAATGAGCACCACCAAACCAGCTTTACAACAGATGCTAAAGGAACTTCTCTAGGCAGGAAACACAAGAGAAGGAAAACACCTACAATAACAAACCCAAAACAATTAAGAAAATGGTAATAGGAAAATACATATTGATAATTACCTTAAATATAAATGGATTAAATGCTCCAACCAAAAGACATAGACTGGCTGAATGGATACAAAAACAAGACCCGTATATATGCTGTCTACAGGAGACCCAATTCAGACACATACTAGGGACACATACAGACTGAGAGCAAGGGGATGGAAAAAGATATTCCATGCAAATGGAAATCAAAAGAACGCTGGAGTAGCAACTCCCATATCACACAAAATAGACTTTAAAGACTATTAAAAGAGACAAAGAAGGACATTACATAATGATCAAGGGATCGATCCAAGAAGAAGATATAACAATTGTAAATATTTATGTACCAAACAGAGGAGCACCTCAATACATAAGGCAAAAAAAAAAAAAGCTAACAGCCATAAAAGGGGAAATCGACAGCAACCCAATAATAGTAGGGGACTTTAACACCCCACTTTCACCAATGCGCAGATCACCCAAAATGAAAATAAATAAGGAAACACAAGCTTTAAATGACAAATTAAACAAGATGGACTTCATCAATATGTATAGTACATTCCATCCATAAACAACAGAATACACTTTCTTCTCAGGTGCTCATGGAACATTCTCCAGTATATATCTTACCTTGGGTCACAAATCAAGCCTTGGTAAGTTTAAGAAAACTGAAATCATATCAAGTATCTTTTCTGACCACAATGCTATGAGACTAGATATGAATTACAGCGAAAAAAACTGTAAAAAATACAAACACATGGAGGCTAAACAATATGCTACTAAATAGCCACGAGATCACTGAAAAAATCAAAGAGGGAATCAAAAAATACCTAGAAATAAATGACAATGAAAACTCGATGACCCAAAACCTATGTGATGCAGCAAAGGAGTTCTAAGAGGGAAGTTTAGAGCAATACAATCTTACCTCAAGAAACAAGAAACATCTCAAATAAACAACCTAACCTTGCACCTAAAGCAATTAGAGAATGAAGAACAAAAAAACCCCAAAGTTAGCAGAAGGAAGGAAATCATAAAGATCAGATCAGAAAGAAATGAAAGAAACAATAGTAAAGATCAATATAACTAAAAGCTGGTTCTTTGAGAAGATAAACAAAATTGATAAACCATTAGCCAGACTCATCAAGAAAAAAAGGGAGAAGACTCAAATCAATAGAATTAGAAATGAAAGAGAAGTAACAACTGACACTGCAGAAATACAAAGGATCATGAGAGATTACTACAATCAACTATACGCCAATAAAATGGGAAACCTGTAAGGAATGCACAAATTCTTAGAAAAGCACAACCATCGAGACTGAACCAGGAAGAAATAGAAAATATAAAAAGGGGCTTCCCTGCTGGCACAGTGGTTAAGAATCCTCCTGCCAATGCAGGGGACACAGGTTTGAGTCCTGCACCAGGAAGATCTAACATGCCACAGAGCAACTAAGCCTGTGAGCCAAAACTACTGATCCTGTGCTCTAGAGCCTGTGTGCCACAACTACTTGAATTCCATGCACCTAGAGTCCGTGCTCCACAAGAAGAGAAGCCACTGCAATGAGAAGCCCGTGCACCGCAACGAAGAGTAACCCCTGCACGCCGCAAGTAGAGAAAGCCTGCACGCAGCAACGAAGACCCGACGCAGCCAAAATAAATAAATAAATTAATAAATAAAATAATTTTTTTAAAAAAGTCAAGTTTACTGAGATACAATATATAGAGAGTAAAATTTACCTTTAAAAAAAAAGAAAATATAAACAGACCAATGACAAGCACTGAAGTTGGAACTGTGATTAAAAATCTTCCAATGAAAAAAAGCCTTGGACCAGATGGCTTCACAGGCGAATTCCACCAAACATTTAGAGAAGAGCTAACACCTATCTTTCTCAAACTCATCCAAAGTATAGCAGAAGGAGGAACACTCCCAATCTCATCCTATGCGACCACGATCACCCTGATACCAAAACCAGACACAGATGTTACAAAGAAAGAAAACTACAGGCCAATATCACTGATGAACATAGATGCAAAAATCCTCAACAAATACTAGCAAACAGAATCCAGCAGCACATTAAAAAGATCATACACCATGATCAAATGGGGTTTATTCCAGGAATGCAAGGATTCTTCAATAAACGCAAATCAATCAATGTTATACACCATATTAACAAATTGAAGAAGAAAACCCATATGATCATCTCAATAGATGCAGAAAAAGCTTTTGACAAAATTCAACACTCATTTATGATAAAAACTCTCCAGAAAGTGGGCATAGAGGGAAACTACCTCAACATAATAAAGACCGTATATGACAAACCCACAGCCAACATTGTTCTCAAAGGTGAAAAACTGAAACCATCTCCACTAAGATCAGGAACAAGACAAGGTTGTCCACTCTCACCACTATTATTCAACATAGTTTTGGAAGTTTTACCCAGAGCAATCAGAGAAGAAAAAGAAATAAAAGGAATACAAAACAGAAAAGAAGAAGTAAAACTGTCACTGTCTGCAGATGACATGATACTATACATAGGGAATCCTAAAGATGCTACCAGAAAACTACTAGAGCTAATCAATGAATTTGGTAAAGTAGCAGGATACAAAGTTAATGCACAGAAATCTCTTGCATTCCTATACACTAATGATGAAAATTCTGAAAGAGAAATTAAGGAAACACTCCCATTTACCCCTGCAACAAAAAGAATAAAATACATAGGAATAAACCTACTTAAGGAGATAAAAGACCTGTATACAGGAAACTATAAGACAGTGATGAAAGAAATTAAAGATGATACAAACAGATGGAGAGATATACCATGTCCTTGGATCAGAAGAATCAACATTGTGAAAATGACTCTATTACTCAAAGCAATCTACAGATTCAATGCAATCCTTATCAAACTACCAATGGCATTTTTCACAGAACTAGAACAAAAAATTTCACAATTTGTATGGAAACACAAAAGACCCCGAATAGCCAAAGCAATCTCGAGAAAGAAAAATGGAGTTGGAGGAATCAGGTTCCTGGACTTCAGACTATACTACAAAGCTATAGTAATCAAGACAGTATGGTACTGGCACATAAACGGAAATTTAGATCAATGGAACAGGACAGAAAGCCCAGAGATAAACCCACACACAAATGGTCACCTTATCTTTGATAAAGGAGGCAAGAATATACAATGGAGAAAAGACAGCCTCTTTAATAAGTGGTGCTGGGAAAACTGGACAACTGCATTTAAAAGAATAAAATTAGAACACTCCCTAACACCACACACAAAAATAAACTCGAAACAGATTAAAGATCTAAATGTAAGGCCAGACACTATAGAACTCTTAGAGGAAAACATAGGCAGAACACTCCATGACATAAATCACTGCAAGATCCTTTTTGGCCCACCTCCTAGAGAAATGGAAATAGAAACAAAAACAAATGGGACCTAATGAAACTTAAAAGCTTTTGCATAGCCAAGGAAACCATAAACCTGTCGAAAAGACAGCCCTCAGAATGGGAGAAAATACTTGCAAATGAAGCAAATGACAAAGGATTAATCTCCAAAATATACAAGTAGCTCATGCAGGTCAGTATCAAAAAAACAAACAACGCTCTCCAAAAATGGGTGGAAGACCTAAATAGACATTTCTCCAAAGAAGATATACAGATTCCCAACAAACACATGAAAGAATGCTCAACATCACTAATCATTAGAGAAATGCATATCAAAACCACAGGAGGTATCACATCACACTGGTCAGAATGGCCATCTTCAAAAAAATCTACAAACAATAAATGCTGGAGAGGGTGTGCAGAAAAGGGAACCCTCTTGTACCCTTGGTGGGAATGTAAACTGATACAGCCTCTATGGAGAACAGTACGGAAGTTCCTTAAAAACCTAAAAATAGAACTACCATATGACCCAGCAATCCCACTACTGGGCATATACCCTGAGAAAACCATAATTCAAGAAGCGTCATGTACCACAGTGTTCACTGCAGCACTATTTATAATAGCCAGGACATGGAAGCAACCTAAGTGTCCATCAACAGATGAGTGGATAAAGAAGATATGGCACATATATACAATGGAATATTACTCAGTCATAAAAAAGAAACAAAATTGAGTTATTTGTAGTGAGGTAGATGGACCTAGAGTCTGTCACACAGAGTGAAGTAAGAAACAGAAAAACAACTACATTGTGCTAACACATATATCTAGAATCTAAAAAAAAAAAACCAAACATGGTGCTGAAGAACCTAGGGGCAGGACAGGAATAAAGATGCAGATGTAGAGAATGGACTTGAGCACGTGGGGAGAGGGAAGGGTAAGTTGAGACGAAGTGAAAGAATGGCACTGACATATATACACTACCAAATGTAAAATATATGGCTAGTGGGAAGCAGCCGCATAGCACAGGGAGATCAGCTCAGTGCTTTGTGACCACCTAGAGGGGTGGGATAGGGAGGGTGGAGGGAGACACAAGAGGGAGGGGATATGGGGATATATGTATACGTATAGCTGTTTAACGTTTTTATACAGCAGCAACTAACAACAATGTAAAGCAATTATATTCCAATAAACATGTTAAAAAAATTAATCCTTTGCATGTCTAATAAGTGCCATGTATTTTGCTAGAATGGGGATAAAATAATGAGAAAAAAGGCAGACAAAAGCAGTTAACTAACAACACAATAAAACAAATCATTCCTGTCTTCAATGACTTATATCCTAAAAGATAATTAATAATCTTAAGCATTAAATAAGCATATAAATACATGATTATGAATGCTGTGAATAAGAAATAAATCACGCATTTCAGGAATTGACCTAATCAGGGAATCTTTCCTGAGAATGTGATGCTTAAGGGGAGAAATTAAGAACAAGAAATAATTAAGTGAAGGAGAAGAGCAAAGTCTTCTCTTTGACCAAACTCTAGGGTAGACTCTTCTGAGCCTCACTAGGACCTGACCTTGAGTACATCCTTAAAACCCCAGTTTTAGAAAGAATCCTGCTAAGTTAGTTTAGCCAAAATCCCCCACCTTGACATCTGGTCAAACTCCTCATCCTTCACTGTCCTCTAGGCCGTGGCTGATTACCCTAACCTGCTTTCAGCAAGAATTCTGTTACGTTGGTTTAGCCAGAATTCAGCCTTACTCCAAATGCTTCCCTTTAATAACGTTCCATCGTCTGATCCCCACCGTGCTTCTGGTTTATAAATCCCGAGTTGTCCACTCTGTATTCAGTATTGAGCTGAGTTCTATACTGAGTCTCTTTTCCCCTATTGCAATAGTTCCTAATAAAAGCTGTTTTTACTGCTTTAATTACCATCAGACTCTGTTTTTTCTTTAACAATGTACATAGGTCCTGAGAAGGGAGGGGTCATTGTATCACACTGAAAAACCATCCCTGTATTTTTGTAATAACACAAATATGTTTAATGTGATTGACAGGAATCTGCACACTATTTCTTCAGGTTACATGGGGCCCTTCCACTGTTTCTGTAAATAAAGTTTTCTTGGAACACAATCACACCCATCTATTTACATATTTTCTGTGGCTGCTTCACCTACTAAAAAGGCAGCTGAGTAGTTGTGACAGAGACTGTATATCCCACAAAGTCTAAACTATTGGGTTGGCCAAAAAGTTTGCTTGGTTAATGAATACGTTGTTCAATAAAGTTCTTCGTGAAAATGAAAAATGTGTCTTTTATTTTTACTTAAAACCAAACAAACTTTTTGGCCAACCCAATAACTACCATGTTGCCTTTGCCAAACCCTGTTATAGACTCCTAATCGGGTATACAGTACAAAACACTGGTTTTATGTGATTGCCAAATTTTGCAAAACCTTGCCTGCTTTGGGACAAATTTCATCAAGGAATTTATGACTAATTTTAAGACTTGTTTTCTAGAGTATTACAATTTTCTTGAAGGTTACCGGAAGCCTTTGTTCAAATAAAACTGTAAGCAGAGTTCCAAAATATAAATCAGATTGAAATCTAATTGTCTTATTTAAAGCAAAGCAAGGGGTCTCAGATCTCTCTGCCTAAATATTGGGCCAATCATCCTGGGCAAAACAAGTGCTTCAGAAAATACTTCTCTAGACTGAAGAGGGTATCCTATATTTCCAAAGGAGCCATAGTCATTTACTTTCCTGGAAAACTTTAAAAAAATGTTCCCATGCAGAAAAGTTGAATTAATAATATGATCACCTATATACTGTACAAATAAATTCAATGCAACATTTTGCCATATTTGCTTTATCTAGGTAATGTGTGTGTGTGTTTACAAACTCTTCCTTTACAGAATTAATTCTACATAAACTGTAGGCATCGTGACCCTTCGTCCCTAAGTTCTTTAGGGTTGCTCTCTTAAGGCATTCTTTTACATAACGAAAATAGCATTATCATATCACAAAAATAATTAGCAACAATTTTCCCTAATATCTAATATACAGTCCACATTCAATTTTCTCTCATTTGAATTACAACAACTCTCAAACTCATGCATTCCATTTCTTTATGTCCCTTTGGTCTTTATTATTCCATGACAGGTACCCATTTGCGTTTTTTTTTTTTTTTTTTTGGTTTTGGTTTTATTTCATTACATTGATTTTCTGTACAGACCAAGACAGTTATTTTGAAGAATATTCTACATCTGGTATTGTCTCATTGTGTGTGCCTTTTAATGTGTTCATTCTTTTTTTTGCATTTCCTGGAAGTTTAATTGATTAAAACACATTGAATAAATAAAATCTCACGAGACCACAGTAATATTTCTAGGAAAAAAAAAGAGGGAGAAACACAAAAAGAAAACAAACTAATACTCTTCAGTCTTGCTGGAGTGATTATTACAACCATTTTTTACTCTGAAAATTTCTAATCAAAGGGAAATAAGCATTCAACCTGCTTTTAGAAGGAGCTGTATTTTATCCCAAGCAGATGAGAAAAAGTGCTTCTTGAGAGGAAATTCCAGTCAATAAATACAGAAAGAAAGAGAATTAGAAAATCACCATTCTACAATACCCGGGGAATCATTAATTGAGGAAAGGACAACCAAGAGAAGCTAAAACTATTAGATGAAAGACTGTTGCAGAACCAGTCATTAGCCTAATACCAAAAGAAATCTCCCACCCACTTCTAGGGTACTTATTCATCACAAAGGGAAAACTACAGCTTTAGATACAAAAATCTGTTGGCACCACTTTAAATTACACAGTCAAACCTATCACCACTAAAATGAGGCAACCTGATTTTATGTCCTTTTGATATGACACGATGTAAAATATACCGGATCACCTATGAAAGGTTCTTGCCCCAAATTTTTCTTTTTATCTGAATGCAGTTAAGTCTTTAGACTTAACTACCATTCTTCTAATTAGGTGCTTAATGAAATAATCTCATAATAACAACTTGATAAAAATAGGTTTTTTAGGTTGTAAGTATACTTGAAACAGGATTAATCATTCTGCTAGTGGGTGTGAATATCGCAGCTGACCTGGGAATTAACCTGCACACTGCAGAGGAAAGGACAGTGGACTGTGTGTAAGGAGCCTCACTTCCATGCTCAGACCATTTTTAACTCCAAAACCTCAGTGACCTTGGCTACCACAGCTTCTTCTCAGGGCCTGTTTTTCCAATGACAAAATAAGTTTGAGTAACATACTTCTCACGTTATGCACCAAAGTTCTATGAATTTTTAAGTCACAGGAAATAGTCTTGCACATGCAGCTTAGCCCAGTGATTAAGAGAAGGGACTTGAGATCCCTCCCTCTGGGCTGTGAAATCCCAGCTCCACCACTGCCACATCCTTTCTAAGCTGCAGCCATTGATCCATAAAATGGAGATACTGCAGTTACATTACCTACTTCATAGGGAGGCTGTGAGGATTTATTTGGTTAATGCATTTATAATGCTTAGAAAAATGACTACTGTACTGTAAGCATCAAATATATATTATTACATTATTATTGTTTATCTAACTTTATTTGGAATCATTACCACATTTTACGTGAAATGAGATCTGAATTAAGACCATGCTGGTGGCAATTACATTGTAAAGTTACAAATTTTGTTGTGGTCAATGTGTTTGTCTTAAAAGGCATTTGACACATTAGTGAAAATAATGTGCCAGGCTCTAGGCTGATTTGAAATCTGAAAGCCATTTACAACCCCTTTCTCCCTTTTATTCGTCTATTATAGAGTCTGTAGCAAGAGATGGCTAAGTGACATTCTTGGTATAAGAAGTTAGTGGAAATCAACTGGTAGAGTACCTAACAAAGCTTCTGAACAGGAGAGACTCGGCTGGCATTACTGCTTTTGTCCCTTACAATTTACCATTCTTTCTATCTGAAACAGACACAGTATCTGGAAGCAGCCATGTTGAAAATGTGAAGTCAAAAGCTACAGTCTTTAGGATGGCAAAGGAGACAGATATAAGAGCTGGGTCCCCCGTGGTACCACTGAACACCTACGGCAGTCAGCCTGCTAGACTTCTTGTTATATGCGGAAAGTAAGTCCCTGTGTGTTTAAACCGCAATTTATCTGATTTTGCATTGCTTGTTACCAAGGACAATCCCAACTGATATACTTATTCTATTCATGTTGTAAAAACACTAAGAGGGAGGCAAGATTATTACTATCTGTTAGACATGTACAGTAAATACATTCTTTAGAAGCCTTGTTTTGAAAAGAGCTGTAAAGATTGAATTTCTCTTAAACTTTCATAGAGGCTTAAAACTTTATTTTGCTGAGGTTAGGAGATTATTATCTTGCACTCTAATTTGTACTCAACAGAAACTATAACAGGAGCAAACTGAGATGGGCTAATACAAATGACTGATCTTCTTACAAGAAAGGTCTATTGAATTAATGGAGTATTTGTGAGAAGATAAGAATTTTAATGTGGCTGATGTATTGTGAAGACTTTAAGAACTGTCTAGAAGATAATTTCCCACCCTGATAAAAGTAATTCGTTAAGGCAACTTAACAAAAGGAAACTTCAACAGTGTGACAGATAATAAAAGTATCTGTCATCGGGTCTTGGAATATGGAGTCCACTCTCTGGTATGCTTTGGGTAGCAGGTCTATCTCTTACTGTTAAATTAATATGTTAGCCCTCTTCATTTTCCTTATGCTGCCAAGTAAATATAATAAAACAGGTTAGTTGAAACTCATTTTTGAATAAAATTCAAAGCGATTCCCACTACAGAAGATGCCAAAAGGAATGCAAGGCACCTTCTGTTGCTTGAAGCCTTTTGGGGGGAGCTTACTGAGTTTCAAGGAAATAGCCTTATAGCTGAAAATCTTCCTCTACTTCTTTTCCTTAAAGTTTCTGTCCTCAATATTTTACTCTAAACCATAGATTTAAATACAGGTACAGAAATCCTTCCCTGGGTCAATTCACTTCAAGACCTATAAACAACGGAATCACCATCTAAGTACATTTGCAAAGCTCTTTTGATGTTAACGTTTCAGCAGTGTCCTAAGTCTATACACCATAAAGTTTAGAAGAAATTATTTCAATTCTAAAGCATCCCAGAAACCTCAGAAAAGCCACTGAGCTATTTGCTTTCCTGAACACAAGAGTCACAATTAAGATAGCTTTTTCATCGTAAGAAGGTGTTTTGTCAGCTTTCCACAAACAACCAAAATAGAATTTTTATATTCAGCTACACACTTTCATGTTATATGGTATTCAGAATACATACAAAGAGGAGAGAAGAACATCCCAAATTTAAAGGCAACTGGACTTACTGGTTAATTCCACCTGGAGGTATTTCAAATGTTAAGCAGGAGCAATTTTGAAAATGTGTTTTCACCCATGGAAGTATGCAGAACACATGTATTCCTGACACCAGCACAGCACGGTAGATGCAAGTGCTCAAGCTGCCTACGCTCCTCTCCGTCATCTTTCTCTACACCACAGTGACACTGAGATACAACATTTGGAATGATCAAATAAACTCCCTTTCTCTATAATCTACCTTTTTGATCCTGAGGAATATGCTTGCTCACACTGGAAACCTGGCACATTTGAGCTCTCCCAAGGACTGTCCCAAATCCACACCCAGACATGCATGTAAGCCTGGGTCCTGACTGACAACCATGATAATCAAGGACCAGCATGGACTCTGAGTCCAGCAAATATACCACCTCTCTGTATCAGCTTGTTAACTAAGCAAATTAAGTCCCTGCCCTCCAGAAGCTCACATTCTAGTGGAGAATAAAGATGTCAAAGTAAACAAATAAATGACTTAAGTTTAAACAGTTCTAACTCCTATAAGAAAAGAGCACTAATGAGGGTAGAATCTTATGTCAGAAAGTAAGGTCTAGAGGAAGGAAAAATTACTTTTACTATCCTTCTAGGTTTTCTGGCTGGGGCCCTGTGAATTGGACTGACAAGACATTTACAAGAGAAGAGCATATAAATGCATTTAATATAAGTTTTATAAAGCATGGGAGCCTTCAAAAGGAAATGAAGACTTGAAGAAATGTTTAAACATGAGCATTTTTATACTCAGGTTTGATGGAAGTTTAATACTAGGTTTGACTTTCCATGGAAAGTCATGGAAAACATGATAGGAAAAATAGGTATGACCTAAGGGTAGTAAACTCAGGGAAACTTAGCACAACCTGCTTGCTCAGATTCCTCTTGGGAATCACTCCATCTTTGGAGGTAAGAACGCTCCTTTCCTCTGGGAATAGGGAAGTTCTCACCTGAGGGTCTACTGACCTGCTTCAGGGGAGAAGGATGAGGTCAAACAGTCTTCACACAACCCCTGTTTCTCAAATTCCTTCATTTTAAAAGATTCAACATGCCAAAGTGCATACTGGCACTATTTTGGGGTAGAGTGTTCTGAATCCTATCAAAGTCTATTTTTGAGAGGGCCACAATTGAGTGGGTATTTAAATTGTGCATGCTGGGAAGGTAGATTATTCTGGCAGATGTAGTAGCTAGTTCAAAGGCTCCAAGGTCAGAATGCAGCTGATGGAATTTTAGTAACAGAACAAGGTCATTGCAGCTGGACCATAGCTAGCAAGAAACAATATGGTAGAAAACAGGCAGGGCTGGCATCCACCAGACCCTGCAGGCTATGAAGAGGTGGGTGATTACTAGAGTGTCTCACACACAGGAGAAATGAGAACTTATGTTTATTGGAAAAAAACTCTCCCTGTGGCATAGGGATGCTATATTGGGACTAACTTACAGGGCTATCTATGCTGAAGATCTGTGTGTGAAAAGGACTGTACCCAATGTTTGGTATAGAGCAGGAATCCAATAAATATTAGCTCATTGCTATTTCTTTCCATTACAATGATGCAAGACAAATGTATCCCAAATCAATACAGAGGCGAGTGACTGCATTTTTCGAGTCTATTTAACTTTAAACTGCTTTGCCTTACCACAAAAGTGACACACACTCATTTATAGAATTCATAAAACTATGAACAACTATCATAAAGAGGAAAACCTGCAATCGTAACTCCTTCTCCCACAGACAACTGCTAATAGTAGTTATTTTCTTCTAGATTTTTTCTATGCTAGCATGTCCATGTAATTGACCTCACCTTATGTACACACTTTTGTATGCCATTACATTTTTCTCTATTAATTAAACCAGTTTAGAGTTTCTTAGCGCTCACAAAATCTCCTTCCAGAAGCAAGGTGCCATACAAAATCAATATGATTGCCTCTGCACATTTAACTCTCTAACATGTCACAAACTGAATGGGCGTGTATTCTCAGTTAAGTCTCAGTTCAGCTCTCTGATGGATGGAGGGCAAGCTAGAAATTTTATACCACTTTAACAGATGGGTAAACTGAGACTTCAGTGTCTAATGGGAGAAGCTACATTTCAAATGATTAGGAAAGTTCAATCTAAAACCTAGCTCTTTTTGTTTCTGTCTATCGAAGGTCCCACTAAACCCTCCTATCATTTCCTTCCTCCGTTCATCCTTAAATCCTTTCTGCTCCATGCACTTTGGGGACTCAGTGTTGGCCCACATTTGTAGCTCTTTAGAAATATGGACTCTCAGTTCTCATACCAGATCTATTGATGCAGAACCTACATTTTAACAATATCTCTAGATGATTCCTTTAAATATTGTCGTTTGAGGAGTGTGAAGTAACACACCTTCAATTCTTTGTAGAAAGAGGCTAGAATGACCAAAATAATTATATGACGACCACTCTTAGTCTTATTCTACAAGCTGAACACAAGAACTTATTGGTTTCATACAGAGGACAGGAAAAACAGTAATTCTGAGCTAAAATAGTTCTAGCAGCCATGTATTTATTGTCTTCTAAAATGCAGCATAAAAATGAGTCACTTAGAAAACCATTAGCTAAAGGTGACCAGCAAAACCTACATTTTAAAAATAATTTTCACCTGCAGACAGACTAATTCATGTGAAAATGACATGTGTGAATATCAGTCAAAAATTGATTTGAGAAAATTAACAAAGATGAAAGTCAAACTTAGTCATTAGTCTGTCTAGAAGAGTCGAAGGAGAATGAAAGCCAGTTAAGTGCTGCAATTTTGAGAGAAATTATACATTTAATTCATAATCTCTACATTTTTTTTGAAATCGTTTCAGTGAGTTATGTTAAAATGCACCAAAACGTATAGATGATTCTTTTGTTTAATATAAAGACAGAGTTAGAATTCAGCAAGTCTCCGTGTTGAGTTGCTGAACAGAGGTATCTGATGCATACCTGACCCTCACATAGTTTCATAGCTTTAATCATGAGTGACTGAATGGGCTTCATAATAGAAAAATGGAGAATTAAAAAGAAAAAACTCCAGCCAACAACCCCCACTACCTTGGTTGGCTATGATTTTACTGCAAGCTTTCACCTGGCCATACGCTCGGCCATCACCTCACTCCTTCTAAGCTTCTAAGGTGAGTCATAACCCTGTTCTTCAACTTCCCTTTTCACTTCAATGAGGAAGTTATTCCGTTCCTTACAATAGAAAGCAATACTAATTAACTCCCGTCAGCAAAGCAGTTTATTGTTAGGAAAAGGTGGAACCAGGCTCTGAAAGAATAGAACCCTGACTGCACTGGTCTTCCAGGAAGCAGAAACAAATAGATGGTCTTTTTGAGGATACAACCCGCTTGCTGAATGCCTACATCCCTGTTCCATCCTTGTGGATTTCTGGGAGAGAGGACCTGGTTATCCTAGTTGTTGTCTCTCGCCCAACGCCCTCAGCAAAGTCAAGGCTGCTTGACTGACAGTTACACGTCTATCCCACTTTTAACTGGGACGAGAGCTTCCAAGATGGGTGCGGAGGGGAGCAGAGGGAGAAGACCTGCGTTTACTTCCTCTCTGACCCAAGCCCCCCGCCATTTCCTCAGAACCTTTCCTCACAGGCACGCGAGGCTCAGATTACCAATAAAAGAAACTTTCAGACTTAAGGTCAAGAAAAATAGCACGTAGTGTCAGATCTCCTTGCCTTTGCTCACATGGTTCACTCCGACTGGAAAGCCCTCAGTGCTGGCTCGGTGAATTCCACTCCTGCGTCCGAACCTAGTTCAGATGCCACCTCCTCTGAAATGATTTTCCCAGCCTCTCCAGGACCAACTCTCAGTCTTCCTCCTGAGTTTCCCAGCGCAGCCTTCCTCCCCGTGTGGATCGCTCGCTCCGTGTTACACTCACTTGTGCCTGTCTTCTAGGCGGGACGGTGAGCGCACTGGTTACACCCGGCTTCGTGACCTCGTACAGCTCCAGATCATCCACTCTGACCGACCAGCACGACTGCCACAAATGTGCTCGGAATACACAACTTTGAGGGTCAGGTTGAAATCAATTCCGCGGCCCAACATGGAGCCGCTCCTGCTCAGGGCCACGTCAGCAAACGGAGCTGCCGAGCCCCTTTAAATTCTCCGCTTGACGAGAAAAGCAGCGTATTCAGTCTGCCAACCCCCAAAGCCAAGCCAACTCTGGGCTTTATTCTTCCTTCCTTATTTCTGGAGCTTTCTGAAACACACCTGAGAGCTACACCAGCCTCTCAAACCGCTCGGAGCCCGCCACTTCCGAGGCGCTAGAAAACTCGCGCTGACTGAAAATCCCGCGAGAAGAGCGCTGCGCTGCTCGGGAAATGCCGTCCTTCCCCAGTCCACGCGTGGTCTTCTCTTGAATAAAGGACTTCAGACTCATTACTGAATTGTTTTGGTGTCCTCATTTGGCAGTACTAAACTGATAAGTTCATTCCAGACGTTCTCTGATTCTAGCCTGTGGGAATACTACGTATAATTACAAAATCTGCACAAGTGTAAAAACTGAGGGATGAACCAGAGACCATTTTGAGCCTTAGTTTAAACTACTTCAACAGTTATGCATGATTAATATCGTAATGGTCCTTAAATAAGGAAAGAAAAATAACATGTATCAGGAACTCAAAAGTCTGTAGGCTAGATTTTACAAAAAAGAAACTCAAATATTCTTCTTACCTCCTACAAACTTCGTATCTGATATGAATGATAATGATATACAGAGACAATATGCAAAGGAAGAATAATGGAGACATAATAATAAAGAAAAAAAAGTAAATTACCCATATGTCCAGGAAGTAATATGTGAATATCTAAGAAAGGAGTACCAAAAACTTTAGTTGAAAGAGAGGAATTTATATCCAATAACCTAATGCAAACAGCCACTTTCCTACCTGCTTAAGGTAAAGTGTCCAGTTCTTCAAAATTCTAAGGAATATCACTGCCCACTTATTTGATATTTAAATTCCTTCACTCTTTAATATGTTATTTAATTTTTACTTGGCCTGTTTTGTCTCCCCAATGAGATTTTAAACTCCGTGAAGATAAGCTCCATCTCCTTTCCTTCTGTGGTATTCTGTGATATTCTGAAAATCTGAACATTCTAAATGAATATAAAGCACACAGGGTTATCATTACCTTATTTCCTCAAAATGTTACCAATATGAATAATATTATCTATACTTGATTTTGAACATCACCTCCAAGTAGCATGAACTGCACTAAAAATCCTGTGTTTGTAGGATACTCATTTGAAATTATCCCCCAAATAGTAATAATAATAACAATAATAACAACAACAATATTATAAAAAAGCAGTATAGAAAACAGGAAAGCCAATAGGACTATTGAAAAGGAATTCCAAGTCTACATTTGTAGCTCATTTGAATTTAATAGCAGATTAGACTTTGAGCGGTTATTGTATGTTTCAGCAATTCTGCTGATAAACATTAAGAGGGAAAAAGCAACTTTCTTCAGATAAACATAGATCTTTGACACTAACTACTTTCTTACTTGCACATACATGGCTTAAATTAACTGAAAATGCCCTTACTCTATTTAGTCCCTTAACTTAAACAGAGGTATGAGTCACTTTCACAGGAACTCACACTGAATACCTGCTTTGAGGTGGCCAGTAACTCTATTAGTTTTTGAGTTTTATTTCATTTCAGTGACACAGTAATTGAACTACAATAAGTCCCTCTGACTGTGGAAAATAATTTTGAGTTTAGTATTAGCACAACTTTTAAAAATTAAATAAATCAAATATAAATAAATAGAGATGTGCAAATTAACTTAATTCTAGAGAAGGCTGTAAATTTTTATGTTCAAAGTAAACGTACAAAGTTGAGTCCATTCTATGTTGCCTGAATTTAAACACATCATAGGAGGAAAATTTTTTTCTCTGACCATTTAGATATTAGCTAGCCCATTTATTGAGTTAGATGACCAACACCATACTAAACGTGAGCCCAGAGCAGGATGGATTGTAGAGGAAATGAAATGTCAGTTTCCTGAATTTTAGTTTATCTACAAAACAGAAGATAAAAATAGAAAAAAAATTACACTAATGAAAACATTTACAGAGCTTATAACAAATCCTTTTTGAGAGTTTTAACAAAGCCTGGTAAATTAATTTTTAGTATTGCTCTTTATTAAATGTATTCACATCTTTCCATTTGAAACCCGTAACAGCAGGTGTGGATCATTACTTCCATTCAGGTTGGCTGCTTGGACATGGGGACCATGCAGTGCACATGACCCTAGGCTCAGAACAGCCCCGAGCTTGGTTTAATGCGCTGATGTTGCTGTCTTAAAATTCAGAATAATATTTGAACAACGGGTCCACATCTTCATTTTGCATTTGGTCCAGCAAATTAGGTAGCTGATCCAGCTTGCATTTGACAAACAAGAAAAGACACCCGGAGGAGAGGAGTCATCGTCAAAAGAATGGAAACAATTAATGGAATTGTCTAAAGAAAAAAAAATGGTATTTCATTGAGTCTTTAATAGGACAATGGGAATAGATGCGATTTGGGGGACAAAGGGGAGGGAAATGGATGATTTCCAGGTAGATAAATATATATTACATGGCCTCTGTCAGGATGCTCATATTGTAGTAGGAAACTAGCATCCACCCAGACTCAGGTTTATCTGTGCCTGACAAAATGCTGACAAAAATCTCTTGTGAGAGGCTTCCCTGGTGGCGCAGTGGTTGAGAGTCCGCCTGCCGATGCAGGGGACACGGGTTCGTGCCCCGGTCCGGGAGGATCCCACATGCCGTGGAGCGGTTGGGCCCGTGAGGCATGGCCGCTGAGCCTGCGCGTCCGGAGCCTCTGCTCCGCAACGGGAGAGGCCACAACAATGAGAGGCCCGCGTACCGTGAAAAAAAAAAAAAAAAAAAAAAAAATCTCTTTTGAGAATTTTAAAAAAAAAGCTGAGAATTGGAATTAACTAGATTGCACCATGAATAACAGACCTATGGCCAACCTGGGGGGTAAGGGTAGTGGGAAGGGACAGATTGGGAGTTTGGGATTGACGTGTACACACTGCTATATTTAAAATAGATAACCAACAAGGACCTACTGTATAGCACAGGGAACTCTGCTCCATACTCTCTAATAACCTAAATGGGAAAAGAATTTGCAAAAGAATAGATATATGTATATGTATAACCAACCTCCCTTTGATCAATGGGCCTAGGCTGTCTTCTTGGTTGGAGGCCATTGACTCCGTGCTGCTTCTGACACTGTGAAAACCAAGATGCTGCTTCTGACACTGTGAAAACCCAGATGCTCTGTGCATTTGAAAGGACTTTATACAATGCTAGTTTTGCTCCATGTGCCCCTGAACTGTGACCTTCCAGAGTATTCCAGGGTCTCCTTCCACTCTTATTCCTCACTGCATCCTCCTAACCATTTGTCTTTTGAGGCCCCATAGACTTTGGGTTTGAAATGCTTCAGATTAAGGGCTGGCAAACTATGCTCTGAGGGCCAAATCTAGGCAAGGGTCTGTTTTTGTAAAACTCTCAAAGTAAGAATGGTTTTCACATTTTTAAAGTGTTGTAAACAAAACAAACAACAGAGAATATGCAACGGAGAGAGTATCATTAATATACGTGGCCTGCAAAGGCTAAAATCTTCACTACCTAGACTTTTACAGAAAAAGCATGTGAATCCCTGGTCTAGATAGAGTCAACGATTTTCAAAGAAACATGTTATACTCTTCAGTCTTTTCCTGACCAAGGACAATTATTAGGGTATCTTAAATTTTTCACAGCTAGACTCACTATTCACAAGGCATAGTAGGGCCTTAAGAACTCTGTCAAGGTGATTGTTTTGATCTTGGAGAGTCTGAATTACATTAACCTCACCTCAGAGCAAGACTTGATTCAGACCTCATTCCTTTCTGATCTTGACTGAAACTTTGCTGCCTCTGGTTGGATCTCACTCAGTCAGACTGAGCAGTAAGTGGCAGCCTGCTTGTAACCTCTTAACTTTCATCCTGTCCTCTCCCTTTTCCCTTTCTTCTGCTCCAAAAGAAGAGTCTGCTCATGACAACCAAAAATAAGTACATTTTCTCATCATTTACCTCTTTTGTAGGCCTCTTCCTACTGGCTGTGGGCCCATATCGTATTGAAAGCCTTATGAGAAATGCCATCAGTGGAACTCTATGGCCAACACCCCAGATTCTGAGCCAGCTCCTGTGACTACCTGCAGACCTCTGTGCTGGCAGAGGCACTTCCTTTCTGCACTCACCTGCATAATGGCAGGTACTTTCCCAGAAACAGAAAGAGCTCATCGAGTTCAGAATCCTGGCCATCACCAAACCTTCCCTGGCTGCTTCTGTCTCTAACAGATGGGTACCCAGCCATGGGTTGTTCTATGTCAGCAGCCAAACCATCTTCGCCTGCCTCAACATGTTGGTGTAGAATATTGGAGAACTGACCAACTGCATTGCAGCTGAATAAGGCTGGCTGGAAACATGCCTATTTTCACCAATGAAGAGATTTTCCCTTCACAGCAAAGAGAGATTTTTGGATGATTTACTTCAATGAAAACCTGCATTTGTTTTTTCCTGTCCTAGTATGTCTTAAGGCATGGATGGGAAAAACAAAAAAGTGGAGCAGGGGCAGGGGGCATAAGTGTAGTTCAGATATGGATAAATAACATAGCTGTAAATAGTCCAGAAAGGAAATATGAACTATTAAGCATGATGCTCTTATTATATTCTAGTCCTGTGAAACTTGACTGAACCAAATGTTCTTTCTTTCTCTTCTCCTTTCCTGACATTTATGTTTTTGTGCAAAAATAATTTACTGAGAGATGTACTTGTACTAGTTCTTCCTTTCTTTTTCCATTCCTTCATTGCAAGCTAGAAGGCAGGCCCTTAGTCACAGATGTTTACAGAGTGGAAAACAGAAGCCACTTAAAGTTAAAATCTCTTTTCCTGTCTTTCATAACAACTTTAAAGCAATTATGCTAGTGAGTGCCTCCAAGGGCAGGAAGAGGAAATATAAAGACATTTTCTTAAGTCTAAAATAAAAATAGAGATTGTAGAAATAAGAAAACAAGCCAAAGAAAATGGGTTCCTTAAGTCTCGGTATCAATATCTCAGGGAGTTAGTTGACAAGATCTGAAAGGAGATGGTTTTCTGGAGTTTATAAGAAGGTGGGAGCTCAGGCACAGGAACTTTTGGTTTTCCCATAATTGCCTTTTCCCCAAGCAGAGCACCAAAGCAGAAAAGTTATGACTAGAGATACCAAGGAGACTGGTACAATGGGCATCTCACTGATACCATGGATGGATGACCAATGACCAGTGGTCCTATGGATGTGCCCAATGTCATGATGCTAAAGAGTCTCTGGGACTTTTGCAGAATTCTGAGCAAGTCAACCTCAACAATACTTACTATTATGTTTCCCATCATTGGAATCAGAACGATTTTTAATTTTTAAAAAAATGGATAAATTGGGCTTTCTTGAACATCTGAGTTTATGGACTATGCTTTGAATTGGGCACATCTTTCTGCTTATAGATGATCACAGTAGAGGTCTTCAAACAATGGGGGATCCTGTGGCCTTTGTCATGAACAAGGTCAGTAGTCCTTGCTCAGAGAACATCCCTTCATGTTTTCATTATCACTGAACTTTATTGTCAGTGATGGTTTATCAAGAAAGCTGCAGTTTGGAGCCTGACCCCTGGAAGAGCCCCTCCTACTAATTTCACAGGGTGGTTGCTCTATGTAGCAGAATCTTCTTCTAAATGAAATGTATGTTAGGTAGAAAAGGGAAATGGTCCCGTATGAATTGATGTTGCAGAATATTCAGACAGAAAGCCCCCTTTTCCATACACACCGATGTCAGAGGATTTCACTCCCTCTAACCTTGTTATAAAACTTTTACATCCTCGGCTAGCTGGTGCTTCTAGCTCACCTGTCTGCAATTGGTCCAAGTGCCGAGTATAAAAACATGAAACTTCGGCTGGAGGATTCCTTCTGAGGTCACCCTGCCTCCCTCCCTGCCTCCAGGCAGATTAGGACCTAAACCAAGCAATTCACAAAAGTACAGTCTGTTTTTAAACAGCTCAAGAATCAGCATTATGTAACTTCACTTTGGTAACACAGTTTAATGTTTACCAAGCTGTCGCTATATCCAGCTTTCACATAATCCAAAATAGTAAGAAGGAGAAGAAGGAGAATGGTAAAATAAATAAACCAAAAGAAAATGTGCTCTAACTTAAGCTCAGGGTTTTTTCTTTTTGTTTTTTTCCCCTCACTCAAGAAGACAGCTTATATTAAAAGTGCCCATCAGTCCATTTTAAGCTACTCTTTTTTGGGGAGCGGGGGGGGGGGGGGGGGCGTGTCCTGGGATTAGTGCTGCTTTGACTCTGTCCATTACAGTAACCACGCCCACCCTCCCTTAGTTGGTTGACTGCTACCACTTGGCCTTCACCACCCCATGATCCAATTACTCACAATGCACTTAGATTCCCAGGCCACTCATTTATGCACATATTTATTTATTTTTTCACATTAACCCTAAATTTTCTTTCTAACTCTTATACTGTCTGAAATTATCTTATTTTTCTTCTACTCCCATCTCATTTCACTACCATTGAATGGAAGTATCCAGAAAACTGGGGCATTGTCAGATTAGTTTATGACTATCTGTCCTGTTGCTAGATTATCAATAGGAATATAGCAGGTGTGAATCAAATATTTGTAAATGAGAGAATAAATTGCATAAGAAGTTGTTACATTTATCAAGCATTATTAAGTGTCTACTTTGTACAAAGGACTTTGGGATTACAAAGATGTGTTTAGGTCAGTGGTTACAACCCCAGGCAAAAGTTAAAACATGACTTGGTTTGTTCTAGGAGAGAGATAAATAAGGAGTTCATGGAAGACATAATCCTAATGAATCTATCTTAATTCTTATTCTTTTTCTTATAGACATTGCTTTGACACTCAGTCCCAATTTTTGCCAATGAATATGGCAGCATAAGCCCTCAATCTCTTAAGGAGCAACAAGGCTTGTCTTTGATTACACAATTACTGGTGAGATTTCTGTGAGGGCTGTCCAGAAAGAAGAGATTCTATCTGGGGCAGATACTATGTCATCTTCCCCTCGTAAAGAAGGAAAAGTAGAGCTAGTTAGTCAAACCTCCAGGAAATCTCTAGTCTCAGGAATGCCCCATGGTGGTACTTCAGAACAATTCATAACACCTGATGTGTACATATTTCATATATCAGACAATCCACAACTTGGCCAATAAAACAACGGTTGTGAGCTCCATCCAGAACTTATTTAGCTTTAAAAAGAACTAGTTTAGCTTTAAAAATAATCCAGAGATTATTTAGAACTCAAATTCCAGGAATCACTGCCAACACTTTCCAAAACTAATATATACATTATTTTCTCACAGCTCTGCACTGAATAAGCATTGACAACAATAGCAAGTTAAAAGGGGTTAACTTTTTATGCAAACTGCTACTGTGATATGTCTCTTGGTTGCTAACAACAGTAACCCTAGTGAAAACTCATGCCAATTTTAAGGAAATATTAAACACTCTTCCCAAGGTCTATGAATGATACATCCTGAAACATGGAAACTGTCAAGTTGCTCTTTGAGGATTACAGTCACAGAGAGGCTGGTACTATAGTCAGCACAGTATTTCCACCAGAGGGATAAATCAATGATACAAAGTGAGTGTGCATGCATCCGCCCAGAAAAGCAAAGCAATAGTGGAGGAAGCTAATCATTTTTTGTTTTGTTTTGTTTTTTTTTGTTTTTGCGGTACATGGGCCTCTCACTGTTGTGGCCTCTCCCGTTGCAGAGCACAGGCTTCGGACGCGCAGGCTCAGCGGCCACGGTTCACAGGCCCAGCCCCTCTTACAGGAGATTTTACATTCAATTCTTATCCCAATAAATTATTTTCCTAAAGTGAGACCACAAAGTAGACTTCTGATTCTTGCATTTCAAGTGTGCCATTTAATTCATTACTTCTCTGGACGTGAACAAATAACAAAATAAAGAGTTACTGATATTCTAACCCTGTATGCTGCAAACGGTCAGGAGAATAAACATCTTGCATGACATTACAAGGAGTACAAAAAAATATACTTCTATTTCTTCCACACGTTATATCAACAGCCACTGCTTATCAGTTATGGGATATAGTTATATGGACTTTCTGATAGCCTCTCTCTTTTGTTATATGAATTCACAATTCAGATGCATTTAAGGGTCACTGCGTGTCCCATCCATCTTTTTTATCAACTGTTTCACATGGCCCAAAGCTAAAAAGGGGTGGGGGGTGTTTAAAAGGTACCTGCTTGGAAAATACATTTTTATCTATTGATTTTTTCCCCCTTGTGTTGGTGAGGGAAAGTCATCCAAACATTTGATTTATTTATGAGTTTTTTCAAATGGTGTGCCATGTAATATTTAGTTGAGGCTTTTGATTCATTTTAGTCATTTTTGATCCTTTTCTTCTAAAATGTTATTTTGTTGGCCATCATTGAAACTTTCCTCTCCCTTGCCCTCTGCCTCACGAACATCTGGACTCTTTAGGCCCCTGGGCACTCTTCTTAGGGCTCCTGCTGAATTTAGAGATCATTCCCTAATTCGCCTTTAGTGCTCACATTCAAACTGAGTGTACAAGCATCACCTGTGACCCTCACCCCAGAAACTCAAATTCAGGGGGCTTGAGTAAGAACCTAGGAATCGTATTTATACAGGTTCTATGTAAGATAAAGATACATGGCCAAGAGTGGGAACATCTGTTTTTTTGTTTTTGTGGGGATTGTTTGCAGTCTTAGGTGTTATCACAGGCTTGTTGTTTGTTTGTTTTTACAAATGGCTTCTTTAGTTTAGATTCCCAAATTCAGATCTTCAAGCCTCATCCCTAATCTAAGTTCCAGACTTCATTTTCAAAAGTGTACTGGACTCATTCATGGGACTACACTCCTAACCCTTCAAAAGAATATATTGGGTGTGTATCATACACCAGGTACTGTGCTACCCACTTTACATACATCATCTCATTTAATCATTGTAACAACCCCCCAAGGTAGTGGTTATTAGTTGCATTTTCCAGATCAGAAAACTCTAACTCAAAGACGTTCCAGGATACACCCTACATTATACAATATTAAAGGAGCCAGCTGACTGGACAGCTCAGTTTTTTTCCTTTCCATTAAACACTACTTTAGACACAAACATAAATTTGATTCTGAATTTTCCCTTTTTGAAATTGATTCCTTTTTCTGAATTCCATTTTTCTGTGCATATTCCTACGATTTTTTTTTTTTTTTTTTGGTGCTACGCGGGCCTCTCACTGTTGTGGCCTCTCCTGTTGCGGAGCACAGGCTCCGGACGCGCAGGCTCAGCGGCCATGGCTCACGGGCCCAGCCGCTCTGCGGCATGTGGGATCTTCCCGGACCGGGGCACGAACCCGTGTCCCCTGCATCGGCAGGCGGACTCTCAACCACTGCACCACCAGGGAAGCCCCCTACGATTTTTATAAGTGTATACCACAAACATTATTATCAGCTAAGAATTATGCTACCTCATGTCATCCTTCCAACAATATTATGAGCTAAATTTTTTTTACAGATGATAAAATTCAACTCAGAGAGCTTGTGCATTACCTCCAATGGCACAGCTGAGATTTGCCTGAACTCTCAGCTATCTTTCTCAACCAAAATGCTATACTCAGTAGAAACTAAGGACACTGCTGGTCAGCAGGGATGATAATGAGCGGAGTCTAGGGAGGCTGACCTAACTCTGAAGGCAAAATGTTAAAAAGCTGCCACAGTTTCATAAGGTTGAATCAGTCCACATTTGGGAGGAAAATATGCCACACTGCAGAATTAAAACACAGCATTAAACTCACTCAGTTTATTAGAGCCCATGTGTGTATGGCGGCTGGAGACGAGAAAATGAGCTCCAGAAATTTTTCAGGATGAATAATTCTTATTGTAATTGAATAAATAGTGATGTAATCACTGCAATATTTTCCAAATAGAATTGTCAGGAATGATACACCATAAATATTTTGATTACAGCAGAACTAATGCTGACAATTGAATATTTTAGTAACATTTCTGATTCTGTTTGTGCTTGAATCTTGAAGAAAAAATATCTGATGACAATTAAGAGTAGTCATATGTCAATTCGAAGGGCAATTGATTTTTAATGAAACAACATTAGAAATGATTTGTTCATAATGATAGACTAAAGCTCATTCACAAGTTTACCATGTAAAGAAACCAGGCTATTTTAGAAAGTTTATTATGTGCTAACTTGTGAAATAACTTTAGGTCTTAAACCACTGATCAAATTACTCAAACTTTGAAATCTGGTATGCCAAGACAAATTTTTTTTTTCCAAAAATTCCCATATATGCTTTCTTGTAAATCTGGAATTATTCCCAAATAAAAAGAATTCTCATGGTTAGGTCCATTTAGTACTATCTTAGTAAGTGAGAGGACAGATAATATAAAAAAGAAAAACATTTTAAATCATTTTTCCTGTTTTGCAACTAATCTTGATACAATTTATTCCTGGAGAAATGGAATTCTTTTATCCCCCAAAACATAATCATTTAATTTGGCCCCCTATTAATACTTTGGCATCTATCAACATTTTAATTTGATGGGGGATTTTGTTGTTATTCTTATTTATACCCAGAACATTTAGAAATTGAGTATGAATAGTTTGCTGGGAGGAAGGAGCCGACCTTGTCCAGGAAGAACAGGTAGGAGTAAAGGAGGAATGAGATGTTACAAGGCCGGGGGTGGGGGGAACCATGCAGAATGTTCACTACCATACTGAAAAATCTATGGCAAGGGGGAAAAGAAGAAAATAACTAATGCCGACAGTATATGTTACTAGGTTTTCCCTTCTTAAGGAAGTGGCCATGACTTGTTTTTCTTTGCATTTCAAGCAGGTAACTGTGCTTAGCAAACGCTCAGTAAATATTAGTTGAAATATTTTAAAAAATACTATGTCTTATATATTTTCTGAAGCTCTATAACATTTTAATATTATTACATAAATGAGAAAAACTACTATAATAACAAATATATAAAACACATGTAATACGATGGGCTCAGTATTAGGCAGCCTTCCATAACTCTGTGAAAGGGCTGTTATTAGCCTCTTTTTCAGATGAAGAAACTGAGGAACAGAGAGATTCAGCATCTTAGCAAAGTCCCACACCTAATCCCTGGCAAAACAAGGGGTACCTCTTTTCAAAACTGTGCTCTTACTTTGTAAATTTGATGTGCAAATAATTTTAAGAGTTTTTTTGGTTTTTTTTTTAAGGCTCTTTCTCTTTTATCTCTGGCATCCAGGGGCCATATTTCTCAGGCTGAAGACTCCTCTGGTGATGGATAAAGGAAAAGGAGACCCAAGCAAGCTGCCAGTGCTGGTGTGTTGCTACCGAAATGTCAAACTACAAACTTCTTTTTGCCTGTCTCTCCACAGATCCCTCATCCTCCAACATCAGTTTTTCCTGACCTCCCTTCCTTTAAATGTGCCTCCCAATCCCCCTATCCTTACACTCATAAAACTCTCACACTCATCATCTCCATTCACTAAACAAATATAGACCCCAAATTTGCTGAGCTCCCCAAATGAGTATCCTTTGGAAAGGATAGAAGCAAGACAAAGCATTGCACTTCTCTACACCCAAGGAAGAAGATTTACTGCATCATACCAGGCCTGAAGGGGGAAAAAGTCCTTTATCTAACAGCACCAAAACAACTGGAGTCATTCTGCCTGTTTCAAGATGAGACACAAAGGAATACGTGAACAGCTTCTTGTCAGTGTGACTGTTCCCTGCATTCTGAAACCAAGTGTTGTGCTGGTTCTAAATGTTCAAGAATCAGCCCGGCTGAGGGGTGTGAGGTAAGTACAGTAGCTCCTAAAGGAAACATCCATCATTTTCCCTTACAAATGGAAGGATTTGCCAGCTCTGGCCTCCATTCAGAGGAATGTATAGTGTGACCCTCAGAAATTATTCCACTACTGAAACCGCCATGCTTCTCTTTGAAATAAATGAATGGTGATCACGGATGCTCACCTAACTTTTATGATGAAGGATCCTCCAGGAATTAAGACACCCGAACTTCCTATGACCTATATAATACGCCTTGGGCACAATCGTATTTGTAAAAATTACCTCCTACTTCCAGCATCACAGAGACCTATCTCAAATGATAAAACTTGACTTTCTTAAGGCAAAATACCTCTATCATCTTTTCTGTTACTCCTCCCTCTAGTTTGTCCTAAATTTCTTAACATAAAATTATCTTCCTTAATCCCCTTGAATGTAACAGGAGAAAGGTCAATTAGCACTCTATGTACAAGACAGGCAAGTGCTGTTTGGATTCTATTTTCTGCATCCTAGTTTGATTTTCTGAATGTGTTTTGAGAATTATCAGAGAATTAACCGATCACCTGGCTACAATGAGAACAATTTAATCAAATAATGCAGTGATCAGCTTTGTCCTATTTCAAAAGGGCCCCTTATTACCTGTGTACAAAATATAACTGAGCCTATTACTAAATTTACCTACCCTATTTTCTAAGGGTTTCCATTTTTGTCATGGCGTGATTATACCACACTGAACAATACAAAATATTATCTTCCTGTTGAAAAATGGCTCAGCAAGATTTCAAAGCAAAAATTCAGATATAGCCCACTCACCCACTGCTTACTACAATCATTTCTGAGATGGGTTACTTCTCATGTCTCTTAGGCCATGATTACACAGGACAGAGGAAGGGGTGCTGAGAAAATACAGTGTGGGCTGCCAAGACCTCTGTCATCAAGTGCTACTGGATAACAAGAGGAAGCGATAAAAATAGAATACAAATAGAAAGTAGCATGACCAAAACCAAAGTGGGGCCAGACGCTGCATAGTACATATAACAGATGGAGCTGGACCCAGAAAGAGAGCCTCCGAAAAATTAAGACTTTCTAGTGGGCTTCTCATCTTTGTTGGAGGCTCACCATCTTCTAGAAAGCAATGGATATGTGTTGAACTGAATTAACACATATAATATCCTTGCACTTAATTATGTTTAACTGATTTTTTGTACCTCTTGCTTCAAGAAAATTCCTTGCAAACTTCTGTTTGCTTGTATTTAGTGTAGTTTTGTTTTTTGTGTGAGTGGGTAGAGTTATTAAAATGGTAGATTAGAAGGGTGACATAGACCTGGTGTATGTGAATTTGATAGTGTTTTCTTATTCATATGTAAGATACTATGGCATGGAGGAGAATGCAGATAGGGAGGTGAATTAATGATGTGTTGAATGAACATATCCAAGTACTGTTGATTACTCAGGTAAGGATGAAGGAGGTTTCTAATTGTAAACTGACTGTAGCCTGAGAGAGTTCTACCACTATGCCTGTCTTCAACATGACCTTTTTGCAAGGCTCATCAAATGGGAGAATAGCATACATTTGGGAGAGATACAAACAAGTTAGATACAAGAGTTAAAAACAGACCTTGCAAACTGGGATGAATGAGACAAATATAGTAAAATAACATTTAACTGAGGGAGAATAAGAGGAACAGCACATTAAGCTTCTAGAAGAGAAGAGCAGTGATATTAGCAGCTACTATCAACTAAGGAAAAACAAATGGAGTAATTCTTATAACAACACAGTGAGGTGAGTATAGGGTTTATATTCCTACATTTTATGTATGCATGCTGACAGCATATCTAGGAACTGATGTGAAGAAAAATATTCCCTTGATCAAAAAGCAGAGCTTACATGGTGATTTATCAAATTAAGAACATACTTAGCAAAGTGTCTTTTAAAGCATTGTAACTCCCTGATCAAATCATTACTAAAGAAAAAAGAAAGACATTCCCATTTACTTTCCATTTGCTTTATTGAACTTGTTTAGTTCAAAAGCATCTGATATAATAAAACATGCCCTTCATAAAATAACATTTTTGATGTTCCCCAATAAAATGTAAAAATAAAAGTGTCCCTTGCCTTAAGGGCATTTATTTAATAATTCTAATCTTATGCAAAATTGTGTATGTGTGCATGTGTGTGTTGACCTGAAACTCAATGTTCGTTGAGAAATGTGAAATAAAATTTGGTATCTAGAAACCAAGTACTATTGTCTTATTTGGGGAGAGAAGCATCGTTAGTGGATCTTGTCTGGGGAGATGTTAATCACCTGCCTCTCAGTCACTGGCATAGAAATCACAAGTTGTTTTTTAATTCACTTTACCTTGTTTATTACAGCCAAAATGGCAGGGAAGGTTTTCTGATCATCAAGAAAAACTAGCAAGTCTCTTGTTTAAATGTCTTTCCCTTTTTCTTCATAAATGAAATAAACCCCCTACGGGAAAATGTTGGCCCTTTGATCATAAATCATGTCTTTCTCTTCCAGAAGCAACTTTATGTGAAGATGTAGCCAAATTTCTCTCTGAATCCCACGTGCTTACCAATGGTGGTGGTGACATTTTCTCCTGGAGGAAATTAAATTTGCCTTCACCTAGTCCTTCAAAATGATGAGCTTTGCCTCTCAGCAACTGGTTGTCCTGGCAGAGCTCCATCCCTGAAATAAGGTGATGCATCACTGTGACATATGGAATGGGTTTTCAAGAGCTGTCTTCCAAACTGTACAGGGTAGCTTTCCACTGCTGGCTGGGGCTGCTGAGAGCTTGCAGATGGAATATGGACAGGATCCTTTTGAGCAGGGAGCTGTTTTCACAGCTGCCATGTTGACTGAGATGTGTTCTAAATTAAAGCTTTCTTCATTGCACTACAATCTGCCAAGAAGTTGGGCCAGTGAGGAGAGACCCATCCAGTTGGTATTGGGAGAGCAATTCCTCCCCATTTTGGAGGGCAAGGAAAGAGTGGACTCACCACGGCTGAGCTAGATCAACAGAAGATGAAACTGGTACAGTGAGAGTTCAGAGCTTTCTCTTTACTAATGAGGTCACTCCCTCAGCTAAAAAATTTTTGCTGTTGACAGAGTTGACTAGAGGTGCCTTGTTGCCTTATTCCCCTTTCAATATGAGGAGATTGATGAGGTGGGATCCGTCTGCTGGAGTTCTTTCCCTGTTGGATCCAGCTCCACCACACCCTGCCTAAGCACACCTTTGTGTGAAATAATGAGGCCTCAGGGGAACATGTGTAGTGTTTTCCTGCTTCGAAGATTTTCCTCACAATAAGTTCTGTTTTATATTTATACCCTATGGCACTCTGCTCTGTATAGCCATACCTACCCACACTGCCCAACAGCTTGACTTTCAGGCTTGTGAGCATTTTAAATTCATTCCACTGGTTGGCTTTGCCAGCGACCTGGAAGTAAGCAATGGACACGGAAATCTCTCAAAACCCTTTGAGGTGCTGAACAAGGGATACCCACCTCAGGGCATTTGACTTGAATATTTTCCCCTCGTTTTTCTCTTTTGATCCATCTTGAGTTCTTCCTTTTCCTAAGTGAAGGAATGGCAAAAAAGCAGTCAAATTGGATTTAGAATTAGCCTTGGAAAAAGAAGCATAAAATGACCCCAGTTCCTCTTCTTTTCTCTCCAGCCCTGAAAAGAAATACCACATACGCCCAGAAATCTGGTACTATGCTAACAAACAGGTCATGCCCATTGCTAATTGGGCACTATCCACCTGATTCATGATTATAAAGGACATATTTGTTTGTTTCTGCCCCTGCTGCTATCATTGGATGCCTCTTTCCAACATTCATAAGACAGCCCTTCGCACACAGTCATCCTGCCTCCATTGGTACCTGCCTGTATCTGAAGCAGATTTCAAACCTGTGAAGAAAACTGATGACCTGCTGGGCAAGTGTGGAAAGACTCCAGATAGTATCAACAGCAGGAATACTGGTCAAAGTTATGGATATTGTGGCTGGGAATTTAGGTCCTCTCTGCAGATATTTTGTTTTGATTTATTCTGAAAATAGGTAGGAATTTTTATTATTTAAGGTAAGATAAAGCTTTTACTTCTAGCCCTCTGGTTGCAAAGATAGTGTTGCTCTGTAAATCAACACAGTATTATCAGTTTTCCTCATCAGACTGAGTCCGAGACAAAATACTCTAGTCTTCACTGAAGACAGCGCCAACAATTCATCTTAATTTTGTGTACTTTAAGTCAGTTTTCCAAGGAAAATACACTGAAAAAGATATGATATGGAGAGGAATCATTACGTAGTTAAATACATGAAAATAAATTCTGCATATTTATTTATTTTCTTAGATGTTTGCTTTTTTTCATAAGTAGATTTTATTTTGAGAAGTTTGGTATTCACACAAATAGCTGAACATTTGTTTCTAAATCGTTCTTCATATTTTTCCAAACTGAAAACAAGCTTTATATTTACAAGAATGTAAATATATAAAGCATTATTTCTGTCCTTTACATCAAGTTTACATTACAGAGTTTAACTTTTAAGAGTAAAAGTTAAATTTTATAGTCGAATCATGTTAGTCAACAAATGTAGGAGACTACTTGATTCTTAATGTCCAGAAACTTAATGAGAAGCAAAAACTGAGGAAAGCTTGACAGCTAAATCTGAAATTGGCTAATGTCCACAGAAATGTAAATTGTCTAAGTTCTTGAACAAATTTTCTGCTTCTCTGTCTATTTTTTGAATCAGTCTCAATTTAAATAATTTCGTATGCTTGCATTAGGTAAGACAGTGCTTAAACATATATGTTGTGTTGGATTTACAGTGAAATGAAACAAGCCAGTATGTAAAATTATGCATTTGAGGATCTTTCTATTAACCTTAGGAACAGAATGGTAAACAGATGCACACAAGACAGATTTTCTTATTGTCTTTCTTGTTGTGGGCATTAACTAGCCACTAGTTCTTTACCACTGATCTGTATCTCATAGATAAGATATTATATTTGGAAGGGTTAATAGTCTCTATACAAATTTAAGATGACTACAGATATGGGCTAGGGATTGTCTACAACGCCTGAATTATACACTTGCTTGTAATGTACACACAATGATAAGAAGTACCAATGCCTAAATATTACAATACTTTGCATTTAGTAGAGACATATGCGTTATTCCATTTCAATTAGACAAGTACTGAAATTTATATATTACCACTGACCAATCTACAGAAAAAAATACAAAATAATAAAGAATAGAAATGAACAAATAGTTCAAAAGTTCTGAGTAACTGGGAAACTTGACCAACAGACTAACTCATTTCAGCTAGCAACTTTAACTAAAACTGAAAATTTTAGTTTTAGTTTTTTGTCCATGTGCAGCTAAATGTCACAGAGCTGGGTCTATATTTATTTACCAGTTCATTGCCCTGACGATTTGTACCCAGTTCTTATTTCCCTCAGGACAATGACTTTTTACATAATAATGCTTATACATACTCTGGTATGAACCTCTTATTTATTTGAATAAGTTTTCCAGTTTTTCATTCTCTTTCAATAAAAATAGACATTTAACAAACTTTCGAATGCTTGGCACCCGGTCCAACATAGTCAAGCTGAGAACGAAATCTTTATGAGACTGAGTAGAAAGCTGAGCCAAATAAGCACAGTGTAGATAAATATTTAGAGTAAGTCAGGCCTCGAATTTAGGCCCGACTATATACGTAAATGTTGTATTCCTTTTGGACGTTTTTAAATAATTATTTTTAACTCTTTACTTTAATAGTGAAAAGAAACAGATTTCTTTCCTCATTTAGTGATTTTCTGCCAATGTAAGTTTTCCTGTTAGTTACAATGTGAAATCATTTCCTTTGTCTTTGTCATCTGTTCTTGGCAAACAAGAGCTGCCACTTGCTACTCAGCAAAGATGCTGAAAACCTCATATTATACATGCACACATATACACAGACCAAAGACCAGATATGAGCTCATGTTGATAGCATAAACATACAGATTCATAAATCATATATAAATCATAAATATATATATATAAATCATAAATATATATATAAATCATAAATATATATATATAAATCTATATAAATTTATATAAATTATATAAATTTATATAATTTATATAAATTTATATTTATATAAATTATATAAATATATAAATATAAATATAATTTAAATAAATTATATTTAAATAAATTATATTTAAATAAATTATATAATTTATATAAATTTATATAAATATATAAATATAATTTAAATAAATATAATTTAAATAAATATATAAATTTATTATAAATAAATTTATATATATATATATAAATCATAAATATATATATATATATATATATATGGAGAGAGAGAGAGAGAGAGAAGAAAAGGATATGTGGTATTTGGACAGACTATGTGTGTTGAATACTGATGACAGAACATTAGAACATTTGACTGCTGCTTTAAGCCAGGTCTTCCTGGTGAAATATAGGACATAAAAAATTAAGGCATACTTGAAGAAATGGAAAGCACTAAAAACATGCATGGCTTCAACCAAAGCTAAGAAATATTACATTCTTCCAAAAAAGAAATTCTGTTGGTGGACATGTAAATACAATCCTAATTTGTGAATTTCATAATTGATCTTCATGTTTGACATTACTAACAGTCAGGGCAGGAAAACATGCCTACTTATTTCTGTATTTCAGAAAAATAAATACTGAGCATTTACTGTGTACAGTTATTATTCTGGAAGTACAAAACATAACAATAAATCAGACTCTCACCCTATCTTGAGGAGGATCCTGGTTACATGCAAAACAATAGGAATGCAGCACAATGTGGTACAAGCTAAATGTCCAAACCTTAGAAGATAAGTTAGGAAATTATGATATCTCCGTATGGCAGACAGCATAGTAGTCAACACAAAATCATGTTTTAAAGGACACTGTTACATTAAAATGTTTCCACTAATTAACACAACATACAAAACCACATTCACAAAGTGATACCAGTTCTATTAGATAGATAGGTAAATAGCTGAAGAAAATAAAGAGAGAAGGGAAGAGAAGGGAAGGGGAAAAAAGGAGAGAAAAGAGAAGAAAGAAAAAAGAAAACAAACAACTGGAAGGAAGGAAGCAATGTTAGCAGTGTTTATAACTAAATTGTAATTATGTGGATTTTTATTTATTCTTTATACTTTACTGTCTTTATAAATAATGCACATTATTACAAAAGTAAATTAAATAATAAATTCTAGACAAGGATTGCTTACAATCCCTTTACCGAATAAAAATCAGTAGTTTCCTTTTTCATCTTTTGTCCTTTTCCATGTGAAAAATTAACTTTGTACATATGTGAAAAAAATTAAAATTAGAGCTTTACATTCTTCACTTTTATTTAACATAGGCCTTGAGCTTTGTTTTTTCCTAAGGATTTTGTTGTTGTTGTTTGCTTTTTCTGTATCTCCTTCCTACCACCTCCATTTCCACGCCATCACTACCAAGCAATTTAGCAGTCTGGTATGGGTTCTTCCTTCCAAACCACTCACTCTCCTAATATAGACATCTACACATGTTTATGAAGCACACAGGATCACTTGCCAATTTTTACATTTTAATGCAGCTCCCTTTTTCACTTTTTTGGACATTATTTTTGATCAAAAGATATAGATTTAACTAATTAAATTTAATAATCACAAAAAATATTTATTGAGCTTCTACTGTATACTGGCAACTCTTGTGGCCCTGGGGCTACAGTGTGCCAGGATCGTGCTTCCTATGCCCCGCTGCATGAATGAACCACAATTTACTCAGTGATTCCCTTATTCATGAATATTTAACTTCTTCCCCAAATTTCCCCTTTTGTTTTGCCCCTACACACAGCACTGCATTAAACATCCTTTTACATACATATTATATTCCTGTATTCTCCACATCTTACTTTATAGTGGCTTTATATTATTTACTTACCCCAAAATACCAATTATCATTCTTTTTAAGAAATACAATTGCAGAGTGTACTAGAGCTGTAAAGAATGTGTTATAGGACCTCTCAGGAAGTAACTAAAACAAATGTACAGTTTTCGTGGTTATTAGGTTCCCATCTGCAAATGGTACCAAACATGGCAATTTACTGTCAGTCCAAGTAGAGGAAGCATTAAACCTAAAGTAGACAGCATCCACCCAGATGCAACAGAGAAAGGGTGAGGAACTGACTAAGCACAAGGATAAAGTAGTAGCAGGTACAACGATCAAATAGTTAAATATAGAAAATACTTTAAATATATATATTGAGTTCACATGGTCTGGATTTACTCTGTGGTGTATGAGTTGGGTAATAGTGGAAAATATTACTCAACTCTATCAAAAAAGCATCTGTGATCCATTTCATCATTTTGACACTTCATTGTTTTTTTATCATGACTATCAAAGAGGGAGAAAGAATGAGATCAATGCGTTTTCCCTCCTAAGTGCCATGTACTTTATTAGTCCTTTTAATTTCATCATTTTATCTAATTATTACCAATTGCATTATTATGATATTGGTGTTATAATCATGACTACCATTTTACAAATAAGGAAACAGGATCTCAGAGGTTAAGAAATGGCAAAAGAACAACAGAGTTGAGATTTAAAATTAGGTTTTAATTCCAATACCCCTGTCCCTCAGGCTACACCTTCTAAGAAATTTTCTCAAACCCTTGGGTAAGATAGATAGCAAAAATAATTCCCTAGTAAAAAATAATAGGGGGCATGGCATCGTGGATAGCCATGAATATCTGTTATTTGGGGAATACGACTGTGACTTATGTGTAAATCTCACTACCTCTGTCATTGCCCATGACACACGCCAGTTGATATGCATGGAGCTTAATTTGAACTTTAACTTCCCAGTCAAGCCTTATAATTCCTTGGAAACTGTTTACTACTGCTACCACTGGAATGGTCACAGTGAAGACTTTTCCTATATAAAGGAGATGCATTTTATTTGTACATTAAATAAATTAATCACACATATATGCATACCTGTGTAAACCTAGACCAGACCCAGCCCCTTCTGCAAATACAAAGAGAAGACCAGGCTATGTAACTTCTCAAGCCACATGCAACAGGAAGATTAGAGCCCCTTCCCCCAAGTTATTTTTTTTAAGAAAACCTCTAAAACCTTGTGGAAATCTTCTTGATATTTAGATGAAAATAAATAAAATGCAAGAGATGGATAGATGGGACTTGCCATTTTCTCACTTTTCATGAGAAGAGACATATTCACACTTTATATCACTATATAAACCCCTAAAAGTAGAAAACTTTAAAGTACTCACAGTACTCATCAAATCTCTGTAGAGAAAAAAAATCCCTGACGCATGTTATGGGTACAGCTTGAGACCTTTGCAAATCATCACATTCAGTAATGCTCCAAAGCACCTCATTTTACTCACGAAATACAATCAATTATGGCAGGAATGAGCTATAAATGGTCAGAAGTCAGCTAGAATCAATGACTAGCCACATAGAAAATCTAAACTCATCCTTAGCAAGACTGTAAAGGGTGGAAGATTGGGGCTTTCCAGTGCCTCAGGTATACATGAAAATGGGAATGTTAAACCCAGGACACCTACTTGTCTACAGCTGTTCACTCCTTCCCCCACAACACGTAATGAGTTGTTAGGTTGTGAGTATGGGGCTGTTTCTACTAGAATCTCTGCAATATTTAACCCAGGTCCTGGCACAGAGAAGACAGACAATGCTCGGTTGAATGGACTAAAGATAGAGATCAATTAGACAGAGCTTATCATTCAATAAATGTTGGGATACTCCTGAACTGTCCAAGGAAAATACAAAATGTATCATTTTAGGATGTCTCAATAACTTCACCAACATAAGACTAACAGCTAGAGATAGTAGAACATGTATGCCTAGGAAGCTTTCTATTTGATTGAATGTTTTCTTTTATTGAGAGGAAGGAGGTAGCGTTTAAAAAAATGAGAAATTAGGTTAAAAAGACTGCTTAAACTTATCACTGTAATTCCATGTAAAATTTATAGTCTATTTCATAATATACCCATGCTTGTTTTAATAGAACAGTTCCATTTAAAATTATACACAAGTTAAATGATTTAACAACCCCTTAATACAAAAAATTTAAATTATGATTGGCCCTTCAAGGCTTCTAGAAGACATAATATATTTCCACAGTGGGATGTTTACTCACCCTCTGGTACCAGTATCAGGAGGTGGGAGTTTGCGATCTACAGAACTTAATATGAGAAGTACAGCATTGACAGCTGAAATCTAGAGGAGTGAGGGGTGCCTTCATCAGAGAGGATGGGCATCAGCATTGGGCTAGATTAGGCAGTTTGGCCAGTGTGGTCGACTGGCTCACAGCTTAGTATTTTAAAGGGCAATGGATTTGAGGGCAATGGCTAAGCCACTGTTAAAGTTGGAGATAATACAACAGCTTAGGATCCGTGGTCTTACATTAGCTTTACTCTTTTATGTTACCTACCTCTATGAGTACTTAAATCTAAAGTTTCTCTTTTAAAATCCCCCACAAATGAACTCACTACATGCATATCTTTTAACAAGCTGAACAATGTTCACAGTACGTCTAGGCAGGGCATACTTCTAGGCACAGTGGGGAACAGGACAAAATACAAGGTACAGTCAATAAACAGCATCTACTATGGCACTGTAACCATTACAGATTGGAAATGCTGGCCAATAGCACAATATATAAATGATAGTTCAGAAAAAAGAGTGTTAGAAGGGTATCACAGAATACACAATATAAGTAACTCATTACCCAAATCGAAGTGAATGTTAAGTTCAGAAAGCAAAATAAATAATACAAATGCAAAATAAACAATTCAAAGTGAAAGAAAAGGCTCATACTGGTGAAATGTTAGAGTTGGGAGGTCAATGATGTGTTTAAGAAAATGTTAAAATACGTTTCAGACACAGGTATTTCATGAAGAGTATTGATATATGAATGTTTAGACATATATAAACTGGCACAATGAAAAGAGAGAGAGCAAGAAATAAAGATAGAGATGAGAAAGGGAAATTATTAGATCATGTAAATTAAAAATTGAAAGACTCAGGCTTCCCTGGTGGCGCAGTGGTTAAGAATCTGCCTGCTAATGCAGGGGACACGGGTTCGAGCCCTGGCCTGGAAGGATCCCACATGCCGCAGAGCAACTAGGCCCGTGAGCCACAAATACTGAGCCCGCGCGTCTGGAGCCTGTGCTCCGCAACAAGAGAGGCCGCGATAGTGAGAGGCCCACACACTGCGATGAAGAGTGGTCCCCGCTTGCCACAACTAGAGAAAGCCCTCGCACAGAAACTAAGACCCAACACAGCAAAAATAAATAAATTAATTAATAAACTCCTACCCCCAACATCTAAAAAAAAAAAAAAAAAATGAAAGACTCAACCTTCAGGTATGGCTTGATCAAGAAGCTAAATCAATGTTATCAAAGTCAAACCCTATTTCTATCCATCTCTCTGATCTGCTTGTCTTTTTATTGGTTTCATTCTCAGATATAGCTTTTCCCCTCATGAAGGCAAGATGGTAAGGTGAATTAAAGAGTTCCAGGTTTATATTTACAAAATTCCAAGTTCAGGGATAAAGAGAGTAATCTCTCTCTCAAAAGTTCCATAATTGGCTTTTGACGAGCTTTGATTTTACCCTTCCCTGGCATAACAAACATGGAGATCTGGGAATGCGACGCTCTGATGGCCTAAGCCTGAATTACGTATGTGCCCAGGAACTAGTGGCAGAGTCAACCATGAAAATAAAAACTGTATCAGCTGAAACTTGAATACAATTAGTTCCCCAAATGGCATTCTTTTTACTGTTACTAGAAAAAGAAAAGAAGGATGCTTAGCAGGAATTCAAATAAATATTCACCACTGGCATTAAATTTTAGAAAGCCTTGAATGTTAATGAAAAAGAAGTTGTGGTTTTTGTCCTACATTTAATAGTAAACAAGGAGAAGATGGGCACAATAATAAAAGGTGAATTAAAGAGAATGAATCAAATAGAAACTGGAAGATTGAATCACAGACAAATTCACTGGATGTTCTTTCTAGCAATTTTGGTCACACTCATAAATTTTAAAAAGATGAGAAATTGTAGAGAATAAACACTGCATAAAAGGATATCTTTGACATATCACTCCTGACAGGGCTAAGCCAAAGGTTGTGAAGATAAGTAAGTCTGGAATAAAATATTAAAGCCAGTTTCCTTATTTGGTTTTGATTTAAAGGTACACCAGGCAAAGTGATTTATCTTGTCTCCAGAAGTAATAAATCAAATAATTCTAATGGGATAAAAGAGGAGAAAACTGGGAGATTCAGAGGAATCAGTTATTTGTCAAAATGTAATCTTAAGCAATAATATTCCAAATTCTATCTGCATTGGCTGCTTCCACTACATTCTGTCAAGCTGAAAAACAAATCAACAAAGCAAGTTTGTTTCATTAAAATTGGGCATTATAATGCCAGGAATTAATGGAGACATAGAATAATTGTTGTACATCAAAGAGAAAACTAGTTCTGTATTGACGCAGTTTCTAAACTGGAAAAGCTCAGAGGGGAATGGAAAATGAACGTCTGCCAACTTTGTGTCTGACAGAGACTGCCTATTTTTCTTTGAGGTGCTTATCATGGAAGGAGCTCAGAAATATTTTCAGTGTATCAAAAAATGCATTAATAAATGCATTTATTAATAAAAGAGTTAATAAAAGAGGATGAGAAGTTACCTTAAGGAAAAAAGGAAGCACAATACTGTTGACTGTTGAATTCCAGCATATTGTCTAGAGAATGTTAAGAATTTCTTCTTATTCATACCTTCACTTATATTCTGAAGGCATCAAGGGCTTTCCCACGTACTGTATCTGCCTTAAAAAACTCTTCCACTCTACCACAAGGTTTCTGACTGCCCTCATGACTCAAGTTGACTTATTTAGTCTTCTCCCTTGGCTGAATATCAATGCAGAAAATATTTTTTATTCAAACCTCTGCTATATGGGGGAAAATAGATCATAGACTCAGAAATCTTATGTTAGTCTTTGATGAAAATATTGGGGTTTTTTGTTGTTTCATGGATGAATGCTAAACTTCTAAGTGATTAAAAATGATAATCATCATAACTGTATAAGCCTAAACAGCATCAGCTAAGGTGATAGTAGGAAAACCAAGAAATCAAAGTGTCTCAGGAGTAAAAGGAGGAGAATGTTACAAGGAAAAAGCACAAACATGTTGAGCGACTCTGAGAGAGTCAACAAGACAACAGTATTGTGATCCTTGTAACCGACCACGTGAAGGTTGTTGGGGTTTGACAAAAGTAGTTTAATGGAGTTTAAGGGAAAGGCCAGATATTAACAAGATTAGGAGTAAATGAAAGTGAAGAACTTGATATATTTTATAGAGAATTATTTCTGGAAGTTCAGCTTTAAATGAAGGCTGAAAAATTCCGAAGATGCAGAAGAGGGATATTAGATCAAGGGAAGGATAAGATCTGCTTCGGTTGATGTATTGTCATTTACGGTTGCCTTTGTTTAGATGGGGGAGGTAAGAGTCTTTGTTTTCTGATGGGAATGATCCAGCAGAGAGAGAGAAGATTCAGAAGACAGAAGATATGAGCTAACTAGGAAAGTCTTCAGGGAGGTTGTAACTGGTGGTAGGAGAAAAAGTGAACACAATAAGGGAAAGTTTGGGGACTTGGTGGTGGAGAGATATGGAAGGCAACAGAAGATTTCTTTTCTTACTGAAAACATATAAGAAAGGCTGATAAGCTGAGGGTGAGGAATGAGGAAGTGGGAGAAGGAGTTAAAGATAACCTTACATTTTTAAATGGTAAAATCATCATAAATGAAAATAGAGAACGAAGATTTCATTCTTGAAGAAGGGAGAATAATCTTTCAGTGTATTTAGTTGGCAGTGCATGAGTGACATCCAGGTACAGTTAGCCAAGTTCTCAGAAATGAAATATGACAATGCAAGAGAATTACGAGGACTAAACTTTCAGATTTGTGACTATCAAGGCAGAGATAATAGTTGAAGCCAAAGGACTGGATGATACACACAAAGAAGAAAGTAGGGAAAGAGTAGCAAAGACAAGCAAGAACAGAGGCTTTGGGAAATTTCTGTACTTATGGAATAGAAGCAAGAAGTTGACTCTAAGGAGATACAACAGTGGTGCCTAGAAAGCAAAGAGGAGTAGAATTGTGATGTGACACAGACACCACACAGTGAATTCCAAAGGCTAAAAAACCATAGAAGGAAAGACCAGTTAGGAAATCTCACTGGATTTAGCAGGTAGGGGTGGTAATTTCAAGAAAGCTCTTTCAGTAGGTCGAAAAGGGTAATGTGCCCAGATTCCACAAGTAAAGCAAAAAATTGAAAGAAAGTAACAGCTGTCAACTTCTTTTGAAAACTTTAGCCTTGGCAAGAATGGGAGAGCTAGACTAGTAGTTTGAAGAGTTGGCAGAATCAAGGAATTTAATGTATTAATGGGAATGAAAGACATTAACATAATTATAAGATGAACTGAAATGTCAGGTAGAAAGACAGAAACTGAAAACACTAGTAAGAATGAAGATAAGGGATAGAGTGAGCTTTCCTTCCCTTCCAACAAAACATGCTTTGGCCCCGTCTTACTTGCAAACTCTTCTCATGCCCTTCCCCGCACATTTGATGACTCACTGATGCCCCTAAATTCCCCCAAGTTAGAATGAGACTCAGCACATACTTGCATGGTGGTCCCAGCTTGGATAATCTTCATGCTTCAGGTCCTGTTTCAAATGTTTCCTTCTCTAAAAACATTTTTCCAGCAACACTCTCTGAAGTAGTCATACCCCATCACAGAACACCATTTATTTCCATCATAGGACTTATCAAAATAAGAAACCATCCTGCTTTCTCGGTGGTTATCTCTAAGGTTTATGAGGGGGAATCTGTTCCAAACAGCAGTGTAATTTCTCTGCTGGGCACTATAATAAGCAATAAATCAACATTTGTAGAATAGATCAACAAATAAAGGTAGAGAAATAGGATTTAGAAAACTAAAGAAGGAGTTCTCTTTAGAAATAAACAGGAACATTTTCTTTCCATGAGAAAGTTGATAATTATAAGAGAAATTTTGTGGTGGAGAGGAACAATTTTGAAGTAACTCAATTTGATAAGGTAAAAAGCAAGGTCATCTGCTAAAATAATATCCTAATACCACCACTGAACTTACACTCACGGAGCTTTTATGATTTGCCAGATACTATGTTCAGTACGTTTTAGCAATATCCCACTTAATCCTCACAGCAGCCCAGTGGATGGCCCACTGTTCGGCCCACTGTTCTCCACATCTTACTGGTAAGGCAACTAAGACTCAAAGAAGAAAAGAGGCAGCCACAGTCATACAGTAAGAAAGACACAGGACTGAAATCCAGGTTTATCCTAAATCTCCCCCTCTTATCCATGATGATATACTGCCAGATGTGAGGGGAATCTGGTTGGACTTTGAGACAAAAGGCAGCAGAAAACCTTAGACGTAACTGTACAGGAGTGTGTATCCAGAGTTGGTACTGAGTTAAGATCAATGAAAGATTTTGAGTGGTGCTCCTAGAGCAGGGCCACCAAGTTAGTAAACTGGGGCTGTGTTTCTCAGAACTCCCTTCCTTACAAAGCACTGGCCACAAACAGACAATGTGTATGAGATGTGGAAGGTGGGAAAGAAGCATCAGTTGTATCCTTTCTCACTCCAGCGATCAGAGCAGTGCACCAGCCACACCCAGCTCCACCCCCGCTGCCCCTGACTGGGGCTCCGTGGCTGCTGTGTGGCCACAGCCCAGCACCGCCACAGCACACCAGCACCCTAGCGCTGGACCTGCCCCTCCCAAGTGCTGAGTCGCCAAGTACAGCCCCTGAGGCATCAACAAAACCTGCAGCTCCTCCTGCCATCACGTCTCCTCCTCCTGCTTTTCCAGCTCCTGGGCCACTGCGTGTTGATCTTCCCGACACAGAAAACTAGCCTCTCTTGCAGGTCACCTGAAGCGCGAAAGGTGGAGGCTCTGACGGTGGCAAGAGAGGGATGTGGGTTCCAGCTTTCCTCCCTGATTGGTGCCATTTTCTTCTTGCTCTCCACCCTGCTTTCCCTCCACCATTCCTTCCTGATCAATTGCTCTGCCAACTTCGGCCCCAGCAGGAGACGCAGAAGCAACAGGCATACCTGAACTGTTTAGCCAGCTCCACTATGGCCGATATCACAGCCCTGTAAGAAACCGTGTATTCTATAACATTCTTAGCGTTTTTGCTTCTTGGACCATAACCTCTGGGACCAAAAGGGCCTAATTGATAGAAAAAAGCATGGAGCCAGCTGGCACTTCGTGCTGCTATCCAACAATGATTAAAAAATACAAGTAATAAATAAAGAAACAAATAATTAAATAAATGACAGAAGCCCTGTGAGGGGACTAGACATACAAGAATAGCTGAAGGGGGCTTCTCTGGTGGCGCAGTGGTTAAGAATCTGCCTGCCAATGCAGGGGACAAGGGTTCAAGCCCTGGTCTGGGAAGTTCCCACATGCCGCGGAGCAACAAAGCCCGTGCACCACAACTACTGAGCCTGCGCTCTAGAGCCCGTGAGCCACAACTACTGAGCTCGCGTGCCACAACTACTGAAGCCCGAGCACCTAGAGCCAGTGCTCTGCAACAAGAGAAGCCACTGCAATGAGAAGCCCACGCACCGCAATGAGGAGTAGCCCCCGCTTGCCACAACTAGAGAAAGCACGCACGCAGCAAGGAAGACCCAACACAGCCAAAAATAAATAAATAAAATAAATAAATTTATTTTAAAAAAAAAAGAATAGCTGAAGGGCGAAGTGAGTTAAAGAATTCTGTATACATTTTTTCATAGCCCTGTGTGGTGTGAGCTCCCTTGTTACACATCACACCCTGACTTTCCAGACTTAGATATCTCTGCTTTGTGCCAGCTTAGGACCCTCTGCTCATCTCTCCTGAAATCCTAATACATTGAACTCAAACTGCACGTTTACTTGTCTGCAGCTTACACCTTGTTCTTCTCTAGCACCCGCCCTAGAATCTCTAAAAGTAGGGAGGAAGGGTGCTATGTTAATTATATCTCAGTAAAACTGGAAAAAAAAATAAAGGAAGGGAACTTTTTTTTTTCATTTCCTGGTCCTTCCATATCACCTTGTAGAATATTATACACCTAATAGGTACTCAATACATTTTTGTACTAAATTAGATATATCCAGAAATTATAGTAACAATGGCATCTTGTTCAATATTTCATAGCTATCTTTGCTTTATATGTTATTACTTTCCACAAGATACTCTGATCACAGTACACTCTTTAAAAGTACTTCATTGTTTTACAAACTTTCTTCACAAATGTTTCCTAATTCTCACTGAAAAACAAAGTCAATTATGTGTAACTCATGGCAACAAAAATGAAGTAAATAGTCACCAGAAAAAAATAAATATACTATAAAGGGAGGACTTAAGTATATATTTTATACAAAGTAAATATAATAGACTTTATGTAGATAAGAGAGAATACATGAAAAGCAAGGCGTCTGCAAATGTCATTAACCCCTTAAGTAAAATCAGGAAATCATTTATTATAGCAAACAGATTATACTAGGACATATAATCACAGAAGTCCAAAATGTGAAAGTATTATAATTCTAGCTTAATGTATCAATTCATGGCCATCTTTATATGATGTTTTAGTAGAGTTAAGCAAAAGCAAATAGCCTAAGTGAGACTTTAATGTTATCTGTATATATGTCTACATAAATTTATAAAATACATACTGTTAAATACAGAATATGTTATTTAAAAACCCCAAATTGATTACTCACAGTATCTCCTTCTCCCTAGTTTAACTCCAAATGCCACAAACGATAGATTCTTAATAGTAGAAGTAACCATAAAGCAAAAGGTGCAACTTGTCAGACAAAATTGAAGTTAACTGACTGATGTAACTTGGAAGAAGAAAAGCAGACAGGTTTATGTGGACGAAAAAACACAAGGGAGAATATATACCTGAAAGATGACTCTGCCAGGTGGAGTCACAAAAAGCAGCCAAACAAAAATGAGCATCTAGGAACAGAGGACTTACGGAAACTTCTCAGGATCGTTTCCTGGAGAATTATCTGCAGGTTGTCTTACGCATGGTCCTGCATAACTGGGGACACACTTCTTTCCTCTGCCTATAGAATTTGTTCCTAGTCAGTGATCTAAACAAAATGCTCTTTAAGCAGAGTAAATTATTTTCCTGGGAGGGATCCACTGTGTGGGTGATGGAGCTGTTGAGAAGAAAGTAAGCCATGATAACTTCAAACCTACAAAAGCAATTTAGAGAAATGAAGGGAGCTCCAACTTGCAGGGAAAAACATGTTAAAGCACTCCACTCCCAGAGAAAATACTTCTTACTTGGGTAATTATATGAGTCCCAAGCAAATCCTCCTAAGCCAAACTCAAACACCATTAAAAAAAAGAAAAAGTCCTGACAATGGGTCAGATTTGCCCCTTACACAGAAACCACAACAACTTTTCCATTCAGTGAAGTAGTATTTTAGGAAAATAGACACACACAACTGCCTAAAACAAACTTCTACTAGTTGCCCATAAAAATAGATATAAATGATGAACCAAAAATTAGTAAGTATTTGAGGCATACAATTGAAAGATAATAATAAATATAGAGGACAATTAATATAAGAAGAAACACACAATGAAACAGAAAGGAACTTAAGATTTTAATTAATTGTTGATCAAGATGATGTTGTCTAACTAAAAAAGCATATTATCATGAAATTGAAGAATTCTGACAACTAGATATAGTTTTCGAAATTAAAAATAGGTTCTTGCAGTGATTTCTACTTCTAGCTGTAAGAGTAGAGCTTGTAGCATATGAACTCTCCCAATGGAAACTATCATGAAAGAGGTACAGAAATGAAACTTTCTGAAAGTATAGAAAAGCTGCTAAAGCAGCCAGGACATGAGGGGCTATAATCTGGAAGTAAGGGAAGCTCATTGAATTGAGCCCAACTTTCTGTACACTGCTTTTCCCTTTGGGGCATTTACCTATTTTTGGTACATGGCTGAGAAATAGGAAAATGGACAGCTTCTAAGAGGCAGGAGACCATTAAAAATTATGTAAAGTACTCTAGAGCAAGGAGACAAAAAATGGAGTTCAGAGATGTGAAGGTAACTAAGGCCTTTTCACAGAGAAGGGGGAACAAAGAAGTTAGCCCAACCCTTGTCACACAATTTCATATTGACGCATTTGCTTATATTTAAGATACACAGGGCAAAATGTTAAGAAATCATGCAGAAAGTAGCTACTCACAGTAGTGGGCTTTCTGGCAGACCCAAAGTAATGGACACAGAAAAACTGAAACTCAATATTTATCATTAAGGAGAATCGTAGTAAATGCTACATGCTCACATTTCAAACACCTAGAGGATTATGCCATTAGTTTAGTAATAAGACTTAAAAACACTCCCCAGTTCTTAATTGGACTCAGGTAATCTATTCATCTACTATTTGCCAGATAATCGAGTAAATCCTCTCTAGAGGAATAAAAAAATCATCCATACTATCTACAATTTCTCTATGAAATACTGGCATTTAATCAAAAATTACCAGGCATACCAACTAAATGAATAAATGCATATATGTGTATACGCGGAAGAATGAATGAATGCACATATATGCCTACACAGATCAATGAATGAATGAATAAATGAATGAATAAAGTGAGGAAAAGAGTGAGCACAAATGGAAATGCAAGTGTTATACACACTGTAGTTATCAGGCTTAATTAAACTGTCATCACTTCAAGAAAATAGATGATAAAAAAAAAGGAATTCACTGTGAATCAGATTCTATATAAAAGGATCCAAGTGGAAATTGCAGAAATAAAAACTAAAATAACTGAAATTAAGAACTTAATAAATCAATTTACTTACAGATAGCAGGAGTAAGTGAACTGAAAAATAAGTTGTCAGTAAATGTCCAGACTTGACATGGAAAGCAAAAAAAGATGGAAGATGCATTAAAGAGTGTAAGAGGCTTATGAGATATGGTGAATACATTTAACATTCATGTGATTTGAGCCTCAGAGGAGGCAGCAGAGAAAGAATGGTAAAAGAAACACAAGGCGGAGTCAAGATGGCAGTGTGGGAAGACGTGGAGTTCCCGTCTCCCCACAACTAGGGTGCCTGCCGGACGCTAGTCAGGGACCTCAATGCCCAAGGAGAGGGGAGGAACCCCCAAGCGAACCTGTAGGATGTGGGAGGACTGAGGGGGGAGGAGAAGTGAAGGCTGGACAGGATCGGCACCCCTGAGGGGTGACTGAGGGGGGTTCCCACACCTGGAGGGACCCTCAGGGGCTGGGAGCAGTGGGAGTGGGCCCAGCCTTTCCCCTGCCCAATTGGCCAGGGAAGTCTGCCTGGCTCTCAAGCCGGGTCCTACGCCCTCAGAGGTCCCCTCCGGGCCGTGTTGGTCCTGGGGGCATAGGAGGGAGGTTGGGGGGAGATCAGGAGAGGCAGGCAGGAGGGGCTCTCCAGGACTGGAGGAGCAGGAGAAAAGCGGAGGGCGTTGGGCCCACCCACTCGAGCTCGGGACACCTGCTGAGCTACCAGGCTGGGTCCCTCGCCCTCTGAGACCAGAGGCGGGAGGCATGCCTGGGCCCCTTACGTTCCATTGAGCCTAAGCCCCATGCCCCACCCCCCAGGGCCTTTTTCAGCCCTGAGGGTTCTAAGCATAGGTCCTGCCCATGCCCAAACCCTGCCCCTGCTTAGGCCCCACCCTCCACAGCCAAGGCCTTTTCACCTTTTTTTTCTCCTCCTCTTTTTTACTATTGTGGCTCTGTTTTACCTTCCAGTTGTTGTTTCATCTATATTTTTATATTCTTTCTAACATATCTGTTAGTTTCCTAGTCTAAATTTATATTTTATTTTGTTATTGTTCTCCTTTTTTTGTTTTTTTTTCCACCACACACTGCTTGCAGGATCTTGGTTCATAAGCCAGGAGGGGTTGGGCCGAAGCTCCTGCAGTCGGAGCTCCGAGTCCGAACCACTGGAATAACAGAGAACCTCAGACCCCAAGGAAAAGTCATCAAAGTGAGGTCTCCTGGAGGTCCTCATCTTGGCACCAAGACCTAGCTCTACCCAACAGCCTACAGTCCAGTGGTGGACACCTCAGGCCAAACAACCAGTAGGACAGAAACACAATCCCACTCATCAAAAATAAATAAATAAAGTAAAATGAGACAGCAAAAAAATATGTCACAGATGAAAGAGCAAGGGAAAATCCTAAAAGACCAAATAAATGAAGAGGAAATAGGCCATCTCCCTGAAAAATAATTCAGAGTAATGATAGTAAAGATGATCCAGAATCTCAGAAATAGAATGGAGGCACAGATTGATGAAATACAAGAAATGTTTAACAAAAATCTAGAAGAACTAAAGGACAAATAGAGATAAAAAACACAATAACTGAAATGAAAAATACACTAGAAAAATCAATAACAGAATAACTAAGGCAGAAGAACGAATAAATGAGCTGGAAGACAAAAGGGTGGAAATAACTACCAAGGAGCTGAATAAAGAAAAAAGAATGAGAAGAACTGAAGACAATCTCAAAGAACTATGGGACAACACTAAACACACCAACATTCGAATTATAGGGGTCCCAGAAGAAGAAGAGAAAGAAAGGGCCTGAGAAAATATATGAAGAGATTATACTCTAAAACTTCCTTAACATGGAAAAGGAAACAGTCACCCAAGTCCAGGAAGCAAACAGAGTCCCATAAAGGATAAACCCTAGGAGAAACACACCAAGACATATATTAATCATACTAACAAAAGTTAAATTCAAAGAAAAAATATTAAAAGCTGCAAGGGAAAAACAAACAAAAAAAACATACAAAGTAATCCCCATAAGGTTATCAGCTGACTTTTCAGCAGAAACTCTGCAGGCTAGAAGGGAGTGGCAGGATATACTTAAAGTGATGAAAGAGAAAAACCTACAACCAAGATTACTCTACCCAGCAAGGATCTCATTCAGATTCCACAGAGAAATTAAAACCTTTACAAACAAGCAAAAGCTAAGAGAATTCAGCACCACCAAACCAACTTTACAATAAATGCTAAAGAAACTTCTCTAAGTGGGAAACACAAGAGAAGAAAAAGACCCACAAAACAATCCCAAAACAATTAAGAAAATGGTAATAGGACCATACATATCAATAATAACCTTGAATGTAAATGGATTAAATGGCCCAACCAAAAGACACAGACTGGCTGAAAGGATACAAAAACAAGACCCATATATATACTGTCTAAAAGACACCCACTTCAGACCTAGGGACACATACAGACTGAAAGTGAAGGGATGGAAAAAATATTCCATGCAAATGGAAATCAAAAGAAAGCTGGAGTAGCAATAATCATATCAGATAAAATTGACTTTAAAATAAAGACTGTTACAAGAGATAAGGACACTACAGAATGAACAAGGGATCAATACAAGAAGAAGATATAACAATTATAAATGTTTATGCACCCAACATAGGGGCACCTCAATACATAAGGCAAATGCTAACAACCATGAAAGGGGAAATCGACAGTAACACAATCATAGTAGGGGACTTTAACAGCCCACTTACACCAATGGACAGATCATCCAAACAGAAAATACATAAGGAAACACAAGCTCTAAATGACACAGTAGACAAGATAGATTTAATTGATATTTATAGAACATTCCACCTGAAAGTGGCAGGAGGCACTTTCTTCTCAAGTGCACACGGAACATTCTCCAGGATAGACCACATCTTGGGTCACGAATCAAACCTCAGAAAATTTAAGAAATTGAAATTGTATCAAGCATCTTTTTTTCTGAACACAATGTTATGAGATTGGAAATCAATTAAAGGAAAAAACTGAAAAAACCACAAATACACGGAGGCTAAGCATTGTGCTACTAAACAACCAAGAGATCACTGAAGAAATCAAAGAGGAAATTAAAAAATACATAGGAACAATGACAATGAAAACACAATGACCCAAAACCTATGGGACACAGCAAAAGCAGTTCTAAGAGGGAAGTTTATAGCAATTCAATGTCACCTCAAGAAACAAGAAACAACTCAAATAAACAATTGAACCCTACACCTAAAGCAACTAGAGAAAGAAGAACAAAGAAAACCCAAAGTTAGTAGAAGGAAAGAAATCAGAAAGATCAGAGCAGAAATAAATGAAATAGAAAAGAAGAAAACAATAAAAAAGATCAATAAAACTAAAAGCTGGTTCTTTGAGAAGATAAACAAAATTGATAAACCTTTAGCCAGACTCATCAAGAAAAAAAGGGAGAGGATGCAAATCAGTAAAATTAGAAATGAAAAAGGAGATATCACAACTGACACCGCAGAAATACAAAGGATTATAAGAGACTATTACAAACAACCATATGCCAATAAAATGGACAACCACAAAGAAATGGGCAAATTCTTGGAAGGGTACAATTTTCCAAGATTGAACCAGCAAGATAAAGAGACCTATCACAAGTAATGAAACTGAAACTGTAAATAAAAATCTTCCAACAAACAAAAGTTCAGGACCAGATGGCTTCACAGGTGAATTCTACCAAACATTTAGAGAAGAGATAACACCAATTCTTCTCAAACTCTTCCAAAAAACTGTGGAGAGAGGAACACTCCCAAATTCATTCTACAAAGCCACCATCACCCTGATACCAAAACCAGGGAAAGGTATCACAAAAAAAAAAAGAAAATTATAGACCAGTATCACTGATGAACATACATGCAAAAATCCTCAACACAATACTAGAAAACAGAATCTGACAACATATTAAAAGGATCATACACCATGATCAAGTGGGATTTATCCCAGGGATGCAAGGATTCTTCAATATATGCAAATCAGTCAATGTGATACACCATATTAACAAATTGAAGAATAAAAGCCATATGATCATGTCAAAAGATGCAGAAAAAGCTTTTGACAAAATTCAACACCCATTTATGATAAAAACTCTCCAGAAAATGGGCATAGAGGGAAACTACCTCAACATAAAAAAGGCCATGTATGACAAACCCACAGCAAACTTCATACTGAATGGTGAAAAACTGAAAGCATTTCCACTAAGATCAGGAACAACACAAGGATGTCCACTCTTGCCACTCTTATTCAACATAGTTTTGGAAGTCCTAGCCACAGCAATCAGAGGAGAAAAAGAAATAAAAGGAATACAAATTGGAAAAGAGGAAGTAAAACTGTCATTGTTTGCAGATGACATGATACTATACATAGAGAATCCTAAAAATGCCACCAGAAAACTACTAAAGCTAATCAATGAATTTGATAAGTTTGCAGGATACAAAATTAATGTACAGAAATCTCTGGTATTCCTAAAACTAACAATGAACAATCAGAAAGAGAAATTAAGGAAACAATCACATTTACCATAGCAGCACAAAGAATAAAATACCTACGAATAAAACTACCTAATGAAGCAAAAGACTTCTACTCAGAAAACAATAAAACACTGATGAAAGAAATCAAAGAGGACATAAACAGTTGGATAAATATACCATGTTCTTGGATTGGAATAATCAATATTGTGAAAATGACTATGCTACCCAAAGCAATCTACAGATTAAATGCAATCCCTATCAAACTACCAAAGGTATTCTTCACAGAATTAGAACAAAAAATTTTACAGTTCGTATGGAAACATAAAAGACTCCGAATAGCCCAAGCAATCTTGAGAAAGAAATACGGAGCTGGAGGAATCAGGTTCCCCGACTTCAAACTATACTACAAATCTACAGTAATCAAGACAGTATGGTACTGGCACAAAAACAGAAATATAGATCAATGGAACAGGATAGAAAGCCCAAAGAAAAACCCATGCACATATGGTCACCTAATTTACAACAAAGGATGCAAGAACATATAATGGGGAAAAGACAGCCTCTTCAATAAGTGGTGCTGGGAAAACTGCACAGCTACATGTAAAAGAATGAAATTAGAACACTACCTAGTACCATACACAAAAATAAACTCCAAATGGACTAAAGACCTAAATGTAAGACCAGACACTATAAAACACTTAAAGGAAAAAACAGGACAGACACTCTTTGACATAAACCATAGCAAGATATGTTTTGACCCATCTCCTAGAGTCATGAAAATAAAAACAAAAATAAACAAATGGAACCTAATTAAACTTAAAAGCTTTTGCACAGCAAAGCAAACCATAAACAACCTGAAAAGACAACCCTCAGAATGGGAGAAAATATTTGCAAATGAAACACCAGACAAAGGATTAATCTACAAAATATACAAACAGCTCACAGAGCTCAATATCAAAAAAACAAACAATCCAATTAAAAAAATGGGTGGAAGACCTAAATAGACATTTCAGCAAAGAAGATGTACAGATGGCCAAGAGGCACATGAAAAGATGCTCAACATCAATAATTATTGGAGGATTGCAAATCAAAACTACAATGAGGTATTACCTCACACCAGTCAGAATGGCCGTTATAAAAAAATCTAGAAACAATAAATGCTGGAAAGGGCGTGGTGAAAAGGTAACCCTCCTGCACTATTGGTGGGAATGTAAACTGATAAAACCTCTAAGGAGAACAGAATGGAGGGTACTTAAAAAACTAAAAATAGAACTACCATACAACCCAGCAATCCCACTACTGGGCATATACTCAGAGAAAACCATAATTCCAAAAGAGTCATGTACCACAAGGTTCATTGCAGCACTATTTACAATAGCCAGGACATGAAAGCAACTTAAGTGTTTGTTGACAGATGAATGGATAAAGAAGATGTGGCACATATATACAGTGGAATATTACTCAGCCATAAAAAGATATGAAGTTGAGTTATTTGTAGTGAGGTGGATGGACCTAGAGTCTGTCATACAGAGTGAAGTAAGTCAGAAAGAGAAAAACAAATACTGTATGCTAACACATATATATGGAATCTAAAAAAAGAAAAAAATGGTATTGCTGAACCTAGTGGCCAGGCAGGGATAAAGACATAGACATAGAAAATGGACTTGAGGACATGGGGGTGGGGAGGGGGAAGCTGGGGTGAAGTGAGAGTAGCAGTGACATACATACACTACCGAAGGTAAAATCGTTAGCTACTGGGAAGCAGCAGCATAGCACAGGGAGATCAGCTCGGTGCTTTGCAACTGCCTAGAGGGGTGGGATAGGGAGGGTGGGAGGGAAACGCAAGAGGGAGGGGATATGGGGATATATGTATGCATATACCTGATTCACTTTGCTGTACAACAGAAACTAACACAGTATTGTGAAGCAATTATACTGTAATAAAGATCTATTAAAAAAAAAAAAAAGAAAGGAAAAAAAACCTTAAGGTGATGGCTGTTGGACTTCCCTGGTGGTCCATTGTGTGAGACTGTGTGCTCCCATTTCAGGGGGCCTGGGTTGATCCCTGGTCAGGGAACTAGATCCGCATGCCACAACTAAGAGCCCATATGCCGCAACTAAAAGAGCCCACACGCCGCAACGAAGATCCCACATGCGGCAAAGAAGATCCTTAGTGTGCTGCAACTAAGACCTGAGGTGGCCAAATAAATAAATTTAAAAAAAGATGATGGCTGTGATTTTCTAAGGCTGATCAAATACATCAATCCACAGATTCAAAAAATGCTAGGAGCCCATTGTAGACAGAATAAATAGAAAGTAAATGACAATAAGCCATGTCACATTAATATTTTAATGTTGCTTAAAATTAAAGATAAAGAAGCACTCTTTAACAGAAACAAGCTAAACAATATCTATTACCTTTTAAGAAGCAAAACAAAAACTGAGAGTTGACTTTTCAACATAAAAATGGAAGCCAGAAGACAGTAAAACATCATCTTTAATTGAAAGAAAATACTTGGCAACCTCAAAACCTATACTTGTGATATAACAACATTTCCAGGCAAACAAAAACAAAGACTACTTTTCTTCATCAATCTTATTGTAAAATATTTCAAGCAAAAGAAAATTATTCCATATGGAAAACCAGAAATGGATGAGCGAATAAATAGTGATTGAAAGACAATATTTTGTGGGTAAATCTAAATGAAAATTGACTGTACAAATGCTTATGTCTACTGGGGTATAAAATATATAAAATTAAAATGCATGACAACAATGACAGAAGCAGCAGGAGGACGCTAAATGGAATTGTCTTGGAAATGAGTACTAATTATATTAAACTATGTTAATTCAAGAATGATTGTTTTAATATGTAGGCAGTCAAGGAAAGAAGAGTAAAAGAATATATAAGTAATGAGAGAATAGAGGAGAATGGAGGAAATAAAAACAATTCATACAAAAAGAAGGCAAAAGGGCTTCCCTGGTGGCGTAGTGGTTGAGCATCCGCCTGCCGATGCAGGGGACACGGGTTCATGCCACGGTCCGGGAGGATCCCACGTGCCGCGGAGCGGCTGGGCCCGTGAGCCTTGGCCGCTGAGCCTGCGCGTCCGGAGCCTGTGCTCCGCAACGGGAGAGGCCACAACAGTGAGAGGCCCACGTACCGGAAAAAAAAAAAAAAAAGAAGGCAAAAAAGCGAAAACTGAACATAAAAGAAGTTAGGGAGATTGAAATTGAATAGTGTCTGTAAATAAACACTCCAAATAAAATATGAAATTTTCTTACTGGATAAAACAGTAACAACAAAACAATCACAGAAACAAATTACATGTTTCTTAGAAAAGATACAATTTAAATATGATGCACTGGAGGTTGAAAGTAAAAGAATGTAAAATGATATACTATGCAAATAAACACTAAGAACAGCAACAAGAAGCTGATTTAGCTATACTAACATAAATCCAGTTTACATTAAGGTCAAAATCATTACTAGAGATAAAGAAGCACATTTCATGTAATAGAGTATGTATTACTTTTTTATTACTGTGTAAAAATTTACCACAAATACAGCAGCTTAAAATAATGCACATTTGGGCTTCCCTGGTGGCGCAGTGGTTGAGAGTCCGTCTGCCGATGCAGGGGGTGCGGGTTCATGCCCTGGTCCGGGAAGATCCCACATGCCGCGGAGCGGCTGGGCCCGTGAGCCATGGCCGCTGAGCCTGCGCGTCCCGAGCCTGTGCTCCGCAACGGGAGAGGCCACAACAGTGACAGGCCCACGTACCGCAAAAAAAAATAATAATAATAATAATAATGCACATTTATTTATTTCACAGTTTCCATGAATCAGGAGGTCAGGAACGCCTTACCTGAGTTCTCTGTTTCAGGGTCCCAACACTTCACCACTATCAAAATGCTGTCTATATGTTCGCCAGACTTCATCCTCACTCATCAGTAAGACTGATGAAGAAAAATTGCCTTAGTTTTTGTTTGTCTGGAAATGTTATTTCACTGAATATGGGTTTCTGGGTTGATAGGAATTTTCTTTCATATAAAGGTGTCTGTATTAGTCAGAATTCTCCAGAGAAACAGAAACAATAGGATAAATGGATGGATGGATAGATAGATAGATAGATAGAAATGTAAGAGGAGATTTATTATAAGAATTCATTGGGTTATGGGGGCTGACAAGTCCCACAGGCTAGAGAACTAGGAAAGCCAGTGGCGTAATTCAGTCCAAGTCTGTAGGCTTGAGAATCAAAGGGCCATTGGTGTAAGTCCTGATCTGAGTATGAATGCCAGAGAACCAGGAGCATGGACATCCAAGGACAACAGAATATGGATGACCCAGCTCAAGCAAAGAAAAAATTTGCCCTACTTACATGTTTTCTTTCTCTTTGAGCCCTCAGTGAACTGGATGATGCCCACCAGCATTAGTGAGGGTGATATCCTTTACACAGTCTACTGATTCAAATGCCGATCTCTTCTCGGGGTACTCTCATAGACACACCCAGAAATGATGTTTCACCAGCTGCCTTGGCATCCCTTAGCCCAGTTCAGTTAACACATAAAATTAACCATTACCATGCCATTTCATTATCTTCTGACCAGGAAGGGACTTGCTCATGTTGTTGGCAGAATTTATTTCCTTCTGGAAATGAATATAGGACTGAGGGCTACAACTTCTTAATGGCTGTTGGCTAGTAGTTGCTGGCAGTTCCCTGCTATGTGGCCCTCTCCACAAGCAGTTCACAGCAATTACTATTTGCTTCTTCTGGGAGAAGAAAGAACCTCTCTTTTATGGAAGAGGCCAAAAATTCAGTATAATAGAGACTATATGTATTTGAAAAAATAATAAAACACTCAGAGACCATGCAATACTAAATAATAACAGAATATGTATTTTTTAAAATGGATATGAATTTTAAAATTAGACTTTCGTTGGCTTGTAAAATAATTTTCAACAAATATGAAGACACTGGAAATGTTCAGAGTATTGTCTTTGTGTGGAGATGAATTAAGTTATAAATCAATAACATTATCATCATCATCATCATATGAAGAAGGAGATGAGGGAGAAAAGAGAGGAATTTGGACAAAGAGGAAGGGGGAGAAAGAAGGAGGAGAATAAAAAGATCCCCAAATGTTTAGAAATAAATAACACATGTCTAAATGACAAACAGATCACAGAAGAAATAAAATGGAAGTGAAAAAAACATTTCGCACTTGAATCATACTTAAAACACAATATCAAAGCCACGGAGATAGAGATAATTCTCCTTAGAGGACTATTTTTCACCTTAAATGTATACATTATGGAGGAAACGATGAAAATCAATTATGTCAATTCCCATCTCAAGAAATGATATTTAAAAACAGCAAATAAATCCATGTAATTTATATAAGGAAAGACATAATAATGGTAAAAGTTGAAATTTATGCGATAGAAAACAATAATACAATGAAGAACATTAATACAGACAAAAGATGCATGCTATGCTTCAATAAAATTCTTATGTAAAATGACATAAAATAATAAAAATGATAAATAATATAATATATCACTCAAAAAGGTAACATATCTATAGTAATTCAATTATTTTTAATGGTCTTCATTGATTGCTATAAACTAATATACTCTTTGAAACATGAAAAATTAAATGAAAATCCTAGAAAAATACCAAATTGCCCCCTACAAGAGACAGAAAACCTTGCAGAAAAATGAAACTGTAATAAAAATATATCTCCTGCATATTCCCCTTACCCACAAACGCAAAAGTCATCAGGCCATTCTACAACTTAATTTTACCAAATCCCCCAGTTTGGTAACTGCTTCAAAAAAGAGGATGGGAAAGAAAGCCAACTCCTCCCACATTCATTTTGTAAGTCTAGCAATACTTTGAAAGCAAGATTGGACAAAGAATGTCAAGAAAAGAAAATATACAGCAAACTCACCTATGAAGATTCATGTAAAATTTTAAAATTTACCTGTGCTTTATTTAAAATCCAAAATCTTTACACTGAAAAAAAGACCGACAGAATATAAGATAAAATAATAACAAAATGACCCCACTAAAGAATTGGAATAATGGGAAGAATAAAATCAAGTTTCCTTCACAGAAAGATAAATATCTTCAGGATTGAGTGCCTGTAAGGATACCAGGAAATATTACTATAAACTAGAATTCAGTTCTTAGGAACATTAACAATCAAATGTGGAAACAAGATAAATATATTTTCATGAATTCAATGATTCAGAAAGTTTAACTTTTTTTTTTTTTTTGCGGTACGCGGGCCTCTCACTGTTGTGGCCTCTCCCGCCAAGAAGCAAGGCTCCGGACGCGCTTTTCTTATTACAGAACAAAATCTAAAGGTCAAATCTAAATATTGTTATTGCCTAATTACCATCCCAACTCCCATCAGTTTGCCTGTGTTAGTAAAATTGATGCCCAAAATGGAATGGATGCTATTCCAGGGATAGTCTAATTCTGAAAGATTAAAATTAGACACTATTGATCTCATTTTGACCACTGCTTATCTCTGATGGACTTTTTTTTTTTGCATAGTTTTACTTGCAATGAACTCCATGTTGCTAATTTCTTTCTTTCTAAAAAAATTAATTTATTTATTTTTGGATGTGTTGGGTCTTCGTTGCTGCTACGGCTTTCTCTAGTTCTGGTGAGCGGGGGCTACTCTTCGTTGTAGTGTGCGGGCTTCTCATTGCGGTGGCTTCTCTTGTTGCAGAGCACGGGCTCTAGGTGCGGGCTTCAGCAGTTGTGGCTCACGGGCTCTAGACCACAGGCTCAGTAGTTGTGGCACACAGGTTTGGTTGCTCTGCAGCATGTGGGATCCTCCTGGACCAGGGCTCAAACCCGTGTCCCCTGCCTTGGCAGGCGGATTCTTAACCACTGCGCCACCAGGGAAGTCCCATGTTGCTAATTTCTTTCACATGTTTTCTATTAAGAGTCATCTCCTTGATCCTGTCCTTTTGTAATATTCATATTTTGTACCCAAGTGTGGTCATCTTTCCTTAATATATTCTTTTCCATTTTCAGCTGAGGAAATAAAATCAATAGCTAATCAAAACAGCAAAAATTCACTTTTTTTTGGTTAAAACGTTTGACTCTCAAGTTAGACTGACCTTGCTCAAATTTCAAGTCTGTTTACCTCACTGAACCTCAGTTTTTCATCAGCCAATCACCAATCACTGCTAGTAATTTTGTATGAGACCTATCTAATGGCTCCATTGCAATGTTGTAAATACTTAATAGATAAGCTATGTGCTCAAAATTGCACAGTTAATCATTGCATTTCTTTCTTTTTGTGGCACTCTGTTGATGTTATAAGTACAGTGATAATATTTCCAATGGGTATTTTTTGCGGTACGCGGGCCTCTCACGGTTGTGGCCTCTCCCGTTGCGGAGCACAGGCTCCGGACGCACAGGCTCAGCGGCCATGGCTCACGGGCCCAGCCGCTCCGTGGCATGTGGGATCTTCCCGGACCGGGGCACGAACCCGTGTCCCCTGCATCGGCAGGCGGACTCTCAACCACTGCGTCACCAGGGAAGACCTCCAATGGGTATTTTTTATTATCATTTCTAAGCTAGAGGAAATTGGTGCAGCATCTGATATCAAAAACCATGCCATAAAGTATATAAAATATTGACTAATCATACAAGATGCTCAGTGAACACGTCCCAAAGAAATAAAACCAGAAATATTTGGTTGATCTAATTTCCTCTGTCTTTTTCTGTGTCCCTTCTTCTGTTCCCCAGGTTTAGTAGCAAGGAGGAAGGAATTGCTCTCTGTTCCTGGGCTGGCTTTATTTTGAACAGTTTCAGTAGCAGGTCTAGGAAACTCCCCTTCCTCAAAGAACCATCAACTCTTTTTCATTGAAAGGGACCTCAAAGGGTTCTCTAGTTAACTCTCTACTTTATGGATAAGAAGGTTGAGGCCTCCTCAGCAGCTGTCATTCCCATGACATCACCTATTTCTCTTTCTCTGTACCACACCACACAGCCTGGGATATTAAGTCAAACTCTTAAAAGTGAAACAAAACGGTGAGTTTTATTTGTTTTGTAGCAAAGATGATAGAAGAAATGCAATTTTACAATCTGAATATAAATTTGTGGTTCTGATTTTTTTTGTTTTGTTTTGCCTCACCCTTTTGAGAAAGTGATGACTACTCCAGACTCCCTTCCCACAAAGAAAGCCCAAACACATTTATATACAATTTTACATACAATTTGAGGGAGTTTATGGAATCCTTTTAGCCCACCTATGGACTTCAGATTAAAAAAACACGACCTGCAGCTCTTCTCAGAGCAAATGTTTGTCTGCATACCCTTCAGCATCTTTTAGATAAAAACATCTAGTGTAGGTTATTACTTTGTGTTAAAATACCTCATTTCGTCTACATTGCACAAAGAGCTTTATAATATCTGGTTAATGGACAGAAACCTCAAGCTGGCTCCATCTAAGAGAAAAGCACATTAGAAATACATTGGCTGATATGAATTGTCTCGTAGAGCTCAGTAAAAAAAAAGACAGTGGTGCCTGCCTAATATTTAGGTTATACTACAATCATGCTCTCCCAACGCTCTCCCATATTGAGAGATCCCAGTGATCTCTCACTTATCTCAACAGACTTATAAAAACATCCTTAAGTCCCCACATAGTGGCCTGTCAGTTACCATCAAATAATTTACACAAAATTTTTGATAAATGCCAATGAGATTCAGAAGTGACACTGAACTTTACTCCCTACCTTAGAGATCATGGAAAAATAAAGTTGCCTTGCCAGTGTCTTTTTCTTCTTTTGTTGTTGTTATTGTTTTTCATTGTTGGTTTTAGAAGAGTCAGGAAAGGCATAATTAATTGTGTTCACAACATTTGGGGAAATTCTAATTTGTAGGCAGATTGCTATGTTTTTTGACTTGAGGTGCTGTGAGCCTGACTGATGGGAAAGGGAGGATGGGCTAAATATCCTTAACGGGTGGCAGCTGGGAATGTAACTTTCCTCTTTGTGTTAAGAGTATGTCAAGACATCCCTTGGACCCTGTCAAACTTTCCACTCCACTTATAATTAGGATAGGTCCAAAGAAACCCACATGCAATAAATGTTTTTACTATTGTACTGTGAAAAATTATATGAAAATCAAAGCGTGAGTCCCTATAAAAATCTGGCAAGGTGACTTTGATACCTATTGGTTTACCATCCATCCAACTAACAGTGCCTTCAGAAATTGTTTTCAGAGCATTTCTTCATCTCATCTCATCTCAGTCAATGATAATCAAATAAATAATAAAATAACCTGCATTCATATATTTTTCCAAAGTGCTTTTAAATATTTCTATGGTTCCATTTGATCTTTACACCAATCCTATAGGATTATCAATATAGGTTACATTTTCCTTTGGATAAAGAGATTAGGAAGGAGTACTGTACTTTGTACAGAAGTGCTCTAATGATTCATTTCCTATGACATAAGTCATATTATAAATAAAATTATCATAAAATGATTTTGGGAGGGGGATCAAGATGGCAGAATAGGAGGATGTGGTGCTCACCTCCCCCCAACCAACACATCCAAAACACACCAACATGTGGAACAATTCTCTTGGAAAACTAACTGGAAACTGGCAGAAGAACTCCTATACAGCCAAAGCTGGCAGAAAGATCTCCATGTAATCAGGTAGGATGGGGAAAAGGCATTGGGCTGAGACCTGTGCCCCTGGGAGGGATCTGTAAGAAAGAGAAGGTCTACATGGGTGGACCTTTGCCCTGGGGAGTTAGCAGATTGAGTCACAATCTGGGCACCCTAGTTCTGGGATCCTGCACAGAGGTGACTAACCCCTTGCCTACTGGGAATCCACTGAGACAGAGTGTTGGAGAAACCTCGACTTTACTCGCAAGGAGTATGCACATATTGGCTTGCCAACAATCAGGGCGGAGAGAGCTGAGCCCTGGGGTTGCCTCCTTGCTGTTTTTCCCAACTCAGGCCCAGGTCACTCCACACCACAGCTTGGGGTGATATCTCGGTAAAGGCTCAGTCTAACCATGCAGAGACAGACTGGGGTGCCTGAGGTATGATCCAGGTGGAGCTGTGGAGGCCACTGACAGTGCGTGCATAGGGCAGCACCACAGAACGGACAGTGGCTAAGCACTGAATCTTGTCCAGAAAGGCCCTGGGAGAGGACTCATCTAGCTATGCAGGGACAGCCCGGAGGGCCTGGGGTGTGGTTCAGGTGCAGCCACAACGGTCATTGCCAGCACCTCAGTAGCAGTGGTTGGTCTCCCAGCAAGAGCTCCCTGTCTCGGCTCACTCCACACCACAGCTTAGCGCTCGATCTGGGGCAGACGGGTCCTGGAAGGGAGCAGCCCAGATCTCAGGGGGCAGCACAGCCACCTCAATTCCTGCAGCCACAACACCCGGCCCCCTGGCCCCAGCCTACTCCACACCACAGCCTGGCACTAGATCTGGGACCAACACAACAGAGAAAGGGAGGCAATTTGGGGTTGCTTCTGAGCAGAAACACGTGGCTAGTGTCCATGCTGAAACCAGCCCTTGTGCCAAAAATACTGGACTCACATAGTCTGCACAGGGAAGCCCCCACATAAAAACACGCCTTTAAGATCAAAGTAGATAACTGTTTCTCCTAAATTCATGAAGTTACGTAAAACGAAAAAGCCAAGGAGCTACTCTCAATGAAAAGAACAGGATAAATCCCCTGAAAGAACAAACAGTGAAACAGACCTCATCAGTCAACTAGACCCTGTTTTCAAAAAGGAGGTAATAAAAATGTTAAAGGAATTAAAAAATATTATTGATAGAATGCAGATCACCTTAACAAGGAACTAGAAACTAGAAAGGAGGAACCAAGGAAAGTTACACAACTCAGCTGCTGAAATAAAAACCATTCTAAGGGCTTCCCTGGTGGCGCAGTGGTTGAGAGTCCACCTGCCGATGCAGGGGACACGGGTTCGTGCCCCGGTCTGGGAAGATCCCACATGCCGCGGAGCGGCTGGGCCCGTGAGCCACGGCCGCTGAGCCTGCGCGTCCAGAGCCTGTGCTCCACAATGGGAGAGGCTACAACAGTGAGAGGCCCGTGTAACGCAAAAAAAACAAAAACAAACAAACAAAAAAAAACCAATCTAGAAGCAATGAATAGACTAAATGCACAGAAGAACAAATAAGTGATCTGGAAGGTAGAGTAATGGAAATCACCCAAAAAGAACAGCAGACAGAAAAACAAATGAAAAAAAAAAATGAAAGCAATGAGACCTATGGTCCCATATGAGACCTATGGGATAATATAAACCGCGCCAACCTATGCATAATAGAGGTTCCAGGAGGAGAAGAAAGAGAAAAGGGAATCAAAAATGTATTTGAAGAAATTATGGCTGAAAATGTCCCAAATTTAAAGAAATGAACAGATATCCAGATACAGGAAGCACAGGGGGTCCCCAACAAGATAAACCCAAACAGACACACACCAAAACATAACATAATTAAAATGGCAAAATTTAAAGATAAAGAAAGGATTCTAGAGGCAGCAAAAGAAAAACAAAGATTCATTTACAAGGGAACCCCCGTAAGTTTATCAGCTGATGTCTCTGCAGAAACTTTGCAGGCCAGAAGGGAGTGGCATGATACATTGAAAGTCCTGAAAGGGAAAAACCTGCAACCTAGGATACTCTACCCAGAAACATTATTATTTAGAGTAGGAGATCCACCTGTTGGTGGGAATGTGAATTGGTGCAGGGACTATGGAAAACGGTATGGAGGGTCCTTAAAAAAGTAAAAATAGCGCTACCATACAATCCAGAAATCCACCTCTGAGCATATATCTGAAAAAGATGAAAACTCTAATTTGAAAAGATACACGCACTCCAATGTTCAGAGCAGCACTATTTATAATAGCCAAGACATGGACACAACCCAGGTGCCTGTCAACAGACAACTGGCTTAAGAAGATGCAGTGTGTGTGTGTGTGTGTGTGTGTGTGTGTAATATTACTCAGCCATAAAAAGAATGAAATATTGCCAGTTGCAGCAAAATGGATGGACCTAGAGACTATCATATTAAGTGAAGCAAGAGAGACAGAGAAAGACAAGTATTATATGGTATCACTTATATGTGCAAAACAAAACTTCACAAATAAGTCTATATGAAAAACAGAAACAGACTCGTTGACATAGAAAACAAACTTACGGTTATCAAAGGGAAAAGGGGAGGGACAGATAAATTAGGAGTATGTGATTAACAGATACAAATTACTATACCTAAAATAGATAAACAAGGATTTGTATTCAATAACTTGAAATAACCTATAATGGAAAATAATGTGCAAAAATGTATATATATATGACTGAAACACTTTGTTGTACAACTGAAAACACAATATTGTAAATCAACATATTTCAATTTAAAAAAAACTTACAAATCAAACTGGTAAAAAAATTTATTTTATGAACCTTTTGTTCTTTTCCTTAAAACTATTGCAATAGAAAGGAAAATTAAAAGAACTACACAAATTCTGGGGGGAAATCTATTTTTAGGGACAATAGATGTTTAGAAAATTAAAAATAGGACAAGATAAGACATCATAGTAAACATATGTATCTCAAGGAAAATGGAGAACGATTTTTGTTAGTGTTATAGTCCAAGGAAATGAAAAACTAAAGCCTACTTCTTGGTAAATCAGTTACTCTTCATAAGGAAATGGTCCTGAAAGACTTAGAACAGGCAGGCCTTCATTCGTGGCAGCCATTCCTAATTACCACAGGCACTTCTTCTTACAGAGCTCAGATCTTCATGGTTCTGGGCAACAGAGGCCCCCGCCATCAGTGGCTGAGAATTTCTACGTGAGATAAAGCTATTAGGTCATTCCTTAACTAAATGCAAGTTTGCAACTTCACACAGTGTGACTGATTGTCCCTATTTTGTATAATTCACCCATACTCTGGAGAAAAGAAAATTTATCTTGTAGAAGTTGATATAAATATGGGTTTTGTGAATGCTGATATTATAATGGACAATAACTTGACTAATTGACTGAAACAAAAGGAATAATAGGATTTTTTTTCTTTGAATGTGTGTTTTTCATTTCAAATCCAGTTGGACAATGGAGCATGGATGTGAATAAATAAGATTCACTTATGCACCTGTGTGTCTTGCCACCCTATTTTTATATTTGCATATAGCATTCATAATACTATACAGCTCCCATAACACACTAAGCAACAAAGCTTAGGTCAACAAGATATAGCTGCTTCTTTATCACACCAAACTGAGGGAATTTCACAAACATGGATCATGAAATTGTTTATTTTTTGCCACAGCAGAAATAAAGAATAGCTGAAGGCGGACAGATGAATTTAGTCACTCTCTAACATTTTCATCACGGGGATCAGATCTTCCAAATGCAAATTTAATGCTAGATCACTCCTAACCTTATCACTAATGAGAATCAGACTATACACATTCTTTTTCCTTGAATGGCATTAGTGATGATGCAAGGAATAATCTAGTCAAAAACTATATTTTTATTGTACCCTTGTGAAAAAAAGTCAAAGAAAAGGTTAATGCTAATAAGCGCTTTTAAGCCCTAGAGAGAACCATCCGTAAAGATAAATAATATGGTCCGTTAATTTGTTTAATAAAATGTATTTGTGAATTAAAGTTCCTTGGTTTGAGTTATTTGCTCTGTACTCTGTTCTCACAGCACCCTACACATAGTCTAGAAAACCTCCTTAATTCATTGGTTAACATATCTTCTGTACAAGACAGTAAGCACCAAAAAGGAAGAGAATATGATGTTTCCTTTTGAAGTTTGAGCACTTTGACTAGTTATGACATGCAGTCAAATTAAAAAAAAAAATTAGTTACATGAAAGATAAAAGAACAGATTTAAGGACAAGTTCTAAGTAGGCAGTCACTTCTGTTGTATTTGTTTTCTCCTTCATCAGGAAAAGCAGAGTGCTTAACCTAGAGAAAGAACCCAATATTTTAAAATATTGCTTAAATAATGATCAAAAATTAATTATGAAAGAATCTGTTATTCATTGGAAGCACAGTGTGCAGAGAATGAATGATCTCAGTTAATGGGAGGTGATTTTGTACCTCCTCTTCCACTGAGTTGTAGAGTTGGATTTTCTTGGGATATTATTAAAATATAAGACACTGCATTTCCTTGTCATAGCAAGATGGATGACTGTAGGATTTACTTGTTGGGCTGTGAAATGACCCACAGCATTAAAGCAGCCCAAGCACTGATTTCTGAAGCGGCCTCATTGCTTTGAATGTAGGGTGTGATGAATCGCTGCTTGATATGTCAGTATTTTTTTCCTAAAATGCTAATCTATAATTCAAAATGCACACATAAACATGCATGTGATCAGAGGGATAATATCAGCAAGAAAGGAGCTGATGAAGAAGGAAAGACAGCCAGTATAAGAAACAGGGCCGACTAGATGACCACAGAGAAATTGCAAGTGGTTTGGAAGTAGTAAAGCAAAATCAAAGAACATAAAAGTAAGCACAATGAATCAAATGATTCACATTAAAAATCCAGCATCCCTCTTTCTAAATGTCCTCAAGTCTAATCTTAGCAAAATTACCAGGTTGGCTTTTCTATAGAGCACCTATTTGAGAGTTAATTGTCAAACTTCATTGTTTATCAGAGAGATGATTGGATTTGTGCAGAAACATAAGAAATGTAATCACCTTCATTTTTGTTATTAGCAGCCTACAGCAAAAAGAACAAAGGAATGTTAGCTAATATTTTTGTTTTTCATTTTAAACAGTGATATCGACTTCAGATATACAAAGCAGAGATAGCATGCTTATTTGTGTATGTAACAAAGTGATAATTTTGGCTTATGAATACCACATATAAATGTATATCTGTAGAAGAGAACATTTGTAATGCATGAGAATATTTGTTGTAATACTTTTAAAAGATATTTTGGGACTGAGCAGGAGCTGTGAACAAAGTCATAGGATATAAGTAGACGGAAAAGTGATAAAAATGATGACCTACAGCAACTAAACAAGAAAGAGTTTTAGAGAACTTATAAGACTCTCTAACTTGGGGTCCAACCAGGAAGCTTGTTAAAAAGGAATGACAGTGTAGTAGAGAAGGTCCTGGACCTTGGGTAAATTTTGGACTGGATGCTAAATCCAGCACGTAGAAATTGTGAGACCATTCACAATTGCTTCATTTGTCCATCTCATGGAATTTAGGTTCAAATAAAATAATATGTAAGTAAGACACATAAACTCTAGGACATATGATAAATGTAGGGTACAGTATATGAATATGGAGTAGTAGTCAAGAATGTGAGTTCTAGGGCCATTCTGTCTCCTTCATCCCCTACCTTCACCATACAAAAGTGAGGAAGCTAGTTAGTGATGAAGTTAGTTAGTCAGTGTCTTAAATTTTCTCATCTGTCATCTTTACATAGATTGTAATCAGTTCAAATAATGATTAAATGAAATGTCATGTAAAGCATTTAGAATAATATCTGGTACAATAAGTATTCAATAAATATTAGTTACTATTATTCATTTTGCTATAGGCTGTTAAAAGCAAAAATGAAGCTGATTATATTTTTTAAGTCTCTGTGCAAATACAAATTTCTCTACAATAAACATGAAGATGTGTGACAATTAGCTTTCAAATGGGACCTCTATAGAAAAGCCAACATAATCATTGAGCTTAGAATTGAGGACATTTAAGGAAGAGTGGCACTGGAGTGCTAATACGGATTATCTGATTCACTGTTCCTTTTGTTCTGGGTAATATGTTTTGTTTGATTCTGATTAAACTTCCAATTCATTTATTATTTTTCTGTTCTGGCTGAAGGAATGTCTAATTGGGAAACATCATGATTGAGTAGTAATTAACTCAGGCAACAAATACTGCAGAGATAATCTCCGATAATATAGATATTGCAGGAAGAAGTTATGATTAGTTCTTGGTTCTGTGTCCAGTCTTGGGTGGGAAACAAAAGAAAAGAAGAGAAGAACAGATGCATACGATGGAGAACTTCAAGGGAGAACCTGCAGCTGAGTCTTTGATCCCTATGTCCCCTACTTGGGAAACAGTTTGTACTCTCAGAACTTCCTGTAATACAGTTATCTTTATGTTCTGAGGGTCTGGAAGAGAGTGTGCTGCTACTGATGTTTTAGCAAAGGGTGGCAAACCAGACAAAAATGGTTGCTGGGCCTTGGGTTTGAGAACCACATACTGGCTATGGGTCTCTCTTTAGGTTTCCACTCTCGACCCTGGAGCTGGTTAAGTCAGAGTCATCACTGCCTTCCATGGTGACAGTCATGCACACATAAACACACACTCTCGTGCATCTGTGCATGGCCACGGCCACATACATTCATGTACTCACCTGTGAACACACAGAGACATGTGGACCTGGAGCTGCTTCAGCAATGAACTATTTCCATAATATGAGACAAAGAAATCAGTTTGTTGATGTTCTATTCTGATACCTTGACACTCACTGACCTGCAAACTAGATGACTTTTTTATTCCAAGAAACCAGTAGTATGTTGGCAAATTTTATGTAAATTATCATGCTCATTGCATTTAAGGTGAACACTCCTCAATTTCCATTTTCTTCTTCACAACCAGTCTCCTACCCACCCCCACCAGTGCTATACATTAGAGTTGCAGGATACCCAGGGGAACAAAAATAAAACACCTTCTCAAGGGAATGTTTTGTAATAATAAGAATCAGTGAGAATCTCAGTCAAGCCATTGAGGTTTAGAGAACAATAAAGGAATTCAATATATTTTTAAAACATCAAAGTGCCAAATAATTTTTTCAAGTTTCCATTTTCTCATGCAGTGTAATCAATGAGCTGTGAAGGACTGATTTATCAGTCTGTCAGCAAGCTTCGCTGTATCACAAACGGGGCAAGTCAGGTAGGGATATAAGTTTCTTACTAAAGTGTTCACATCCTTACATTGAAAAACAAGTATTTTTATATGTCACAGGTATATATTTTGAAAGGAGAATTAAAATAAAACATTACTAAAATATGACATATTAGACCTAGCACTAACCCAGCCCAGGTTTTCTTTTCCTCCCTCCCTCCCTTCCTTCCTTCCTTCCTTCCTTCCTGTTTTTTCCTCCCTTCCTCCCACTCTTTCTTGATAACCAATGTGAAAGAGACAGTATAACGAAAGAGAACATGACAAACATAATCCCTGGAGTCAGATAGTCTTGGATTAAAATCAGTCCAACATTGACTAGTAGTGAGGCCTTGGACAACTCCTCAAACTCTCTAAGCCTTGCTTCCCTACTGGATTATTGTGAAAATTGGATGAGCCCATGCTTACAACCTACTTAGCATCCCACCTGGCACGTGGGAAGCCCTCAGAGCATTTCAGTTTATAATGTTCTCTGGATTAAGAAGCTCACTCAGAGATACCCCAGGATAATATTACATTAACTTTGATATTTCTGTGATCATTATAGTCATGATTAGAATGACTCAAACAATATATTCTTGTGTGAAAAGACACAGATATCAAAGGAAAGGAACATTTTTGAAAAAGTTTACACCTGAAATTTTGTTTTATATTTAGATAAAATCTGACAAGAACAAAGAGCAAAAAGGAACTTTATAAGTTACAAAGAAATGTGAAGCCAAAATTTGGCAGATATTCAGAAAAAATCCCAACATCTAAAGCAAAATCTCTCTTCATGAAGCCTTTGATTTTTTCATCATCCAAACCCAGGATCCTCTGTAATGGAAAAGTTGTGAGGAAGATGTTATATCGAAGCAACTGTCAAGAGAGCTCAAGTGACACATGAGTAATAAGGCCATAAGGAGAGACGTTGCTTGAGCTGTCTACCATTTGGCTGAACTGTTGAAACAGAAGACTGAATATTTCAGGGAGCTGGACAAAGCTTTGACTGCTGACTGATTAATGCTTGCAACTGTTTGCATCACTTGAAGACAATCTACACCCAGGTTTGCATTCCCTGAGAAAGTCATGTGAATTTATATTGATGGCCTTTTCCTCATTCTGTTTTCTTGGCTTTGAGGGATGTTCTCCTTCCACCGTTATGTAAATTCTTCTTCATTTCTCAAATGAAAGTGAAGATGTCCTCTTTCCTATATTACATTCTAAGAGCATATATTCTCGCTGTAGTAAGTAACTCTTTCATCTCTGTCCCAGAGATCCTATACCAATATTTGTTGATCATCTCCAGGAGTGAGAACAGGACAGGAGCTGTTGTCCCCCAAAGCTTAGTTCCCTCACGCTTGATAGTTTACTGAATAAAAGAATCATAGAATGAATGAATGAAGAAATGAATGAGATGTCAGAGGACACAGAATACCAGCTGTGCCCACAATCAAATCCTAGATTCTCTCTCCCACTGTAGGTCCCAGGACACCTATTCCTATGGCTCCCTTTCCTGTAGATGGGATTAGGAGAGTAACGAGATTCCTAACGCTTTTCCAGGAATCTCCTTAACATTTCCTTTATATTCTTTTTAAGAAAAGCTACTGCACTAGACTTATGTTGTCTACAAAAAGAAAATCTCCCAATAAAATGAAACTTGGCCCCTACTAAACACTGCACTTTGTTAAGATTCATGAAGATTTTTAGGAAAGAGCAAGAACGCAGCACTTATAAATAAATAGCCCCTTATGGTCCTTAAAGAAAAACTTGAAATAATTTGATTTAAATTGTAAAAATCACGGTGCCATATTTTCATGTGTTCTGTAACACAGCCTTGATGACAAGCATGAAGTATTTATCAGCCCGAAAATTTGTTCCACACATTTATTGTGTTCCTCAAGAAATTCACATGTAGAAAACTAAATGAACTAAATCGCCACTGTCCTCACACCTGACATCAGAGTAATAAACAAATTACTTGATATGAAACATAAAAACTCTGGAGTAATAACAAGAATATGATTCTTAACTTTTGCCTCTCAGTTGCTTTCTCTAGATCACTGAATTCTGAGGGTCCTTGATCTAAATTCCCTCTGTTTGATTAACAAAATTTAATTAAAAAAAATTTAAAAAGACACTAGAGATCTATGATTTTTAGAGTCTCCCAAACCCTACAGTTATCTAATATTTCTGTATATTTGTAGCTCTTTACATGTGAACTCTTTCTTGCACTCAAAACATATCCTCCCATCTTTGCTTTTAGAGCAACATTGGATTCTGTGTCTGGCTAAGCAGCCATTTCTACTTCAGTGAACAATTTAGCTACCTGTCTTCTCATTGGCAAACATTACCTTTCTTTTCAGCCTATTAACTTTGGTCTAATGCTTCCGAACTCTAGTAATAAAGTTCATTCTGACTGCGTTCTAGGAAGTAAAGGAAATAATTGGCAACTCTTCTTTCTGCCAGTTTTCTGATGAGCTGGAATCTAAGCCAATGGTCTCAGGGCATGCTTTCTTCTCCCTTGTTGGTTCTTTTTCCAGAGCCATTAATTAGCACTCTCTTAGCTCCATGGTCCCCTGAGTTGCTACGTTCTCAACTCTGAAGTTTTTGTAGATCCAAAGTCTTTGGCCATTAAGTAATATACACTGGCTTCAAGAGCTTTTCTCCTTGGTTAAACTCATGTTCTGCTTACAAATTGATGCTAAGGGCAGCTGCTTGATTCATCTCATCAAATATAAATTCAGTATCCAGTATTGCCCTAGTTTCTCTACCTAAATAATTCTGCTTATATCTTCATTGAAAATTAAAGTAGGTTTCCATGATTGGGTCTCATTTTTGTATGTCAATGTTATTAAACATGCTATTAAGTTCAAATCCATTTATTTTCCTTATCAGTTTGCCAATGAAAGACTGAGTTAGTGATTCAATTAACAAACTACTGTTGATAATTAAATAATATTTTGGGAATTTTAAGCTAGATTTTGAAAATGAAATACATTATGATCATCTTGCTAAGAATTTTATTTTTTATTCTTATATTTTATTTTACATATAATTGATTTCAGTGAGCTCTTGGTAAAATGGCTTTGGTTGATTTTCTGTGCTCAACTCAAAACCGTACTAATGAAATGAATCAATGTCCAAAGTATGCTATACAACGTGTTGGTGGAATGGTCCCAGAAATGGAATCAAGAAACTTGGATATCAGCCTTAGTCAATAATACCCTGGGTTCGTTTATTATTAAAATGTATGTGTTTCTGCACCCCAATGTTCATAGCAGCATTATTTACAATTGTAAAGGTATGGAAGCAACGGAGGTGTCCATCAACAGACGAATGGATAAAGAAAGTGCGGCATACACACACACACACACGCACACACACACACACACACACACACATACAATAGAATACTACTCAGCCATAAAAAAGAATGAAATTTTGCCATTTGCAACAACATGGATGAACTTGGAGGGTATTATGCTTAGTGAAGTAAGTCAGACAGAGACATACAAATACTGTATGATATCACCTATGCGTGGAATCTAAAAAATACTACAAACTAGTGAATGTAACAAAAAAAACAGACTCACAGATATAAAGAACAAGTAAGTGGTTACCAGTGGTGAGAGGAAAGGAGGGAGGGGCAAGATAGGGGTAGGGGATTAAGAGGTACAAACTATTATATATAAAATAAGCACATAATACAGCCAATATTTCATAATAATAAATATATTGGAATACTGCCAATATTTTATAATAACTATAAATGGAGAATAACCTTTAAATATTGTGAATCACTATATTGTACACCCATAGCTTATATAATATTGTATATTAACTACACTTCAATAAAAATAAAATAAAATGTACATATTTCAAAGATGAAAAGTCTAGTTTTTTTCAAAGTGTGATGCACCTTCTGGCAAGAGTCCCCAAGACACTTGCAGGTAGGCTGGAAGGTCAGGGTTATTTTTTATGACAGTACTAAAATGCTATTTACTTTCTTCACTCTCATTGTCTCAGGAGTGTACAGAGGAGGCTGTGAGTATAGGAAGACAACATACAGAGGCCGCATAAAGTATGATAATATTATCACTTTGATACCTGAAGGTATACATATTTGAGTTTTGAAAATTTTAATTTCTAACGAAGGAGGAAGAGATCCATGCCTGGGGTGCCACTATGAGGAGCTCCTTCCTCTTCCTTGCTCTACACTGAAACTGAAAATTACAAAACAACAACAACAGTAACAACACAACCACTGGAAGCCTCTGGAAATAGTCCTAAGAGCAAACAGCAAATGAAGAAATATCTATTCATGAAAAACTATGAAAAATTAGTAATAAAATTAGAGTTTGTGGTATTTGAACCAAGACTGCTCCCTGTCTCATCTCTGCCACCTCTCCAGCTCAGGGAGGTTGAAACTCCACTTCAGACTGCTGTAGCCAAAAACACAGGGCACCCTCTCCCCCCAGTTCCCAGCCAGAGGGCTTCCTTTCTGGCATGAGCAGGACTTTAGCATTCCTCATCCTGCCCACAGGTGCCTGATGCTCGAATCATCATCATAAGTTCCACATGATTGAAAAGAAAAGGTGAAGAGCCCCTTCTTCTACCCAAACGCCACTCATGGAATGGAGGCTCCACCTTGGACACAGTACCACTGAGAATACTAGGACCCGGCTAGCTCTTCCCCTGGCTACTGAGGAAGTGGTTCCTTAGCAGGAGAGGCAAGGTGAGAGGACCTCAGTCTTCTGCATCCCCATCCTATCACTCAGCTCCTGAGTAGGAGTGTCACTAAGAGAGAAGCTTGCAATTATTCCCACTCCCAGCTTCAGAAACTGGCTCAGAGGTTTTATATCAGGGAGAAATAAGCCTCAAAATAGATAGTTCTCAATCTCTTCCCAAAGGAACTGACTTCATTTGCAACAGATTGTGGAGAGGTTTAAACTCCATTCAACAACAGTGGAGGTTGTGTTGAAAAGCAAATGTGGATCTAATGAATTTATAGCCTAAACTGTCGGTTGACTAGTTTGCAGGAGAATCAAGGAAGAAGACAGATTGGAGGAGTGTTCCTGGTATCAGAACAAATAACACTGAAGTTTGAAGCTATTCCTTTGAAGGGTCATAATTTGATTGGATTTATGTAGAGAGGAATTTATGCTCCAACAATTTATTAATGTTGAAAATAATAGCAATCTCAGGCAATTAGTGAATTTTAACAACTGGGTGTATTCAGGGAAGCTAGAGAGATTTATCATTACCACTATTTTCCCAGGATGACAACGTGCAGACCATAAGCTGCAACTCCCTGAGGAGCAGTATCACAGACTTAATTAAGACTGTGGGGGTGAGGTGGGCAATCAACCTTACTAAGAGCATCCAGCCAGTCACTAAACAAATAAACAAGTAAATAATAATAATAAACCTAGCACATATATACCCTACCAAATGTGAAATAGATAGCTAGTGGGAAGCAGCCGCATAACACAGGGGGATCAGCTTGGTGCTTTGTGTCCACCTAGAGGGGTGGGCTAGGGAGGGTGGGAGGGAGACACAAGAGGGAGGGGATATGGAGATATATGTATACATATAGCTGATTCACTTTGTGATACAGCAGTAACTAACACACCATTGTAAAGCAATTATACTCCAATAAAGATGTTAAAAACAAAAAATAATAATAATAAACCTAGCGATGGGGTGAGACCAGTATCCAGAGTTATTATTATATGTTATTGAAAATGCCCAGTTTATAGCAAACAACTTTAGGGATATGGAAGAACAGGAAAAGCCTTGGGGAAATGTAGGACACCACCAAGTACACTAATATTTACATAATTGGAGCTCCAGAGGGAGAAGAGAGAAAGAAAGGAGAAAAAAAAAGTTATTCAAAAACTAATGGCTGAAAGCTTCCCAGATTTATTGAAAAACAGTAACGTACAAGTCCAGTAGGCTCGATGAACTTCAAGGAGGATAACAAAGAGACCTCAAAACGTACACATCATAGTAAGATTGATGAAACTCAATGATGAGGAGAAAATATTTAAAGTAACAAGAGAAAAATGATTCTTCACTAACAAGGGAACTCCAATATGATTAACAGCTGACTTCTCAGCAGATATGATGGAAACCAGAAGGCAGTGGGATAACATATTGAAATTGTTCAAATGGGGAAAACAGAAACAAAAACAAAACAAAACAACAACCTGTCAAACAAGAATTCTATATTCATCAATATTATCTTTCAAAGATGAAGGCCAAATAAAGATTTCCTCAGATACAAAAATTTTAAAAAATGAGAGAATTTGCTCCCAGCAGACTTACCTTACAAGAAAAACTACAGAGATTTCTTCAGTCTAAAAGCAAGTGACTGCAGAAGAGAATTTCAATCTACATGAACAAACAACAAAGAACACTGGTAAAGGTAATTATGTAATTATAAAAGACACTATAAATACATATTTTCTCCTTTCTTCTCTTAACTTATTTAAAAATAATTGTATAAAATTATATGTACATAATGTGTTGTGCTGTTGGGTCTAAACATATAGAAATGTAACATATGTGTAATACATTTGTCAATAATGGCACAAAGTAGATGGGTAGGAGCAAAGCTGTGATGGGCTAAGGAAATAATGACAGATGGCAAAGTAATAGTTATAATAATGTGCTGTTGGGTTTTTAACAGCAATAGATGTAATATTTACAAAAATAATACCACAAAAGGGGAAAAGGGCACTAGAGCTATATAGGAGTAACATTTCTATAAATAACTGAAATTAAACTAGTATAAATCTGAAACTGATTCTTATAAGTTAAGATGTATTTTGTAAACCCTAGAACAATGACTAAAACTATATACTCAAAAATATAGTGAAATATATGAAAAGATTCTCTACATTACTAGTCATCAGTGAAATACAAAACAAAACAAAAAAAAACCCACATGAGATATGGCTTCATGCATAATGGATGTCTGGATTCAAAAAGTGAGATCAAAACAAGTGTTGTGGGAGATCAGCTGGGTGCTCTGTGACCACCTAGAGGGGTGGGATAGGGAGGGAGGGAGGGAGACGCAAGAGGGAGGGGATATGGGGATATATGTATATGTATAGCTGATTCACTCTGCTATACAGCAGAAACTAACACAACAATGTAAAGCAATTATACTCCAATAAAGATGTTTAAAAAAAAAAAGTGTTGCTGAGGACCTGGAGAAATCAGACTTCATACACTGCTGGTGGGAGTGTACAGTGGTGCAGCAAGCTTTGCAAAACAATCTGGCAGTTCCTCAAATGATAGAGTTTCCATTTAACCCAAAAATTCTACTCCTAGGTATGAAATGAAAACATAATACCCACACAAAAGCTTGTTGATGCATGTTTATAGCAGCATTACTCATAAAAGCCAAAAGGTAGAAACACCCTAAATACCTATCACCAGACAAATGGATATATTAATTGACCATAGAAAGAACTGATGTAATAATACATACTACAACATGAATGAACTTCAATAATAATATGCTAAGTGAAAGAAGCTAGTCACAAAAGACCATATACTATATGATTCAATTCATGTTGAAGTCCAGGATAGGGAAATCTATCCATATAGACACCAAATAGCCTAGTGGTCGCTTAGGGCTGGGGCTACTGTTGGTGATGGTGAAGGGACAGAAGCGCAGTAGTGAGAGATTATGGGATTTCTCTTTGAGATGATGAAAATCTTCTAAAATTGACTGCAGTGATGGATTTCCATATTTGTGAATAAATTAAAAAACACTGAATTTTACATTTCAAATTTTTTCATTGCTCAAAGAGATCCTGTGGACAAAAAGTTCGAGAACTGCTGATCTAAACTATTGTGAACCTTGTAAAACTTGGCTTCAAGCATTTAGGCCAGCCATTGTTAGAAGCACAAAACAATGACAATTAATAGATGTTATTTTCCAAGGTGGAGTTTCAAGTCTTCTCCTTTTAAAATTTTTCAGTAAATACTGATCAGCCGTCAATAGAATTGAGAGTCACTTTTTGGCACCAGGTCTGCCCTCAACATATTTTTCTGATTTGAAGAAAAGACTTGTCTTCTCTGAATCTCAGTTTCCTCTTAAACAATAAAAGAGCTGAATTCAAAGTCCTCTCATACCCCTTCTAGCTGGCAAGTGCTCAAGAAATTATTGCTTTTAATTGACATACACTTTGACAATTAATATCTCTAGATTTTCCCTCAACCTCTTGTAACACACACAGATCTAATGATACTAACTTCTTTGTTCTATGATTTACTCTTTAATTATACTTCACTGATCCCAACTTTAATTCACATAATGAAGACAGAATTTCTAGCTCTATATCTAACAAATTAGTTTAGAATATATTTAAGTAAAAACGTCATGGTAATCACAACTAAAATCTAATTTCTGTCACTGAAGAAGGAAATATTCATATTCATTCAGAAAATAGTAGCTCATTCAGTGCTTTAGCTGTGGGTGTCATATTAGGTCCTTGACAAATCCAGTGTAGGAACTTGCCTTCTATGCATGTAAAATTAAACGCCTTATAATTAAAATAAAGTAGAACAGGGTATAAATATAGGACTAATGTTGGAAAGGTTATGATAGAAGTGTTTCCCACTTACTTGATGCTCATTTACATGTGTTCATGATTTGAAATGTGTTCATGAAAACATACCATTTATTCACAGCAACAACTTTTTAAAGTAGGCATAAAAAATGCTCCATTGGGCTTCCCTGGTGGTGCAGTGGTTGAGAGTCGGCCTGCCGATGCAGGGGACACGGGTTCGTGCCCCGGTCCGGGAAGATCCCACATGCCGCGGAGTGGCTGGGCCCGTGGGCCATGGCCGCTGAGCCTGCGCATCCGGAGCCTGTGCTCCGCAACGGGAGAGGCCACAACAGTGAGAGGCCCGCGTACCGCAAAAAAAAAAAAAAAAAAAAAAAAAATGCTCCATTATCCATTACCTATAATGGAGGTTATCAAGATTAAAGAAGTAACCTATGATGGCATGGACAATAGCTGAATTGGAAATAGCCCTAAATTTCCTGAAAACAAGTTTTATACACTATAGCCATTTTTGCTGCTAAAATCTAAATTTTAATATATAGTGTACGTCTGAAATTATAGCTAGTAGAGACTCTTCCATCAAGAAGCTTAGATGCTAGATTAACAGACATAAGATAATGTTGGCTCACTGAAGATGCTTTAAATCTATAAGCATCGTTTAGCAAACTGGCTTAGTTTATATTTATTCTCATATTAATTACCAAACTTTCAAAGTTTTAGGTAGAGTCATTTTATTTTGGTTAGTGTTGTAAATAAAAGATAATAAGTCTGGGTGAATTATACCCACATTGATGTTTCAAGATATTTTCTAGATTTAACATTTTTTGGTAACATGGCAATACTAATCATGAAAATGTAATATAGCACAGTTAATTAAGTGGCACCAGAACTGTCAAAAACATTTGGGAAAACACTGAATTTCAGTGTAGAAGCTAATATGTATTAACATTTTAAAGACTTCAATATATCCTCATTTTAATAAATTATTTATTTACTTCATGGTTACAAGACCTAGCATGATCTGGTCCCTGCTTGCTTGCCAGTCTCCCCCTTGCTAAAGTAGTAAGCTTGTTACACATGGGACTCTTGCTGCCTCACTTCTGGCCACAACACCAGAGGCCAAGTATATCCACATCTTGAAGTGAGAAGATGCAAGACCATCCACGTGGGACCTGTCCAGAGCCTGGTTTTTGTCAGCCTAATCTCAGCATCAGTAATCATAGAGGAAAACTGAAGTTCTTCTCTGAAAGGATTACTGGAGTGTTGAAAGGTCCACCACACTCCCCAATGAGGGAGAGGAGTTAGGTGCTTTGATTCCCCACTTGCACTTTTTAAGCCATCCTGTAACTTCATGCCTTGAGCTTCACACCAGTCTTTGGATTTGGAAGATCCTAGCTCATAAACTGTTTTTATATGCACAGTAAACTCCTACCAAATGCTATTTATTGATTTGGTGATTTTGATATTTCTGGATTATTGACAGTGGAAAAAACACATATCAAAAAGAGATGTCGAAATCTTTCCTTCCTATTTAGTAGTGACTAAGATATGAACTGTCCTAAACACTCAATTTCTTTAATGAATAACTCTTACCTCCATGATATTTCTTGCCCTAGAACTGTGAATATGCCCAACGTGCCCTATAATGGTACCTCTTTTGGAGAGGTGAGAAATGGTTCCTTTAATTTGATCGGTAAAGCTGAATTTTAGGACTTTATCCCTGGCTTCATAAACCCTTCAGGAAATCTGATAGGAACTTTGATATAACAGTACAGCCTGACTCCAGTAAATCCAGTCCTCAAAGGAAAGAGTATGATAAAACTCTAAAAAGAGATACTGCCTTTTCCAGGCCTATTTGGCTTTTAGATCAAAGATAAAACTCAAACAGACTTTTAGTGTAAAACCGTTTCCATAATCCTGCCCACTAGCTTGATTTTAAAACATAGTAATTGGTTTGTCATAGAGCAAACCAAAATAGCACATCACCTTATTAAACTGGTGGTAATCAGCTGGGTGACATTCTATTTAGTTTTCTAAATTATGCCTGGCAATGCTAGCTCAGATTTTTATATAATTATGCAAGCTGACATCTAATTCTGCAACAGGAAATCAGAAAAATTGGCTAAACTTTATGTTTTGTAATTTATTACCAGTATGAGTTGAGGCGAATTTATATCCCATCTGAGTGTTAGTTTTCTTTTGTGTATACTGTGAAAATATGACTATCCTAAAACAGGGCTTCTCATCCTTGGCACTCCTGGCACTTTAGGCCAGATAATTCTTGATTGTGGGGAGCTGACTTGTGCACTGTAACGTGATTAGCAGCATCCCTAGCCTCTACCCACTAAATGCCACTAGCATTTCCCACTGCTATGACAATGAAAAATGTCTCCAGACATTGCCAAATGTCTTCAGGGGGGCAAAATTGCCCATGGTTGAGAATTACTATTCCAAAGGGTTGTTAAGAGTGCTTGTACAATGTGTCTCCTTACCAATGAGAGTCTATTATGTATTTGGTCCTGAGACAGCACTGGTGAGCATACACAGACAGACGTCCACCATGATGAGACTTACAGCCCAGGGAATCAAAGTTGATAATTAAAACATACCTATCCCACCCATATCTGGCATATAGTACACAGTCAATAAGAATTTGCTAAAGCTTTTAGGTTTTCTGTTAGTAAAGAAATACACCTAGCATTTATAACGTTAGTGATTCACTGGAAAGAAAAAGAATGAATTATATTTAACATACTATTTTGATACCTAACGTTATATAAAGCCCAGTATCAAATATAAAACGAGGATACATGGAATAAGTGAAGAAAATCCTCTTCCCATCTTCAGGTAGAGTATCATCTCCTAGGGCACTAGACTAAATATACAAGTATTTCTAATTCAGGGTAGAATGTGGTAAGTGCCACACACAATCTTTAATCAAAGTGCCAAGAGAGTTCAAAGGTAGAAAAACTGACATCTAGTTAGAGCGAACAGAAAATGAAAACTACAATTTCAGAGAGCTTTTACGGAACTGTATTTCAGAGTTGCAAAATGATCATGCTCTCTTTTTGTTGTTTGGTTTAAGGCCTTTCACGTTACACAAATTGCAGGGTGAGTGCCTTTGAATCTTTTACTGTTTCAAATCTAAAATAATGAACTAAAGGCTATTTCAAAACATGAAATAGGCTAACTTGAAATAGTTCACGTCATTTAAATGTGTTCTATTTTTCTGATACTGGAGGACAATTTACAAAATGAAGTAGCTATAGGTCAAATTTCTAGAAGAGACAGATTTTTTTTCCTTTTACCTAGCATCTTTTTATAGAACCACCTCTACCCCCCTCTAAACCCATGTGGTTTAGATGGAGCTAATTTTACTCTAGGGTTCAACTGTTAGACATATAATCCCAACCTGGCCCATTGGACTATTCCACCCTCCTGATCTTGGTATTTGAGCTTAGCAGAACATTTAAGCCCCAAGAGAGATCTAATTGGAGTTGAGCCCATGAAATTTGCTAGAAGTTTGGGGGGACACTGGTCTCTTTTCCTTAGAGCTTGCATATGTCTAAAGAGTTTTTCTGGGAATAAAAAGCCAACAGAGTGGAAAGCACAGGCAAGAACCAGAGATAAAAGCCTGTTGATGATACACGATGATACAGATCATGGATTTGGTATTGCCTGAATGGGAGTTATTCCTTGAACTGTCTAGTTATATGAAACAAACAATTCTCATTTTGGTTTGAGTTTGGTTTCTGTAGTTTGCAATACAAAGAGTTACAATTAGTAAATATCCTCATTATGCTAAACATTCACTTAAATAGGTCACTTTTCACCATAATATGTCATGATTTTGATGAGACTCTAAATTAAAAAAAATTAGAGTGAATAATATCTCACACTCAGTAAATCTTGACTGAAAGAACAAATGCACATTGTGGATAAAAGAAGAATGAAAATTAAATAAGTCAAGCAACAGGCTTCTGAAACACTATAAATCATAACAGAAATTCTTGAAACCACAAACCCCAAAGTACCATACAATAGGAGAATTGTGGATATGTGTTTCCTCTGGTGTGCTCGTTTTTGACTGCACAGTTCAGTTAACAAATTTACATGATATTTTCTACATCCTGCATGATAATGACAATGACACTTGAACCCATATGGGCACATCAGTTCTTTCTCAGCTTTTCTCACTTAACGTTCTTCACAGGAAAAAGAATCCTAAGCTTTTTCGGAACTGATTTATCATCCTTTCTTACATGTCAATAGGTTATCCTTGCTGAAATAGATCTTTCGATTGTTCTTTGCATTTGAATCCAAATTAAGTCAAATAGCTTCTTCTGGTGATAGGCTGCTTACAACTTTGCTACAAGTCTGCAAAACACAGATGATATATTCAATGTTTTGGAGACAGCTCTATTTCTACATGCTGACATTACATAGTAAAAGGCCAAGAAATAGCCAGAAAAGGATGTCAAATATCACCCTGTCCTATCTCGGTGGAATAGATTCCATTCTAATGACAACAGATCAGTCATTTGTTTTCCGAGTTTTATGCTGGGGGATGTGGCAAGATAGGAGGCTATAAAAATTGCATAACACGTTGTCCCAGTCTTCAAAAAAGTTAAAAGTTACCGGAAGAGCAGGATTTTAAAGATGATTCGCCAGTAGAATTACCTGCAGTTAATTAATTGCAGTTTGTTAATGCTGTGTCTCGAAGCTAGTAGCTGATGAGCATATTAAACAACAGAGAAACTGTCCTTCTCAAGCCTGGGAAGGAATAATGGAAAATTTCTACACGTTGGCATTGAAAACGCTGCAATATAGTCTGGCTAATTGAAGAATATAGAATGACACTTCTGTTTTGTTTTGTTTTGTTTTGTTTTTCCCTTTCTCTCTTCTTTTCTGACATCATTCTATTCATTTCTTTGGGTATCCAATGCACTTATGAAGCAGCTAAGCATTTGCAGTGTGCCGGGAACTGTGATAGGCTCTGGAGATGGAAGCAAGAATAAGGCCAGGGACTTGTGCTCAAGAGCAATAGTTTGACTGGTACAACCACCAGAGAGACAAGTAATTATACTGCCAAGTGTTACAGGCTCCCACAGAGGAGTATACCAAACTATCATGGCAGCACCAAAGACAGAGTGATCAGTTTCACAGAAGATGGGGTCGTGGCGCACAGTGAGAAGTGCTGAGAAAGACTGCAGGCCACAATTTATATCAGGCCCTGAAGTCTTGAAAAATGCTCAGTGTGAATCATAACAGAAGTTCAGAAAAAGGGTAAGTCACGGCCCGCTTACATGGGTAAGATGGCATTTGAGCCAGCCTTTAAAGGAGGACAGGAATATAGGTCTGTAGAGATAGGATAAGAGGCATTTCAGGCAAGGAATTCAAAAGAGAGTCGGGAAAGGACAGAACCTTTATAAGACGTAGCAAAACTTTCCGTTTGGCTGGGACCCAGACTTTGTGAAGTGTGGCGGCAAAAGTTCAGGGTGCACAAAGGGTGCACTGGGGCCAGTCTGTGAAGAACATTCGATGTCTTTTGATGGAGTTCTCAAGGGTCAAAGGGAGCCATAGAAAATTTGTAAGACGTAGAGAGATATGCCCAGAGGTATGTTTTATATAGATCACCTCAGCAACCTTTGGAAGGAACGAAGAAAAGGAAGGAACTGGGATGGGAAGACAAGCTAGCTGCAAGCTCCAGGAAGAGCTGATGAGAGCATGGGCTGGAGTGATGGGGATGAAAGGAAGGTCCCATGAAGGGGACATGATGGCGGGAGCCTGCACGTGTGGAATGACTGCACCCTGCAGGGATGGAGAGAGCTCTAACGTTTCTAATGTTGGCAAATGAGTGGATGATTTTGTGCTTAGGAGAGATGGCGCACCATGAGGCAAGCATGTTTGCGGTAGGACAAGCAGAACAATAGTTTGTGGCGCTCTACTAACATGATGAGCACAAAGGGACTCCATGACATACATCCAGATTCATTTGATATCTCAGATAATTTGGTCTGAAAGCCCCAGGGCTGATTTCCTTAATCATCTGTCATCTGTTTTACAAGAGCATCTGCGTGTACCACCTTAGTTTTCAGATTATTTCAGACAACACCGCTCACTCATCTCATACTCTTAATCACTTAAGTTGGTTTAGACTAGATTTCAGAGTCCACCAACTTCCCCCAGCCTCTGGCCCCAACCCCTTGCTCTGCATGTTTTGCTCTTCCTCTGTCCTGGAAGTAAAGCCAAGAACAGATCCCTCTGTTTCACACAAGTAAGTTACAACACTCTCTGGTTTCCTGAGTCTCTCAGCTTCTCCTCCGGGAAGTTCATTCATAATTTCTACTGCAACGCTCTCCCAGAAAGGAGTCTGCGGCAAAGAATTTTCTTCATCTGGTAGCTCATGAGGGTGATAAAGGAAGGAAGGGCACCACTCAAAGCGATAATCCACAGACAGTTTCACCACTGAGAATTCCAAGCTCCCTTTCTTAAAGAGCCTCCTAAAGCTTTATGGGGCATTAAGTGGACAGGTAGGTCAGATGCATAAGTCTACTTTTAACCATTTCAGGCTATAGGGAAAATGGAAATTTTTATATTTTCAAAAGGCACCATTTTATTTAATCATTTTTTCTATTTTGTGATCACATATGATTTTACCGTAACTATATGCCTGTTTATTGGTGGGGCTGGCACCCAGGGGCTAAAGGGTAGTGATAAGTACCTATAACATACACACATACATAATATATATGTGTATATATGTATATACAGAAGCGTGTATACCTATCTCCCACAGAATATTACTTGGAACATCATAAGAATTCAATAAATATTAGCAATGAAGTTAATGCTTCCTAGGATCAATTCTGATCCTAGAAAACACAACAGAATTATGTTAATATTGAAAATGATATGTTGCTAGGATTACCGGACACTTTTTCCCTATCTCACTATACATGCTCAGTCCTCGTTTCATCCAAGTGAGCACAGAGACCAGAAGCCAAGTGTCCAAATTACACAGTTTCGACAGTCTTTCAGTCTGTTATTTTATTTTAGATAGTGTGATGTCTGTCTCTCAGTTGCTGAACTCTCAAAATTCAAGACAGATTGTCAGACTCCTGGAAGACTGGCTGGCTTGCAGTCTAATACCAGTTATTTTATGAAGTGAAGCTCTTCTTAAAGTTGAAGAAGTCAACCCAAGTAAAGGAAGTGACAATGCCTTCCAAAAAACGCTTGAGAGCCCACAGCCTACCTGAGTACATTTTTCAAAACTCAGACAAAATCTATACTCTTCCCTGCTCCCAACCTCCTCAATAGGAAGATTTAATCTTATTTGATGACCAGATAGTATTTATGGCCCCCTGAAGAAGAATACAGAATTTCTCCTCAAAGTCACGGCTGCTTGTGTGTAGTCACCTTAGGTGTGAAAAGTCATTAATCCACCCAATACTTAAATGAATAAGGATCATGCCTGAGACCAAAAATACCTACATTATTTCAGCCACTTAACTACAAAAGTGTTTGAAAAAACTATTCCAGAGCATGAGTTTTCATTGCCTACTCATCTACCCACAAAGTGAGAAGCAATTTGTTGACACATTTGTTATCATATACAGAAGACATTTTTATGAGCTGAACAGGCTATTGTACGACGTAGACCTTTGTAACACATTTCTGTTTGTATTTTAAGTATCAAAATGTTGTTTAGTTATCCTAGGTGATCAAACAACCTTAGATTTTATGTCTCGTTGTGATATATTTTTTGACAGATCTGTAAGATATTTGATGTTGAGTCTTTGGTCAGAAACACAAGTCCCAAAGTTAATTCTTTTCCTTTGGGCAATGAAATCATTTTAAGTGTGTAGCCAAGGAATTAACTATATAAAAATAAGAGAAATTCTACCCTGAAATATAAATATAGCTGGGTGGTCACAGAGACACATCAGAAAATTCAAAGACCTGATGAAGATGAAAAATATATTCCATCCACTGGACTTTTTATTCAGTTGAATAAACAACATACCAAGCTTATAAAATGCCCATGGACTGAAAGTACCTATGTGAAATATATAGAGAACATAAAAGAGGAAAAAGCAAAAGAAATGTATTTTGAGATATGCACTTAGCTACAGGTGATAAACAAATTAAAAGTATCCTGTACAAGAAAATACTATATATATTAAACGCATTTAGATGTGACAGAAATTACTCTCAATGGCATTATGCAGTCTATATGAGAGTACAATACTACAAAACGTTTCAGACCTTGAATTACACTCATTGACACTAAAGCTGTAATTGCCTGCTCTGCTGTGGAAGACTGGAGGGAGAAGCAGGTGAACAGATGGACAGCATTTCTTTTCTATGCTGCACTGGCTGCTGTTCAGTGAATGGCAGCACGCTAATAAAGTGCTCAGAGGACTTCTGTCTCCATCTGCTCTTAATAAAAATAAACGTGGCTCTGAAGCTAGCATGTGCTTTTGGAGTTCTTGTGTGGAACCCTTCAATGACGCTTGAGGAAGTGGATGGGTTGCTCTAAGATGACTGCTTACAGGTTGCGACAGCCCTACCACCCCATGGCCCTTGTCTCCCTTTCCCAAGTCCCTGAGCAGCGCGCCCTGTTTCCTGGCTATTTGTCATGAGAAATTATCATGCTTGGGCAACCTTAATAGCCTCTTAGCCCCATTATTCCATGGCAAGTAATGAAATTAGATGAGTGCTGCTCAGTTTAGTGAGCAGGGACTTTATGATGCTCTTATGTTTGGGGAAATAAATGTTTATGAAACTCCGCTGACAGTCCACGAGTGTGCAGCAAATTTCATTAACAGTCTGCATCTTTTGCCTCCATTGCTAGGTTTTGATTGCAGTCTCCTTGCCATGTCCCCAACCCTGGCAGAAACTAAACACAGAGAGAAAGACAGAAACTGCAATTCCCCCATTACAACGTCAGACATTTAAAGGCAGGGGATACGGATCGCCTTCTTCAGAGCAAAGTTTGGTATTGTCATCGTGCAGGGCATTGAGGTCCCACTAAATTTTACCCAGCTAGAGAGGGAATAAAAGCATTTCTCCAAAATAAAATGATGAAAGTCCTTGTGGTAGAATATTTTGGGCAATTTCTGTTTTAGAGTTGCTGCTTTTAAATGGTCTGTCTCCCAGGAATCATTGTTGAAGGTTAATGAAGAATTGCAAAGATGCTTTAAATGTGGGTCCAAAGGTAGACACTTCCCCTGTTCAGTGTGGATAATAATCCTTCAATTAGCATTTATCTCTTCCCACTCTGGAGGAAAAGTGATGAATTAGCATAAAAGCAGAATAAATGGATACACATTACAAGAAGCTAGTTCTGAACTCAATATTTGGAAGAAATTTCCACTATTTGGATTTTGTAAAAGATATATGAGCTGGTCAGTTTCCTTCATTAGGAGAAAGCCAACATAGAGTCACTGTTCACTTGAAGTTATAAAGGGTGCATGTTTTCTGTAGGCCTTCCAACACAAGATTGTTTGAATTTAGTATTAAAATATATATTCCTATTACTCAGCCATAAAAAAGAACAAAATGCCATTTGCAGCAACATGGAGGGACCTAGAGATTATCATACTAAGTGAGATAAGTCAGACAGAGAAAGACAAATGTCATATGATATCACTCATATGTGGAGCCTAATTAAAAATGATACAAATGAACTTATTTACAAAACAGAAACAGACTTACAGATATCAAAAACAAACATGGATACCAAAGGGGAAATGTGGCAGGGAGGGATAAATCAGGAGCTTGGGATGAACACAAACACAATACTGTATATGATAGATAACCAACAAGGACTAGCAGAGGGAACTGTACTCAATATTCTGTGATAACTTATATGAGAAAAGAATCTGAAAAAGAATGAGTATATGTACAACTGAATCACTTTGTTGTACACCTAAAAGTAACACAACATTGTAAACCAACTATACTCCAATAAAATTTAAAAAAAAAAAAATATATATATATATATATATATATATATATATATATATATCCCTCTCTTTTCCCCTCACACACACACACACACACACACACACACACACACACACAGAGTAGTGTGGATTGATGAGCTCTTAAAACTGGAATGTGGTAAAGGCAAAGTGAATCAGCAGGGCCAGGTATGTTTCTTTAATCTGGAAAGGTTTTGATTCCAAGCTTGGACTCAAATTTCATTCAGCGGTCAGGGAATAACAAGTGGCCCTTCTGTGATTAGGGGTCTAATATGGCCCTCTTTGTCCATTCATGCAGTAAGAATGTATTGAGACCCACTATGTGTGATGCACTGGGATAGGTATTGGATATACAGATGTAAAAATAACTCCATCTATCACTTTATCTATCTATGTACCTATATATCTATCATCTATTTACTTATGTCTCTATATGTCCAATTCTCTATGATCTTTCTATGGTCTAATTATATCTATGTCCACATTATCTATTCTTATGTGCATCTAAGTACACATGGCTAGAGCTACAGAATCAGAGACAGGATATAGAAATACAGAGGGCTGCCTTAGTTGCTACTAGTAATCATCTTGATACCTGAGAGAAGTCATGCTAAAGTCAAAGTTAATTTGTTGAAAAGAACAGACCTGAGAAAAATCAAAGAGAAATGGAGCTTGATCTCTGATGGTACTGCACGTAGAGTTCACTCCTCCTTTGCACTTGTGGAATGGTACGTTGTATTAATGTTTAAACCATTGTTAGTGGTGTTTTTGGTGATAAAAACCATTGTTAGTAGTGTTTTTGGTGATAATGGAACAGAAAATTTTATCCTGACATAATTGATGAAGTGTGTAGTAATTTTGGTGGCTGGCTTTCATTTGTTAGCATGGAGAGAGGAAGAAACAAAGGAGAGCTATACAGGAACACTAAATAACATCCTCCCATTTTGATGTGTTGCAGGATGCCCCTTATTGTAGGCACAAGGGAGGGTATTAAGAGACAGAAATTATAGGAAAGCGAGTAGAAAATTGCAGAGTTCCAGTACAAAGTGGTGATTGAGAAGAATTTTAGCAAGAGAGAAAAAGCAACATTTCCCCTTGTTACTAAAAGGGCTTTTTTAAACACACTCTCTTTTTTGTCATCCTTTGTAGGAAAGCAAAAACAGAGAAGATGAGATAGAAAAAAGGGAGGAGAAGGAGAAAGAAAGATAGAGGGAACCAATGGCCATTCTTGGACGTAGACAGGGACCCCTGAAGCCTCTGTATTCTGACCTTCCACACAACCTACATTCCCTTAATCACTTGGCGGCTGTGTATCCCCAGCGCCAATCCCAGGAACTCTCAACACCCCCGGAGAGAGGCCTGGTATTAGATGCTGAGGAAGAAGGGTTGTTGTTACACACAGGGCCGGGTTTGCACATCAACTTTACCCCAGTGGGAACCCAGATCCATAGGCTCTATGCATCCTTGTAGGGAGGTAAGGAAACTCACTTGCTTTTCAAAATAAACTGGTCATATTACATTATACCCTGCATTTCTAGCACAAAGAAAACAAAACTTGTTTAATTTTTGCTTTAGTATTACCTGCGCTACTGGATCATTCTACTGGTATGTATGTGTGCTGGTTTCATACACTGAGACCAATATATATAAGTCCATATTTTACAGGATTACAAATCAGATATGTGCATTTGACATGCTTTTCAAATATAGACTAATTTCTTCTTCAAAGAATGTAATAATCAACAAGCTACTATATCGTATACAAGTGTTTAAAAAGGAGAGAGGAATTAAGATCAATTTTTTCATATCTCAAATATATCTTGAGCAGGTCACAAAATCTTGCAAAATTTGAGAATCTCCACTCACAAAACAGGGATAATACTAACTCCCTCCAGAAATAAAAGAAGTAATGACAAGAAGTAATGACACATGACTGAAATATATTTTGCAAAAACATACTACAGTACTTAAAAGCTAGGGTTTGGAGTCAGACGAACCAAGTCACAAGGTAGAATAACTAGTAATTTATATAGTATCCCTAGGCTAGTTTCTTCATCCCCAAAAGTAAGTCAATATTACCTAAATTGTAGAATTACTGTGACGATTCGAAGAGGCAAATACTAAAAATGCCTAGTAATAGTGCCAACTTATAATAAAAGCTTGACGAATGGCCACAATCACGGATGGGATTCTCCAAGCTCTCTCCTTGCTTTCAGTTAACTTTCATAATGCCTGAACCAAAGGCTGGAAATAACTGGGAAAAAATCAATCCCCAGAACATGTAGGATAACACTTTTCCTAAAGCTTGGATATATGCAAGTTGAAACAGCTGAGATAGCAAAGCTCAGAAATTGAAAATAAATTCTTGGCAGGCTTGGTGTTAGAACCTAATTATAAGTTCTCAATATGGCACCAAGGCCTGGAAGGAAGATGAGAAAAGGAAGTTCTGTGTGTGCTTGATAGCAGACTTCCACCCTGAAATCCCCCCACCATCCCAAAGCTGGTATTTATTTGTAAATAGTTAACTAGTAGTGTATAGGAAAAGTATAATCCCTACAAAGTTTTGTATTTCAAAAATCACCCAGTTTTGAAAAATCCTGCAAATGTGACGTATTGATTATTTCCCATTATACTACCAAATAAATACTAAAGTCTAATACTTAATGAATATTCTTTGGAGTTAATACAGATTTGTTCTCATTTGCTGATTACAATGGTTGAATCATATATGAGGCTGTTTACCCTGAGTCCATAGGAGTGATCTGAAACATTAGATCATTAGGATGAAGACACATTTAGAAACACGCGTTATATTTCCTAAATAGAGGCTTCTTCAAGAAATATCTGGCTGTGAATCCAGAACAAATTAGAGAAGATTGCATTTATAAAGATGGCTAAGGAAATACATTTCTCATTTATTTATTTGATATCATTTGTTGACTTAAAACAAATAGATATTTCTCCAGCAAAGATGGGTTTATTCAGGATTAGCAAAGAATTGCTATCTGAGGTCTGCAACTATGGCCAGCCACGTGCAAATTCCTTGCACAGCAAGAGAAGGAGAATGCTTTTACAGAGGGGAAAAGGAAGTCGGGAGGGGGATAGTAAACAAAGAGTTCATAGCTTTTCATTGGCTGAGTCCTGGCCAGGAAAGAGGAGTCTTCCTTCTTCCTGTAGTGCATGAGAGTTCTCCCTTCTGGTCTTCCAACTCTATTTAATTTTGGTCTCTCTTTCTTAATTTTTTACATATTGGTAGATACTACAGGTTAATATTTAAGAATATTGACCTGGAACCCTTAAAAGACATGCGCTAAAACCCCAGCTTTGTCTTGTGCTGGCTGAGTAAACTAGGCAAGTTATTTAACCTATGAATCTCAGATTTCTCATCTATAAAATAAGGACAGTAAAACCCACATCATAGGGTTATTGTGAATATCAAATTGCATGATGTAAGTCATGTGCTCAGCATGGTACTGGTATAGAGAAACCACTTAATAAATGATCATTACAATTCCTATTACCTCTTGCCAAAGAAAAATATTCTTTTTCAGGCTTGGCTTTAAAAAAAAAAAAATATACATATATAAATAATTCAGAACCATAAGACCGTTTCTCTCCTTTACTATTTCATAAAACATTGTAAACTTTCTGACTACCTGAGAGAATTTGAAGGTAAATGTTTGCCTTTAGATCAGCGCAAAATAAGTGAACAAAGATTGAAAATTAAGCACATCAATGAATATTCAGATCTGAAAGACTGAATGTGGAAGGGGAGTACAGATAGAAGGACAGTCTTTTCCACTTTTAGATAAATGAGACTGAGAAATCACATCTAGAGATGGTATGAGGACAATGTGTATAGGACAAAATTACTAATTGAGATAAAATGACAATACTTGCAGTTTAAAACTTCCTCCTAAGCACAGAGGGCTAAATCCATATGGATATCTCCTCTTACTCTAGCTGAAGAAGACCCTTTCTCTCTTTAAACAAGAATTGACCAGTTATCTACTGTGGGGAGCCACAAAGGGCACAGACCTCATTAATTTCTAAAGATCCTGCCTGGTTTGAGGCAGAAGACCTATCTAACAACATTGTCTCTGGAAAAATTAATTCACTCTGAACAAAGAAAGTTTGAACAAATAGTATAAATGAGTCCACTTCAATATATGTTAAGAGAACCCCACAGGAGTGAATATGTCCTTCTGTAAGAAGTTTAGATAATATAATTTAGGGTGCATGTGACTGAGACATGACCCATGGAGGAACTGTCATGTATGTGTGAAACTAATGTGAACAAATTCACTCCAGGCAATGAAAGGATGGCAAATGTATAGAGGGACCCTAGATTCTGGGTGACTGGGACCTGCAGCTTTGAGAGGGCAATTTAACACACATACCCATACTCTATAGATTTTCTCTTGAGGTTCTGAGCACTGAGAAGCTTTGCAAGGTAAAGATCTCAAAGAGCCTTAGCCGCAAGTCCTCAGGCCATTCTGAGTTGCTCTCGATAATAACTTGATATTGTTCTATGGATCAGTGCTACTTTGATACAGTTTCACCAGTCACTTGTTACTGTTCTTTGACAAGAAGTAGCTCCAGCTGAGAAGATAAATCAACGACATCACTGAGCACACTGCTTAGTGCAACTGGAATGTTTCCTGATGAAGCTAGAGGTGCACTAATTTATATCTTGACACAAGTTCTTTATCCGGTGGAGGGCCAGTAACAGTTCGGGGATCAGCACTTTGAAAGCAAAGCACTAGATTATTATTTAGGCAGAAGTCAGAGAAGAGAATAGATTGAGGATAAATGTTCCACATAGTAACTGATAAAGACTTCAGGAATGGTACAAAACAAACAGTATGGGATAAAATAAGTCTAGCCATTGACCTCTTTTTACTCTCAAGGAAGCAATTCAAGAAGAATCTGCGTTTGGGAGCTCAACCATGTAAGTTAAATTCTGATCATTTACTGCACGCTGGGTATTATGCTAGGCAATGTACCTGCATCGTTTGTTTTGGAAAAACACCGATTAGCCTCCACATGAATTAGAGATCCTAGGAATGCACTTTGGAAAATGTTGGCTAACATATTATGTTTAGTTATGCCTCCATTTCTTCAAATAAAATGAAATCACACCATCTTACACCCTCTTCATTGATCCATCTCTTTACTACTCAAACTTTCAAAGCTCATGCAATTAATTTGTTCATCAAAAGAGTTATGGAGTAATGACTATATGCCAGGCTCTTTGCATGTTGAGCACTGTATATATAAAAACAGATAACTAGTTATCACCATTTTCAATATACTCAGAATTTAGGAGGCAATGTCTGTGTATGAGAGACAAGTTGGAAAACTAGTTTCATTGAAAGTGTAGTTGACCTTCACCATGAAAGAGTTTACTGAATGCACTTTTATATTTGACTCCTATATTAGTCCTAATGCTTTAACTGTAAATGAAAGACACAAAGTCAAAAATATTTAAGCAAAAAGGAAATTTATAGATTCACACAATTCATTGGCCAGTGTTGGTCTAGCCTTAGTTTAGGCAAGATCCAAGTTGTAAACAATGCCTTCAAGGCAACTGCTTCCTCTTCACACTTCTTATACCTAAATGGCTTCATTTCCCATCAGGCTTTTTCCAACTGTTATGTACAATGGCTGTGAGAGCACCACCAGATAAACATCCTCCCAGTTGAGAAACCCAGTCATAGAGAGGCTTTCTCTCTCCTGGAATTCATATGCAATCTCAGGAAAGGAACTAATCAGACTTGCTTGATTCATAAGCCCATCTCTGGATCATCACTGTGGACAGGAACAGGTGGACTCTGACTCAGCAGCCTGACATATTTCCCCTCTTCCGGCGGCACAGTGTGAAGGGGAGTCAGTGGGGAATGGATAGCGTAGAGACTATAATTAGCAGCCACATCAGAACCATGAAATTGTGCATACATCCCCAAACACACTCAAAAAGAGTAAATCAGGTATTATAGACTTAATTAATCTTGCTTATACTATTTCTATAAAGTAATAAATTATTACTATTGTATATAAAATGCACAGCTATGTATTATTGTGTATCTTATTTGTTACAAAACTATTTTGACACTGTACTTATTAACATCCCAAGAAATTCATGTTAAATGGTCACTGATCTAACTCAGTCTTCTCCATTTACAGATAAATAAGTAAATTAAGGCTTAAAGGAATAACCACATTTCCTTGATTTTTAAGACACTTTTTTTTTATACCCTTAGCATCTCAGAAATTTCACCTTACAACTGATGATATGCCACGGTTTGTATGGTTTTTTTTCTTAGTGGCACATGATATAATGGCACATCTTACATTCAAAGGTATCTTTGGTGAGATAAAATTCACTAAATATCTTGCCAAAGGTCCTAGTAGGAGCACAGCTAAGTGACAGAGGCTGGAGCATGACATGGGATTTGTGACTTTCAACCAATGCTTCTTCCATCTCCCCACTGTAGTGAGTGATGCCATTTGATAAATGATTCCGGCCAGAAGCCAAGTTATTGCTAAAAGCTAATGCTGACAGGGTATTACTCTATAAGGCCTGCAACCCATGCCTGAGGCCTGACAGGTGTAGGTATACTTATTGTTCTTTGAGGTTTTAGGTGAGGTGAATTTACAACAAAATGCTGTTAACTTACTACCAGTGTGCCTACTTGAAATCTCAAGAATGCATCCTAATGCCTTCCACTGGCAACTGCCTTGGATTCTTCTGGCTTGTTCCTTTTGGAAACCGCTGCATTCTCTCCTCCAGGAATGATTAACTACTTAAATAAAACGTTGTTGTGTTCTGTTCTGTTGACTGTCAGTATAATCTTTTGTACCTTTTGACAAGTTTTCAAGAGAGCCTCAAGTTGGGTATTACACGTCCAAATGGATCCAATCAATATCTAAAATGCTGAAGTGACAAGTGCACAGAGAAACTTGTTTGTGAATAAACATGATAATTAATGACAATCAATGGGACAGTTCAGTCAAGTAAATCTTGAGAGTATAGCTTTTACTAATAAGCATTTGTCAAACTGTATTGCTCAGCAAACTAACTTGCTTTAGGGAGTTATTAATGACCCAGGTTTAACAAAACCATTGTCAAAAGAAAGCGAACAAAAAATATAGCTTCCCAGAAATTCAAGGAAGTGGTGTCTGCTTGGAAGGCACAGGAACAGAGTTACTGACAGAACTGTTGATACATATCCATTCTTCATATATAACACTCATCAGCTCACAGGGAAAAAAAAAAAAAAGAATCCCTTTCCCTTGTTCTTTTCTCTCACTAAAAATAATCTAAGTATCAGCCTTACAGGTTTCACAGTATGCACCTTTATAGCCCACATAGTTTAGAATTATGGACATAAAAATGCTTCGAAATCAAGATGGTACAGAACCAAACTGCATGTGAAAAGTGAATTGATTCAAATTGGATTTAATTAGAAATTTAATTAGAAATCAGCAACACCCTAAAATAAAATTCTCCAAAACTTATTTAAAATTTTTCCATAATGAAAGATACTTATGTGTTTTTTAAATGTCATCTATTTTGTTTCTAATGGATGTTTACCATAAGAATAAATTACAGCTGTTTGATCAAAGTCCCTTTTTGAAGGAGTCCTTTCACAATGATAATATCTTTTTCCAGTTGGTACTTTAAGAACAATTTGTTTTTCATATCCCTAATGTTAGCACAGGATTTTTAATTTGAAGATCTGATTGGGTTAAATGCATCTCCATTAATATTAGACATCAGGAAAGAACTCTGAAACCAAATGTACTTTTCAAATTTCTTACAAAGACAAAGCAGTGACTGTCAATTACTAGCCTAATTACTCAAAAGCAATAAAAGTTTTCTTTTGGGATCCATTTTTATCTCTCCAAAAATTGGTATTTTCCACGAAAAATGGCCATTTAGTTAATGTTTCACTGGCCTTATAAATACAATAATATACTCTCAGGACCAAAACTTGGGACATGAATTCTGGCCCCAAGACAGAATGGTGGCTGGAGTCAGGTCAGATAGTTTACATACAAAATGTTTTTACAGCCTCACAATAACCCACAGACGTCAATAAAGTTATACCATTTAGAAATAAAGCTCAGGAAGGATAAGTCACTTATTTTAAAAAACCCCAAAACTAAAAAGCCATACGAGCTAACTTTTTAGCGTTTTCTATCGGCCAGCATAAGGTTCGAGGGAGAATAACACTCTTCAGAAAAAAGGGTCAAAATAGCATGTATTAATGTTAATATCGGTGAAACGATTGCCCAAGAAGCTGGTCTATATCATCAGGCAAATTGGCCCCTCATAAATGTTCACAATATGGGACACCTGCAGGCAGCTTGCTCACCAAAAAGAAAGAGGCTAGCATCTGTATGCCCAGTGTCTCCTTTTGAAGTCACAGTTCAGATATGTATCTCTCTACTTACTGCCTGTACGGTCCTCTTACTCTGTAAGAGGGCAAAGCCAAGCCAGGAGTTTTACACTAAGGAGACATGCCACAGGAAGGAAACAAGGGCAGTGGGGAAGAAGCATTCTAGACACTGCTAAGCTTTTACACCCTTCTCATATGGAATCCTCACCAAGCACCATGAGGTGCTTAACAGTGTCTCATTTACTAATTAGAAAAATGAGGTTTAGAGAAGTTAAATAATTTGCCCCAAGTCATACTGCTAGTAAATAATGGAGCTGGACTTTCAGTTCAGTACCCAAAGTAGCATCCAAAGCCTGAGAATTTGCAGAATGATAGGAAGTAGGATCCTGAGGAAGCGTCCATCCATCCATCCACACGTCTATTGTTTTGTATATAATCAACACTATAGGTTCTGTAGAGATGAACATGAAAATAAATGCTCTCATAACTGAACATTCATGGCATGGGTACTAGCATTTGATGTGAGGATACCCAGTAGCAATATTGTCTTATATATACTACCAAAAAGAAGAACAGCAGACCCTCTGGCCAGTTTCACAGCAGCCCCCTCTCTGTGAGCTGACAGACAATTTAAAGAAAGAGTGTGGAGGAAAAGGAACATGAATTCAAACCTGCGACTAACTAGAAAAATTTTAAATAAAGTTTTTTATGGCAATAAAGTACCCAAAACTTGGAAATAAAGGAAGAAGATGAGTGCCCATACTTTTAAGCTCATACTGGAGCACTGCCCATAATGGAGAGCATAATATGCCACCCCTCAAAACGCCACTTTTTAAAAGTTATTTAAGAAACAGCTGGTGCATCAAGGACACTCTGACCTTCCTTTGTCCCCCTGAAAACAGAAAATACATCTCCCATATGAAGAGTACCTTCCCTGTACCAGGAGGTTAGAAGGCATCCTTATCACCAGAAATTGTGAATTTAGGTTGTTTAAAAAACAACAGCAAAAACAAAAAACTTGCTATTTCTCCACTAATTTACTACCCTAAATCCAAACCCCTTCGTCTTGTCAATTCGTCACAAATTTATTGCTTCCTTATCTAAAAGGTATAAAATCTGCCTGCTTTGATCACTTCTTTGAGTCTCATATTTTATGGGGATAGCATACATACAAAATTAATTTTTTTCTCCTATTAATCTGTCTTATGCCAATTTAATTGTTAGACTAGGCAAAGAACTTGGAAGAAGGGAATACTTTTCCACCTCTACACCCAGTTGACCTACATAAGGGTTCTCTCGTTGGGTTCCTATTTAGTATCCACTGCAGCTCATATTCTGAAAGTAGATTTAAATTTGTAGAAGGTCAACATGTTGCAAATAAATTTTATCCAAGGGAAAAGGAAATGATTTTTGTGTGCTAGAAAAGACTCGCTAAATGTTATAGTCTTATCCTACAGTCTTGTAGGACATTCACTAGTTTTGTAACTATTTTTACAGTCTTATTTTGACAGTTAAACTGATTGTAATAACTTTGGTCTCATGATTCCTCCTTCAAACAAGCATTATCCTCCTATTGGTTCTGTTATTAATGAGTTAAAAAAAAATCTTTACCAGGTAATCATATCTGTATTAGAAACATGAGTTTTTAACTTTTTGAAAATTGTACATTGACATTATTTAACCTTCGGAATCAGTTCCTCCTTGTAAAATATAAATAATAACTTCCTCAGACTGCCTAGGATGATTAAATGAAAGAAGATCCCAATCCAGTAGTTCGTGCTCATTAAATGTTATAAAACAATAAAAATTGTAATATCAATAGCAACAATTATGATTGTAACTGTCGTTGTTACTATTACTTTTGTTATTTTTCCAATGCAAATTACAGACCAATCTATCAAATATGTATATACTTATGGTTTGAATGAATAAATCTTTGCTAAGAATTAGTTGGGTAAACAAGGAGAGATTGAAGTTAAGTTCTGTGATAGTTAAGGCAGGGAATATCAAAGGCTCTGTAGTCAAAGATCATTTTTAAAGAATTCTACTCCATCTTTGGCAATTTTGTACAAAACAATAAAAATAAATTACCAGGAAAACGAGATTAAAACCAAAGACATAAAAACGAATACTCATTTTAAAATTTATTCATTAGACCTAAAACACCTGTCGGTTTCCTATAAATATCTAAATCTTTGCTCTCAATTTCTTAACTTCTCCTGCTGTAAACCACTTGCAAACAACTTGGGAACCAGCACTGGTTCTCAGACTATACTTTGAGTAGAAACGGTGTAAGATTCACCAGATGATAATGAAGTGATGCTCCCTAAGACAAAATGATCGGCTGTATGACATTAACCTCCAGCTTCTGCAAACACTAACTCAGTATGCTAGGATCATTATATTGTCTCTGAATTTCACTATTGGCACAGACAGTCACTTTGGAAGCCTATGGCGAGTAGAAATTAGCTCACGTATCAGCAGCAACATATTCTTTAGTTCTAAACTGCGAAGTCAGAGTAAAAAAGAAGATGGTTTACACAAGTGGGAGCAAAGATAAATGAATGATGTTGCCCCTTGAAGTCCTGCAGGCATGAATGATAAGCAAACCTCTTTCGCCTGGAGAATCTAGCCTTGAAGACCATAGAATCCTGCAAAGGAAAGCTTAAGATTTGCCTTGCTTTATACTCTCCTTTAAACTTTGAAACTCAAAAAGAGATTAATTTGGAGCCAATTTCTGTTTGCATTGCTTGCTTTCTCATGCAAATGTAATGCTGGCCTACTTTACCTTTTCTTAATTAGGGGTGGAAGAACAAATGTTTCCTCTATTCTAATGCTACCAGCTTGTCATTCGCTTTTTCCGTTTCTTTCTTAAGGGGATTTTTCTCCTTTGGGCAAAGTGTTTAGTTAATATATTAATAGTCACCAGCCTTTAAACAAAGTGCAGTTGTATGTGTTTGTGAAAAGAGCAAAGGGTTTTGCCCCTGGGCCAAGAAGTGAACTTAGAATGAATCCTAGCAGTAAACTCTTTGGCCAAGGCAGTGAGCTGGACCTTCAATGGGCCCCTAGTCACTGAACTCTCCAGGGAAAAGCAATGTTGAACACAGCATTCAGTGAGTTAGGAGACTCTCGACTCTATTAACTTCTCTTCTAGGTACAAATAAAGAAGATCCAGGTTTTTCAGAGTTGATATCAGAAGCTAAATGTTCCATGGCACAACCAAGCTCATTTTTACTACATTAGAGAAGAACCGTATGTGGTATTTTATCTTTCCCTGGAAAGTACCCATTCATAAAAAAACAAACAAAAAAAAGAGAACAACCTCCTTGTATTGAGTTAAAATTGATTCCCAAATACCTCAATTTCTGCCCATTGATTATATATGTTTGCTCACGAGTAGCCCTAACAGGCTAATTTTTTTGGAAGTAACTTCTAGTACTATGTTTCCCTCTATCATTAAATCATTTTTCTTATCTTAGATAATCATCCACTTCTCTGGCTCCTCTATTAAAAAAAGAATTATGATACAAAATAGTTTTGACTGGTCTGCTTACATAATGCTAGAAATTAAGGAGATGCAATTTAAGTAGGAGCAATGTAATTTCTTAGGATTGAGTACTAAGAACAAAGTCTGTTTAAGTTTAGGACAGGAGACATCTTAATTTTTTATTATGAATGTTAACTTATACACAATAAATCACATGGCAGATCACGGCTATTTACAAATACTTAAACATCTATTTCAGATGTTTAGCTCAGATACTTTAGATTTTCGCTCAGATACAAGGAAGTTGTTCTTTTTCCTTAATTTTTATTTTTTTATTTTTTATTTTATTATTATTTTTTGGCTGCATTGGGTCTTCGTTGCTGTGCACGGGGCTTTCTCTAGTTGCGCCAAGCAGGGGCTACTTTTCGTGTGGTACGTGGGCTTCTCATTGTGGTGGCTTCTCTGGTTGCAGAGCATGGGCTCTAGGCATGTGGGCTTCAGTAGTTGCAGCATGCAGGCTCAGTAGTTGTACCACACGGGCTCAGTAGTTGTGGCTCACGGGCTCTTGAGTGCAGGCTCAGTAGTTGTGCCACATGGGCTTAGTTGCTCCACAGCATGTGGAAGCTTCCTGGACCAGGGATCTAACGCTTGTCCCCTGCATTGGCAGGCAGATTCTTAACCACTGTGCCATCAGGGAAGTCCCTCTTAACAATTTTTAAAGTACTGAATTTTAGAACTGGAAGAATCTTACAGGTCATTTACTTACTCCAACTTTCAGGGTATCTGTAAAATAGAAAAACTTTTAACTGAGGCCTTCTTTAAATTTCAAATAAATATTTTGAAAAGGACTGGGTGGAAGGCAGAGCCCTGGGGCCTATAATTATAGACCTCTGTCCTTCACACTGCAGATTTATTTTTTAATTAATTTAATTTAATTAATTAATTTATTTATGGCTGCATTGGGTCTTTGTTGCTGCACACGGGCCTTCTCTAGTTGCAGCGAGTGGGCTTCTCATTGCAGTGGCTTCTCTTGTTGCGGAGCACGGGCTCTAGTCGCACGGGCTTCAGTAGTTGTGACACGCAGGCTCAGTAGTTGTGGCTTGCGGGCTCTAGAGTGCAAGCTCGGTAGTTGTGGTGCACGGGCTTAGGTGCTCCGCGGCATGTGGGATCTTCCCGGACCAGGGCTCGAACCTGTGTCCCCTACATTGGCAGGTGGATTCTTAACCACTGAGCCACCAGGGAAGCTCAGATTTATTTTTTAGATTTGGTCATTTAGGAAGTTTTTGAAATACCTACATATATTTATTCAACTTTGTCCCAAAAGATAATGAAAGATTTAGGCAAATTAATTTTATAGGTCAATGGGGAGGACTCCCATAATTTTCTTCTCTATCTTCAATATCTATTCTTTCTCAACAAAGTCCATTCTCTCTTTTCCCATGTGACAGTCTGAACAGAGAAGATAGGACATAAAACAAGTGCAACAACCCTGCTTTCTCTTTGTTTTCTGTTACAGTTTTACCATCTGCCCCAAGCAGTAGGCCTCTTCCTTTCTTCCAGAGTTCACTAGGTTTACACCATAATTAACAGTGTTTGCTGTTATACACCCTTCACTAGCATGTGTGCTCTTCAGAGTTTATGAGGTTTTTTTTTTTTTAATCCTGAAACCAGATTTATCTCCAGGTTAATCCTGTGAGGTAAGCAGACTGTTTTATAAAAACAGCTCCATTTTATAAGAGGGAACCATGACACACTATCACAGGCATCTATACAGATGACATTCATTCACTACCTTGTTTAAGTTCATCACTCTTTCCATTTATCTAACTAGCAAATTACAGGTCCAGGAGCCAAATCCAGCCTAAAGTGTGTTGGCCAGTAAACTAAGAAAGGTTTTTACATTTTTTAAAGTTACATCAATAGCTACACAATAGCCTCAATTTTGCATCTTGGCCTACAAAGTCTAAAGTATTTACAATCTGACCCTTTAAGCCAAAGTTTAAGCTGATGCCCGATCTATATCATAAGCTCTAGAAGAGAAGAATCTTCAAAATAAATACTGATGACAGCTTAAGAAACATGGATCAGTATTAACTTTTAAAAAGAGGACAACTCATAAAAATAAAGAAAATAGAAAACTGAATAAGTCATGAAATTCAAAGACTGGACAGAGAGGGAAACTCCACAAAAAAGCACACGAAATTTCGTCAGAAAATACTGAAGAAACTTAAAGTGGGAAAAATAGATTTTATTCTTTAAAATAGTTTTTGAATGTTTGCTTCATGGGTTATTGTCCTAAACTTAGGTTTCAAGTTTCTTGAAGAAAAAATGAAATATTCTTTAGTTTAAATTTGAAATGGTCCTCATCCTGTGAACCTTCGATAAAATGCCACTCAAACATTTGAAAGGATCAGGCTGGGCTTGAGAGACTCTTCTGGGCCAGAGGCAATCTGCCAAACTCCCACCCAATGCAGCCTATTGGATGAGGTGAGGGAATGAGACAGGAGCCCCGATAAACCCAAGTCATGATGCAGGTCACAGGGCAATGCACAAGCAATTCCTCACCACAATCAGAAAAAGTCCGACACTGGGCTTATTTTGAGTAGGGCAGCTGGGAATATTCCTTCTTGTCCACTGTATCCTCTCAGAAATGAGCCTGGCAAAGCCACTTTGTTTATTTACCTAGTCGAGTAAGTTGGGTATGATGATTACCTGTTTCTTACTTTTCTTGTTTGGCTTCTCTGCCCCTACTGGGAATAGAAATCTAAAGGCCAGAGAAAGACCAGGAACAAACAGGCTGATCATGACTTGATGGAAGGAGAAAAGGTGGTTATTGTCTACCTGGTAACTGTATAAGCTTTAATAAAGCCAGACTGCAAATAGCTACCTAATGAGAGAAATTATTAGGAAGTTCTTATTTCCTTGGGTGAACCCAGACTGAACCCAGACTAGAGGGTTCAATATGAAGCTGATTATGAAAATCAAGTAAAATATATTAGCAGATTTGTTGTTACTTGTCCCTGGACCCCAAATAGTTTTATAGCTCAGAAGAGTAGTAAATGTCAAACCTATTTTTACTTATTCTCCCATCAGTATAAAGACACATAATTTTATGTGTCAACTTGACTAGGCTATGGTGCCCAGTTGTTTGGTCAAACACTAAATTTTCCTGTGAAAGTATTTTCTAGATATGATTCACATCTACGATCAGTTAACTTTAAAGCACATTACCTTCCATAACGTGGGTCTCATCCCAACAGCTGAAGCCCTTAGGAATGAAGAGTTAGGTTTCTGGAAAAAGAAGGAATTTTGCCTTAAGACTGCAACATAGAAATTCTGCCCGAGTTTCCAACTTTCAAACTCAAGACTGTAACAACAATTCTTGCCTGAATTTCCATCCTGCCCTACAGATTTTTAACTTCCCATCTGCTACAATTGTGTGAGCCAATTCCTTAAAGTCAAAATCTCTCTCTCTCTCATTCGTATTAAATTGGTTTTATTTCTTAGAGAACCGTAATACCTCTTGATTCTCTTCAAACTGAGTTATGAAGATAGGACAAACTGCCCAAAGATAGGGAGAACAATGCAATAAAGTCTTCCAAGACAGAACATCTGGCCAATCTGAGCCAGATGGTGGAGGAGAGCATGCGGTCATCCTGTGAAATACTATTCCTCCAAGCTTGCTACATTTAGCTGAGTTACTGTACTTCGTGTACAGTTACATGAATCCCTTATCTACCAATCACAGGTGAGCTCATTTGCATAAAGAAACACTTGTAACAGGGCAGTGTGCATACTATAAACTGTAAACAGTAACATGGCAAAGAAATTCAGATGGCATTGCAAGCATCAAATACAGGTATCTGACCTTGTCAACAGTTCAGGTGAGTTTCTCCAAGGAAGAGAAATTTGAACTGAAATTTGAAAAATGAACAGTTCATTCAGTGAAGTTGGTTGACTTTCAAATCTGCATAAGAAATGGTGACTTTGTTCTTGGATTTCAGATCTACATGATGAACTGCCTTCAAGACTTTCCTTTCAGACCTTGAACTCCTAAGCCCAAAATGACTCTTTATACACGAAGTACAGCTCCAACCTGCTCTTCCCTTATCATCATACTGCTCTTGACTACTTGGAACATCGTTCCTAAACTTTGCTGCATATTACAGTCACCTGGGAAGCTTTTAACACTCTTAATGCCCTTGGCATATCCCACACCAACTGAATCAGAATATCTGAGAGTGCTAACTAGGCATCTGTTCTGTTTAATGATTATCAGGTGACTATAATGTGCAGTAAAGCTTAGGAAACACTGACTTTAGCCTATGATTTAAGTAAAACGTTTTCACTTGCGCATTCAAGACATTCCACTTGGTATCTCTCACTGATCTTTGAAGACTTATCTTCCAAACGATCCAAATGCCAGACAAACTGAACTACTCACATTTCTTTGCGGATGTCTCCTGTCATTGCGCTGATTAAGATGATCTTTCCATGTAGGTCCGGCCCTCCTGCCACATGCACCTATTGGCATTCTGTCTTTCTACATTCACCTTCTCCAAAAAGGTCTCCCCAGGGTCACAACTAGATGAGAATGATCCCTTTGGAAATCTCACACAGCAGTCTGCGTATCTCTTAGGGACTGTACTGTGACCTGTAATCTAGGTTAGTAATTTTCAATTCAACAAACCTATATTGAGCACTCTTTGCTATTCACGTAGCTAATGTTTAGGGGATGCCACCATTACTGACTACAAGAACCACATGCCTATCCCTGAGTTCAAATTCAGGAACTGGGTCTTTCTAATCTTTATTTACACTCTAACACTGAGCCCAATGTCTCTTTGAAGTAGACACTAAATAAACATTTTTTGAACTTAGGAAATGATATAAGTCTAAGTGTAAAGAAAGTAATACAACATAGTGTGAGCATGAATATTATGCCTAAAGTGAAAAATAGTAATTTTCATCGAAAAGTCAAATGTGATATGTCGGTGGTGTGAAATATGATAACCTCAACTTTGGATTCCAGAGTCAAGGAAAATATTTCAGGATCTCTCCGTGAGCAAACTTGCTGCCTTCTGAGACAACGTACCATTACCATCCTAATATCTGTTTTAAAATACAAACTTATTTTAAAGTTACCAACGGGGAAGCAGGGGGAGGGATAAATTGGGAGATTGGGATTGACATATACATACTACTATATATAAAACAGAAAACTAATAAGGACCTACTGTATAGCACAGGGTACTCTACTCAATACCCTGTAGTGACCTATATAGGAAAAAAAAACTACAAGAGTGGATATATGTATAAGTGATTCACTTTGCTGTACACCTGAAATTAACACATCACTGTAAATCAACTATACTCCTATAAAAATGAAAAAAGAGAGTAAATATACACTTACCATAAAATGTAAAAAAATACAATCCATGTTCATTTATTCCTTATTTAGCAATTATTAAGCATATACTCTCAGATGCTAAGCTAGAAACTGAGATCCAATACTGACTAGGAAAGTAATTCATTCATTCATTTCGTCAACTAATATTTGTTAAGTGCTTATTGCATGTCAAGTAATCTTATAGGCACTGGGGATACTGCAGTGAATGAGACAGACCAAAATTTCTGCCCTCATGAGACACGATCACAAGTAACTTTGGAACCAGACTAAAAGCATTTTTTTTTCTAATTTAATTACAAGCAACTGGAAAGGGTATCAGTATTGTTAAATTTAAATTTACTAGATTCTCCTAAGTGTAATTCTATGTTTGGATTCCAACTAAAGGACAGTCAGCCAAAGGAAAACTCAAGGATAACTTTTCATGGACAACTTGTTCTATTTTCAAACAAGCAATGCTCTTCTCAGGCACATACGTGTCTTGCACATAAGAATACGTGTCTCTGGGCAGTGCATTTGGTGCCACTTCAGGCAGAAACAGTCTATTTCTCTGCATGTTCCTCATCTGTCATGTCAGAGACAGAAAGTGAGAAGAAGACTTGCAAAACTACCAAATGAGCACGTTTTCTAAGTTTTCGGTCATTCTTCTGCTGGAGGCAATACATATTTCCGCACTGCCCAGAGACAGCTTGAGCAGTTGTAGTGGACGCTGTTTCGGGTCCCTTTCCGTATTGCAAGTCTATGATTCAAGTTGTTATCCTAGGATTTTTCATACTGTATATTATTATTCCCCACCTATGAGATAAAGATTATCTACTAGTATGCTTTCAATCAAAAGTAAGAAAAGACTCAGCTAAAATTGTCTTAACAAATAAGAAAATTTAGTATTTTAGATAAGAGATCAGAGGTAGTTATTAGGGTGTAATTCAGCAGGTCAACCATAACAGTTTCTTTTCGACTTTTTTCCCTAAATCTCTCTTCCATTGAGTGTGGCCTCAGTACTCAAGGTCATGTGCTACCCGCAGTGGTTTCAGGTATCGCACATGGAAAATTTAAAGGCTGGAAAAAACCACAAAGAATACAGCCCTTCCTGATGGTCCCCTTTAAGAGTGAGGAAAGCTTTCCCAGAGGTCCTAAACCCATACCCCTTCCTTCATTTTGGTCAGAAGGATACCACGTGCCCATTTTTAAACCAGTCACTGGCAGAGGAATGAAATTACGAGGGATTGGCTTAGAATGTGAATGAAGATCCAGCCTGTAGGCCTCTAATTCCTGGAAAACAGGACATTGGAAAGCTTTCTGACTATTACCAAGGACATGGGAAGATTGGTTGCCTGGGTAGGCAACAGTGTCTTCAATTGAATAACATGTGTTCCTAGGAAATAGGTATAGATACTAACCAGGAAATTCCTTGCAAGAGGAATGGCTCTCAGAGTTATCAGCAGCACCAGTGGTGGAATCTCCTGGGTGGAGGAGGTGGTTAAAAATAAATACTGAGGCTGGGACCCACTTGCAGGAAATCTGAGTTCACAGCATTTAGGCACAGCCTAGACGTCAGGATTTTTAAGTTTCCAGGTGACTCTGATACGAGCAAAGTTGGAGAAATATGGCTCTAAAGCAGTGTTTTTCAAACTTCAATGTGCACACAAATCACCTGGGGATCTGGTTAATCACCTGGGGATCTGGTTAATCACCTGAGGATCTGGTTAATCACCTGAGGATCCTGATTTGGTTAGTGGCATTTCTAACCATCTCCTAGTGATGCTAATACTGCAGGTCCATGGATCATGGATGCTTTGAGTTACAAGACTCTATCATGGGCTCCTGTAACCCGTGGTCCCATCATAATTACTGCGGTGTATGTACTTTGGCTGGTGCATCTGAATTTTCAACTCACCCTGACTTCTTCCAAAAAGCTAGAAAACTGTCTACCCCAGAGTAGGTATTTCATAACTGTTCATTTGAATTCACATCGTTGAATATTACAGAGAGCCTGTTTCTAAGTGGTAGTGTGTTAAACAGGTGGACCACGTCAGAAAATGGAACTTTGAGGTTCCCAGATGAGAAACGGACTAGCCGTATGACTGACTACATTGGACTGCCTGTGGACCTTTGGTGGGGGGCAACTGGTTAAGTTCTAGAGACTGTGATGTTATGCGCACAGATCTTACCTTCGCTTAGGGGACAAGCTGACAAAAGTGATTAGGTGAGAAGTAGCAGTTAAAGCCAAGTCTGGATGCAGACAGCTGCCTCTTCTTCCTCTGGTGCTTTTACAGGAGATGACTTTTTATTATTTTAATTTGTTATATTTGAAGGCATACACTAGCCTGCATGAGACCCAGGAGGGACAGTGAAAAGCTATTTTATATTAGGATGTCCGTGAGCATCCTTGTGTAGCTCAAAAGAGCAAGGTTGGATTTTAAGCATAAGGAGTCAGCTCCCCTTTTCACAAAAGTATAAAAATTGTAGTCCACAGCACAAGGAAGCCAAGGAGAATATGGCCATTAGAGACACCTGTGAGTGGCAGTGAATTATTCTCCCACACTACAAACGATAATCATCCCAGAATCTGGATCCTTGCTGCTCGCCTTTTTCTGGCTCAGAGCAATGTAATACAGAACAGGGTATCCAAATATTTCATTCTCACACGAGTGTCAGGAATGAGATGCTGTCCTAACGTTGCCACCTGCACAACAGGCTGTTCCTGAACCATGTTTAGCAAGCTGTGTGGGGAAATGCATGAACCCTTGAGTGACAGGTGTCTCCAGTTCCATGGTTGCCCTTCTAAGCTATATTTGTCTTGGCCACCAGAGACAGTGTTGTTGTCATTTTTTAACTTTTTAATTGAAAAGAAGCCTGGGCTTAAAGAAGCTGGGATACTGTGCAAAAGTTGAAATGACAATTAAACCACAAATGTATATTTATTTTTAATGGTGAGGTCATCCTTTCCCAGCGGTAACTGGATGAGTTCATCAGCTTGCCTCCTGCCAAAGTGGTAAATTCTTTCTTCGCACAATCGAGTCTCTAGCCCTGCTTTAGTCCTTTTGCTGTCTCTCTCTGGAATACAGTTCCTCCATCTTCGCGGACCCACATTCTGCATGGTACAGTGATACGTGGAGGTCAAGGGGCAATAATAGAGACTACAGAGAAATACAGTGTCTGAGCTGGTCAGAGAGGCCATATAATGGAAGGCTTGGAGGCAGTGCAGCTGGAGCCACCCTTTCTGGATTCAATTCCGAGTTCTGACACATACTAGCTGTGTTACTACAACCTTTTACGATTCCATTTCCCACAGTTGAAATCTAGGTAATAATCTGTACAGGGCTGTTTGAGTATTAAATTATTTAATGCATGTAAAGTTTTCTGAAGAATGCCTCATACACAGAAAATGGTATTACATGTAATAAGCATTACAATTTTATATCACAGTGTTTACTTCAAGGTGGTGGGATTTGGTGGTTTATTTTTTCTCTTCTTAATACATACTTTTGCTCTTTCCAATGAAAAAAGTGAATGCATAATCCTTTTTATAATATGAAAAAATATATATGTAAATTATATACTATATATTTAAAATATATGTAAAATATACAATTACATAGTATATAAAATATAGCATACATATAATTACATATTACATATAATATATATAATTAGATATATATATGTGTGTGTGTGTGTGTGTGTGTTGGTTAGCTATTGCTGCCTAACACACTATCCCAAAATCAGTGACTTAAAACAAAAACCATTTATTATCATAGCTCATGGATATGCTGTCTGACCTTAGCTGACGCATGCATCTGTGGGCTGGCTGAGGCTTCTGTCCCAGGGTTGGCCTGGTTGTGGGGCAGCTCTGCTCTGCGCGTCTCTCATCTCCTTGGGACAAGTGGGATAGCCCAGGCAGTCCTCCTCATGGCAGTGGCAGAAGCACAAGAGAGCCAACAGAAACATGGAAGGCTTTCTGATGCCTAGCCTCAGAAGGGGTACAACGTTTGTCCCATTGCTATTGACCCAAGGAAGCCACATGACCATAATCACAGTCAAGAGCCAGGGATGGATAACCTGCCTTTTATGTGGGAGAAACTGTAAAGACACAGAGCAAAAATGATGGATTGTATACGTGGAAGAGAGAAAAACTGGGACAGGGACTACCATCTTTCTGAGCCCTTTCAAAGCACTAGTTTCAGTATACTCCTAACCTATCACGGTGACTGGAATCATGACATTTGGAGGCGGATACATCTGGCTTCAAATCCCAAATCAGCAACTGAATAACTATGTTAGTTTGGCAAGTCACTTCACCTCCCTGAATCAGCTTTCTATTTGTAACGTGGAGATAAAAGTAGTGCTAGCCTCATTATATTTTTAATAATGAAATGAGGCAATCCGTGTAAAGATCTTAGAAAGTACTAGGATAAGTACTGTGAGTACATAGTAAGCAGTTAATATTTGTTGATAGCCTTGGTGCTGTTTACCATCCCTATCTTCAATAAAGCTGTCATAAGCTTCCCAAACAGAAGTAATCTCTTCCTCTGAAGGCGTTTACTTCTGTAATCACCTCTACTGGTCATCTGATGTGCATCACATACAGCGTGGCTTTGTGGTTATTTAGGAACCTCTCTTACTGGACTGTAAACTTCTGGATGGACACAGACCATGCTTAATGTATCTCTGCACTCCACAGCACTTTGTATGTCTTTACCACCGTTACAATGCCATGAATAGTTTATGCTTTTACAGCGCTTTGTAGCCAATAAAGTGTTTTCTAAGTTAATTTTCTCAATGTGAGATAACAGGGGCAGACTTTATCCCCATTTTATAGATGAGAAAACTGAGGCTAAGAGCTTTTGACACCTGCCCAATATCACATGATGTGTGATATAAACTTCATTCATTTTATATATTTGACTTTTACCCTGTTAACATTCATTGTATGTATGTAATATGGATTTACTGATGGAAAAACTGAAGTAAGTTCAACAACACTATAAAAACAGTTTTCAATAGCCAACACTAAAGAGCACCATGAAACCCAAGGTATGAGTTATTCTGACGAGTAATTTTTTTTCCAGCAATAGGTTGGGGGAAAAAAAATGACGAAAGCAATAATCTTAGGTTTTATCCTGATTTTTCTTTTTTCTACCTTATGCAAAAATCACAAAATTTATCTGAATTTGTATAAGGGATAAAGTGATGGCTAGGTTTCTAAATGCCATGGTTTTTAAAGTGTACAATCATCCAACTGAAGGGAGGCACAGGGTAGGGGGAAGGGCAAGCTTAAATCTGACATGTGAAAGGTTGGCACCTCATGTAGAGTCATTCCTTCCCATCCTTAACCTCATGAGTTGAAAGGCTTCACACTCTAGAAAGAGACTGACAATCTTTCTGGGGCTTATCTCTTCCTACCTCCTTCTAGAATTTGCTTTCATGTTTATTAGAAATCATTTGACTATTAAATCATGGCCAAGCACATATATGTCCAATTGCATGTTCAGGGTTTCAGAACAATTCCTCTGAAATATATACCTGTTTATTGGGGGAATATTGTTGAAGCCTAAAGAAGTCTAAGCTTCAATATCTAAAAGCCACTGAAAAGGTTTTGTGATTTGTAAAGTTCCGTATAAGCAAGGATCACTCTGAAAATTAATGAAGAATGAAAATATTCCGTATAGACGTATTTTTATGTTGAAGGGCCTGTTCACTGGAGCAATGGCTACATAGGTTAAATGGATTTGCAAATTAAATATTTATCCTCTCCCATTCACACTGCAAAAAGCTGATAAAACGTATATTTAATCCCAGAATCCCAGAGAGAATCAGAGAATGAAAGAGAGAGAGAATTTTTACTCTGTGTAGCTAATATTCTAATTTATAGAATAATACCTCATTTTAGATTATGATTCACTCTTACACCAAAGCAATAGACTGGTTCCTTTTTCAACAAAAAAGTTCTGCTCTTCTGGATTGGGGTAGTATCCCAGAAAATTACTGAAAAAAATATTTAAATGGTGAAAACCAAACTCTGTAATCTCAATCTAAGTCACCTGCTCAGTATTGTGAATGATCCTGGTTTACAAACACTCAGTTTTCTTCCTGCCAAGTTACCTGGTCTTTACTCCACACCAGTGACTGCCAACCCCTCAGACACAAACTCCTGGTGGCTTGTGGAATTAGGGCAAGTAGTTTGTGAATCTACTTGCTTACCAAGTAAAATCTATAAGAAAAATAAGTTGTATAATCTACTTACATATATATAATTTTTATAATAATTAATTAAAATGTCTTTTGAAATAAATAATTATAATCAAAATGTATCTATGAAATTACTTGATATTAAAAAGTGGTCTGGGACATTACAGTCCAAAAATTTGGATTGTGACTACCATAGGCACCACTACCTGCTGCTCTAACCAACTTCTGATCTGTGGAAATGGCGTTAGTATAATGGCCCTACATTGTTAAATCATTTGTGTTCTGTTTTTCACAATCAAATAATTGTATTCTTTATTTATATTTTTCTTCTACCTTTTCTTAAAGACTTTTTTTCCCCTGAGCAAAGGAGCAGTAGGAACTTTCTACTTACTACATTATCTCAGTGGTGTCTTAAAACTTTAATGATGTGGCCTCAGGGATGATGAGATTTCATAATATCCTACATTCATCTTCAGAACCATTTTTCACTTATAGTTTTTAATAATCAAAATTTGACAATTTTCAGATGATATGTGCATTAGTTACAGAACAGAAATATGTATTTCATCCTTTAAAATTTTATTGGGCATTTATCATTTTATAGTATCACATAACTTTTTCAGACTTCTGAAATTTATTATGCTCTAAGTACCTATAAAGCAATTTTCCTGACACTATTGTCAAAAGAGTTTTAAAGCTATATAACAGATAGCATTTTTATCAAAGTAAAAATCAACACTTGTTCAGAATACTACCACAAATAAGATTTTCTCCTGAAATTCTCTTACACATGAAGATGACCCTAGACTCATAGATTTCATGTAAATAGCTAATAGTAGTAACAATAATAAAATCATATGATCATTTGAATAGATGCAGAAAAAGCATTGGACAAAATTCAACATCTTTTCATGATTAAAACTCTCAATGAATTGTGTATAGAAAAACATAACTTAGCATAATGAAGCCCATTATGACAAACACACAGCTAACATCATACCCACTGGTAAAAGGTTGAAAGCTTTTCTTCTAAGATCACAAACAAGAGTTCCCATGTTCACCACCCTTATTCAGCATAATACTGATGTCTTAGCTAGAGCAGTCACGTTAAAAAGAAAAAAAAAAAGAAAAAGAAACAAAAGGCATCCAAATCAGAAAGGTGGAGTAAAATTGTCTGTTTGCAGATAATAAGATCTTATACATAGAAACTTAAAGACTCCACTAAGAAAAGTTAGAACTTATTAATGAATTCAGTAAATTTGCAGGATATGAAATCAATGTAGAGAAATCAGTTGTATTTTCATACACTAACAACAAACTATCTGAAAAAGAAAAAACAATCTCATTCACAATAGCATCAAAACCAATAAAATACTTAGAATAAATTTAACAAAGAAGGTGAAAGACCTACACACCAACCACTATAAGACACTGAGGAAAGAAACTGACAAAGACGTAGTAAATAAATGGAACGATATCCATGTTCACGGATTGGAAGAATTAATATTATTAAACTGTCTGTACTACCCAAAGTGATCTATAGATTCAAGGGAATCCTTATCATAATTCCAGTGGCATTTCTCACAGAAATACAAGAAACAATCCTCAAATTCATATAAAACCACAGAAGCCCTGGAAGCCCTAGAATAGCCAAAGCAATCTTGAGAAAAACAAAGGCAGAGATATCACATTTCCTAATTTCAAACTATGTAACAAAGCCTTAGTAATTAAAACAGCATTGTTTTGTTGGAAATGACATAAAAACAGATACAGAAAAACGGAACAGAAGTGAGAGCCCAAAGATAAGCCCATGCTTATACTATGAACTAATATTTGACAAGGTAGCTGAGAACACTCAGTGGGGGAAATGATAGTGTTTTCAATAAATGCTGTTGGGTAAACTGGATACTCATATGCAAAACTATGAAGCTGGACTTCTATCTTACACTGCTTGAAAAAATTAACTCAGAGTAGATTAAAGACAAATATGAGACTTGAAGCCACAAAACTCTTAGAAAAGGACATTGGAGAAAAGCTCTTTGACACTGATTTCACAATGATATTTCTTTGGATGTGACACCAAAAGTACAAGCAAGAAAAGCAAAAATAAATGAATGAATCTATATCAAACTAAAAAGCATATGCACAGCAAAAGAAATAATTAACAAAATGAAAAGGCAACCTCCAAAACAGGAGAAAATATTTGCAAACTATATATCTGATAAAGGGTTAGCATCCAAAATATATATGAAGTCATACATCTCAATAAAAATACATATATGTTTACATAAATATATGTGTATAGTTATGTATATCCCAATTAAAAACGAACAAAGAACCTGAATAGGCATTTTTCCAAGGAAGACATACAAATGGCCAACAGGTACACGAAAAGATGCTCAACATCACTAATCATCAGGGAAATGAAAATTAAAACCACAGTGAGATATCACCTCACACCTGTTAGAATGACTATTATTAAAAAGATAAGAGATAAGAAGTACTGGTGAAGGTGTGGAGAAAAGGGAACCCTTGTGCACTATTGGTAGGAATGTAAATTGGTGCAGCCACGTTGGAATATAATATAGAGGTTCCTCAAAACTAAAAGTAGAACTATGAGATGATCCAGCAATCCCACTTCTGGGTAATATATCCAAGAGATGAAATCACTGTCTCAAACAGATAGTTGTGCCCTCATGTTCACTGTAGCATTATTCATAAAAGCCAAGACATGGAAACAACCTAAGTGTTTAATAAATGGATAAAAAGGATGTGATACACACACACACACACACACACACACACACAATGGAACATTATTCAGCCATGAGAAAAAAGGAAATTCTGCCATTACCAACAACATGATGGATTGTGAGGGCATTATGCTAAGTGAAATAATTCAGACAATAGAAGACAAATGTGATCCCAGAACAGAGTAGAATGGAACTTGCCTCAGGTGGGGGTGGGGTAAATGATGAAGGTCAAAGGGTAGAAACTTCCATCTATAAAATGAGTAAGTTTTAGGAATCCAAGGTACATTGTGATGACAATAATTAATTTAACAACATTGTATATTATACCTGAAAGTTAGTAAGAAAATAGATCTCAAAAGTTCTTAACACACACACACACAAACACACACACACACGCACACACGCACAAATGGTAACTCTGTGAGGTGACAGATATATTAACTATCCTTATTGTGGTAAACATTTTGCAATAGATATGTGTAACAAATCATCACACTGTACCTCTTAAAATTACACAATGTTATAAATCAATGATTTCTTAAATAAGCTGGAAAGAAATAAAGTGATAAGGATTTTTTTAACAAGGAGTATCAAACCAGGAAGATCACAACGTGAAGGAGATCTGACTGAACTGGAGAAACTTAGAAAGCCCCTGTCATCGTATAGGAGAGAGAAGTGTCCTGCTGTGTTTCAGCTAAGTGTTTTTAGAGTGTCTGATTCTTCAAGATAGTTCATAAACTCACGTTTCATATAAAAAGTAAGAAAAACCTTCATTCTGGAGAAATTATATCCATATGATTCAGGCTGCAATTCACCAAATTCCGGCTGTTATTTTCTACACTAAAAGCTCCAGGATTCTACGTAGGACCAGCTAGCTAGTCAGATGGGAGTTCACATAGATCACTTTACCACAGGATTAAATCTGGACCCTTTGGAAAAATCTTTTCCTTCCAGTTTATAAGAGGAGTTAAGTCTATAAGCCAAAATTATACTTAGAAAACATTTGTTTAATGCTCTAAGCTTTGACATCACTGAGTTACATGACTGTGTTGTTTTCTTACTTCTACTCTATCTGGATGCCTTCTGGTGATTTTGCTAATCATTTCATGAATTAACTAAGTGGTTTGGAATAACAAGCTGTGTAAAATCAGAGGAAAAAAGTAGAAATACAAATTAAACCAATAATTTCCAAAACTTGCATGCCATGTATGCTCCTTCCAGCCTACAGACACAGTCAAATTATTTTACCTTATAAAATAAAAGCCATCTTTGTAACAGCCTCTATATGTCACAGATATTATTCTGTGGAGGACTTCTTGGGTATGTTGACAAATGACGTATTATGCATCTGTCCAATATAAAAAGTTATAAAAAGCTAAAAAGTAAGTTATTCATTGTCACCACAGTAAATGTTTTTTTAAAGTTATTTTTTCTCATCAAATAAGAAGTGTTTATGTCATATGAATAATAATGAAATATCCAATGACCCAGTGAAGCATTTGCCCTACCTATCTTCAAATAAATAATCAGACTGTTGTACCCTCCTTAAAATAGTTAGTTAATAAATTGCTCAAATTAACTGTTGTATTTACATTGCAAATAAACTTATTGGCATAGAAGGGAATACTGTCTAAATGATGGATTCTTCATTTTAAAATGAATACTTTGCAAAACTTTAAAGCAGAAAAAGGAAAAAACAAAGTTCAGAAACATTTAAAAGTATCTAAATCTGATTATTTTGAAAGTCACCTAATAAAGTATACATCTTATATATCTCCCAAAGCACTGCTGAATATAAAGAAATTCTACACATATTCTGGTCCAGAAATAAAAACGAAAAAATTATTTATAAATAACTGACAGCTGCTTTCTTAGTGATTTATTAGAAGAGAAGGAAAAAAAGTCTTTTATCTTCTAGATTTCTTTCCAAGTCTTCTCTCTCCTTAGGTAGGTTTATTCCTACGTATTTTATTCTTTTTGTTGCAATGGAAAATGGAAGTGTTTCCTTAATTTCTCTTTCGGATTTTTCATCGTTAGTGTATAGGAATGCAAGAGATTTCTATGCATTAATTTTGTAACCTGCTACTTTACCAAATTCATTGATTTGCTCTAGTAGTTTTCTGGTAGCATCTTTAGGATTCCCTATGTATAGTACCGTGTCATCTGCAAACAGTGAAAGATTTACTTCTTCTTTTCTGATTTGGATCCCTTTTATTTCTTTTTCTTCTCTGATTGATGTGGCTAAAACTTCCAAAACTAAGTTGAATATTAGTGGTGAGAGTGGGCAACCTTGTCTTGTTCCTGATCTTAGTGGAAACGGTTTCAGTTTTTCAACATTGAGAATGATGTTGGCTGTGGGTTTGTCACATATGGCCTTTATTATGTTGAGGTAAGTCCCCTCCATGTCTACCTTCTCGAGTGTTTTTATCATAAATTGGTGTTGAATTTTGTCGAAACCTTTTTTTGCATCTATTGAGATGATCATATGGTTTTTCTCCTTCAATTTGTTAATATGGTGTATCACATTGATTGATTTGCATATATTGAAGAATCCTTGCATTCCTGGGATAAACCCCACTTGATCATGGTGTATGATCCTTTAAATGTGCTGTTGGATTTTGTTTGCTAGTATTTTGTTGAGAATTTTTGCATCTGTGTTCATCAGTGATACTGGCCTGTAGTTTTCTTTCTCTGTGACATCTTTGTCTGGTTTTGGTAGCAGGGTGCTGGTGGCCTCGTAGAATGAGTTTGGGAGTGTTCCTCCCTCTGCTATATTTTGGAAGAGTTTGAGAAGGATAGGTGTTAACACCTCTCCAAATGTTTGCTAGAATTCACCTGTGAAGCCATCTGGTCTTGGACCTTTGTTGGAAGATTCTTAATCACAGTCTCAATCTCAGTGCTTGTGATTGGCCTGTTTATACTTTGTATTTCTTCCTGGTTCAGTCTCAGAAGGTTGTGCTTTTCTAAGAATTTGTCCATTTCTTCCAGGTTGTCCTTTTTATTGGCATATACTTGCTTGTAGTATTCTCTCCTGATCCTTTGTATTTCTGCAGTGTCAGTTGTTACTTCTCCTTTTTCATTTCCAATTCTATTGATTTGAGTCTTCTCCCTTTTTTTCTTGATGAGTCTGGCTAATGGTTTATCAATTTTGTTTATCTTCTCAAAGAACCAGCTTTTAGTTTTATTGATCTTTGCTATTGCTTCTTTCATTTCTTTTTCATTTATTTCTGATCTGATCTTTATAATTTCTTTCCTTCTGCTAACTTTGGGTTTTTTTCTTCTTTCCCTAATTCCTTTAGGTGTAAGGTTAGGTTGTTTATTTCAGATGTTTCTTGTCTCTTGAGGTAGGACTGTATTGCTATAAACTTCCCTCTTACAACTGCTTTTGCTGCATCCCATAGGTTTGGGGTCGTCGTGTTTTCATTGTCATTTGTTCCTAGGTATTTTCTGATTTCCTCTTTGATTTCTTCAGTGATCTCTTGGCTATTTAGTAGCGTATTGTTTAGCTTCCATGTGTTTGTGTTTTTTACGTTTTTTCCCCGTAATTCATTTCTAATCTCATAGCGTTGTGGTCAGAAAAGATCTTTGATATGATTTCACTTATCTTCAATTTGCTGAGGCTTGATTTGTGACCCAAGATGTGATCTATCCTGGAGAATGTTCCATGCGTACTTGAGAGGAAAGTGTATTCTGCTGTTTTTGGATGGAATGTCCTATAAATATCAATTAAATCTATCTGGTTTATTGTGTCATTTAAAGCTTGTGTTTCCTTATTTATTTTCATTTTGGATGACCTGTCCATTGGTGTACGTGAGGTGTTAAAGTCCCCCACTATTATTGTGTTGCTGTCAATTTTCTCTTTTATAGCTGTTAGCAGTTGCCTTATGTATTGCGGTGCTCCTATGTTGGGTGCATATATATTTATAATTGTTATATCTTGTTCTTGGATTGATCGCTTGATCATTATGTAGTGTTCTTCCTTGTCTCTTGTAACATTCTTTACTTTAAAGTCTTTTTTATCTGATATGAGTATTGCTACTCCAGCTTTCTTTTGATTTCCATTTGCATGGAATATCTTTTTCCATCCCCTCACTTTCAGTCTGTGTGTGTCCCTACGTCTGAAGTGGGTCTCTTGTAGACAGCATATATACGGGTTTTGTTTTTGTATCCATTCAGCCAGTCTATGTCTTTTGGTTGGATCCTTTAATCCATTTACATTTAAGGTAGTTATCGATATGTATGTTCCTATGACCATTTTGTTAACTATTTTGGGTTTGTTTTGGTAGGTTCTTTTCTTCTCTTGTGTTTCCCACTTAGAGAAGTTCCTTTAGCATTTGTTGTAGAGCTGGTTTGGTGGTGCTGAATTCTCTTAGCTTTTGCTTGTCTGTAAAGCTTCTGATTTCTCTTTCGAATCTGAATGAGATCCTTGCTGGGTAGAGTTATCTTGGTTGTAGGTTCTTCCCTTTCATCACTTTAAGTATATCATGCCACTCCCTTCTGGCTTGTAGAGTTTCTGCTGAGAAATCAGCTGTAAACCTTACGGGGATTCCCTTGTATGTTATTTGCTGTATTTCCCTTGCTGCTTTCAATAATTTTTGTTTTTAATTTTTGCCAATTTGATTACTATGTGTTTCTCCTTGGATTTATCCTATATGGGACTCTCTGTGCTTCCTGGACTTGGGTGGCTATTTCCTTTCCCATGTTAGGGAAGTTTTCGACTATAATCTCTTCAAATATTTTCTTGGGTCCTTTCTCTCTGTTTTCTCCTTCTGGGACCCCTGTAATGCGAATGTTGTTGCATTTAATATTGTCCCAGAGGTCTCTTAGGGTGTCTTCATTTCTTTTCATTCTTTTTTCTTTATTCTGTTCTGAAGCAGTGAATTCCACCATTCTGTCTTCCAGGTCACTTATGTGTTCTTCTGCTTCAGTTATTCTGCTATTGATTCCTTCCAGTGTAGTTTTCATTTCAGTTATTGTATTGTTCGTCTCTGTTTGTTTGTTCTTTAATTCTTCTAGGTCTTTTTAAACATTTCTTGCATCTTCTTGATCTTTGCCTCCATTCTTTTCCGAGGTCCTGGATCATCTTCACTATTATTATTTTGAATTCTTTTTCTGGAAGGTTGCCTATCCCCACTTCACTTAGTTGTTTTTCTGGGGTTTTATCTTGTTCCTTCATCTGGTACATAGCCCTCTGCCTTTTCATCTTGTCTATCTTTCTGTGAATGTGGTTTTTGCTCCACAGGCTGAAGTATTGTAGTTCTTCTTGCTTCTAGCCCAGGAAATCTTGAAGAACAAAGCCAACTAACACAATCTTGGATGATATCCAGGATTTCTGATTATATCTGCTCTTTCCAAAGGCCAGAAGATGATTTTTGTTATGGTGTAAAACTCATTTGCCATCAGAGACCCAAGGATTCATAGAACCTTTCAGTTTGGGAATGTCCAGAAAGGCTAATATAAATGCAAAGTCAAATCCTAAAGTTCCCCAAAGTGGATCTGCCCTCACTTCAGTAAAACTATTTTCTCTTTTACGTATTCAAGTTTTCTCAAGCCATCAAAAATGATGTGTAAATGATGTGTGTAAGGCATGGGCACAGATACATTCATTTGGTTTTAGCTTTCAGTGTTTCCCAAAAGAATTGCTCTAGCTTTGGAGATGCATGTTTTGGATCAGAAGTCCACATAAACTCAGTAGAATCACATGAACTTATTCCCACTACTGATCACTACAACTATTGCCTATGACAATTTATAAAGCAAGACAATTCATACTGTGTTCCAAATTTCTGTCATTGTTAGCAACACACAGTAACCAAAAGTTTAACTTTATAACCATCAACTTCAGTGACAAGATATGTCATTGACTTACATATCAGCATATAGAAAAATAAATGGTACTGGTGGAAATACCGTAGTTTAAAATTCTTCGATTTGACAGTAGAAGAGAAAGCTAGATTGCAGACATATGGAATGAATGTTGATGAATTTACTTAACATCTGTATAAACATATTGAGACTATTATATTCTGATTATAATTGTACTTTGCATTTGTCATCAGAAAAAATGATGAAAGTCTTATAAACCCTGATTTATAGTGCTCATGGAAAAATAGAATGGAAAAGGCAATTAAGTTAAAAATTAAGAATCACAGATTTTCCCGTGAATTATTTAAGAAAATGAATGTGACTATACCTCTATCCTCTTGACAAAGCTCTTAGAATTACAATAACCATTTAAATAGCTCAATAAATAGGATGATTAGCATGAAACTTAATATCATGAGTCAATAAGAAGACCTGGGATAAATAATTTATACTTTAGATATGCCTTTATTTTGCATATTTATATGCAAACATAAAAATTCATTCTAAGTGAAGCGATGCATGAATAATGCAGGCAAGAGTTTCAAGAGGGTCTTTACATCTCATCAATTTAATTAATTAGTAAATAGAAAATAATTAACACTAGCTGTTGGGTATTATGTAAACCAAAGAATAAGCTGATTCACTTTGCAGGTAAGCAGTGTAGAAAGAAAACAAATTAAAGCATAGATTGAGCTTAAGTTATAGAAGATTGTGTTTAGAGAAGTATGATCTCAGGAAAATCATTTATACTCATTAGGATTCAGTCACATCATCTGTAAAACTGGATGATGGGAATGAGAACAGATATATTGTTATTAGTTAAGACTCTGGGTTGCAAACAACTAATAAATCAAACTTGCATTGCTTTATTTTCAAAAGGGAATTAATTACTTTTGAACAGCAAATCCAAGGGTCCAGCTACTTTCTGAATCAGCTGGCTCCACAGCCTTGAATAATTTCGTGAAGAATCTGCTCCATCTCTCTCCCTTGGTTTCTAGTCCCTTCAAATGTCATCCTTTTGTCTTTCAAATCCCACTAAAAACATAGCTTCCGTTTCCAAATGATCCCACAAAATACATGAGGTTGTTTCTCATTAAACATTTCTTGAGGCATGCACCTGTATCTGCACTGGTGTCAGTAACCATGGAGATGCTATAGTCTAATGGCTTTAACCTGTATACCCTTGGGCCCAGATGGGGCAAGGATTTGCTCTCAACATACTGACTGAGAGTGATGAAGAGATGATTTATTAGTAGAAGACGCGGGCTCATTGTTGTAAGAAGGAAAGCTCAGGAGGCAAAAGCAGCTACAGTTCACTACTATCTCTAAGAATGCTTCCAGATTTTACATCCCAGGCTTCTGTCCTCTTTATTCTGAACCTCCTGCTTCCAATCCTGCAGTTGAGTAAGGAAAACAGAGGATAGGGGTGATACTAGCAGAACTTCTTCTATGTGATGTCGACCGTCCTTGGATCATCACGGGCACATGGATGTTGCTACATATTTACTAAATCAGATTTTCTATCAAGGTCTAAGGCATGTAGTATTACATGGGCTATGCAAATCATTATATACCTACTAAATCCCTAGTTTAGTGAAGTACTAGGATTTTACAATCCCAACCCATCAACTTAATACCAGTTCCATTCCACAGCACTGGTTTACAAAACATAGTTCTTCTATGTGTGCTAAACAATTCATAATACACCTGGAAAAAGTAGGGAAAAGTCTAGGAGAACAGTGCTTGGGAAAATACATTAGATGTAAATCCATTAAACTTACCTATCAAGAAGTAGTCTACTCCAATTATTTGAAGACTGAGATTCTCAAGGGAACAATTTTTATTATTCCTGTTGGTTTTTACTCAGTGGTTCATAATGGGGTGAGAGGGAAATAGTGTCTATCGCGAAGACATTTGTCAATATCTGGAGAAATTGTTGGTTGTCACAACTGTAGGAAGCCCTACTACTGACATGCGGTGGGCAGAAGCCATCATACGGTTAAACATCCTACAATGCACAGGACAGATCCCCACAACAACAAATTATCTTGCCCAAAATGTCAATACTGCCAAGGTTGAGAAGCCCTACTTAGTACTCTTTCTTAAACCCTCAAGATACTTCTCACTGATACAATCCATTTTTATTGTACCCAGTACTAATTATTAATTCCGTCAATGGAAGATGGTCCCCGGTACTGCTGACCAACTCAGAAAGCAATGTGTGTGTGCCCTTAACAAAATAACTAAAGGGACTTTTCATTTTAAAGTACTGGTAAGTGGGAAGAAATCTTCCAGGTTGTTGAGTTTTGATGATCAGAGGTTAGCAAGAAATTAAAGGGATAAAACCCTAATTGGAAAACTGTCAGCTCTTAATAATCTAAAATTGATCATTAATTCTCACACAGGATAGCAGTGGCTTATAGGGAGCAAAATTCTTGTGACAGAGGCCCTGAATGGGGTAATCAAACGACTTTTATTTTGAACTCACATTATTTCTAAACTCCTCGTATTTCAGACAGATCATAGGGTATAGAAATTATTCCTGTGAGAGAAAAATTTTTCAGAGCTGCAACTGCCATTTTTGATTAACTCCACCATTGACTGCCTTCTTTGGAAGAAAGGTAAAGAAAGGTTGATACTTAACAAGAAAACAATGCTCCAACAACTTATCTTTAAATATCTAAAAATGAAGGTTAATTCCAAGGAAATTTTAACTTCTCCTGTAGGTCCCAACTTCCACACGACTCACCACAGAGTCTCAGTAATGATTCCCCAAATCTCATCAACCCAGCTCTTCACACAAAACCTTGTGTTCACTGAGAACATTTTGTAAGAAGTAACATTGTACTAGTAAACGTACAACTTTATGTTCCTGCTTTCTCAAGTAATGGGGCCACTGCTTAGACAAAGACTTTCACAACTGCATATAGGTGTAAAGCAGTGAATGGGATGCTAATGGTTGAAAGAGCAAATGAACCCAAATTGTTACCGGAAACCTATCTAGGCTTGATGTGTCTAAGAATCCTCTTTGTTTCTCTTCAGTATATTTTATTCTCTTTCAGACTTTTTAAATGAATTGGCTTTCCCAAATATTTTATAGGTAATTAATGCTCACTCTGAACATAAATCTAATATCCAGTTACACCCCACAGTGGAGAAACAATTGCCTTTAGAAAGCAGTGAGTACAGAAGAGACTTAGGAAGATGGCATAAGAGTAAGATGTGGAGATCACCTTCTGCCCCACAATTACATCAGAAATACATCTACATGTGGAACATCTCCTACAGAACACCTGCTGGACGCTGGCGGAAGACCTCAGACCTCACAAAAGGCAAAAAACTCCCCATGTACCTGGGTAGGGCAAAAGAAGAAAGAAAAAACAGAGACAAAAGAATAGGGACCTGTACCTCTGGGAGGGAGCTATAAAGGAGGAAAAGTTTCCACACACTAGGAAGCCCCTTCAAGGGCAGAGATGGTGGGGAGGCGGGAAAGCTTCAGAGCCATGGAGGAGAGCGGAGCAACAGGGGAGTGGAGGGCAAAGTGGAGAGATTCCTGCACAGAGGATCGGTGCCGACCAGCACTCACTAGCCCGAGAAGCTTGTCTGCTCACCCGCCAGGGCGGGCGGGGTTGGGAGCTGAGGCTTGGGCTTCGGAGGTCAGATCCCAGGGAGAGGACTGGGGTTGGCTGCGTGAACACAGCCTGAAGGGGGCTAGTGCGCCACAGCTGGCCAGGAGGGAGTCTGGGAAAAGGTCTGGACCAGCCGAAGAGGCAAGAGACTTTTTCTTCCCTCTTTGTTTCCTGGTGCACGAGGAGAGGGGATTAAGAGCGCTGCTTAAAGGAGCTCCACAGATAGGCGCGAGCCGCGGCTATCAGCACAGACCCCAGAGACGGGCATGAGACGCTAAGGCTTCTGCAGCAGCCACCAAGAAGCCTGTGTGCGAGCACAGGTCACTATCCACACCTCCCCTCCTGGGAGCCTGTGCAGCCCGCCACTGCCAGGGTCCCGTGATCCAGGGACAACTTCCCCGGGAGAACGCACGGTGCGTCTCAGGCTGGTGCAACGTCCTGTGCGCCTCTGCCGCCGCAGGCTTGCCCCGCATGTGTACCCCTCCCTCCTCCCGGCCTGAGTGAGCCTGAACCCCCAAAGCAACTGCTCCTTTAACCCGTTCCAGTCTGAGCGAAGAACAGAAGCCCTCAGTGGACCTACACGCAGAGGCCGGTCCAAATCCAAAGCTGAACCCCAGCAGCTGTGCAAAGAAAGAAGAGAAAGGGAAATCTCTCGCAGCAGTCTCAGGAGCAGCAGATTAAATCTCCACAGTCAACGTGATGCACCCTGCATCTGTGGAATACATGAATAGACAACGAATCATCCCAAATTGAGGAGGAGGACTTTAGGAGAAACGATATATATATATATATTTTTTTTTCTCTCTTTTTGTGAGTGTGTATGTGTATGCTTCTGTGTGTGATTTTGTCTGTATAGCTTTGCTTTTACCATTCGTCCTAGAGTTCTGCCTGTCCATTTTTTTTTTTTCCAGTATAGTTTTTAGTACTTGTTACCATAGGTGGATTTGTTTTCTGCTTTGGTTGCTCTCTTCTTTCTTTCTTTCGTTATTTTTTAATTACTTACAAAAATTTATTTTAATAATTATTTTTTATTTTAATAACTTTTTATTTTATTTTATCTTCTTCTTTCTTCTCTTTTTTTTCTCCCTTTTATTCTGAGCCGTGTGCATGACAGGCTCTTGGTGCTCCAGCCAGGTGTCAGGGCTGTGCCTCTGAGTTGGGACAAGTTCAGGACACTGGTCCACAAGAGACCTCCCAGCTCCACATAATATCAAACGGTGGAAATCTACCAGAGATCTCCATCTCAATGCCAAGATCAAGCTCCACTCAATGACGAGGAAGCTACAGTGCTGGACACCCTATGACAAACAACTAGCAAGATAGGAACACAACCCCACCCATTAGCAGAGAGGCTGCCTAAAATCATAATAAGTCCACACACACCCCAAAACACACCAATACACGTGGACCTGCCCACCAGAAAGACAAGATCCAGCCTCATCCACCAGAAAACAGGCATTAGTCTCCTCCACCAGGAAGCCAACACCACCCACTGAACCAACCTTAGCCACTGGGGACAGACACCCAAAACAATGGAAACTACGAACATGCAGCCTGTGAAAAGGAGACCCCAAACACAGTAAGATAAGCAAAATGAGAAGACAGAGAAACAAACACCAGATGAAGGAGAAAGGCAAAAACCGACCAGACCTAACAAATGAAGGCAGTCTACCTGAAAAAGAATTCAGAATAATGATAGTAAAGATGATCCAAAATCTTGGAAATAGAATGGAGAAAATACAAGAAATGTTTATCAAGGACCTAGAAGAACTAAAGAGGAAACGAACAGTGATGAACAAAACAATAAATGAAATTAAAAATACTCTAGAAAGGATCAATAGCAGAATAACTGAGGCAGAAGAATGGATAAGTGACCTGGAAGATAAAATAGTGGAAATAACTACTGCAGAGCACAATAAAGAAAAAAGAATGAAAAGAACTGAGGACAGTCTCAGAGACCTCTGGGACAACATTAAACGCACCAACATTCGAATTATAGTGGTCCCAGAAGAAGAGAAAAAGAAAGAGACTGAGAAAATATTTGAAGAGATTATAGTTGAAAACTTCCCTAATAAGTTAAAGGAAATAGTTAATCAAGTCCAGGAAACACAGAGAGTCCCATACAGGCTAAATCCAAAGAGAAACACGCCAAGATACATATTAATCAAACTGTCAAAAATGAAATACAAAGAAAACATATTAAAAGCAGCAAGGGAAAAACAACAAATAACACACAAGGGAATCCCCATAAGGTTAACAGCTGATCATTCAGCAGAAACTCTGAAAGCCAGAAGGGAGTGGCAGGACATATCTAAAGTGATGAAAGGGAAAAACCTACAACCAAGACTACTGTACCCAGCAAGGATCTCATTCAGATTTGACAGAGAAATTAAAACCTTTACAGACAAGCAAAAGCTAAGAGAATTCAGCACCACAAAACCAGCTTTACAACAAATGCTAAAGTAACTTCTCTAGGCAGGAAACACAGGAGAAGGAAAAGATCTACAATAACAAAACCAAAACAATTAAGAAAACGGTAATAGGAACATACATATCGATAATTACCTTAAATGTAAATGGATTAAATGCTCCAACCAAAAGACATAGACTGGCTGAATGGATACAAAACAAGACCCCTATATATGCTGTCTATAAGAAACCCACTTCAGACCTAGGGACTCGTACAGACTGAAAATGAGGGGATGGAAAAAGATATTCCACACAAATAGAAATCAGAAGAAAGCTGGAGTAGCAATTCTCATATCAGACAAAATAGACTTTAAAACAAAGAGTATTATAAGAGACAAAAAAGGACATTACATAATGATCAAGGGGTCAATCCAAGTGGAGGATATAACAATTGTAAATATTTATGCACCCAACACAGGAGCACCTCAATACATAAGGCAAATACTAACAGCCATAAAAGGGGAAATGGACAGTAACACAATCATAGGGTTCTTTAACAGCCCACGTTCACCAGCAGATCATCCAAAATGAAAATAAATAAGGAAACAAGCTTTAAATGAGATATTAAACAAGATGGACTTAATTGATATTTTTAGGACATTCCATCCATAAACAACAGAATACACATTCTTCTCAAGTGCTCATGGAACATTCTCCAGGAGAGATCATATCTTGGGTCACAAATCAAGCCTTGGTTAATTTAAGAAAATTGAAATCATATCAAGTATCTTTTCTGACAACAATGCTATGAGACTAGATATCAGTTACAGGAAAAAATGCTATGAGACTAGATATCAGTTACAGGAAAAAATCTGTAAAAAATAAAAACACATGGACGCTAAACAATACACTACTTAATAACCAAGAGATCACTCCAAAATTTACAAGCAGCTCACACAGCTCAATATCAAAAACCCAACAACCCAATCCAAAAATGGGCAGAAGACCTAAACAGACATTTCTCCAAAGAAAATATACAGATTGCCAACAAACACATGAAAGAATGCTCAACATCATTAATCATTAGAGAAATGCAAATCAAAACTACAATGAGATATCATCTCACACCAGTCAGAATGGCCATCATCAAAAAATCTACAAACAATAAATGCTGGAGAAGGTGTGGAGAAAAGAGAATCCTCTTGCACTGTTGGTGGGAATGTAAATTGATACAGCCACTATAGAGAACAGTATGGAAGTTCTTTAAAAACTAAGAACTACCATATGACCCAGCAATCCCACTACTGGGCATATACCCTGAGAAAACCATAATTCAAAAAGAGTCATGTACCAAAATATTCATTGCAGCTAGATTTACAATAGCCAGGACATGGAAGCAACCTACATTCCCACCAACAAATGAAGGGATAAAGAAGATGTGGCACATATATACAATGGAATATTACTCAGACATAAAAAGAAACGAAATTGAGTTATCTGTAGTGAGGTGGATGGAGTAACCTGGCAGTGAGTAACCTGGCATTCCTGACTTAGTTACTATATCCCTCATCCTTCCACTGCATTCAGTTGACCTGAGTCAACTGAATGTCATACAGAGTGAAGAGTCTGTCATACAGAGTGAAGTCAGAAAGAGAAAAACAAATATTGTATGCTAACACATATATATGGAATCTAAAAAAAAAAAAAAATGGTCATGAAAACCTATGGGCAAGATGGGAATAAAGACACAGACCTACTAAAGAATGGAGTTGAGGATACGGGGAGGGAGAAGGGTAAGCTGGGACAGAGTGAGAGAGTTGCATGGACATATATACACTACCAAACGTAAAACAGATAGCTAGTGGGAAGCAGCCACAAAGCACAGGAAGATCAGCTAGGTGCTTTGTGACCACCTACAGGGGTGGGATACGGAGGTTGGGAGGGAGGGGGACACAAGAGGGAAGAGATATGGGGACATATGTATATGTATAACTGATTAACTCTGTTATAAATCAGAAACTAACACACCATTGTAAAGCAATTATACTCCAATAAAGATGTTTTAAAAAAAGAAAGCAGTGAGTACAAAATTGAAGGTGACATAATGTCAGTTAGAAAGGTGTTTCTCCAGATATAGAAAATAATTACTGCACTATTTGCTTTGTCTAACCCCACTTAACCAAAACACCTAGAAAGCTGAAGGTTATCCTCAGGAATTTCAACACTGAGGGAAAAGCTTGCCTTACTGTACAGACATCTGTTTGTTCAAAACTTGCTGTGAATTTCTTAGAAACGTGTTTCTTAGAAGTGCTTTCAGAGGCAGACCATTCAGCTAAATATCAAATATAGAACAACAGTTGTTAGTTCATCAAATATATTTTTGTTGTAGTTCTTAGAATGATAATTTCAGCATATTAATTTTAAAAAGTATTTTGAAGAAATCCCTGTTTGAGAATGTGCAGAAAAAAAACTCACTGCTTTCCCTCCCTCCCTGATTCCCTATCTTGCTTTTGAAAACATGGAATAAAACCATGCATCTTATTTGTTCACACTCCTTAATTGTTGCAGAAAACAAATCTCATGTTAAACTCTCTATTCATAAAGAAAGGTGGACAATGTGAGGTATTTTGTATCAAACTTGCTACTCCTTCAAAAAGATATGCACAGCTGGGACATCACCAAATTTTCTAGTGTGTTTCATACTGTAAATATTGTAAAAGAAACTTTATCAACTGGAATGCTTCTGATAATCCAATAAAAGGAGAAGAAACAGGAGAGTTAAAAGTTAAGAGAATATCACTTTAAATTAAGAAACTATTAGGTCTCTTGCACTGTTTTAAAAAATAAATACATAAATAGAATAAAAGTGCTGGTCTGTTCCCATTCCCAGGAGAGAACAACCATTACAGCTAAATTAATCTGGTTTCGAAAGAAAACATCCAATCCACACTCCAGTTGTATTTAATTGACTTTGGGGAAAGGAAAATAACTATCCCATTAACAAAACAATAAAATTGTTTCACTGGCCAACAAAGAGTAACCTGGCATTCCTGACTTAGTTACTACATCCCTCATCCTTCCACTGCATTCAGTTGACCTGATATAATCACATAGCAGAGTGTATTGTGATTTCTGAAATGGAGATTTCAGCAGGGGAGATCTTTCTCTTCTCTTACTGTGAAAAAACATGTAACTGTGGAAGAGAATGAAGAATAAAGATGACAGTACCAGGCAGTCACCATCCTGCCTGTTCATGTTTAGTAACTCATTAATTGATAATTAACTTTGGAGGCGCTCATTTTTTTTTTTTTTGACATTCAGAGCTTCTGTGTTTTATTTTGGGGGAAAGAATAAGAAGAAAAATATGAAATGTTAAGTTAGTTTTCAGAGTAGTGATGCAAGGACATGACCCTAAACACATTTGTGTTGCTAAACCAGTGACAATTGTAGAACAAAACAAAAGTATAATTCTGCAGTGGAGTCTGAGAACACTACTGGTGAGTGAATATACAAGAAAGAAAATAAAACACAGAGGCACATCTACAGAATGATACCTGCAGCATGAGTAGTGTCTGATGCTCTTCTAACCCTGGAACTTGCTACCTAGAGTTGCCCGTGCATGAAGCAACTTCGTAAGAAATCAATGCCTGCAATTCACTGCTAACCTTGGTAATTTTTATTTGAAGCCCATATTTGAAACCACTGATTGCTTTATTCTGCTTGTAACATGTTTGGATGATGCTATTGTTCCTTTCTAACAGTCACATAGACTGTTAGTTGTACTTGAGCTTCAGTATGCATGCAAATGACTATGTATATCTTTCAATATTCCTATTCCCAACACTTCACCAAGTGAATTTTATAAGTTACATCAGTGCTTCACAAACCATCTGTAGTCAAGGATCATTTTTTTCTTCTTTTTTTAAAAATTTATTTTATTGAAGTACAGTTGATTTACAATGTGTTAATTTCTACTGTACAGCAAAGTGATTCAGTTGTGTGTGTGTGTGTGTGTGTGTATACACACATCCACCTCCCCCTTGGCAACCACAAGTCTGTTCTCTATGTCTGTGAGTCTGCTTCTGTTTTGTAGATAAGTTCATTTGTGTCATAGTTTAGATTCCACATATAAGTGATATCATGTGGTATTTGTCTCTTTCTGACTTGCTTCACTCAGCATGATAATCTCTAGGTCCATCCATGTTGCTCCAAATGGCATTGTTTCATTGTTTTTATGGCTGAGTAGTATTCCATTGTATATATGTACCATATTGTCTTTAAGGATCATTTTTTCTTATTTACAATTCTTTACAAACCATTATGTAATCTTCTGTGTGTGACTATAACCCAGCTCACCATATCCACATATGGCTCATCATGTACTCTATTCACTGACTTGAGTCAATTGATCAAGTGCTTGAGTGTTGTAGCAATATTGCATTGTTATGAAAACTTCTAAAACTTTAGCCCCAAATTTTGTATTTATCTCATTAAGGGCCAGGAACAAAGAATTTGCTTAGTAGGCACAGTCCACAGGATATACTCTGATTAACACTATATCACATGGCCTATATTTTAACCCAGATTACAAAAAATAGAAAATTTATTTAAATAAATAAAAACCACAAATATAAACACATACACAATTCTAAATTTGCTGAAAATATATTTGGCTTTTAAAAATGATATGATACTGGAAAAACTTACTTTTCTTTGTATAAATAAGATCTACAAAGTTACAGAGAGTTCAATATTCATCACTAAAAGTTACTTGACTGGTTGATATAAGATGTTGTATTGTAGTAAGATGAAATTGTCATGAAGTAATTTTATTTTTACATCTCTGTAGGTTTCCTGTTTTATTGTTTATGAAAATAATGATTTGCTAACATATCTAAAAAAGAAAATTAATTTTTAGTAAAATGACCAAAAACTGATATAACTGTAATAAACATATGTAAATAACAGGGCTAATGACCAATAGCAAATGGTAAGTCACAGAACAAAGAAGAAAATTATTTTCTTATTTGCAGAAGAAAACAGATAAGGAGATTGTCAAATTTCCATGGTTGAAAATGCTGAACGGAGCTGGAAGCTGTATTAAAAATAAAATCATTTCATAATACTGGAAAGAGAAACAACAATACCACCATCAAACCTACCACAATGAACCATTACATTTAAAATAGGAAAATAAGAACTTTATTGCATCTGAGACAGAGTTAGAAACTTAACGATTAAAGACAAAGGGAGACAAGAGAAAACAAATACGTATGTATTTCAGCAAAATCTAGAGGAAAAAACTAAAGAAGCTAGCATGGTCTTCTATTCTATAAGCTGTAGTTACTTATGAAACACATTTGAAAATAAGAAAGCAAAATAGTCACTAATCTGAAAATTAACTCCAAAATCTAGAAAAGAACTACCATATGAGCCTGCAATCCCACTCCTGGGCACATATCTGGAGAAAACTATAATTTGAAAAAGTACATGCACCCCAATGTTCATTGCAGCACTATTTACAATAGCCAAGACATGGAAGCAAACTAAATGTCCATCGACAGATGAATAGATGATGAAGATATATATATATAACTATATACACAATGGAATACTACTCAGCCATAAAAAAGAATGAAATAATGCCATTTGCAGCTACATGGATGGGTTGGAAATTATCATACTAAGTGAAGTAAGTCAGACAGAGAAAGACAAATATCATATATTATTTCTATGTGGAATCTAAAAAACTGATACAAATAAACTTATTTACAAAACAGAAACATACTCACAGACAAAGAAAACAAATTTACTGTTACCAAAGGGAAAAGATATGGGGGAGGGATAAATTAGGAAATTGGGAGTAAGGTATACACACTACTATATATAAAAGAGATAACCAACAAGGACCTACTATACAGCACAGGGAACTAGACTCAATATTTTGTAATAACCTATATGGAAAAAGAATCTGAAAAAGGATAGATGTACATATACATATACATATATACATGTATATATATATGTATATGTATAACTGAAACACTTTGCTGGATACCTGAAACTAACACAGTACTGTAAACCAACTACACATCAATAAAAACTAATTAATTAATTTTTTAAAAAGAAAAAGCACTTTTTTGCATTAATGGTATCATGTTATCTATACAAAGTACTCTTTGTGAATTAATAAAATGGTACAGGTTATGTGTTTCAAGGTTTACTTCAGGTTTAATATGTTACCTGAAACTCTAGGTTATTAATTCCTCAGTTAGCAGAACTAAAAGCCATTACAGTTGAGTTTTATTGACCACCTAGAACAGTATTTATTACATAATCATTTAACAACTATTGACTAAAAACCTACTATGTTCCAGGATTCAAAGGTAAAGAATAAAAAGATAAATAGTTCACATTCTACAACACCAAGAGAAAGAGAAAAATATAATCCAAAAAGAATTTTAAAAGGACACAATTATTTGCATATTTGCACTCTGAGTCACTTAATCCTGTTAAGATTTCAAAAGATATAAATTAAGCTTAAACCAAGTACTAAAAATAAATTTAGAAAGAACAATAATATGCTTTAAAAGTATGAAAAGGTAAAAGATTCCTTCAGGAGACAACTAATCTTATCTCACAAAAGGATACCAAGAATATTTATTTTCTATAATACAAGTGTGACTACTGTATTTTACTTTTTGAAGTTATCATAAATGGTATTGTTAGAAATTTTGTTTTCCAATTGTGTGTTTCCAGTATTTGGAAAATAGTTGAATTCTAAAAATGAACTTTGCATCTTATCACCCTACTAAATTCACTTGTTAGTTCTAAGAGCGTCTTGTAGATTCTTTAAGATTATCCTCGTACACAATTATTTCCAAATAAAGACAGTTATAGTTAATCCTTTTCAACCTGCATGTTTTTCATTTGTTTTTCTTGCCTTATTGCACTGGCTGTGGCCTCCAGTATAATGCTAAATAGAAGTTGTAAGAGCAGATATGCTTATTATTGCCCCAATTATTAGAGAAAGATTTAGTTTTTAAAAATTAAGTATCATGTAGCTTTCCATTTTACATGGGTGCCTTTTATCTGGTTGACAAATTTTACTTCTACTCTTCAGTAGTTGAGAGGTTTTTTTTTTTCAAGAATGAGTGGTGAATTTTGTCAAATGTTTTTTCTGAACCTAATGGCATGGTCATTTGATTTTCTCCTTTCCTGTTAAAGTGCTAAATTACATTGATTGATTTTTGAATGTTGAACTATACTTTAATGCCTGTGACAATTCTCAATTGTCCATGATATATTATCTTTTTACATATTTCTGGATGCAATTTGAACTTGAAAGTGTACAGTTTGATACGTATTGAAATATATATCCACCAGTGAACCACCATCAAAATCAAGATAATGAATATATTCATCACCCTCAGAAGGTTTCCTCAAGCTCCTTGATAAACCTTCCTCCACCTTACCTGACCACTGATCTTTTGCATGCATTTAAAGTTCATTCTTTTTTATTGCTGTGTACATTTTATCATATTTTTTTAATCCATGTACCTGTTGATGGACCTTTAGGTGTGTTTCCAGTTTGACCATCACAAATTATCCTTTTTTAAATCACAGTCTACTTTTTAAAAATAGACCATTTTCAGAAGAGTTTTTTAGAAAAAATTTTATTTACTTTAGAACAGGCTTTATATTTTAGAACAGTTTAAGGTTCATATAAATATGCATAAAGTATAGACAGTTCCCATATATCATCTCTCCAGCCCTCTCACCCCCATATACACAGTTGCTCCTATTATTAATATTTTGTATTATTTTGGTACATTTGTTACAATTGATGAACCGACACTGCCACATTGTCATTAACTAAACCCCATAGTATACATTAGGATTTGCTCTTTGTGTTGTACAGCTCTATGGGTTTTGACAAATACATAATACACATCCACCATTCTAATATCATACAGCATAGTTTCACCACACGAAAAATGTCCTCGCAGTCTATTTTTAATTGATATCACTTTGGAGATACTATAAAAATCTTATAACAGTATAATTTCATTTCTTCCCCCCTGGCCTTTTTGTTATTGTTTTCATATGTTTTACTTATACATATGTTACAACTCCACAATAGATTGTTATCATTTTTTTTGCTTTAAAGAGTCAATGTTAAGGAAATTTAAATAATAAAAATAACCTTTTGTATTTATTCATGTGGTCACTATTTTTAGTGCTCTTCATTTCTTTGTGTAGATCCACCTTTCCATCAGGTATTATTTTCCATCTGCCTAAAGTATTTCTTTAATTTTTCTTATAATACAGGTATTCTGGTGATATAGTCTTTCCACTTCTGAATTTTGGAAAAAGTCTATTTCACTTTTGTTTTTGAAAGATACTTTTCTGGATATAGAATTCTAGATGAATTATCTCCTTTGAATAAAGATGTAGCTCCACTATCTTCTGACTTATTGTGTACAACAAAAAAACTTGCTGCTACCTTGTCTTCTCTTCTACACATGATGTGCCTTTTTTCAATAGCTGCTTTTAAGACTTTTCTCTTTATCATTAATTTTTAGCAATTTGATCATGGTGTGACTTGGTGTTGTTTCCTTCACATTTCTTGTGCTTGGAGTTCATTGGGGTTCTTGAATATGTGGGCTATAGTTTTCATCAAATTTAGAAAAATTTCAACCCCTATTTCTTCAATCTTTTTCTGTATCCGTCTCTCTCTTCTACATTCAAAGACTCCAACTGTAAATATATTAGGGTGCTTAAAGTTGTCCCACATATTACAAATTTACTTTTAGTCTTTTCTCTTGATGTTTCATTTTGGATGATTTCTATTGTTATGCCTTCAAGATCACTAATCATTTCTCTGCAACACTTAATATGCCTTTAATGCCTTTCAAGGGTATTTTTCATCTAAGATATGGTAGTTTGCATCTCTGGAAGTTTAACGTATATCTGTTTTTATATCTTCCATAACTTAATGTCTTTAATCTTCTTGACTTTCTTGAACACATGGAATAAAGTTTTAGTAACCATTTAAATGTCCTTGTCTAGTAATTCTATCATATGTGACATGTTGGGTTGGGTTCGATGTTTTAATATTTCTCCTCATTATGGGTTATATTTTTTTACTTTTTGCATGCATGATAATTTATTGGATGTCAAAAAAACATGAATTTTACCTTTATGGGTGCTAGATATTTTTGTATCCCTGTAAATGTTTTTAAGTTTCATCCTGGGTAGTTTTTAAATTACTTGGAAACAGGTTGATTCTGGCAATACAAGAACAACATTTGTCTAGAGTTAATTCTTTTCCACAACTGAGGCAAATCCTTCTGAATAATCTACCAATATCTCATGATTTATACATTTTCCAATCTGGCTGGTGGAAACAAACTATTTTCAGCCTATTTGCACTTTAAGGATTGTTCCCTCTAATCCTTCAGGCAGGTCTTTTCCTGGCTTTGGGTAGTTTTCTCATATGCATGTGTTAACAGTACTCTCTGCTGGAGAGTACAGTGGGCCCCTCTGGCAGTATCCAGAGTTCTCCCTCTGTAGCTCTTTCTTCTCCAGTACTCTGCCTTGTGAATTCCAGCCACTTTGGCCTCTGCAGACTACCACGTCTGCCTTTTCAACTTAGGGAGATGGCTGGACTCTGCCTATATTCTTCTTACCCTGAACTGCATCCTACGAACTCTTTCTAGGTAGTAAGTTAGGATAATTGTGGAGCTCACCTCCTTCATTTCCCATCACTTAGAGATCACTAGCTTTTGGCTTCCCTGGTGGTGCAGTGGTTAAGAATCTGCCTGTCAATGCAGGGGACACGGGTTCAAACCCTGGTCCGGGAAGATCCCACATGCCGCACAGCAACTAAGCCCGTGTGCCACAACTACCAAAGCCCACGTGCCCAGACCCCATGCTTCTCAACAAGAGAAGCCACCGCAATGAGAAGCCCGTGCACTGCAATGATGAGTAGCCCCCTTTTGCCACTAGAGAAAGCCCATGCGCAGCAACAAAGACCCAACACAGCCAAAGATAAATAAATAAAAATATTAAAAAAATAAATCACTAGCTTTCATGCAAGCTATCAAATGTTTCAAAAACTGTTTTATATATTTTGTTTCTTTTTGTAGTTTCAGGTGAAAGGATAAATCTCTTCACTGTTATTCTATCTTGGTCAGAAGCAGAAGTCCGTCTGTCTCACTTCCCCTTGAGTGTATTTTACACTCGAAATATTATCCAGTTCACCTAATATTTACTCTTACAGGCATCAAGTTGTAGATAATATTCAATAAAAGGTTTTGTTAAATTTATTCCATAACCATTGATTGATTGTCATTTCCTTAGTGATATTAAATATGGTTAAATTTGTATAAATGTTCCCACATATATTGGAAGAAAATATATCATGTACATTTTTATATACAGGGATTGACGGATCTATGGGTTTATGATTAGCCATGAGGGAAATTTCTCTGTTGGTCAATGTAGGCATTGTTAATAATATCCCAATTTTTTTAACCGATCAGGTAAAAAACCTACATAGCTTGATAAAGACATTTTCCAGCTGGTTAGTCAAACTAGATCTGTCTTGAGATGTCTCTTGCATAATACTTACAATATATCAATAATATACATTAAAAATGCACACACACACTTTGCATATCGTGGAGCTTTGTCTTTAGCTGCCAACAGGTCCAAGATTTTTCAACTCTTTAATTATTTTCCCCCACATATTATTTATTCCAGACAGTGTAATTTTAATGATTGATTATTTAAAGTTTTAAATCCTAAATTCTCTGATGGTACCCATTTTCTCTTTATTTCATGCACATCTGACTTTTGCCTCCAATTATACCATTGAAAATACTCCTGTCAAAATCAAAAATAAACGTCATACTGTCAAACCCAATGGAATTTCTTCCCTTCATCTCATTTAATATTTCAGCAGCATTTGATATATTTGATCACTAATTCCTTCATGGAATATCCATATTCTTTTTGCCATGACATTTCTCATTCCTGCCTTTCCTACTAAAACTCTGGGTTCTTTCATTATGGTTTTTGAAGAAAATTATTAATAGACTTTATTTTTGGAGAAGTTTTAGGTTTACAGAAAAATGAACAGATAGCATGGAGAGTTCCCAAATACTCCATTTCCCTGTACACATTTTTCCCTATTATTAACATTTTGCATTGCTGTGGTACATGTGTCACACTGATGAATCAATATTAATACATTATTATTATTCAGTAAAGTCCATAGTTTACATTAGGGTTCTCTCTTCCTGTTGTACAGGTCTACGTACAATATGTGATGTCATGCACCCATTTCAGTATCACACAGAAGAGTTTCACTATGCTAAAGATAAACAAATTCTGTGCTCCACCTATTTATCTCTCCTTCCCCCTGAACCTCTGGCAACCACTGATCTTTTTACTGTGTCCATAGTTTTGCCTTTTCCAGAATGTCGTATAGGTAGATACATTATGTAGCCTTTTCAAATCAATCTTCCTTTGACTAAATAAATTTATTGTCCTCCCAAGTGCTGGGTAAAGAAACTTTGGAATCATATTTAGCTACAACTCTTCCTCATCATCAACATAAAATGCGTTATTTGTTCTACCTAGGATACCTCCAAAATATTTACTGAATCTCTTTACTTGTGCTACTTCCTACCATAGTCCAAACCACTGGCACATCTCATGTGTACTAATACAACATTGTTCTAAGAGTCTTAAAAGTCTTCCTTGGGCTTCCCTGGTGGCACAGTTGTTGAGAGTCTGCCTGCCAATGCAGGGGACACGGGTTCGTGCCCCGGTCCGGGAAGATCCCACATGCCGCCGAGCGGCTGGGCCCGTGAGCCATGGCCGCTGAGCCTGTGTGTCCGGAGCCTGTGCTCCACAACGGGAGAGGCCACAGCAGTGAGAGGCCGGCACACCAAAAAAAAAAAAAAAAAAAAGTCTTCCTTACTTAAACTTTGCTCTCTCTCCAATACATTCTCTACTAAGCATCCAGGAAACTCTTCCAGAAATGGAAAACAGATCTTGTCCTTTCTCTCATCAAAGTACTTATATGCTTCTATTTTAAGAGCTTCCATTTGCTCTTAAAATAGAAGGTGAAACCCACAACATGATCTACAAGCTCTTGCATAACATAGCTCCTCTCATTCTCTCCAGGCTCGCCTCTCACCAACTTTTCCTTTCTTCTCAACATGCCAACTTTCTTTTCTTGCAAGGTTAGCATTTTTTTTCTAACATTCGTCTTTCCTTAGGCCGATTGCTCTGTCTGGAACATTCTTTCCCATTCCAAAAAAGATCACTCCTTTAGAGAAGACTCAAATTAATTCTCCAAATTAAATCGGGCTCTTCTGGTATCCACTCCAATGGCACTATGTAGTATTCCTTCACAGCACTTACCACATTTTGAAAATTTTAATTAATTGATTCTGGGACTCTAGGTATCTCGTGTATATTTAAATAATTCCAAAGTAAATTTCTTCTCCCAAAGTCTTCTTTTCTGCTCTGTCACCCTAGTACCATTTCCTTTCTCCAGAGATAATATTTTTCTAGCTCTTCCTGTATATCCTCTACATATATGCAAATATATGTATGTGTGTGTGCATATGTGTGTATTAGTGTCAGTCTTACCAACTATATTTTTAATTCCACATGGTCACATTTGTTTTGCTCAACTTTGTATCCCTTAAATACCTGTATAAAGATGTCCTCCATAAACAGCAATTGTGTGTGTTCGTGAAGCTTTTCTTAATAGATGTTTTAGGGGAGATAAGAAGAATAAATGACAATTAACTAAATGAGGATAGGGTAGAAGGAGATGTTATTGGTGAGGAAACATTAGATAATACACAAAGGCTGCACGTAAGTAAGTATTTTGAGAATGGGAATCGTGGGTTGGACTAAATCCAATGGAGAGTTAAGGGAGAGGTTGAGAGGTAAGCAGAGGTCAGATCCTGAATGACTCAATAAAATAGAAGTGAAATTATGCTAACATTCAGTTTAAATGGTCCCAATTAATCAGTTATTCATTATAATGATGCTTATTGCATGGCATGGTAGACATAATAAAATTCCAAATGAAAGTGGGAAACATGAAGGAAATTATGTCAGTGAGAGTTCTTTAAGTTTAAAAAAATAATAAAAGAAAACTGTATCCTCCTGCTAACATCATGCTAACATTTACAAATCCAATACTCTCAATGATGTTGGAAGGCAAAGTTGACACCATACAGACCTGTGAACCATGCCAATGCGGCTGACATAAAGAAATGAGGTAGAATTAATTTGCTTATTCATGGAAATTAACTGGAAGAAAATGGTGAAAATTATGTATCGAGAGCAAATTCAAAATTTATTTCATGTGAAAACTCAAAGACGAAGAGCAAGACTGAAAAGATTAATCTCCTTTTCTTTCAACTTCTGATTGACAAAAGAGATACATTCAGGATCAAAGCCAAAATAACCAGTGTCAGCCACCCTGTTGGTGCGGTTCCTTGATCGGCATTATCAGATTATAATCTTGGTGAATTGCATTTCACATTCATTTATTAAGTCTTAACAAGGACTCATTTTTTCACCATTCTTGAAATCCATCCACTTCCTTGTACCCATTATCAATACCTCCTTGCATGGTACTTTCCTGTCATAATTGGGACAAATGTCATGGTCCCCTAACTGCTCTAAACTCTCTAATTTCTAGTGATCTTTCTAAAGTGAAAATCTAATCGTCTCACTTTCTGCCTTAAAATTCTTCAATGGCTCTTTCTATTGCCATTGGGATATAGTTCAAACTCCCTGGCTTGCCTTTAAAATCCTTTTTTTTTTTTTTTTTTTTTATTTTTTGCGGTACGCGGGCCTCTCACTGTTGTGGCCTCTCCCGTTGTGGAGCACAGCTCGGGACGTGCAGGCTCAGCGTCCATGGCTCACGGTCCCAGGCGCTCCGCGGCATGTGGGATCTTCCCGGACCGGGGCACGAACCTGTGTCCCCTGCATTGGCAGGCGGACTCTCAACCACTGCGCCACCAGGGAAGCCCTAAAATCCTTTTTGAATGAGTTTGAGCGCGTTTCTTCCAACCACTATGGAGAACAGTATGAAGGTTCCTTAAAAAACTGAAAATAGGGTGGGGGTGGTGCTGTGATGAATTGGGCAATTGGGATTGACATGTATATACTGATGTGTATAAAATTGATGACTAATAAGAACCTACTGTATAAAAAAGTAAATAAAATAAAGTTCAAAAAAACCCACAAAACACTAAAAATAGAGCTACCATATGATCCAGCAATCCCACTCTTGGGCATATATCTGGAGAAAATCATAATTCAAAAAGATACATTCACCCCAATGTTCATAGCAGTACCATTTATAACAGTCAGGACATGGAAGCAACCAAAATGTCCATCGACAGATGAACAGATAAAGAAGATGTGGTATATATACAATATATACAATGGAATATTACTCAGCCATAAAAAGAATGAAATAATGTCATTTACAGCTACATGGATGGACCTAGAGATTATCATACTAAGTGAAGTCAGATAGAGCAAGACAAATGTATGTTATCGCTTACATGTGGAATCTAAAAAGATGATACAAATGAACTTATTTACAAAACAGAAACAGACTCACAGACATAGAAAACAAATTTATGGTTACCAGGGAGTAAAGGAAGGGGCGATAAATTGGAAGACTGGGATTGACATATACACACTACTATATATAAAATAGATAATCAACAAGGACCTGTTGTACAGCACAGGGAACTATACTCAATATTTTGTGATAAATTATATGGAAAAAGAATCTGGCCTCTTTACCCCTTTAGCCTCTCCTCTTGTTTCTCCTTCATTTCTTACCTTCTGCTTCAGCCAGTCGGCTCTACAACCAGTAAGTATATGCATATACTGTTTCCTCTGCCATTCACAGTATTTCCCCATTTCCTTCCTTAAAGTAATATTTGCTCATTCTTCAGGATTTTGCTTAGATGAAGGCTTTCATCTTAGATGAAGGAGAACCCAGGGCTGTTATTCCTCCTTCGTATTCCCAAGACACTCGTCAATGTCCATTCATTTTTCTCTTCTGACTTCTCACTATTCTACTAAGAGCTCCCTGAAAGTAGATACCCTGCCTTATCTATCTGTGTGGTTTGGAGATGTATCTTAATGCCTGACAGATATTAGGTTTCTTATTATTAACTAAATAATAATATAAGAATAATTCTAGCAACTACAACAAGTTGAGCACCTAATTTGTGCCAGTACTTTGCCAAACACTCTATAATTTTTTTCTAATTCCATCCTCAAAGAAGTTTTATGAACTAAATATTATCCTTTGTTCTTTAGGAGAGAAAACTTACGTTCATAGAATTGACATGAGGAAAAATGCCAAAATGTGCAATTTTGACTGTGAGGTGCCAAACACATTCCATAAGAAGTCCTATATGCCATGTTCACTGCCACCTACTCAAATACTGTGTAAGCAAATAATATGTGTTCAAATAATATGATTCATCCTATTAGCAATTTTCTAATTTTTTCTTTTTGAAACATTTTGGCCCCATAGTTCCACAAATTTTCAAGAAATACAATAGGAAAATGTACTATTTATTCTTGCATGTTTTGCATGTTGAGGGATTGGGGCCAAAATTAGTGAATTGATAATGTATGTCCTTGACAATTGATTTGTCTGAACCACATTTATAAATTTGTCTGAACCACATTATAAAGGATAATGTATGTCCTTGACAATTGATTTGTCTGAACCACATTTGTCTGAACAAATACATAAATTAACTTTTATTTCAACAGATGACCAGATATAACCCTTCGAAAACATTACCATCTCATTTTTCATATATATTATGTTTCTTTAATTCATTTATTTTTCTCCAAACCCATTATTTTCTATTACCATCTACTTCCATAGTGCTTACTGCTATGGCTCTGTGTTATTTTTGTACTTCTCTGTATTAACTGATAGACCTACCACATATTTCAGAAAATTAACTTGAGGCTTAGAGGTCATTTCTATTCTATGAATCTATATTTAATTTTTTTAATCTACCAGTTAAAGAGAAAACACCCATCATTCTGAAAATACTGATTTAGGGAAGAAAATTTGAAAAGTAAACTTTTTGGAGTAAGAGCACAAACCACATCCTAAAACACTTTTCAAAGTTTGGAGGAAACATTGTCTAGTTCCAGAGACAGCTGCATTTCATTCATGACTCTTGAAAAAAAAAATGGGGTTTTCAAGAGGTAGAAAATAGATTTCTGAAGTCTCCATTCACAAATAATCATTACTCACTCTAAACCTTCAAGAAGCTGTAAAATCTAAATTGTACTAAATTTCATATCAGGTCTCATAATTCTTCTCATTCCTGTATTTTCTCCTTTTGTTTTCTCCTTCTTTCAGTTCCTCAGAACTTCAATTTGATTTCTCACAAACATCAGAATGATGTAGGAGAAGGGAGACAACTTTCAAATCAATTTAGGACACTTACTTCGAATCCTATGAGTAATTTATAGTGCCAAAGGCAGATTATTTGGCGAGTCTTTGCCCCAGAATTAATAACAAAAATAGTATCAATAATGACATCGATCATTTGTTGAGTTCCTTCTATGAACCATTTAGTGTATTAAAAGTTTTATGTACATTACTCCATTTAGTTCTCTGACACACACATAAAACATAGGAGATAAATGCTATTAAAATTATCCTGATTTTTCAGATGAGGAAACTAAGTATCTCACCCAAGTTCAAAGAGACAGCGAGGGTGGAGATGGGATTCAAAACCATGTTAACAGACCCTAAAACTGTTCTTAACCAAGGCCAGAATGGTTAGGATGTCTTATCTAATACTTTCAGGAGGATTCCTGTCCTAAGATTCCCTTTTATTTTGCAAATGTCTTAGATGGTTCTAAAAATAATAAATGTATGACCAAGAATCCTAGTGAACTCTAGATTAGAAATCTTTGAAAGTAAAAAGTAAAAGAGGGGGAATCACCCCTCTTTTGGCAACATCCAGTGCTTACCTGCTCACTGATTTAAAATCCTGTTCCACTTGTGAAAGAGTGTCTAACATTTTTATAGTATCCTAACTAGGGCTGGACCAGGGCAAGACAAGCAAAGACCCTAGGGAGCAAAACTTAAGGAGGCACTCAACTCTCATTGTGGTGCAAGGAGAGGGTCTGCACCTGAGCACTTCCTTAAATTTTACTCCCTGGCCCCTCACTTCTCTCACCCTGATCCCACTTTCCTCTTAGCAATTTTAATTTAAAATCTGGATTTGCCTACCTAGGTTTAAAGACCCAAATGGAATTTGGCTTGCTACTACTGACCAATGGAAATAGTTTATTATTTACTAAGAACTTATTTTTCTTTTTCAGAATATGTCTTAGGTACGCACAGAAGTCTCTGGATCTTCACCAAAACATATTATGTTCTAAAATGTTTTGGGGAAAATAAAATTGATAGTTATCTTGGTATCAAAAGAGTGACTGATAGATCATGTACACATTAATTAGCCAAGTTGGGGATGAACTGCCCTAGAATCTGCTCTGTTCCATGCAGAGTGCTAATTACTGACACCCTATTCTATAAAGTTCCTTCATACATGTTGGACTACACCCTGCAGGCCTGCAAGCCTTGTAGGTGCCCAGCCTTGAGACTGAAGAAAGAGCCCAGAGACAGCAACAGAGACATCAATGGGTTTTTGGATAGGGGATGTTACACAAAGGGTCCTGGGGTGACATCACATTGTGCGTGGCAGAAAGCAAGCAGGCATTGGAACAATCTTCCCAACTTGGGGGAGAAAGAGGCTACCATTTATAGGGGGAATTGACTTCAAGTGGGCTCATCAGTTACCAGGGCCTAATTAAGCCCTATACTTGAGAGGACTAGATAATCATGTGAGTGAAGCAGGGACTGGTCCAGCAGGGGATGCGCAGAGAACAAGAGAACAGCCATCTTGAATGGCCTGAACCTACAATATAATAAAATTTTATGACAATAATAAAAATGGGACATGTTTGGAGGGCATAGGATTTTGTTTTATATTTTTAATGTAAAAGCATCTTCATGACCAGAGGTCCTCTAGAGATACCTTTAAAATAAAAAAGTGTTTTACTGCAATTTTCCAAATTGGAAAGTGGAGGTGAGAGAGATAATGGGACTTTCATGAGTGTAGCCCAATCAGGACCCAACAAAGGTTTTCTCTCTTCATGTGCATTTTGTGGGTCTTAAATCATTAATTTAATGATTTAAACATTTTCCCATCTCAGAATTTCAAACTAGTGAAAAAATGTGCCTGGAAAATTCTACTCATTCAGAACCTTTTGAATTCTTTAGATTTCCTGGATTTTAATCAATAGAACAAAATGATCTGGATAGATTGATATCTGTCCCTGAAAACTGTACCAGCACAACTAGCTTGGCCAGATAATTCACAAAAAACACAAAGCATTTCTTTGCCTTGTTATGCAAATCTTCCCTATGCTTATCATCTGTTAGGGTGAGGGTTTTGAACCAGTCTGGAAAAAGAAACTAGAGACAAGAGGCAAATATCAGCTTTGAAGAAGGTGATGTTAGTTGGGAAAACATGGCTTGAACCTGTGGCCAATGTGTAATTCCTACTAATCAATGAACTTGATTTCTATTAACTTAATGCACCTGGTTTTTCATGCCTCCCTGAATCCCATCCTTTGGTAGTGCCCATCCACAATGATTCTAGGCTTGGACATGTGACTTATTTTGGCCATTGGGACAGAACCAAAGTTGGTACAAGGGGCTAGTAAGTGGTTCTTGTTTCAATAAATAATAATAATAATGATAAGTGGTTGTTGTTTCAAGTTGCTTAAATTGCAGGTAGTTTCTTATACAGTGATAGCTGTTACCCTATGCTTTCCTCTGAATTAAACTTACCTCTCAATCATAGTCAGAGAAGCTAGAAAACTGCATAGTGGCGTCTCCTTTCCCCTTTCTTACTCTTGAAAGGGCAAGGAGTAGCCAGAGAAGTTTATCACAAGGAAGGAAGAAAGAACTAAGAATAGAATTTGTACAGCCCATAGGTTGCCAGTCTTAAAGAGATAACTGCATGTAGGTCAGGGCACATGTAGGTATTAGCTGTTAAAGCAGTAACCTCGCCCAATAGAGAAATGTTACTTTAATGGATGTCAGACTCTTAGCAAATTCCTAAGCAGAAAAATCACCTTACATCAGGAAATGTCAGAGAGAGTGGATAGTTTGAGCTTCATTTCCAGGAGTGTCTTACCTAGAACTACAAAAATATAAGAAGGGTGAAATTTCTACTTGATGAATTAGCGTCGATATGGAAGAGGGAGAGATTATGCCATCTTTCCAACACCAACACCACAATCAATTTATTGAGCACTTTCTGTGTGCAAAGCAGTCGTGTATGCTAGGAGTCCAGCAGATAGTCTGACACTTGCTCATCATTTCACATACCTATTAGGCCTTACAATGGCCTGAAGTGGGAATTATAATACCTATTTACATAGGGGAAGAAATGAAGTCTCAGCAGGTTTTTAATAATCAATTCATGAATACTAAGGTAGTAAATGCAAGAAGCAGACTTGAATCAAGTGTTCTTATGGGACCATCCAGCCTTCTGCTTTATACTCTACTAGATAAATATAAGTCAAGGGCCCATGTACTCAAGGATTTTACAATGGTGTGTGTGTGTGTGTGTGTGTGTGTGTGTGTGTGTGTGTGTGTGTGTGTGTGTGTGTGTGTCTGTGTGTCTGTGTGTCTGTGTGTGTGTGTGTGTATGTTTCTATACTAGGTGCTGATGGAGAATGGATACGGGAGATGTTTCTTTTGGTTTAAAAGAGAAAGCTTTTGGAGAAATTAAGATATGCACTGAGATCATAAGCCCAAGCTAGAGACTGCACACCTGTACTTCACAGTATTTACCTGAACTTCTTATTGTGTGGAGACCACACACTTGTCTGGTACTCATTGCCCTTTCCTTACAGTTTCTGATCTCATCACTTATTACACACAGGTTTTCACCCTCAAATGACTTCCTTTTCCTTCAGGCTCTTTTCTCTTATCAAAAATTCTACTGCTTCCTCTTCTACAATTGTCTGAATAAATAACCTGCCAGTTTATAATCCAAACTTACACATCGCCAACTGCCTTTCTTTTTTTGTTAGAAAGGAAGCATTCAGAATGCTGATGAAGAGAGTTTGCTGAAAGGCCAGTGACCTGCATTTTTTGAGCAGAACAACAATCATAATGTGCCAAAGGCACAAAAAACGTGAGTGTTTTTTTGCTGTACATCATGATAGAGGTGCCACTTCTTCTGCCTTATTTCAAGTTGTTCTGTCTAAACTGGACATTCAACACAGTCAATGAAGCGATGAAAATAAAGCTAAGAGGATGAGCAATTTCCTTTGATAGATGTCATCAGGGTCACATACAACACTGGAACAAACTAAATCATTCTGACTAGGAATGCATCTTGGACAGTCATGCAGATTGGGCAAAACCCAGTCAATATATTCTTCTTAAATTAATATCCTTCAAAGACCTAAAACGTTCTCGCTCTAACACTGAATCATAGGTATTCCCTATGTTATCATTTGGTAATGAAAGAAATTGAAAGAAAATATAAGCATAAAATTCTTTTTGGCATCTTTATATTTTAAAAATGAAAAGTATTTTAATATACACAAATGTTACATAGTTATCATTATTTAAATAGGCTGATCAATGTCTTATTTTGTTTTGTTTTATTCATTTAGTTTGTTTGGCCATGAGCACTCCACAAATACATGAAAATATTTTCTCACCCATTCTATCCCTACTCATTCCCTGCTACCAAAAGTAGGAGACCATGGAAGGCACCCTACATTCAGAGCCCTTAAAGTCTAGGGTTAAAGAGCACAAAGGTACTGATCTCAATAAGAAATGCAGGGCTGAGAAATGGGAACTGGAAATAGAAAGGGGAGAGTGGAGTAACAAAAAGGAAAGTTGACAATACTAAAGGCAAAATTTGCCACCTAGACACTAAATAAAAGGTAGAGATTTTTTAGTCTAAAATCATTGACTTGTAAGCCTGGAATTGCCACTTCTTACCTTTGTGATTTCTGGCAAGTTGTAGACCATTTCTAAGTCCTAATTTCCTGGAAATGAAATAGGGATAATATTACGCACTTCATAGAACTATTGTCTTCATGCATGAAATGGGATTACAATGTGCAAAGCATCTAGTTACTGTTGGCTTTTGATAGGCACTAATAAGTGGTAATTCTAATTCTTATTGTCTTTATTACCAATTTTCTCAGGAGCAGTTGGAGGGAGTAATGTGACTCAGTACTTTTCAATCATTTCTCTATGAGTCATTGTTACTGCATAACAAGCAACTACAAAATCTTCTCGGCATGCCACTATTGACACATTTCTTGCTCACAAGAATGCAGCCTGCATGGGGTGTTTCTTCTGGGTACTGCCATGGCTGGCATGGCTGTGATTTATAATTCAGTTGGCTACAATGGCTCTGTTCCAGGAATCCCTCACTCCTGGCCAGTGGGCCAGCTGGGCATGCTCTTCTCATGGACGAAACAGGAGAGGATATGCCCAACTATGCAAACAATTTTCAAAAACCTATTTGCAGCATGACTACTAATATCCTTGGCTAAAGCAAGCTATATGGCTTAGCTAACCACGGAACAGGAAAGTATGCTTTCTTGTGGGAAAAAGTGAAAAGTTATGTGGCAAAGACTGTCAATAAGGGTGGGGTGAGATGGAGAAATTGAGACAAATAATCCAACCTTTAACAATATCCTAGACTCAAGAGAAGACATATGGAGATAAAAGGTCAATCCCTTCTCCCTTAGGCCCACACTTGAGAAGCAAAATGGAATCCAATATCTGATGCTAAAGTCAAATGAGCAAAATGCATTAATATTTTTGATTAGAATTATGGAAACAATTTTAAAGGAAGATTTAATGCAATAAGAAAAGCCCATGAAAATAGTTCTGTTGCTAAGATTATTTCCTTGAGATATAAAAGGAAACAGAAACCAGTCAGGCACTTTATTCTATTATTTATAGAGTTATTTGCCCAATAAAGATTTATTGAACACCTACTATGTGCCAGACAACTTACTGCATCAATAGCTAATTATACATTAGAAGGAGGTTGCAATGATAAATGAAAAATGTAAATTTCAGTGAAGTAGGAGAATTAAGATATGCAAAGTTAAGAATAATGCAAGGTGGAAACTGAAAAATGACATAAGAATGGTATTGGGAAAAACAAATACCGTATGCTAACACATATATATGGAAATTTTTTTAAAAATGGTTTTGAAGAACATAGGGGCAGGACAGGAATAAAGACGCAGACGTAGAGAATGGACTTGAAGACACGGGGATGGGGAAGGGTACACTGGAACGAAGTGAGAGAGTGGCATGGACATATATACACTACCATATGTAAAACAGCTAGCTAGTGGGAAGCAGCCACATAGCACAGGGAGATCAGCTTGGTGCTTTGTGACCACTTAGAGGGGTGGGATAGGGAGGGTGGGAGGGAGATGCAAGAGGGAGGAGATATGGGGATATATGTATGTGTATAGCTGATTCACTTTGTTATAAAGCAGAAACTAACACACCATTGTAAAGCAATTATACTCCAATAAATATGTTTAAAAAAAAATGGTACTGGGAGAAGGAACAATTATTTCCAACTAAGAAGATACAAACACACATTAAACAAATCGTTTTTTAAAAATCTATGAATGTTGATATAAAAATCAATTAAACATGAAAAAGACTGATTGAAATTTACTTGATTTTGTGTCCAAATCTGATGTTATAATGTAATTTCTTGATATATGTTTCTAAGTAATCAGTTAAGATTAGGACTTCAAGCTTTGTAAATAAAAAGCAAATCTGGCCTGTGAGAAATGAGCTGCTTTTAATGCAGTGCTATAAAGGAAAAAAAAAATCAGAACAGAACTTAAATGGTTACCAGTGAGAAGAGACTTGCATAAGTCATCTGATTCAGTATAGCTATTATCTCTAAGCCATTATCTCCTGCCTGCCAGTAATAATTTTATTTGGTTGGATAATCACACACAAGCCCATGTTTTAGATGAATATTTTTCATTTTACCTAATAAGGAACTGGAGAGAAAATTTATTTTTGTCCAATGAAAAGCACTTAGAAAAACATTATAACTTTGTTTTCATATGGTTAATCTTAGTAAAATAGACAGAAAATTGTGTATTTGATTTAGTGTTATTTCACTATTAGAAATTGACCAAACCATGACAGATTGGATTCCATGCTAAGAATTATTTGCCATTTTCTACAAACTTATTTTGTTTTTGTTTTTAATTCTGATATACAGGCTCACGCATGGTAAATTTTTTAGCTACAAGGTAAAATAGTGAAGCTGAGCACACTGTGCTTTTCAGTTCTCTTCAAAAATTTTTTGTCTTAAAAAATAAAACTTCCTGAGTTCAATTTAAGTAGGTGTTATGACAGCTAAAGATAATTTCTATAAAGGGAAGAATAGTTCTTAACTTTTCAAACACAATTGCATGGTTAAATTAAATGAACCTCTTGAAAAAAAGAGTATGAAAATACTTGCATTGGAAATTTAAATATAATTCTGATACTCCTGAGTATAACCTTTCAAATTAAACATTTCAATGTCCTTGAATCATAACATTCATGCATTCCCAAACAGATTTCTATAAATGAAATCATATTTTCCCAGTGAGCTATATAATTATTTTAGCTTCATTTGAAATTACCTAGCATTATCAGTGATTTTCAACATTTTGGTTAAAAATATTTCTCCCGTCATTCTGCTATTCATTGGCAATGTCTGGTTAAGCTGTTTTGTGCAAAAACGTAAACTGACTGGAAATCGTGATCACTTTTATACATATGAGTATTTTCTTGACCATTCAGAACTAATTTCTATTCCCCGCTGGTCTCATTCTTTGGAATAAATCATCAACTTCTATGGTCACTAATCCCTATGTAGTCACATTTATTAATATCTTTTATTCTTATTTTAAAATGTTACCTTCACTGTTTATTGGCCATATTCTCTGCTTCAGTACTTGTGTTAGCCCTGGTTCTCAGTTGCCATCAACAGAAGGTGGCTCTGCCTGAAATAATGAGAATAGCAACTTATTAAATAGACTTTGGGTAGCTCAGAGAAATATTAGGAAGGCCAGAGAAGTATGTTTAAGGTTAAGCAGCCATAAAATCACCTAGATCATACTACAGATCATATTTGGTCAGAAAACTGTTGTAACCAGAGAGAGAGAGAGAGAGAAAGAGAGATTACAGAGATAGATAGAGATAGAGAGAGAGGATAGAGGAGGAGGAAGAGGTGAAGGAAAAAGGAGGAGGAAAGATATTTTCTCATCGTTTTCTTTTTTGGGCCACCCCTTAAATGTCAAAACTATGGCTGTGACTTTGCTGCAGGACAGTCTGGGAAAGGAGGCATGTAGCATTCCCAGCTCTTCTTGTTGTAACTGAATTCTCCCCTACCAAGCCTCAGAAGTTGGAGATTTTCTCATATGTAGAAGAAAGTTCAAATCCTGGGAGGCCAAAATGAACAGCATCCACACCCTACAGCTCTACTGCAATATTTCATAAATTGTGGAAGCCTAATGTTACGTGAGTTTACAACAACAATGTAATAGCAAAATTATACATGTGGTTATAATGTAACAAAACGAAAAGAAACAAATAAATAGAACAGGAAGAAAATTGTGACATATCATACCCCACTTTGGAGATTCGTAATACCTACAAGCATTAAAAAGTATCCTAAAATTCTTACAATGAAGACAATATGAAATAAAATTAAACCCAGGATTTTCTAAGCTTAGAATTATTTTTTTTAACTGCTCTGTTAGTAGACACTGTTAGGTGTCTATTTAATATCCATTTCTACCCCCACCATCCTTCTTCCTAACCTTAATTTTGTCCAGGTATCCACCATCTTCCTATGAACTTGTTCAGGAAAAGTCAAATTTATCCCAGGCCTGGGCATGTGTCCAATTTGACTAAGATAACCATGGGCATGTGATACAATTCTACCCAATGAGATGTACATGGAAGTTGGCTAGAGTTTTGGGAAATTTTTCTTCAATCTTACAAATAATTACAAATAATAACTGGACCCTTTATTTTATGAACTTTGCCATGTTTAGATGTGATGCCTTTAATTGTTGTAGCCATCTTGCAACCACAAAGGGGTCCAGCCTGAGGACAAAATCTGTACAAAAAGCAAGGCAGACCCAAGAACAGCAAGGAAGTAGTGCCAACATCTGTGTCCAAGCACACCTAGAGTTATTTCTCATTACGTTACATGATATATTTTATTTTTTAAGCTTTTCAAAAGCACCCCAAATGAAGTATGTTGAACATCTTGAAAATGTTCCACATAACATCCTTTGCAAGCTGTTGCTGTATAAACTTCTGAACGATAAGCCTTGTTCCAGACGCTACCTTCTTAGTATTTTTTCCCTATAATTTTCAAACAGAATATTCCCCTTCATGCATCATGCTTGATAGTCTACATGTTATTTGAATGTATAGTTGTAACTTATTAACCAGGCAAATAAAAACATTTTTGAAGTCTGCTATGTTTGTTTCTCTTCTTGCACAAATGTGGATAAAACAGCAAATACTGTGCTCAATTCCTTCACTCAAGAAACAGTGTCTAGCATTAACCTTAGCATGTGGAAGATTACCTTGTTTAAATCTTAAACTGAGGTCTGATTATGCTATTTGAATATGCCTAGGGGTAGATGATATTGAAGCTACAAACTCGTGCATGGAGGGAAAGAATTCACACACATTATCTGACACTTCACTTACACACTGTAAAAGCTATCTCAGAATGTGCTACCCCTCCTTAGTTCTACTTACTTCCTTGGTTATACTGTCAACCCTGCGTTGTCTGGGACCCCAATAATGGTTTGAGAACTAATTGTGGTTTACAATAAAAAAAAGGTGTATTTGTAAAAACAAGTATTAAAGGATTAAGAATCAAAGGCATCAGTTTTTTGCAACAACACAGTAATCAACAGATGTGGTGTCTTTTGCAATATGAGAGCATCCTCTGGCTCACCATTCCCACACACAGCCTGCCAGACTAGTGCCCTTCCCTCTGCCAGGGACTTCTGTGGCTGCCATATCCTTCAGCTTTGTAAGGGCCAGGGAGCTCGCCATAGATAGAAATCCAACCCAGTAGTTAGGACTGTGAGGGTGGGGAAATTAGCCAAAGAGGAGAGAGCAGAGAAAGGGAACAAGCAGGCGGCAGGGACTGCTCCAACCCCCAACAAACCTGCAACTCTACTTTATTCTAACATTAAAGAAATTATAGTTAGAGAGGAAGGGAGGGAGAGAATGATGGAAGAAGAGAGGATGGGAGGGAGGAAGGGAACGTGATAGAGACAGGGTTAAAGAGAGAGAGAGGAAGTCAGTCATTTTCAACTAATAGATTCTTGTTGAAGTGAGTGTTCTTAAGATTCTGGATTTCATTTTTTCTTTTATTCAAGCATTTCTAAATTGTGGATGCAAATGATTCCATCTTAAATCCATTCAGCATTATTTAAAAAAATAGTATATGAATTTATTTGTACATTCCTTCATTCCCATTACCCCAATTGACGGTCCTCAGAATGAAACTGCTACTAATTTATATTTCCCTGCTGTATCCCCCAGGTTTTCAGCACAGAATTTGATCCTAGTTCCATGGTCATTATAGAGACATATGATGTTATAGAACTATATATAACTATATGTTATAGAAATATATATATATATATATAGTCCTTACATTTGTCATACAACCAATTTATAATGAGGTTTCCATCTCTGAGACAGTGAAGCTTGATGGACATTTTGTGAATTTGGAATTTTTGTTCTCTGTCCTTTCATTTTATTCTTTCATTCCTTCACTCATTCACCCCTTCATTGTGCAAACATTTACTTAAATGGAATTAAGAATGCTTTCTTCTTTTTCAAGTTTGGAAGTTTCTATGAGAAACCTGAGTGAGTACATTTAATGACATACTGTGGATCTCCTCATACTAAGGTAATGCTCGGAACCCTTGTCACGTCTCTCAGAATTCCAGATACTTGTGCACATGAACCATTTGAGGAGTTAATGGGCTGGGATGCTGCAAACCTCAACAGGCACTCAGGATTTAATTTATCTTGGTCATAGGTCCTTTACTGAATCCTTTCTAGGTGTAGGAGGCTGAGTTGTACTAGCAATGCTCAACACCCATCTCCAGCTGAAGCATCTCCCACATTTCACCCAACAACTCCAGCACTGAGAAAATGAGTGACTCTTTGTGGGAGGTTGCTGTGTAGGATGTGATCCCCAACTCCAGGTATTCATGCTGCTGCTTGAGTATGGGCTGCCTCTAGTGATTGACTCCTAATGAAGAGAATACAGCAGAAGTGACAAGATGTTTTTAATACTTCTACTGTGTGTTGGATACTCAATACTTATTTATTTACTAGCTGCAAGCATGTACAGTTAGTTAACACTACAATGACACTCATATTGCAATATTAATGTATCAAATCAATATGTTAAAACCCCTAAATTTACAATATGTCCTATGTCAATCACGTTCTCAATTAAAAAAGAGTGACAGGGACTTCCCTGGTGTTCTAGTGGTTAAGACACGGTGCTTCCACTGCAGGGGGCATGGGTCTGATCCCTGGTCAGGGAACTAAGATCTTGCAAGCCCCATGGCACGGCCAAAAAACAGAAAAAAAAAAAAAAAATAGTGACAAGATGTTACTTTTGAGATTAGGATACAAAAAACTGTCACTTGATTTGCTCACCCTCTCTAGCGCCCTCATCGGCTCCCTTTTATGAAGTCCAGCTGCCGTGCTGTGAGCTGCCCCATGGAGAGTCCCATGTGGTAAGAAACTTAGGGCCAAGAGTCTGCTAGGAACTGAATCTGCCACCAGCTATGTGAGTGAACCTAAAAACAGATCCACTTCAGCTGAGCTTAAAGAGGATCACAGTCCTGCTTGGCATCTTGATTGTAGCCTTGTGAGACACCTTGAGCCAGAGGACCCAGTTAAGCTACACCTGGATTCCTGAACCAGAAAGACTGTGCGTGCTAAATGTGTGTTGTTCTAAGCTGCCAAATTTGGGGGTAACTGCTATGCAGAGACATATGGCTGATACATGTAACTAACACTAATTCTCAAAAACAGAATATATATATGTAATTACAAAAATAATTATATATAATATGAATACATAATATAAAGAAGTGTGTGTGTGTGCACTTAGCTGACTGCATCATTTTTTTTTTATAGTGTTGTGGAGGAAAAAAGTTTTTCTTTACCCTTTTAGGTTCTTCTGGCTGGTCTAAGAATTCAATTGACATAGATTAACAGGAGGGAAAAAACAGATTTAATTATGTATGTAGAGGGGCTCCAAAGGAATATGAGGCCCACAGAGAGTCAGGCAGCTGAAGCTCATATGCAATCCTGAGCTAAGAAGAGGGGAGTAGGGGGTCTAAGATTTCAAAGGAGAGGAAGACAGTTCACAGGGAGATGGGAAGAGGAAATGTTTGGTAAACACAGGTTTGCCATGCCATGCAGAAAAAGACTCTCTGGTGTAAAAAAAGTTACCTTTGGTAATTCTCTTCCTGGTACAGGCTTCTTATCTAAATTCTTTTAGGCAGTTAAGAGTGAGATAAAAAGCTATGCCCAGGTCTTTTTTGACTTTGATTGTCTTTAGCTCAAAATAATCCACATGCCAAAATGGCTCATTCTGGGGAGACTCTTTCTGAATCCTCTCCATAGGCCCATCTTCCTTATTAGATGGAGGGAATGAGATATTTTTGGTGCCATAATACAAACTGTCTGGCACATACTACACACTTAAAATATTTGAGAAGATAGGTTCTATTTCCTTCTGAACCCTGGAACCTCATTAAATCTAGTAAGGCATACCCTCCAAAAACTGGCTGTATATACAACTAACTTTTCTAGAGTGTTGTCTACTTTAAGAGACCAGTAACAGTAATGGTTAAGAGTTTGGATCAAGCCAGACAGATCTGAGTCTCCAGGCTTGCTCCACTGTCATACTAGCCCTAAGCCATGGGCAGGTCACTCACTCTTCTTGCAATACTGTTCCTCATCTGTGAAATAGTATTATTTCTATTATTTCGTAACAGAATCAGAATAATTGCCTCACTGGATTTTTGGAAGGGTTAAATGAGAAGAAGGGGAACAACATTATGCCTGGCACAAAAGAAATACTTAGTGTTAACAACGGTCATGGTAGCTTTTAAAGAAGTTTTATATACATTATGTCTTTTAATCATTAGAATAATCACTTGACAGACGTTGCTTGACCTGATTTCATTACATAAAAAATCAGGACAGTTAAGTGATTCATTCAACCTCATGTTCCCTGAGGGATTACTTTGGAGTCAAACTGCTTCAGCTAAATGAGGTGGTGAATACATAGGGCATACCTGGCCCCAAATGTGCCCTCAACAAATGTTAGCTGGTATTACTGAGGTGTCAGACAAAATCTAGGCTTCTGGACTCGAAGTTTCATGACTTCCTACAACATAGGCCCACTTCCATCTACTCCTTGTGTTTCCTCATTTTCCAGATGTCAACTCTACAAATGACAGTAAGAAAACTAAGACACGGAAATAAGGGTAAGGACCACTGATGCAAAGAGCTGCTTTTTCAGAAGAGTCTGGAGACATTCTTCAATAAAATGCACTCTGAAAATATCCAAGCCTTGATTTCTTCAGCAGAAGTAGATGTTTTAGCCATATGTGATAGTCTCATTAGTTTGTATCACCTAATTGTATTTGTTTGCATTACTAGAAAAAAATGTATTTATTGGGAATAAACAAGATTTAGGGGGATGAGAAATGAGGAGGACTTAAAAAGAGATGATTCAAAGCAAAAAGGGGAATCTATTTACTACATTCATTGGTGGATATATTGTATTCACAGTTATTGGGAGGAATGCTTTATAATTTTAAAACCCTACACTCAAAATTTTAAAAACAAAAAATGCAGGCATACTTCGGTATGGAAACAATTGTTGCACTGTAGCCATCATAAATCCTTTCTGGATGAAAACAATACAAATCAATTCGTAAAATAAACACTGGTTGTATCAAATATTGTTTTGAAGTAATTATGGTAAAAATTTCATTGAAACATTAATCACATTTAAAACTCATTGTGTTGTGTGCTTACTTACACTATCCAAATACCCCGCGTCTCTCCCCTCTCTTCTAACCAAGAGAAAATCTGCCCACATCCCATATTAAAGGCTGGATATGTGATCGTTAGGGTTAAAGGTAGGATTGCGATTCAGTCCTTAAGAACATCAAACTATCCTTTTATTATGTATGTGGTTTTCTGCATATATTTTATCTGATATCAATAAAAAGAAAAATACCTCTCTATTACTAAAGATTGGAGACTAAAGATGATGTCATTATTCTAAACTCTTTAGAGCTACTATCTCATTATTTCTTTTAAGAATCCTGTGAGACAAGTATTATTATTCCCCATTTGCAGAAGAACGAACTGAGGCACAGAGAGGTTAGGCCATTTGCTCAGGTGCACGACTAATACATGGTGAACCCAGGATTTGAACCTAGGTCATATGAATCCCAGAGCCCACGTTCTTTACCTGTCATGGTCTATGACATCTGATTCAAATTATTTTCAACACCATAGAATTTTCTAGTCTGAGACTTAGAGGCAAGAATTGAAGAAGTCAGCCTGGTGAAGGTCTCTGCAGACCTGTTCAGTGGTAGGAAAATTCCTCTACCACCTACAACCTGTGGAAATGGGCATGGCAGTAAAACACTGCTCCTTCCCCACCTCAAGCCTCCCAGAGCTGGAGAGCATAGCATCAGGTTGTGGATGCCCCAGTTCTCAATATTTTATGCCACAAGAGTGGCAGAAAAGGATAGTTATCAACAAAGCATGAATTCACAGGAAGAAAGCCACATACGGAAAATGAACAGCAACTTCTATCATAAGATTTTTCTCCAGATGTTTAAAAATCTAAGTGTAAAAGAAATTGAGTTTTGCTGGTAAAGAGTGATGAGAGGCTGTTGTCTAAGCTGCCATTGCAAGGCTCATAAAGTGACATTATCTTTCCCATGGAGAGCCGGAGCCCAGGAGCAGTGGCAGATGACTTGTGCAGAGGAGACAGGCGTGAGTGACAGGATAGTTTCCCAAACCATCAGTGTCCTTCAGCTACACTCCTGTTCTCAGCCCCCAGGAAGCTCTGGCAAAGCACAGAATAAAAAGATATTTTCTTGAAAGCGTATGATAAATTATGTCACACTGTGAATTAAGACACTGTAAGGAAGCCAAAGCCTGAGCTGCATAGACTTAGGTGTAGATGAGGAAAGAATAAAGGCTTGATTATGGTTTCTGTTTTCTTTCAACTATCAGTCAACACATTTCTTCATGTGAATTTCATTCTCATATTATGCCTGGTAGTTGATTTGAATTTAGCATTAATAAACCTGGCAGCCAGATATAATATCATATTGTCTTAATGTGTTCTTTATATTCAGACTTTTATTTATTTTCTTGGGTGGTTGGGCTGCGGATGGAGTATTAAATTGAGAAAAGACCATTTTAGGCAACACTTCCTACATCTTAGAAAATATGAGAGATGTTTTTGCAGTTGTTAGAATAAACATTTCCAATGTCTGTTATTCTAAAATATATTAAACACATAAAAAGAAATCTCCATTTTAAAAAACTTAACTAGTTTGGTATTTTTCTTAATTCAGCAAATAGTTACTGTGTACTTGTTTTACTTTTTCCTTTCTGATTTGGATTACTTTATTTTTCTTGTCTAATAGAGTTGACTAAGACTTACAGAACTATGTTGAATAGCACTGGTGAGTGAAGGGACCCTTGTCTTGTTTGTGACCTTAGAGAAAAAGATTTTAACCTTTCACCATTGAGTATGATGTTAGCCGTGGTTCTGTCATATATGTTCTTTATTATGTTGAGGTTTATTCCTTTTACACCTAGGTTGCTGCGAGTTTCTATCAGGAAAAGATGCTGTATTTTTTCATATGCTTTGTCTGCATCTATTGAGATTATCACATGATTTTTGTCTTTCGTTCTATTAATGTGGCACATCACATTTATTGATTTGCATATGTTGAACTATCCTTGCTTCCCAAGGATGAATCCCACTTGATCATAGTGTATGATTCTTTTAATGTGCTTTTGAATTTGGTTCTCTATTGTTTTATTAAGATTTTTTGCATGTATGTGCTTCAGGGCTATTGATCTATATTTTTCTTTTCTTGTAGCGTCCTTATCCGGCTTTAGTATCAGGGTAATCCTGACCTATAAAATGAGTTTAGGAGTGTTCTATTTTTTGGAAGAGTTTGGGAAGGCTTGGGTTCAGTTTTTCTTTAAATATTTGGTATAATTCACCTGTGATACCGTCTGGTCCTGGACTTTTCTTTGTTAGGAGGTTTCTGATTACTGATTCAATCTTTCTACTTGTTACTTGTCTGCTCAGATTTTACTTTATTCCTTCCTCCACACCTGGCAGGTTGTGTGTTTCTAGGAATCTTTCCATTTCTTCTACGTTTTTCAATTTGTTAGTGTATAACTGTTCATAGTAGTCTCATATACTCCTTTGTATTTCTGTGGTAACTGTTGTAACGTCTTCTCTTTCATTTCTAAAGATGTCTGGCATCTTCAGATGCAAAGAACTGTAGAGTGAAACAGGTAAAATCTGTAGGAGGTCTATGGTAGCTGTGCTGGCTGTTGGTTCCTTCAGTGGCATAAGCTTCTGGGGTTTTCTGTAGAGCAGATCACAAGGAACTATGGTCACTCCTGCCACATAGTTGATTTGGTAACCTCTGCTGTTCATCCTGTTCCTAGCTGTCTTTATATGTCTCAGCTTTGCCAGTCTCTGGATGGGAAACCAGGTCCGTCAGTTTCCTTCTGGTTGAATTTTAGACTTTAGCTCTATATTTTGAGAACCTGTAAAGCAAACTATTCCTTAAATCTCATTTACTCTCTCAGCCATGCATTATGTATATTTGTATCTGTGTGTATCTAACCACCATCTCTGACCACCATAGGATCTGGCACAGTGCTAAAGACAGACAAATGCCAGTTAATGACTACTAAAGAAGTACATGCATTTATAGAGAAGAACCAGGTACATTTTTCCAGTTAGGGACACTAAATTGTGTAATGAGCACATACCTTGGGCTGTGACTCATGGACCAGGGGATTTGCTAGACAGAGTGGGATTTTCTGGTGACTGTTTCTAATCTCTGATTTCCCTCATTTTTAACACCTCTATTTTTGGTCTTTGTTGCTGTTTTGAAGTTTTTCAGAGCTAAAATTGAATGTAATATTATGAAAGAAGAAAGCCAAAAGGGCTCTTTTATTTTTTATTTCTAGAATTCTTTTCAAAATTCTTTTCAAAACGTTTGAACGTCTAGGAAATGACCCCAAGATGCCAGTCCGGGTCTTCTCAACTGATCCATCAGAGCTTCAGTTTCTCTGCTTTCTTGGCCTGCAGCTCTTTCAGTCTCAAGACGTTGGCACATCCTTCCCTTTCTAATTTTCCAGGTCATAAGACAGCAGCCTTCAGAGAATCCCCAGGTATCCACAAGGGACTTCATGAGATTTGCACATCACCCATTCCTAATGAAAGATCATCAGTCACCTCTTACGTTCAAAAGTCACAGGAAAGTGAAGGACTAAACACAAAACACCTGACTATTTCAGTGCAGTAATTGGCTTTTATTCCCAGGATATTTTATTGAAGCCTGTAGTTTGAGATTATTCAGGTGTTTATATGGAACTTTTTTTTTAACAACGTAAATAAAAATGTGACAGCTACCTAGGGTTTAACTTTATTCCAGGCAATTCAATTCCAAAACCATTTATTAAATAGCTTTGCACTTGGAACTGTTTTTTCTCTCCTTATTTTGAGGTTAAAACCCAATAAATGCTAGTTCAACATCATGATTTGCAGGTTAAAAATGAAATACATAAGATTTGCCCAACAAAAAAACCTGGTAGACTGTGGACAGTGAGGTTTTGATTTTAAAGTAAAAACTTTAATTCTTCCTTTATTAGCAAAAACAGGGGACAAAAAGTTTGATTTAAGTGATTTGGGGAAAGATGGATGATTTTATCTCAATAAAGCAGCCTTTACTGCATCAACACTACTAGTCTAGTTTTATCTGTCATAGGCCATGAAGTAGGAAAAGTGCCAAAGGTCTGATTTAGAAACCCAGATTCTAGACCCTTGCTTCTGAGTACTGTGTAAGGTGTACAACAGGAGTTTGGGAAGGTACAGGGTTACAATCCTAAGTTTCTCCACTATTCAGCATGTGGTTGTAGATGACTTATTTGGATCTTAGCTCTAGTCTCTCATCTGCAGAATGGCAAGCAACTATATTTCTCTCTTGGGGTTGCTGTGATATTTAGCAATAATATTTACCAAGCACATAGTATGGTATCTAGCACTTGGTAGTTTGGAAATAATTCTACTTTTTAAAAATGTGTAAAAGTACTTATTATTCTTTGAGAGAATGTCAAACCTTCCTGGCCACTTATATATCCTTTCACATATGAACTCATCTTTTACATGTTTTCTTGATTTCATCTTGCCCTCATTTACTCTCCAGCTCTCAAAGTAGAAGAGATATGATATACTCTGGATAGACACAGTTCCGTTAAAAATTCCTAGCATGTGTCTACATTATTGTCTCTTTGAATATACAACTTTAGGTGACAAGGGAAAATAAATGGACTGTGGTGTTGCTGTAAGGCATTCCAGTCTTAGGGATCAGACAGATTTGGATTTAAATCCTAGCTTCACTTTTTATAGCTGATTAGCCTTGGATAAACCTCCTTACAGAGAATTAGTTTACTTAAGTAAAAAATAGAATATGTATGTGTGTGTGTATATATATATTTTTTTTTATGAATTTATATATATTATAGAATATATACTATTTAAACATATTGTATACATATATTCTTCTATATACTCACTATGAGTATACATCCAAAAAATGCTGAATGAAAAATCCAAGATATAAACTATTGCATATGGTTTGATGCAAACATCTATAAAAAATACTATTTATGGTTAGATAAATGATTTACAGTTATTACAAACGGGATGTTTTAAAAGTATGAGAGCATATTTTAATGTTGTAAAATTATTTTAAAATGTTGCCCCTATGGAGGATGTTGGAAAGGGAACAAGGGGGTTGTTAAAAGGAATTTACCTTTATGTCAAAAATTTTCTTTAAAAAATGCAAGCAGGCAGTAGAAGGAGGTCCGCGAGCTGCGTGGGCTTGTGCCTAGGCGCCTGTGGTTCGGGGCCTTGTGCTGGCACCAGGGCCGCCGGGTTGGCGACTGTGGCACTCTTGGCGTTGGGTGGGCGGCATCTTGGGGGTCACATGAGCCAGTGGCATCATGCCCGTGGGCGCTGGGGTTAGGGTCGCGGCTTTTCCGGACTTTCATCGGCCAAGAGGAAGGGCGGAAAGCACATCCCGGAAAGGTGGAAAGACTATCTCCCAGTTGGACAGCGGATGCCTGGGACTCCTTTCATTGCTTTCAAAGTTCCTTTAAAAAAGAGTTTTGAAAAGAATCTTGCTCCAGAAGAATGTTTTTCCCCCTTGGATCTTTTTTAACAAACTCCAAGAACAGAATGAAGAACTTGGGCTGATTATTGACTTCACACATACTCGCCGCTATTATAAGCCAGAGACAGACTTATTGGTGTCCACTGTACCCATGGTTTAAACAGGACTGGCTACCTCATCTGCAGAGTTTTGAAAAGAATCTTGCTCCAGAAGAATGTTTTTCCCCCTTTGATCTTTTTTTTTAACAAACTCCAAGAACAGAATGAAGAACTTGGGCTGATTATTGATTTATCATATACTCGCCGCTATTATAAGCCAGAGATACACCAGAAATACATCTACACATGGAACAGCTCCTACAGAACACCTACTGAATGCTGGCAGAAGACCTCAGACCTCCCAAAAGGCAAAAAATTCCCCACGTACCTGGGTAGGGCAAAATAAAAAACAGAGACAAAAGAATAGGGACAGGACCTTCACCAGTGGGAGGGAGCTGTGAAGGAGGAAACGTTTCCACACACTAGGAAGCCCCTTCACAGGCGGAGACTGCGGGTGGCGGAGGGGGGGAAGCTTCGGTGCCACGGAGGAGAGCACAGCCACAGGGGTGCGGAGGGCAAAGAAGAGAGATTCCCGCACAGAGGATCGGTGCCGACCAGCACTCACCAGTCGGAGAGGCTTGTCTGCTCACCCGCCAGCAGGGAGAGGACTGGGGTTGGCTGCGTGAACACAGCCTGAAGGGGGCTAGTGCGACACAGCTGGCCAGGAGGGAGTCGGAGAAAAGTCTGGACCTGCCGAAGAGGCAAGAGACTTTTTCTTCCCTCTTTGTTTCCTGGTGCGCGAGGAGAGGGGATTAAGAGCGCTGCTTAAAGGAGCTCTAGAGACGGGCCCGAGCCGCGGCTGAAAGCGCGGACCCCAGAGACCGGCATGAGACGCTAAGGCTGCTGCTGCTGCTGCCACCAAGAAGCCTGTGTGCGAGCACAGGTCACTCTCCACACCTCCCTTCCAGGGACCCTGTGCAGCCCGCCACTGCCAGGGTACCGGGATCTAGGGACAACTTCCCCGAGAGAACACAAGGCGCGCCTGAGGCTGGTGCAATGTCCCGCTGGCCTCTGCCGCCACAGGCTCACCCCGCATCTGCACCCCTCCCTCCCCCCAGCCTGAGTGAACCAGAGGCCCCGAATCAGCTGTTCCTTTAACCCCGTCCTCTCTGATCGAAGAACAGATGCCCTCCGGCGACCTACACAAAGAGGCGGGGGCAAATCCAAAGCTGAGCCCCTGGGAGCTGTGAGAACAAAGAAGAGAAAGGGAAATCTCTCCCAGCAGCCTCAGAAGCAGCGGATAAAAGCTCCACAATCAACTTGATGTACCTGCATCTGTGGAATACCTGAATAGACAACGAATCATCCCAAATTAAGGAGGTGGACTTTGAGAGCAAGATTTATTATTTTTTCCCCTTTTCCTCTTTTTGTGAGTGTGTATGTTTCTGTGTGAGATTTTGTCTGTATAGCTTTGCTTTCACCATTTGTCCTAGGCTTCTATCTGTCCGGTTTTTTTTTTCCTTTTAAAAAATTTTTTTTCTTAACAATTATTTTTTATTTTAATAACTTTATTTTATTTTATCTTACTTTATTTTATTTTATCCTCTTTCTTTCTCTCTCTCTCTCTCACTTTCTCTCTCTCTCTCTCTTTTTACTTTTCCTCCCTTTTATTCTGAGCCGTGTGGATGAAAGGCTCTTGGTGCTGCAGCAATGAGTCAGTGCTGTGCCTCTGAGGTGGGAAATCCAACTTCACGACACTGGTCTACAAGACACCTCCCAGCTCCACATAATATCAAACAGCGAAAATCTCCCAGAGATCTCCATCTCAACACAAGGACCCAGCTTCACTCAACGACCAGCAAGCTACAGTGCTGGACACCCTATGCCAAACAACTAGTAAGACAGGAACACAACATCACCCATTAGCAGAGAGGCTGCCTAAAATCATAATAAGTCCACACACACCCCAAAACACACCACGAGATGTGGACCTGCCCACCAGAAAGACAAGATCCAGCCTCATCCACTAGAACACAGGCACTAGTCCCCTCCACCAGGAAGCCTACACAACCCACTGAACCAACTTTAGCTACTGGGGACGGACAACAAAAATGGGAACTACGAACCTGCAGCCTGCAAAAAGGAGACCCCAAACACAGTAAGATAAGCAAAATGAGAAGACAGAGAAACACACAGCAGATGAAGGAGCAAGATAAAAGCCCACCAGACCTAACAAATGAAGAGGAAATAGGCAGTCTACCTGAAAAAGAATTCAGAATAATGATAGTAAAGATGATCCAAAATCTTGGAAATAGAATAGACAAAGTGCAAGAAACATTTAACAAGGACCTAGAAGGACTAAAGATGAAACAAGCAATGATGAACAACACAATAAATAAAATTAAAAATACTTTAGAAGGGATCAATAGCAGAATAAGTGAAGCAGAAGAATGGATAAGTGACCTGTAATATAAAATAGTGGAAATAACTACTGCAGAGCAGAATTAAGAAAAAAGAATGAAAAGAACTGAGGACAGTCTCAGACACCTCTGAGACAACATTAAATGCACCAACATTCGAATTATAGGGGTTCCAGAAGAAGAAGAGGAAAAGAAAGGGACTGAGAAAATATTTGAAGAGATGATAGTTGAAAACTTCCCTAATATGGGAAAGGAAATAGTTAATCAAGTCCAGGAAGCACAGAGAGTCCCACACAGGAAACATCCAAGGAGAAAAATGCCAAGACACATATTAATCAAACTGTCAAAAATTAAATACAAAGAAAACATATTAAAAGCAGCAAGGGAAAAACAACAAATAACACACAAGGGAATCCCCATAAGGTTAACAGATGATCTTTCAGCAGAAACTCTGCAAGCCAGAAGGGACTGGCAGGACATATTTAAAGTGATGAAGGAGAAAAACCTGCAACCAAGATTACTCTACCCAGCAAGGATCTCATTCAGATTTGATAGAGAAATTAAAACATTTACAGACAAGCAAAAGCTAAGAGAGTTCAGCATCACCAAACGAGCTTTACAACAAATGCTAAAGGAACTTCTCTAGGCAAGAAACACAAGAGAAGGAAAAGATCTACAATAACAAAACCAAAACAATTAAGAAAACGGGAATAGGAACATACATATTGATAATTACCTTAAATGTAAATGGATTAGATGCTCCCACCAAAAGACACAGACTGGCTGAATGGATACAGAAACAAGACCCATATATATGCTGTCTACAAAAGACCAACTTCAGACATAGGGACACAGACAGACTGAAAGTGAGGGAATGGAAAAAGATATTCCATGCAAATGGAAACCAAGAGAAAGCTGGAGTAGCAATTCTCATATCAGACAAAATAGACTTTAAAATAAAAACTATTAGAAAAGACAAAGAAGTACACTACATAATGATCAAGGGATGGATCCAAGAAGAAGATACAATTGTAAATATTTATGCACCAAACACAGGAGCACCTCAATACATAAGGCAAACACTAACAGCCATAAAAGGGGAAATCGACAGTAACACATTCATAGTAGAGGACTTTAACACCCCACTTTCACCAATGGACAGATCATCCAAATGAAAATAAATAAGGAAATGCAAGCTTTAAATGATACATTAAACTATATGGACTTAATTGATATTTATAGGACATTCCATCCAAAAACAACAGAATACACATTTTTCTCAAGTGCTCAGGGAACATTCTCCAGGAAAGATCATACCTTGGGTCACAAATCAAGCCTTGGTAAATTTATGAAAATTGAAACTGTATCAAGTATCTTTTCTGACCACAACGCTATGAGACTAGATATCAATTACAGGAAAAGATCTGCAAAAACTACAAACACATGGAGGCTAAACAATATACTACTTAATAATGAAGTGATCACTGAAGAATTCAATGAGGAAATCAAAAAATACCTAGAAACAAATGACAATGGAGACACGACGACCCAAAACCTATGGGATGCAGCAAAAGCAGTTCTAAGAGGGAAGTTTATAGCAATACAATCCTACCTTAAGAAACAGGAAACATCTCGAATAAACAACCTAACCTTGCACCTAAAGCAATTAGAGAAAGCAGAACAAAAAACCCCCAAAGTTAGCAGAAGGAAAGAAATCATAAAAATCTGATCAGAAATAAATGAAAAAGAAATGAAGGAAACAATAGCAAAGATAAATAAAAATAAGAGCTGATTCTTTTGAGAAGATAAACAAAATTGATAAACCATTAGCCAGACTCATCAAGAAAAAAAGGGAGAAGACTCAAATCAATAGAATCAGAAATGAAAAAGGAGAAGTAACAACTGACACTGCAGAAATACAAAAGATCATGAGAGATTACTACAAGCAACTCTATGCCAATAAAATGGATAACCTGGAAGAAATGGACAAATTCTTAGAAATGCAGAACCTGCCAAGACTGAATCAGGAAGAAATAGAAAACATAAACAGACCAATCACAAGCACTGAAATTGAAACTGTGATTAAAAATCATCTAACAAACAAAAGCCCAGGACCAGATGGCTTCACAGGCGAATTCTATCAAACATTTAGAGAAGAGCTAACACCTATCCTTCTCAAACTCTTCCAAAATATAGCAGAGGAAGGAACACGCCCAAACTCATTCTACGAGGCCACCAGCACCCTGATACCAAAACCAAACAAGGATGTCAGAAGGAACGAAAACTACAGGCCAATATCACTGATGAACATAGATGCAAAAATCCTCAACAAAATACTAGCAAACAGATTCCAACAACACATTAAAAGGATCATACACCATGATCAAGTGGGGTTTATTCCAGGAATGCAAGGATTCTTCAATATACACAAATCAATCAATGTGATACACCATAGTAACAAATTGAAGGAGAAAAACCATATGGTCATCTCAATAGATGCAGAGAAATCTTTCGACAAAATTCAACACCCGTTTATGATAAAAACCCTCCAGGAAGTAGGCATATTGGGAACTTTCCTCAACATAATAAAGGCTATATATGACAAGCCCACAGCCAACATCGTCCTCAATGGTGAAAAACTGAAATCATTTCCACTAAGATCGGGAACAAGACAAGGTTGCCCACTCTCACCACTCTTATTCAACATAGTTTTGGAAGTTTTAGCCACAGCAATCAGAGAAGAAAAGGAAATAAAAGGAATCCAAATTAGAAAAGAAGAAGTAAAGCTACCACTGTTTGCAGACAACATGATACTATACCTAGAAAATCCTAAAGATGCTACCAGAAAACTACTAGAGCTAATCAATGAATTTGGTAAAGTAGCAGGATACAAAATTAATGCACAAAAATCTCTGGCATTTCTATACACTAATGATGAAAAATCTGAAAGTGAAATCAAGAAAACACTCCCATTTACCATTGCAACAAAAAGAATAAAATATCTAGGAATAAACCTACCTAAGGAGACAAAAGACCTGTATGCAGAAAATTATAAGACACTGATGAAAGAAATTAAAGATGATACAAATAGATGGAGAGATATACCATGTTCTTGGATTGGAAGAATCAACATTGTGAAAATGACTCTACTACCCAAAGCAGTCTAGAGATTCAGTGGAATCCCTATCAAACTACCACTGGCATTTTTCACAGAACTAGAACAAAAAATTTCACAATTTGTATGGAAACACAAAAGACCCTGAATAGCCAAAGCAATCTTGAGAATGAAAAACAGAGCTGGAGGAGTCAGGCTCCCTGACTTCAGACTATACTACAAAGCTACAGTAATCATGCAGTATGGTACTGGCACAAAAACAGAAAGATAGAACAATGGAACAGGATAGAAAGCCCAGAGATAAACCCACACTCATGTGGTCACCTTAGCTTTGATAAAGGAGGCAGGAATGTATAGTGGAGAAAGGACAGACTCTTCAATAAGTGGTGCTGGGAAAACTGGACAGGTACATGTAAAAGTATGAGATTAGATCACTCCCTAACACCATACACAAAAATAAGCTCAAAATGGATTAAAGATCTAAATGTAAGGCCAGAAACTATCAAACTCTTAGAGGAAAACATAGGCAGAACACTCTATGACATAAATCACAGCAAGATCCTTTCTGACCCAACTCCCAGAGAAATGGAAATAAAAACAAAAATAAACAAATAGGACCTAATGAAACTTAAAAGCTATTGCACAGTAAAGGAAACCATAAACAAGACCAAAAGACAACCCTCAGAATGGGAGAAAATATTTGCAAATGAAGCAACAAAGGATTAAGCTCCATAATTTACAAGCAGCCCATGCAGCTCAATAACAAAAACAAACAACCCAATCCAAAAATGGGCAGAAGACCTAAATAGACATTTCTCCAAAGAAGATATACAGACTGCCAACAAACACATGAAAGAATGCTCAACATCAGTAATCATTAGAGAAATGCAAATCAAAACTACAATGAGATATCATCTCACACCAGTCAGAATGGCCATCATTAGAAACAATAAATGCTGGAGAGGGTGTGGAGAAAAGGGAACACTCTTGCACTGCTGGTGGGAATGTAAATTGGTACAGCCACTATGGAGAAAAGTATGGAGGTTCCTTAAAAAACTACAAATAGAACTCCCATATGACCCAGCAATCCCACTACTGGGCATATATCCTGAGAAAACCATAATTCAAAAAGAGTCATGTACCAAAATGTTCATTGCAGCTCTATTTACAATAGCCAGGAGATGGAAACCACCTAAGTATCCATCATCGGATGAATGGATAAAGAAGATGTGGCACATATATACAATGGAATATTACTCAGCCATAAAAAGAAATGAAATTGAGCTATTTGTAATGAGGTGGATGGACCTAGAGTCTGTCATACAGAGTGAAGTAAGTCAGAAAGAGAAAGACAAATACCGTATGCTAACACATATATATGGAATTTAAGAAAAAAAATGTCATGAAGAACACAGGGGTAAGACAAGAATAAAGACACAGACCTACTAGAGAATGGACTTGAGGAAACAGGGAGGGGGAAGGGTGAGCTGTGACAAAACGAGAGAGAGGCATGGACATATATACACTACCAAACGTAAGGTAGATAGCTAGTGGGAAGCAGCCGCATAGCACAGGGAGATCAGCTCGGTGCTCTGTTACCACCTAGAGGGGTGGGATAGGGAGGGTGGGAGGGAGGGAGACGCAAGAGGGAAGAGATATGGGAACATATGTATATGTATAACTGATTCACTTTGTTATAAAGCAGAAACCAACACACCATTGTAAGGCAATTATATTCCAATAAAGATGTAAAAAAAATAAATGCAAGCAAGTAATGCAAAATGCTATAGGATAACTATTGGCGGTGTGGGATTATACATATTTTCTTTAATATTATGTGATCTCAATTGTAAATTTGTAAAAAAGAGTTTTTTAAAAAATTAGGATCAGTTGGGAGAGTTAATATAAAATGATTAGTAAGTCATACTTTTCAAGAAGTGCGGTTCTTCAAAACACAAAGGAGTCAGGAACCCCTCACAAGGATGATGTGAAGGGCTACTGAAGTGAGAATCCTACAACCAGTTACTGGGAATCAGAGATTTGACTTGTCACCCACTGTTATCATAAATGTTTGCTAGGTTATCCACCTGTCAACCATATACCAAACCTATTGCTATAAAAGTGTACGACTTCTTCCTCTCCCCCTCCTCGCCTCCTCTTCATTCTCCTCCTCCTTCTCTTGAAATAGAAAACATGTTGAGATATAACTGAACTAAGCACTGAAAGACCATGTCATTTTGATGTACCACCATCTCATGTGAGCCAGAATGTCTCCAACAACACTACTTAACAAAAAAAACAGAAGCAAAGTTAAAAATGCTTATAGCAATTCACTCCATACTTATAAAAAGTAAATCTAAGACCACAATTTAAGTTATTTTTGAGCAACCTACACAATTTGGCCATGTCCAGCCATCACCTATTTACTATTTATTGTTTTTTTTCAACTTGATACCATTTTACTGGCATAAAATGGGGTTTTGGTAATAGTATATTCCTCCTCCATAAACAGAAAATCTTACAATAAACTGAAGGTAACAGGACAATAAATGCAATAAAATAATGTTACTAAATTACAGTTAGATGTTATTTTCTGCATACCACTCTCAGCATGAGGCCTCTTACTTGTTCCAAGAACATAAGATTATTAAATACTATAAATCTGACTCTTTTTGATGAAATGAGAAGGATGAGTTAGTGAAAATTTTGAAGTAATTTAGCATTATATCCACATATTATCTAAACCATTATTCGTGCTTTCCAAGGCAAATCCCACATTAGCGAATCACTGCTATAGTCCTCCACACCGCAGTATTTGCTATTCTAGATACATTTTATCTTTTCCTATGCAGGTCCTAGAAGAGTCTTTGCAGTGTTCTCCACTTAAAGAGGAATAAGGGGCTAATATCTCTACTATCTATAAAACTCTTAAAAATTGGAAAAGTGGACAAAATATATAAACACACAATTCACACAGGAAGATATGCAACTGACCTTCAAACATATGAAAAGATGCTCACATTTGCTTATAATGGGAGAAATGCAAATTAAAACTACAATGAGATACTAGTTCCTACCTATCAACTAGACCAAAATTGACAACAAACTCCTCTAATTACATAGGACTTTTTGCAAATGTTTACATACACTTATACTGTATTTTTCAGTAGCACAGTAGCATCTTATGTGACTTGGGAGTATCACTCACCATAGTTAAACAAATAATTGTTGCTGCTTCTCTGTGTGTAGCTCAGATGTGCTCAAACATTGTTGGAATCATGGGAGGAAATGACAAAATTACCGAGGCCAGGCCATACCTTACTTCCATAAACCTGAGCCTCTGAATTCTGATTCCAGTACATCATGTTTGAGGATCATCGTCATAGCCCTTAAAAGTTTTCTGTGACAGAAGCAACTTAAAACTGAAACATCTGAAATTAGAAGTATCTACTTTTGATATTATTGCTATGAGATTCTTATTTGAAAATGCATCAGTATTTTTTCTTCCTCTCTCCAAAGGCAATTCTGATATGCACCATAGTCTTAAAACTACAGGTCAATCCCATTGACATATCAATCTAAACAGAAGACACTGCAATATATATATATATCTCAACAGCAACGCCAGGGAAGCGTGATACGCATCCCATATCAGAAATCATGGAAACAGAAGAATATTCCTACATTTATTTTTTTTCTCACTCCCAGTTTGAGAGTGAGTTGTTCTTCAATAAGTCAGGTACTAGACCTATCACTATAGAAAAGTGGTTCTCACCTAGGGGAGATTTTGCCCCCAAGAGGACATTTGACAATATCTGGACTCATTTTTTTTACTGTTAAGACAGCGGTGTGTGTGTGTGTCCTACTAGCATCTAATGTGTAGAGGCAAGAATGCTACAATGCCTGGGACAACCCCTCATACCAATAATACCAAATGCCAATAGTTCTGCTGTTGAGAAAATCCACCATAGAATAATAGCTATACGCTGGATATCCTGTCTTCAAATATGACTCTGATTAGTTGAAATTTCTTTTGATAACACATCACAAACGTATTCAGTCGTCTTTGCTTTTATTACCACTATCCCTATCCAGGACACTGCCATACTTCACCTGAACTATTACTAGTACATTTTTCATAAATGACTCAATGGATACTCCTCAGTTAAAAACAAAACTACCTGTCTTTCACTGTCCTTAGAATAAAATTCAAACTTTTAACCATGAGCTATAGCACCTTTTGTGATTTGACTAAAATCTACATCACCGACTAAAAACAGGACCATCTTCTTTATGTTCACTATCCTCTATCCTCAATGCCTTTGGAAATTAATAAAACATGAGAAAACTTTTCCTGATTTAAAGAATTGACTCTTGCCCTGGAAAAACTGCCACCCTAACTTTTGCATGCTAATTTATAGTCAACCATCCAGAATCAGCTTTAAGGCCCCCAAAGGAGTTCTCTTTAACTACTCTATTTAAAGTGACTGCCTTTAACTATTAGTTATCACAGATGGTTTTTGTATTTAATTATACATTGGCTTATGTCATTTCTCCCATCCTTACCTCAATATAAGTTACACGAGGAAAGAGATCACAGATGTCACATATATCCTCCTTACTGCTGTCCTCCCACATCGAACCCAGTGCTTGGTATACAGTAAAAAGTATTTAATGAACAAATGACCTATAGAAACATTACATCTTTCCAAAACTAAATGTGTTACAGCAAATCATGCTAAGACAAAAAAAAGAAAGAAAAGAAAACAGACCACTCGTTGGGAACAAGACATGAATCGTTCTCAGGGAAGAAAAATTAACCCTCTCTAAAATGATTTTACTTTGGAAATATAGATCAGTGTTCAAAAGTGCAAAGGCTCAAAATTACAACTCAAAACGAATCAAATCATTGGAAGTAGTCCCGTTTTTAATTAAACATCATCTCTACACCTGGATCTGCTGCATACCCTGTTTACTTTGTTAATTACGTTGTGTGAAGAGCAGAGCAAGGCACTCATGGTGAATGATTTATTGACTCAAACAATGTAAATTCTGTGTTTTTCAAGACATTTTGGGCATGCTTGAGACAAAAGAGATAACTGGTCTGCTCAAAGCATTTCAGTTTCATTTGTTCTTTAGTTTCACATATATAGGAACACAAAAGAAATCATTTTGTTTCATTTCTATTAATAGGTCCACAGTGTAAGCTAAATTATGTTCTTTGCTCCTTGGAAAGAAACAACTTTCAGACCACTGAAAGAAGTTTGTCTTGTGCAATTGATGCAAAATAAAACATCAACCGAGCATAGAAAAAAATCATATGCCACAGTACCTCACAGTAGTAGGCACTCTAAATTTTCAATGGAAGCCCAAGAATAGAGATCAAGTAAAGCACTAACTTAAAATTATTGATAACTTCATTTGTAATGAATTGAAAATGAATTTACTTTTCCTTTTCTATAGAAAAGGGAATTTTTGTACTTAAAAGTGTGTGCACTTTTGCGGGGGGGGGGTGGAGCGGGAAGGGGGAGAAAACTACTTTGTGTTTAGGTTGCTTCCTGTTTAATCTAAATGTTTATATCAGAAGCTAGGGAAACAAAGTTTTACCCATTCCCAGGGGTGTGAATTCAGAGAATACTGAGAAACTTGTCCTGGAAGCTGCAAAGAGAATGGGAGATAGTCTTTAAAGTTATCTTATGGGGTTTTACCTTTTTTCCACTTTATTTACTTGAGTACTTGATTTTTTTTAAACCTAAGCTAACTAGAGGATGAAATACACAAGCATCTACATTATTTTCACAACCAGTATGGAACAAAGATCTCCTACAAATAAAAAAGAAAATATAAGAATATTTCTTCAACCAATATCCATAATTCTACAAATGATCTCACCAAGCATTAGTGAACTTGTATGAAATTATTATGTTCCTTTCTCCAACAGAGATCTCTTTCATCACTGTTCTTGACAAAGTTCAGTAGTGTTCTGAAATATTTTCCTTTTACACATTTGTATTAATAAAAATACCTTCCAGAGAGGGAAATACTTTGAAGTAAAAACAGTATTTATACTTAACAGTAAGTGAATAGAGTACCCAGAGATTTTCAGGCTATGGGATAATATAAGCTTGCTTAATATTCCATAAACGAGCCAGTTAATGCACAGAATACGTTCCCATTGGTATTATTTCCCACGTGGTTCCATTTCACAATTCAAACATAATTTTCAAGCAATTCTTCTTAACATACCTATAATATTTTTTCCTCGCCTAATACAGCACAGTAGTTATATCCCTGTGTAACTGCCATTCACTAGAATTTACATTTTTATTCCTTCAAAAGCAAAATGGCAATTATTCTTCCCACAGTGTTGAAGGTCTGTGAACCTAGTTTACTACTGTGCTGTCAACATCAGGGTCTATCCATATCCATGTAAAAAAATCGTGTTACGTATAATATTTTATAAACATTTATTGAATATATGATGAACATTTTTCATATCATCAAATGTTCTTCTACAACACTGTAAAACCATTTAAAATTAAGTCATGGGATGGCCAACAAATATTGTTATGATCAAAAATCCTTTCAAATTTTCTTAACCATCTCTTCAGAAGGTTAAGAATAGTTTTCATAAATTGAAGAAACTGTGCTGTTTATTTTAGAAGAGGCATTGTCTCTTGTTCCTCTCATTAACTCCCTAAATAGACATTATGGTTCACATTTGATACAAGGGGCCAAGCGATTGTAGAGATTGAGTACCCTGCTCTGTGATACAAAGTTAATAATTAGTGGAGTTTGCTATATTACTCAGACATGTCTGATCCATTTTTATAATGGGGTGCTGATAGTTTTTCATTAATTTATTTCACTGTTCATATATTAAGCAGTTTAATTCATTGTTAATACTAATATTATACTGTTGTATTTTTAAATGATACTTTTTATTTTGAGATAATTGTAGATTCACATGAAATTGTTAAAAATAATTTAGAGAGATCTCATATATTCTTTACCCAGTTTCCTGCAGCGGTAACATATTGCAAAGCTATAGTAAAATATGGCAACCAGCGTATTAACATGGACACAGCCAAGATACAGAACATTCCTATCATCACAAGAATCCCTCATGTTGCCTTTTAATAACCACACACTTAGTGGGAGAAATAGGGGAAAGTACATCTACTCCACCTTCCTGGAAATAGAAGTCTATCAACATTTCTTTTTAAAAAGCCTTTAATATTGAATCAAGTGCCCCAAGAATAACTTCTTTTAAGGGAATTACGATATAAAATGATCTCTATATAAAGTATAATAAGATTTGCCATATTTTAAATTGATCGTGAGGGCACCTACCAGGAGTCCTGGTTAGAAGTATTTTTCTACTTCCACACATTAGCATGCAGTTCAATATCCTGCTTGCTAATGGGACCTGGTGCAAAACAGCAGTTAAAATACTTTGTAAATGTTGCTATAGGAAAATGAATCCCTTCAGTGGAAACAAATATCCTACACTCACAGTACTAAATTTAGAAACTGAACAGAGTCATTTATTTGCATCATCTATCACCTAGGAGACTTGAGTCAAGTTACTTTGTATCTCTGAGTCTCGGTTTCCCCCTGTGTAGAACTGGAATAAGAACTAACTCTCAAATTTATGAATGTTAAGTTGTAACAACAGTAGCAATATATTCATACCTACTATGTAAATATAAACAACTCAGGTGGCAGATATTATTCTACTCATTTAGCAGATTAACAGAGATAGAAATTGAGGCCGTTAAGTGACTTTGTCTAACATCAAATAGATGCTATGTGATAGGAATGCAGAATAAATACAGAACTGCTTTCCTCCAGAGCCTTACTCGTTCCGCTTGATAAGTGAGAAAGCATTTTGCTAAGTGGATCCACTGAATAAAAAAAAACCAATACATAAGAGGTTATAAGAGCTTGTTTCCAGAGAAAGGCCAACAGGTATCTTTATGCATTACAGACCTTTATCACCAAGAATAGAGGTTAGGAATAGAATCCATTTGCCCAATCTATAGCCATTGATTGTCTAAGTACATGCCAGCAACTCATAAGTCTGTGGCTATAGATAATACTTCCAGGCTTAAGAAACAGCAAATGCAAATGGCCTTTTGTCAGAAAAGGGAGTCTTATGCATCCAATCTTTTGACCTCCGTAAGAGGGAGGCATGAAACACTTAATAGGAGAAAGAATCCTCACAGCCCATGCTAGGCTTGTCACCTTGCGTGGGAATCTTTCCCTGTTTCAGACTCAATGTGTATCCTATGTTCTGCTTAAGCACATGTGTGAAATGGCACCTGGACAACCCCACTGCTATGTCTTCCCTGGGGTTAAGGGGCATGGTCCTTTGTTTTGTGGCACAAGAGGGATATGTGCAGGCCAATGTCCCTGCATCAGCTGCCAAGAGGGACCTGCCGGCCACGGGGGACTGATGCCAACTACTGAAGGTGATCTTGCTTTGTGCTATCGTTATGTGAGTAAAGTATTGTGTCATCCCATGCTGAAGTGCACCGTGTTTTTCTTGGCAACTCCAACGCCGAGAGCAATGGGCAGAAGTGTTCGGACTCCTACTCCTGATGTTAGGTAACAGATGCCACTTGCTTGACACCTATCCAGGGAAGACAAAAGGGAATACCAGTGTGCGGATTGCCATAAACAATGGGTGGGTGGCAAGACTGGAGAGTTAGGCAGAGGTCATACCATGTAGCCTGCGGTAGGATAGGGTAAGTCACATGGATTTTACTCAAAGTGTGTTGTCAAATTATTTTTGAGTGTTTTCAGCAGGGAAATAACCTTGTCTGATTGAATTTTGGAATGGCAACCATTGGCAGTGTATAGAAAAGGGGACAAAAGAGGTAGCAAATAATTTAAGAGGCTGTATTTCAGTCAAACTAGTGGGTGTTAGCACTTTTCTATTGAGTGCAGAATAGAAGAAGGAATTAGATCAGTCTGCTTACGTGGGATGACTTATTTCGTATAACAATAAATTATAACTAACCTTTAATGAGCATTCACTTTGTGTTAAGTGCTATTATAAGCACTTCGTTTATATTATCTTATTTAATCCACACACTCTCTGAGGTAGATGCTGTTATTACCCTTTTGATAGATGAGAAATCCAAGGCACAAAGAGGTTATGTAATTTGCTCAAGGTCACACAGCTAGTAAGTGGTGCAGCCAGGATTTAAAGTAAAAAAAAAAAATGTGCCTACAAAGCCTATTCTCTGGGTTAACGCTGATTGTTGCTAATGATGGGCATTTTTCAGGAAAGGACAAATGTGATTCCAACATAAGGAGGATTATCGTATAAGGTGATTTTAAACTTTCCTTCTAAATCTGAGTCCCATATTTCTAAAAAGAATATGTGGTGTGCCACCTGCAAAGAGACTTTCTGCTGATTTATTTGCCTTGGGTAAGAATTACTATTTTTCTAAGTAAACAAACTTTAAATTATATTTCCTTTTGAGCTAATGTAAGCACATTTTATAAATTTCAAATATATTTTATAAATAATCTAGGAAGATGTAATTTATTTCTCATATTGCTACTCTGGGACCATAATATTCCACAGTTTTATTTTTATTAAAACAATTGTTATCGTTATAGTTTAGTTATATATTCATATGTTATGGTTTTATTAATATTTGCATTAGAAACCTAGTGGAGCTGAGGTTCTATCTGCTTTTTTCTGCTTTCTAAAATTCTGGCTATCCACAGCAACACAATGTTTATTGAGTAATAGATGTTCAAAAGCAAATAATTAGTGAGAGACTAAGAAAATAAGTGACAAGACAGAATTCAGGAGCCTGAGTGCTGGCATGGGTGAGGTAGTGTCAGAGAAATGGCTTTGAGTCTTAAGTCTGGGACAAGGAATTATCTGCAACCAATTTAGGCAGGAAGATTAGGGGAAGCAATATGGCATAAGGGCTAGATGGGGGAATTCCCTGGTGGTCCAGCACTCTCACTGCCGAGGGCCCGGGTTCAATCCCTGGTCGGGGAACTGAGATCCCACGAGCTGTGTGGACCAGCCAAAAAATAAAACTAAGGGTTCGCTGGGTTACTACCGACATCCAACTATACCTCAAGGGGGTGCGTCTGGATATTATAAAACCAGGAAGAGAGATATAACCCAGCAAAGAACCTTGATATATAAGAAGCTATTAATCAATTTGGCTAAAGCTATAATACAGAATTCCTGCCATACTAAAGGAAATCCAATCAATAAATATTCACAAATTTACAAGTGCCTAGAACTTTGCTAAACTGTCTGAATATTACACATATAAAATTTGCTTCTGGACTTGAAGAATCTCACAGTTATTTAGGAAAGATAGAAATATCATCCAACAACACATGGGGATATGTAAATTCAGAGACTGAAGAGACCTAAACCCATAGGAATTTACCATGCTAAATGAGATTGTCTGATGGTACACTAACAAACCCAACAGCCAATTTATTAAGGTAGAAAAGATCCACAATTACTTTGCTTGAGACTACATTTATGTTATGAGAATTAATATATAAGAGGTTAGAAACTGAATATTACAGTGAAATGTTAAGTTCAACAAATCTTTTCTAAATATAAGGTGTGATTGAACAAATATTTATACACCAATTATTTTCTATAATTTAGAGCAATAGAATTTAATTTCCGTTTCAGAATATCACAATTTTAAAAGGAGAATATGAAAACTAATGTATTCAGGTCTGTCTGTTAAATTAAAACTTCACTTTAAATTTTTGACTAATTTTTATTTTTTGTTACCACATTACAGCTACCATGGATAACATATATAAATTTTTGTTCTGTCATACACCAGACAGTACATTCATAATAAATATTTAAAATTCTACTTCTTACAAGCTATTTTTCTTTTCTGTGCATCAAGTTAAATCATTAAAAGGACATGAGTATAATAAGGTGCTGGATATTATGTGGATTATGGAGCTAATTTTAGGAATTCAATCTACATTAGATTTTTCACAATGATAAAATATTATTTAGTTTGATTTCAGATAAGGGTGTGGGAGAAGTAAAGTACCTGACCTTATAAAAGTATATCTCTGTGGAAAGGAAGCACTGGCCTTGAATTTGTCTGCTTTTGTACTGCGGTATACTCACTGTCAAAATCTGCCTGATTTTGTAATGGATATATTCCTAGGACTTGGGTATGTAGTAGATATTCAGACTTTTTTTTTCAATTATTTTTTAAAATTAACTTTTAATTAATTAATATAATCTATAGATAAGAGGTATAGCTCATAATGAGACGGCTCAAGGAATTATCAAAACATGAAAACACATGTAATCATCATTCAGATTCAGACACAGAACATTCCTAGGACCCAAAAGCCCCTCTTCTGCCCACTTCCAGTTACTATGCTCAGCGTCTTTCACAAAAGGTAAGGTAGCACCGAATACAAGTGGTTTCAGAAATAAGATTAAGTGATCAACTTTAGGTTGATCCCATGTGCCAAAATAAGAACCCTTTCTCTACAGGAAAAAAAAACTGTAAGGCTTTTACAATATCCCAGCTTTGTGGTCACTATTATCTCCATTTAATTAAAAAATGTTTGTACATGAAATGGTATCATGGTTACCAAAAGAGAAATACAACTTGATAAATCTAGAAGCTTTAATATTGTTTACTGATATAGATTAAAGGACCTTGAAAAAAAAACAAACCCTTTATATTCTACAGACTTACGTGGCACTGGGTGAAGAGTAAATCATAAGTTTATCTTCTTACCCCTTTTTCCTTTACTTCAAGTACCTCTACTAAAATGGATTTTGGAGGCTGTAGAGAATAGGCACTAGGAGTACCTGCCTTAGTTTTGAGAAAGACCTGGGATCAAACTTCAGCTCCTCTACAGGCAGACCTCATCTGGGCCTTATTGCTTCATCTGTAAAATGGGCATAATGCTGTCCATTGCTGTATGGTTCTACAATTAAATAATGAAAATGCATGCAGGACTATGTCTGACACATAGAAAACAACCATTAAGTAAAATTCCCTATAACTGGAGAGAGAAAGGCAATGATGCTCAAAAAAGTTATTTTAGGGCCTTCAGTAATGAATATGGGGTAACAAGTGTGTGAATAGCTAAAGGGTATTTTAACCTTAAACCTGTGAATTCCAATGATCATGCTTTTCCTGCCCATAATCCCCAAGCCATAGTGAGTATCTGCCACAGACCTCTGACCATCACTTTCTTCTCTTTTTCCTTGCATTTTACTCCAAAAGAAGGGACTGAGGAACCCTGTGCATATTTTACCTGATTGTCCTCTAGATTTTCTCTAGCTATTGCAATAGATTGTTTTTAGCTCCTGGAAGGAATAAGCTGGGTATCCAAGCTGTTAAAAACAGAAATATCCTGTTAGGGAGGTGGGTGTGTTTCTCTGGGAATCTCTGTTAACATACGTATATGTTCCTCAATAAAGATGCTCTAAATTTAGACTAGAGAAAAATTTGTGATTAATGCCAGATTACTTGTAACTCTTATATCCTCCTTAAAAGACTGCAACACTATTCAACAATGCAATCATGAAAGCAGATCTCTAACAGGAGCAGACAGCAAAAACGTGTCTCCCAACAGCTAAACCACACCTGTTAATGAGATTGATCATTCCTTCCGTGGTGCTGTATTTTTTTTAAACCACTGTTGTACCTAAATTTGCCTCTTTACTCCTAGGGCTGCCATCTAAGGGTTCTATGCTGGATTGTCAATGTAGTCAATCATTCATCAGCTAGCTATTGAGACACTAGATCACTGTCTGGCTTATACTGGGCACTCAAACGTTGTTGGCAAGAACATAACCTAGACCAGGCAAAAAGTTTGGTACAAACATAGAGTGGTGGACAAGACAGACATTTATGGCCCTCATAAAACTTGCAATCTAGTGGGGGGACATATACATTGAAACAATTACATTCCTGCAAAAAGTGAATCATTTGCAATTATGCTAAATATGTTGAAGGATGTTTATTACAGGGTGCTGTGGAAGGTATAACTGGGAGGTACCTATTCCAAGGATGCAAGAAAAGATATTTTTTGAGGAAGCAAAAGTTTAGCTAGAGATTGCCACTTCATCCCCCTGCATGAACAAATAAGTGCTATACCTGAGTGAAGCTGGGTTCCAAGTGCATAGGAACATATTTGTATGGGTCCTCAAGTCTCAGAATCCATTTAAAGTGTTATTCATCAGCTAACGACTCCAGCTGCCATGTACAAACATGGACAGAAATGTTGCCAGATCCTCATTTTAAAAGAGATGATTGAAACTGGATTCTTTCTGGGTAATCTTGTCTCTAATGCGTAAAACATTGTGTTGTTCAACACAGAAGTCTGTGACTTATATTTAAACTAATGCTTAAAGGTTAAGTTAGTGGCAGGAGTGGGTCAAAGAGGAGAGGGGAATTCCAAAAGTGAACAGCATTAGCAAGAATCCAGAGTAGAAAGGAGCTCTGTGTACTCAAGCATAAAACATGGCAAGTTGGTAGAGATAAGACTGACTGTCTTGTCGGGTCCAGGTTATGCTGCCTAGAAGTTTTAGGAACACTGGATTTTTTTTTTTTTAAGAACAGTGGAGAAGTACTTCAGAGTTTTAAGTGGGGTGTTAGGGTTGGTAATTGCTAGATGCTAGTGTGTCAAATCACGTAGACATATATCTTCCCCAGGAGTGGACCTCTTCTAGTCCCTGTGCCACTTAGGGTCAGAATTTTAAGTAAACACTTCCACAGTCCACATCACACTTATTAATAATCTTAATTATGAGGTTCTATATTATTCAGAAAGAATCTAAAATGTCATAGCTGACAGTGGTTTTGGAGATAACCTACCCAGACCCGCCATGTTAAGAGGTAAAGAACAGCTCTAAATATTTAACCTCTGTATTAAATTTATCACACACTTAGAGGCAGATAGAGCTATAACCCCAGCATCTACTAGCCCCCTGCTCTTTTCACAGACCCATGCCACTAGCTATATATTTTCATTATCCTAAAAATGTCAACATTACAATGCAATAGTATCACTTGTCTATCAAAATTTGCTTTATCAAACATTCTAAAAGAGCATAACAATCATAATAATAAATGTTGCTGCATAAATAATATATATATAGGCTTTATATAGTATACGAATTGACGATATTAGTATAGCTATGCTTTGTTATATTCAAATATCTGCATACAGACTTATCAATTCAGTTACAGTTATAGGAACACTAGAAGAATGCAGTAAAAGTTTTGACATGCACTCTATGCAGAACTATCATTAGTCACTGTAAGACAGCTAACACAAAACTGTTCAGTGAAAAGCACATTGGTTTGGGCAGGATCTTTAATACTATCTGGGAAAGCTATCTGATTACGTTATGCCCTATTTTTAGCATAATAGTAATATTGGTTAGCATTTTCTTAGCACTCATTTTGGGCCAAGTACTATTAATGTTTTAATATTAATATTTAAAACCATTAAGTGCCGTAAAATCTTGAGTCCTTAATCATTTCCACAATTATAGGATGTGGTATTACCATTTTAATTTTACACACAGGGAAATTGAGGATCAGACAAAAGTTACATAGCTAAGAAGTCTCAGAATTGTGATTTGAACTCAGGCAGTGGAATTCCACAGCTTGTAATTTTAACTGCTACACTATTTTACTGCCTGCTCCCGATTCCTGTATTATATCTGAAAAATGGGAACAATGAACCCTAGAGAAAATACAGATACTTTTGCATCTAAGAAAATGAGATATTGCACTTGTTTCAGAGCACATCATGGTTATGATAGAAAGTAATGTGGAGAAGACAGAGAAGTATCAGAAAGACCTTGAAAATTGAACAAACACAATTTTCAAAATAAAGTGATATAGGTGAAAAACAGATTCCATATTACTCTCATAGCAGGCTGTAGGAGATGGTGGAAAAACATAAAACCAATAGTTGAGCATGGCTATGCACTTCCCTCAAAAATGTGCCCGGGATTTGAGGTCCAGGGGCTCACAGTGTAGTTTGGGAGCCACATTTTTTCTACTACTTAACCGCTGTGACTTGCAATACTTTCACCTGTTAAATAGGGATATTATTTCCCATTTCACAGCACGGCAGTGAGCACTACATGGCATAGCACATGTGAAAACCATTTTGGAAACTCTAAAATGAAATGTAAATGCCTCGTATAATCATTTTTACTATTAGCAGCTTAGTTATTTAAGGCCTACAGAAAAGTACCATCAATACAAAGCAAAAAAGAAGGGAAAAATTGCCTAAGGAAAAGGCATTAATTACTAATATAAAGGATGAATATTTTAAATATATTTTTAAAACAAAAGTGCAAATAATATATGCAGTTGACCCTCCATGTCTGCAGGGTCTGATCTGCAGGTTCAACCAATTGTGGATGAAGAATTTTTTTTTTTTAATTAAAAATTTTTTTTAATTTCAGAACGCAAAACTTGAATTTGCTGCACACTGGCAAGTATTTACATAGCATTTACGTTGTATTAGGTATTATAAATAATCTAGCGGTGATTTAAAATATAGGGGAGGATGTGCCTAAGTTATATGCAAATACTATGCTAAGACACTGGAGCACCTGGAGACTTTGGTATCTGTGAGGGTCCTAGAACCAATCCCCCCAACAGATACCAAGAGGCAACCGTACCTATAAGCATAACAAGATGACTGGCCATACTAATATCTAATTGTGAAAAAAATAGTTTTTTCTTTTGGTAACGTCATTGGAGGGATAGTAGAGTTGTAGGGTGATAATACCCTTTTATATATATGTATACACATATATGCATGCATATGCCTTTTGCATGCATACACACATACAAGCATGTGTAGATATAGATACGTGAAAAAATTATGGGTGCTTTTATTTTTTCTTTTGTATTTTTCAAAAATTTTATAAAAAAGAAAGGCTGGTAAAGCATTACATAAAGTTCTACTTATGAACAGTAGAAATACATACACACACATGCTTAGGTAAGAGGAAACTATCAAGTCTTTAAAAGCCTATGTAGATCGAGATTGGGGGAAAAGAATATACTGTTATGAGAGTATGTTTCATTTGTTTAGAGAAATAGAAACTGTGAGATAATAGAGACAACTCCAGATTTACTTGTAAAAAATAATAGGCAACATTTATTGAACATTCCTCACATGTCAGGCATAGTCACAAACACTGTCATATAAAATCCTCCAACTAATCCTATGATTGAGACACTATTATTAGTCCCATTTCACAGGTGAAGAATCTAAAGATAAGAGCAGTTAATTAACTCCTGAAGGTGACCCAATCTATCAGTGGCAAGACTAGTGTTCACATCCAGGTCTGCCAGGCTGTAAAGACCTCAGTTTATCACTTCCTTATTATTATAAGGCTACTAACTGGTGGAAACACCAAATACATGAAAGCACATGTTTTGGAGAAAAGGAAAAAAATAAGAAGGTTTTTAAGGCAAAGCAGAAACACTGAAAAAACTGTGCTCACCACCATATATCATGCAGAGTTCACAGTGTTTAAGCAACCTCAGGGCAGGCCATTGTGAAGACAAGGGAAATAGCAAAGTCCTTGAGATGAAGCCGAACAACTATATGAGGACTTGGGAAACACCAGATATTGGAAAGCATTCCTGTTGCTGAATTCAAACTATAAAGCCTTTGCAGAGATTGGCTTTATGACAGTCACTAAAAGAATGGCTACATGTGGCAAACAGAGCAATGGTTTTAAAAATCAAAGCATGCTTTTTAGTTACACTCTAAGGAAATATGCCAAGTATAAAGGAGGTAGACAGAAAAACTATGAGCATTACAGAGGTAAGTAAAGAAAGCAGTAGAGGACTGTAAGCATTAAGTAAGCTGGGGAATAAGACACCAGAAATAACTGCAAGCGTATTTCAGCAACCAGATTACTCCCTAGAAGAAGGCAAGGTAAAACAGGGCCTTGAGACTTTTAAAGTAAAAGAGGTAGTAACCCTTTCTGGAGCAACTGGGCAAAAAGTAAAGAAGGTGGAGGCTAGAAAAATAAGTTAACATTTATGCTTCTGATTCAAAGGTTGAAGATATAGAGAAATATATTTAAGACACCTGCAAGAAATTTATCTTATGTATACTAATCTTAAAAGTATATTTCTCTCTCATGAAAGAACTCTCAGGAAAACAATGTGTGAAGGAGCAAGGGTTTTGCAAAAAACTAAACTCTTATTACAATACAGGAGGTAGAATCGGTCACAGCTTGAATGACAATTGGTCTGAATAACAGACATGTCCTTTAGCACTGGGAAGTAAAACTGCACCCTATTTTCTACTGAAAGAACTGTATGTTCTCCCATGGGAAATGATTTCTGCCTTTCATAAAACCAAATGTCTGCCACCTATTGGTTCTCTCAAATTATCTCTTTGGGCCAGGAGGCTCAGTTATTAAGACCATCAATAATAGTGAGGTAGTCTCAAAGATAAGGAGGACAAAGAAGCAATTTTCCCTGGGCCTACTCAGGAGAGATAATCTACGAGTGAATTTAGTATTACTGAAATGCTCACGTGTAAAGTATCAGTTGAAACGAAGCATAAAACATGACATGACTGGGCATCAATGGAGGGAAAAAAGTAAATGAGATAAACTGACAATGGTACTAGGCTACATAGATCTCACATAATGGAAAGAAATGAATTAGAGAGATAAGACAGAACGTGGAGGTGGGAGGGGCAAGTACTGTTTAAAAGGGGAGACATAAGAATCATGAAAGACAGAAATGAAATATATTGCTAGAATGAGTATCAGGAACCTAGTCACGAGAGAAAGGAAAAAGATGGAAAAGTTAAAAAAAATTAGCACAAGGACTACAGTTGAAAAATAAAACTGAAGTTGAAAAATAAAATTCATCAACTTAAACATAATAATTAAGGCACACATTTCTATGCAATATCTATACACAGCCTGTATTTGGGACTGCACAGTAAGTACTGTATTACTAGAGTGCACGAAAATGTTACTAAACCAAAAGAAAACCTGTCTTCAGACTACCAGTGAAAATGGGAACACTTCTTTTTTTTAATTGAAGTATAATTGAATTACAATGTTGTGTTAGTTTCAGGTGTACAGCAAAGTGATTCAGTTTTACATACACATATATCTATTCTTTTTCAGATTCTTGGCCCTTATAGGTTATTACAAGATACCGAACATAGTTCCCAGTGCTATAGAGTAGGTCCTTGTTGGTTATCTATTTTATATATAGTAGTTTGTGTATGTTAATCCCAAACTCCTAAGTAATCCCTCCCTGCTCTTTTCCCTTTGGTAACCATAAGTTTGCTTTCTATGTCTGTGAGTCTACTTCCGGTTTGTAAATAGGTTTGTTTTGGAACGCTTCTATTTAATAGGCTGAGATGGATGGTAGAAACTTCAAGACACCAGATTCAAAGGATGCATGTGATTGTGGCTCATGTAGTCAACCCTACTCCCCTCTGCATGTACCCAGAAAGACTGTGACCCATATAACCCTTCCATGGCCTGCTCTAGACCAATCCCTCTCCCAAGTGGGAACTCCCTGCCTTGTTGGTCTGTCCAAGGCCTCTCTGCACACAGATAAATCCCAGAAAATTCGATGGCCCCTATGGTATTAGATAAAAGTAAGACGATGATGGGGGACAGTAGAGAGGTAAGGAATGACTGGAAGAAAAAGGATACGGTGGGTTGAATTGTGTTCCTCCCAAAGACATGTTCAGTACCTGTGAATTGGACCTTATTTGGAAATAGGGTCTTTGCAGACGTAAATAACTTAAGAATAGGTCATACCTTATTAGGGTGGGCCCTAAATCTAATGAATTGGCTACAGAGGCATACAGAGAAGGAGGCCATGTGACAATGGAGGCAGAGATTGGAGTGATACAGTAAGAAGCCAAGAAATGCCAGGAGTCACCAGAAGCTGGGAAGAGGCAAGGAAGTATACTCCCCTGAAGCCTCCAGAGGGAACGTGGTCCTACGGACACCTTAATTTCAGACTTCTGGCCTCCAAAATTGTCAGAGAATAAATCCCTGTTGTTTTAAGCTGCCCTGCCTGTGGTACTTTTTTATAGCAGCCCTGGGAAAATAATGCAGAGAGAGAGGAAAAGAGGGAGGGAGGGAGGGAGGACAGACTTACACTTAGCCATAAGAACACAAATGCATACTACGTCACTCAACCATTAGTCTGTCTCTCCTGCAAAGGAAGTCATAAATTGTCTTGATGTAACCATGACAACAATATCCGTAGTGCCCGTGTCAATAGGTTTCGAAACATTTTTGTTTTTTCAAACCGATCATCATAAAAATGTTTGAGTGGATATGTGCATTTATAGATATTCATCTATGTATAAGTAGACAAATGTACTAACATACTAACATTTATTAAACATAACTAAATAAAAATAGTGATTAATAGTGAAGAAATAAAGAACAAAGGAGTATTTTAAATACTGTTACATTTATTAACGATACGTAATTTTTCTCACTAAGCTATTTATGACATTTTGTTAATAATAGCATTTCCAGTGACAGCAATTGAATTGTATGTGCTTCTAATTTTTTTTAAGTCTTGCTCTAACACTGCCTCATAAAGTTTTGAGAAGCCCTGGTTCAGATTCACTGTGGTCTAGTACTTGCTGGTAATGACTCTCAGAACCTTAGGAAGACGCACGGATCCACAGCTGGAAGGGGCTTTGCTGACTGTCTCACTAAATCATGGAACGCATTTTCCAACCTCAACCACCAACTGATGTAAGGCTTGCATTAAATCTAGGTTGGTGAATTCCATCTCCCAGCTCTCTGCCAGCTGCATTTTCAAAAGAGTCAGAAGTGTATTTTCTCCAGTTTGATCAAAGTGATCAATTCCTTTAAAACTGTTCATGTAAAGTTATTGAAACAGCTTAGAAAATCTCAAAATCCCATTTCTGAGTGCAAGTGTCCAGATATCAGAAGTTTTATAGGTGATCTACTTAATATTTTTAAAAATAAACTCACATGATGATGGAAGTATTCCCACACACCTGTTTTAAAACCTTCCTCCATTCCATGATTATCCTTGTAAAGGCAGTAGTTTTTCTCACTCACGCTTAAAATATCATTTTTACTTTGAAGATACAAATTAAGTGTGACAATAACACAACAGAGACATCTTCCTTTATAGGAGAAGTGAGGAAAGCTTTATAAGGTGTGCTTTTGTGGATACTGGAAACAGTACTGATCTCTTCCAAAAACAACATCAAAAAAGTCCCATCGACAGAATGCCCAGTCAATATCTTTGTCAGGGGAAATGCCAAACCTTTTTATTCTAACATAGCAAGATATATGTATATGTATGTGTAGTAAATATACTCATATATATGTATATATACACCATATGCTATGTAAATACAGTATATACACTATATTCATACATATGCATGTATATTTGTGTGTATATGAATATGCACATATATGCAAATGTGTAGTTATGTATATATACATACTATATACTATAAGTATATATATATTCTGGGAGAAGGAAGAGTCTGGTTGAGAATCAACCCCCACATCCCAGTGTCTTGCATTTTGCATATAATCTGGCACTTTTAAAAAAAATTTATTTATTTTATTTTATTTATTTTTGGCTGCATTGGGTCTTCATTGCCGTGCGTGGGTTTTCTCTAGTTGCAGCGAGCAGCGGCTACTCTTTGTTGTGGTGCGCAGACTTCTCATTGCAGTGGCTCCTCTTTGTTGCGGAGCACGGGCTCTAGGCGCGCGGGCTTCAGTAGTTGTGGCTCAGGGCTTAGTTGCTCTGCGGCATGTGGGATCTTCTGGGACCAGGGCTCAAACCCGTGTCCCCTGCATTGGCAGGCGGATTCTTAACCACTGAGCCACCAGGGATGCCCTGGCACTTCTAATAGAACATTTTATGTAGTCCTCACAACAGTTTATGAGAAACAGGTACTATTATTATCCCCATTTATAGAGAAGGAAAAGAAAATGATAAGGGATGTTAAATAAGGTAAATAGTGGGAAATAAATAAATTAGTATGGGTTATACTAATAGCAATGGCCAGGCCTTGGTGTTGTAGTCAGACATAACTGATTCCAAAGCTAAGGCTCTGATATCAGGTCTATTCTGATTTCAGGTTTTGATGGGTTTGGAGGTAAGATGATAAATAACTCGAACATGCTGAAATCTTTATGAATGCTTAGTAAGTGTCTCAAATGGGGTAAAATTGGGGGATGTAGAGGAGTTAGGAGTGGTTAGAGGTTGATGATAAAGCCTATTGCAAAATTTTGCTTAGGGTTCATTCACATTTGTTATTTCTTTATATAAATAGCTAAAATGGACATAATTGCATAAGAAATGTGAGTGCAACAAGGACAGAACATCATCACGCTATTGTGTGAGACACTGCTTTGAGACTTTTTCAATACTCAGAGTGCGTATATAAAATGTATGCCAACGCTTTATGAACTAGACAAATATAATAATGCAGGGAAGAAGGTTGAGGGCAGTCAAATTACTTTTTTTTTCCCCTTTTAGTAATTTCATGTCCTGATTCAGTAACTCCTGGCATGCTCTTTGGACATCCACCATGCATGTACAAGCAAAATGCTTCTGGCACCCACTCACAAAAAAGGCTTCTGTCTGTTTGACTCTTTATAACTTTTGGTGCATTACAAACATGAACAGTATATATAAGAGACAAAAAGGAAATTGTGTTTAAGAGAAGGGACAGTTTCTCACGTAGGGCTCTCAGCACTGGTTACCAAGAAAGCAGATGAGAAAATGAAAAATAGCTGGAAAGATTTTGTTGGAGATTTGGGTCCAATTTATAATGAGAAAATAAGGAAAAAAGAAAAATCAAACCACAGGTTGCAAGGGCATTATAGTTCAGGGCACAATAGAGGTGCAGAATAAAAATAGATGCCAACTGCATAGAGAGGTCCTGAGGAGCAGTAAGAAGAGCTGGAGGTTACACCAGGCGTGTGAGGAGAAGAGGGCAGTAGCCAAGTATGGAGCACCATGAGTGCTGGCAGAGAAACTGAGGACAGAGAGCAGAAACTCATGGAAAGAGGACATGCGGGAACCCATATGAAAAATCCTCTAGTCCTGATAGATGGGTTTTGTTTAGTTTAAGCCACTTGTACGTGGGGTACCTGAGCTTGTTTTGACTCTAGCATCTGACTAAAAGGGAGAAAAAAAGCAGAAAACACCCAAACTTTACTTTCTACTTTTTACTTTCTCGTCCTTCTCTCTAATTTTCAAAGTGAAAAATTTTGACTGGAAATGGAAAACAGGTTTGAAAAATGGACCATGAAATATTACTCAATGTTCATTCCTTTAAAACAAAATTAATTCAAACTGATTATGGACGTATCATGTGCCAGGCACTGTGCTTAAGAAAATTATTTAATCTAATCCTCAACCAACCCTAATTGTAAAGATATAAACAAAATTGACAATGAATTGATCATTGTTTAAACTGGGTCATGGGTAGATAACCATATATAAGATCTTTCTCTTTAATTATGTATATATTTTTAAATTCCCAAAATTAAAAAAAATTACAAAAATTAATCAACCTTAGTTATAAATGATTAATTCCATTATACAGATGAATAAAAATGAACTCGGTAGACTTTAACTGTCTTGGTCATAGTCTGAAACAAGCAATGAGTGGCACAGGTAGAATTTAGATCCAAGTCTCACTGGTTTCAGGATGAACAGTCCTAACACTACAGCAGTGACAGCAGCATCAAACGCTCAACATTTAAACTATGAGACAGTTTCCACCTCGTAATTCTCACTTCAGGTCACAGTATAGTATCAGAGCAAGTATAGAACAAAGTCTTTCATTTTCCCTCCAGATAATGTGCAAACAGTGTATTGATATCTGAATAATATTTGTTCCATGACATAAGTTTATCAGACATTGAGTGAATAAATGAGTTTTGGTCAATAATGACATCAACATGAGTCTCTCTCATTCTTCAAAATTTGAGTTACTGTCTTACAACATCCCGAAGTAGGGAGTTAAGAGCACAAACTCCAGCAACTCTTAGACCTGAGTTTGAATCCTGTGTGTATCATTATAGCTCTGTGAACTTGGTAAACTAATTACTCTAAGCCTCATTATCCCCCTTTGCAAAATAGGGACAATAAGGACACCTAAGCATAGAGGTCATGATACGCAGCTTAACGAGGAAATGTGAGTAAAGTATTTTGCTAGGTATGTAGTCCATGAAAGCACCTTAAAAAGTTATTGACTATTTTTATTAACATAAACTCTGTACTGTAGACTCAAGGAAGTCTCCCAGAGAGGCTGATATTTTAGTGGAGTCTAAAAGACTGTGAAGAATTTGACTGGTGAAGAAAGAGAAAGGGGAGGCCATTCTAAGAAGAGGAAATATCAAGTGGAAAGACTTGAAAGCATGGATACTGTTGGGGTCTTGTGCTATGTGGCTACAAAAAAGATGAGGAGAGTCATAGGACATTAGCGCGGAAAGCTGGGTGGTAGCCATCTGGCAAAGTGCTTGAAAACAGCAAGCCAAGCCTTGTCAACTAGAGTACATTGGGTGTTGATCTCTCTAATAAAAATCATCATCGGTAATTATTAAATATGAAGATCACCAGGCCTTATTTCTCGAAATTATGATTTAGTAGGTATGCACTGGAATCCAGGAATGTGTTTTTATGTTTTTAAAAAAATGACTTTAAGTAATTTTTATCTTCAGAAAAATTTGGAAAACACTGGGTTTAGAATATGTGTGCATGTTTTATACATATATATTAATATATATAATTCACTCATATGTTCTTATGCCCTATAAATATATAATATTAAAATAGTCTACAAAATTAGAATATTTTATTCTACAAATACAGAGCATATTTATAATTATATTTATGTAAATATCAAACATGCATATGCTCTATATATTAACCACAGAATGTGTCATATAGTCTATCAATAAAAATAAAATGTTTATATATATTTGGTGTGTAAATAAAACTGTGAGGAATAATATGTATGTATATTCTCTACATAAATGTAAAAACTATATTTTTGGTATTTCTACTGTACTAATCAGGGTTCTCCAGAGAAACAGAACCAATATGGGATATATATGTATAAAAACAAAACAAAACAAAATTTAAAAACACTTATTATAAGACATTGGCTCACAGAATGATGGAGGCTAGAAGTCCCATGATTGTCCCTCCACAAATTAGAGATCCAGGAGAGCCAACGGTACACATTCCAATCTGAGGGCAGAAGAACATCGATGTCTCATCACAAGAAGTCAGGCAGAGAGACTGAATTCTCCCTTTCTCTGCTTTTTTTTCTATCCAGGGCTTCAGTGGATTGGTTGAGGTCTACCCTCTTTGGGGAGGGCAATCTGATTTAATCAGTCCATCAATTCATATGCTAATCTCTTCTATCTCATCTGGAAACACCTTTACCTACACAACCAGATACAATGTTTAGCCAAATATCTGGACACGCGGTGCAGCCAAATTGACACATAAAATTAACCATCATATCTACATATAAATAAAACAAAATTGCCCTCATGTGCTATTTGTTTTGAGTGCGAGTGGGAAGGATCTCTACTTTGAATTGTATATTTGAACACTTGAAAGAGAGAAAGAGGCCTCACCAATAAAGGATAATAGCTGATCATTGAGTGATTTGCAGAACATCTTCTGAAAATCCTTACTGAACGTTTGAGCATTCTTAACTATCACCCACTGACTCAACTAAGGGACATATTGGATTTGAGGCCCGTCAAGGAAAAGGAATTCTTCTCCGATTTTTGTCAAAAATTCCTTTAAATAAGTTGGCACCTTATCCCCCCAACTGAACTGTGCACTTCTTTAAGGGAATGGACAATCTTTTACACTCCTTTCATGATCTACATCCCTTTCATGAGACATAGCACCTAGTATGCACTGAAGAATAAATATGAATTAAGAGCTTAGGAAGGGAAGAAAGGAAGTATGTTGCTAGAATTGTCACACAGTGTCGACTGAACATCTCCAGAGCTGCAGAGTTTTTCCATGATGACAAAGAATATGCTATGTCTGCAGCCTTATGAATGAATTGGAAAAAATCAGGTGCAACTCGTAGGAAGTAGATGCAACAACATGGATTAAAAAAAAAAAAAAAACTAACAAAATAAAAATTCAAAAAAAACCTTTAACTTCCAAAGCTACAGAAGCAGTTGGATGCTAAAATACTGGAAGTCATCAACATTAGTTCCTCTTGAAAGAACTGCATGAAAACGTCAAAGATGTGTGTAAAGATGTTCTTGTGCTCAGTGGAAGAAAATGTTATTTCTTAGAGACAGTAATTTTGTGGAATTTCATTATATAAGAAACCAGCTTTAAAAACAGAATAACTTGAACAAATAATACTACTAAAACATAGCCAAGATGAAGACAAAGGTATGTGCAGCCCATAGGTATCTTGTATGTTGATGGTCAGCATTACCAGATAAGAATACCTATAAAGGAGCAGGGTGAAGAAAATTTCTTGAAGTTGATCAGGAAAAATGAACTTTAACATCACCCACAGAAAAACACGCAACAATCAGAAAGCACTGGGGGGAAAAGGAAACTTGCTTAATAGTCTTCCTTCGTTAAAAAAAAAAAAAAAAACAAAACTCTTAAAAGATAAAGCACTCTTTTACCTGACAGTCTCTTACTTACCTAACATTATCAAGTGCAGTAATTAGCTTTCTATCTCCCCTATTATTACTCTTTCTAGAGACTGGGCTGTGGTTTTAAAAGTCAAAGGGGTGAGATAGGGAGGGTGGGAGGAAGACTCAAGAGGGAGGAGATATGGGGATATATGTATAACTGATTCACTTTGTTATAAAGCAGAAACTAACACACCATTGTAAAGCAATTATACTCCAAAAAAGATGTTAAAAAAATTAAAAAATTTAAAAAGAAAGACCTTAACATAGGAGAAAAAATGTATGTGTCAGCTCTTTCACTAAAAAAAAAAAAAAGACGGAGTTTCATTCCGCTGTACAAAAGACACCTTCCTTCAAAGAAAATCATTTTGAAACTTGAAAAAACAGAGAAATAAATAATTCAATGGAAAAAGCATACAAACAGGAAATAACAATTACATTTAGGCATTGTATAAATCATTTAAAGAAAAGTGAAAGATGCTACGAAAATGAAAGATGAAGTTGAGTTCTAGAATTAGCTACTTAAATTCAAATTAAAAGTGGAAAAAAAAAGATTTGGGGTTGGGGAAAAACTGACAATGAAACATTCTAAATAATGTTACATAAAAAGCCAGAAAGAAGACAATTCTTCTATTTTTGAAATGCAACAATGAACATGATAAAAATAAGTAAATCAATGGAAGCTCTTGTCAATTAAGGTCAACCCCATTTAGCATTGGGCCAATGAGAGGAAAACTATTTAAAGTGCATTTGTGAGATTTCTTGAAATGTAACTGTGAGTTGAAGCTACAAATTGGTGAACATGTCTAAACTGGTAAAATAATTATTACCTGACACATACAAAAGAAAATGACTCAGAATCCTACAAACTACAAAATTAGTAACAGATCTTTAGAACCACTTAAATATTTTTTTCTGCAATACATAAATATATGATGGTCAGATAATGTACATTATGAGAAAATGGCAAAGCAATAACCAACTCTGACAACAGGAGAAGTATTGGAGAACAATGTAGTAAAGGATAAGAGAGCCAAAAATGTTTCCTTTGGTAACAGGTACCTTTTAATCTCATGCCAAAAAATATACTTACCATATATTTATGTCAACAAATTCCACATCATTATAGCAAGTTTATGCCAAGTACATCTGCGTTTTTTACAAAAGGAACATAAGAGTGAAATAAAATCCTATTTCTTGTGCTACATGTCTTTTGGAAAGCATGACTTAATTTCCCTACTTCCTGTGTTCTGACTCTAGGTGCTTAGTGCCCAGGCTAGCAGGTATATGATAGGCAGAGACACTCTATATATGGCAATTGAGTAATAGCTCAATTAGTTGATTTCAAACACTACAGTCTATTGATGCAGACTATATTATAGAAACATTTCACGCAACAATATAATTATGACTGTACAGTTATGACTGTTTTAGTTTTTCTAAGCCATTTATGTCTAATATCCAGTGGTGTATAAAAATAATTCAGTATATATGAAAAATACTGACCAATTAAACCGAAAACTTTCAGGTGAAAGCTGTTCCCAACTGGGAACAAAGAGAAACAAAGAACTCAACATACACACATGAATATAAAATAACTACTGTTGTACTTTTTTCAAACAAAGTATTATATTTTTCTACAACTGGTTATTATTCAAGGGATATACATACATTGTATATAATGTAGCTGACCAAATACTAATCACATGCTATATTTTTATACTAACTATATACCATACCATGCTCTATCCTAATCATTAACTATAGTGTAATTTATACTGAAGTCCAAAGAAGACATAAATGAAGATTTTTACATCTCTACTGTGATAGAGGTCTATCTTTCAGTGACATCATATCTGACATTGTAAAAGAGAACTGAGATGAAGGGAAAAAGTAATAAAAAAAACTTCCTTGAATATATACTCTAGTATTACTCTGCTGAATTGAAACAGACTCTAAGTGAAAGTAAACAATGATTAGCTGATTAATATTTTAAGCAATTGTTACTTTTAAAAATAAAAATATGCTCTTTATTTTGAATAAAGGATTTAAAAATTTCATATGCTAAAAGAAAGCTTTTAATTGTTCATGTTTATTTGGATAATAAAATATCTTTAGTGCACTAGGACAATGATGTTGATATTTGAGGATGACAGATTAACAAAAGGAAAATGCTTTAATTTAAATGATTACACTCTCTCTACAGCCCAAGAATAGGGATGTGTGTGTATCTATGTTATCTATCTATCTATCTATCTATCTATCTATCTATTGAGAAAGATGGTGGAGGGCAGGTACCAATACTGTACTTGACAATTTTGCTTGTCTGGTCATGTGACAGAGACTATTTGCAATTAAATAAAATTACCTTGAACCAGAGGGCAGATAGCAGAAGCAAGAAGAACTACAATTGTGCAGCCTGTGGAACAAAAACCACATTCACAGAAAGATAGACAAGATGAAAAGGCAGAGGGCTATGTACCAGATGAAGGAACAAGATAAAATGCCAGAAAAACAACTAAGTGAAGTGGAGATAGGCAACCTTCCAGAAAAAGAATTCAAAATAATGATAGTGAAGATGATCCAGGACCTCAGAAAAAGAATGGAGGCAAAGATCGAGAAGATGCAAGAAATGTTTAAAAAGACCTAGAAGAATTAAAGAACAAACAAACAAAGATGAACAATACAATAACTGAAATGAAAAATACACTAGAAGGAATCAATAGCAGAATAACTGAGGCAGAAGAACGGATAAGTAACCTGGAAGACGGAATGGTGGAATTCACTACTGCGGAACAGAATAAAGAAAAAAGAATGAAAAGAAATGAAGACAGCCTAAGAGACTTCTGGGACAACATTGAACGCAACAACATTTGCATTATGTGGGTCCCAGAGGGAGAAGAGACAGAGAAAGGACCCCAGAAAATATTTTAAGAGACTATAGTCGAAAACTTCCCTAACATGGGAAAGGAAATAGCCACCCAAGACCAGGAAGCGCGGCGAGTCCCATACAGGAGAAACACACAGAGACAAATGGTAATCAAATTGGCAAAAATTAAAAACAAAGAAAACTTATTGAAAGCAGCAAGGGAAAAACGACAAATAACATACAAGGGAACTCCCATAAGGTTAACAGCTGATTTCTCAGCAGAAACTGTACAAGCCAGAAGGGAGTGGCATGATATACTTAAAGGGATGAAAGGGAAGAACCTACAACCAAGATTACTCTACCCAGCAAGGATCTCATTCATATTCGATGGAGAAATCAAAAGCTTTACAGACAAGCAAAAGCTAAGAGAATTCAGCACCACCAAACCAGCTCTACAACAAAGGCTAAAGGAACTTCTCTTAGTGGGAAACACAAGAAAAGAAAGGGACCTACAAAAACAAAACAATTAAGAAAATGATAATAGGAACATATATATCGATAATTACCTTAAACTTGAATGGATTAAATGCAACAAAAGACACAGGCTTACTGAATGGATACAAAAACAAGACCCATATATATGCCCTCTACAACAGATCCACTTCAAACCGAGGGACACATACAGACTGAAAGTGAGGGGATGGAAAAAGATATTCCATACAAATGGAAATCAAAAGAAAGCTTGTGTAGCAATACTCATATCAGATAAAATAGACTTTAAAATAAAGAATGTTACAAGAGACAAGGAAGGACACTATATAATGATCAAGGGATCAAACCAAGAAGAAGACATAACAATTATAAATATATATGCACCCAACATACGAGTAACTAAATACATAAGGCAACTGCTAACAGCTTTAAGGCTGGATATCAACAGTAACACAATAATAGTGGGGGACTTTAACACCTCACGTACACCAATGGACAGGTCATCTAAACAGAAAATTAATAAGTAAACACAAGCTTTAAATGACACAATAGAACAGATAGATTTAATTGATATTTATAGGACATTCCACCCAAAAACAGCAGATTACACTCTTTTCAAGTGCTTCTCAAGTGCTCACAGAACATTCCCCAGGATAGATCACATCTTGGGTCACAAATCAAGCCTCAGTAAATTTAAGAAAATTGAAATCATATCAAGCATCTTTTCTGACCACAATGCTATGAGATTAGAAATCAATTACAGGGAAAACAACGTAAAAAACACAAACACATGGAAGCTAAACAATACGTTACTAAATAAGGAAGAGAGCACTGAAGAAATCAAAGAGGAAATCAAACACTACCTAGAGACAAATGACAATGAAAACACGACAATCCAAAACCTATGGGATGCGGCAAAAGCATTCTAAGGGGAAACTTTATAGCTATACAAGCCAACCTCAAGAAACAAGAAAAATCTCAAACAATCTAAACTTACACCTAAAAGAACTAGAGAAAGAAGAACAAACAAAACCCAAAGTTAGCAGAAGGGAAGAAATCATAAAGATCAGAGCAGAAATAAATTAAATAGAAACAAAGAAAACAATAGCAAAGATCAATAAAACTAAAAGCTGGTTCTTTGAGAAGATAAACAAAATTGATAAACCATTAGCCAGACTCATCAAGAGAAAGAGGGAGAGGACTCAAATCAATAAAATTAGAAATGAGAAAGGAGAAGTTACAACAGACACCACAGAAATACAAAGCATCTTAAGAGACTACTACAAGCAACTCTATGTCAATAAAATGGACAACCTGGAAGAAATGAACAATTTTTTAGAAAGGTATAACCTTCCAAGACTGAACCAGGAAGAAACAGAAAATATGAACAGACCAAACACAAGCAATGAAATTGAAACTGTGATTAAAAATCTTCCAACAAACAAAAGTCCAGGACCGGAGAGCTTCACAGGTGAATTGTATCAAACATTTAGAGAAGAGCTAACACCCATCCTTCTCAAACTCTTCCAAAGAACTGCGGAGGAAGGAACACTCCCAAACTCATTCTATGAGACCACCATCACCCTGATACCGAAACCAGACAAAGATACTACAAAAAGAGAAAATTACAGATCAATATCACTCATGAATATAGATGCAAAAATCCTCAACAAAATACTAGCAAACAGAATCCAACAGAACACTAAAAGGATCATATGCCATGATCAAGTGGGATGTATCCCAGGGATGCAAGGATTCTTCAATATATGCAAATGAATCCATGTGATACACCATATTAACAAATTAAAGAAGAAAAACCAAATGATCATCTCAATAGATGCAGAAAAAGCTTTTAACAAAATTCAACACCCATTTGTGATAAAAACTCTCCAGAAAGTGGGCATAGAGGGAACCTACCTCAATATAATAAAGGCCATATATGAAAAACCCATAGCAAATATCATTCTGAATGGTGAAAAACTGAAAGCATTTTCTCTAAGATCAGGAACAAGACAAGGATGTCCACTCCTGCCACTATTATTCAACATAGTTTTGGAAGTCCCAGCCACGGCAATCAGAGAAGAAAAATAAATAAAAGGAATACAAATTGGAAAAGAAGAAGTAAAACAGTCACTGTTTACAGATGACATGATACTATACATAGAGAATGCTAAAGATGCCACCAGAAAACTACTAGAGCTAATCAATGAATTTGGTAAAGTTGCAGGATACAAATTAATGCACAGAAATCTCTTGCATTCCTATACACTAACAGTGAAAGATCAGAAAGAGAAATTAAGGAAACACTCCCATTTACTATTGCAACAAAAAGAATAAAATACCTAGGAATAAACCTACCTAGGGAGACAAAAGACCTGTATGCAGAAAACTATAAGACACTGATGAAATTAAAGATGATAAAAACAGATGGAGAGATATACCCTGTTCTTGGATTGGAAGAATCAATATTGTGAAAATGACTATACTACCCAATGCAATCTACAGATTCAATGTGATCCATATCAAATTACCAATGGCATTTTTTTACAGAACTAGAACAAAAAATCTTAAAATTTGTATGGAGACACAAAAGACCTCAAATAGCCAAAGAAGTCTTGAGGGAAAAACATGGAACTGGAAGAATCAGGCTCCCTGACTTCAGACAAAGCTACAGTAATCAAGACAATATGGTACTGGCACAAAAACAGAAATATAGATCAATGGAACAGGATAGAAAGCCCAGAAATAAACCCATGCACCTATGGTCAACTAATCTGTGACCAAGGAGGCAAGGATATACAATGGAGAAAAGACAGTCTCTTCGGTAAGTGGTGCAGGGAAAACTGGACAGCTACATGTAAAAGAATGAAATTAGAACACTCCCTAACACCATACACAAAAATAAATTCAAAATGGATTAGAGACCTAAATGTAAGACTGGACACTATAAAACTCTTAGAGGAAAACATAAGAAGAACACTCTTTCACATAAATCACAGCAAGGTCTTTTTTGATCCACCTCCTAGAGTAATGGAAATAAAAGCAAAAATAAACAAATGGGACCTAATGAAACTTAAAAGCTTTTGCACAGCAAAGGAAACCATAAACAAGATGAAAAGACACCCTGAAAATGGGAGAACATATTTGCAAACGAATCAACGGACAAAGGATTAATCTCCAAAATATATAAATAGCTCATGCAGCTCAATATTAAAAAAACAAACAACCCAATCAAAAATGGGCAGAAGACCTAAACTGACTTTTCTCCAAAGACATACAGATGGCCACGAAGCACATGAAAAGCTTCTCAACACCACTAATTAGTAGAAAAATGCAAATCAAAACTACAATGAGGTATCACCTCACACCAGTTAGAATGGGCATCATCAGGAAATCTAGAAACAACAAATGCTGGAGAGGGTATGGAGAAAAGGGAACCCTCCTGCACTGTTAGTGGGAATGTAAATTGATACAGCCACTATGGAGAACAGTATGGGGGTTCCTTAAAAAACTAAAAACAGAATTACCATATGACCCAGCAATCCCACTACTGGGCATATACCCAGAGAAAACCATAATTGAGAAAGCCACATGCACCACAACGTTCACTGCAGCACTATTTACAATAGCCAGGTCATGGAAGCAACCTAAATGCCCAGTGACAGATGAATGGATAAAGAAGATGTTGTTCATATATACAATGGAATCTTACTCATCCATAAAAAGGAACGATATTGGGTCATTTGTAAACATGTGGATGGATCTAGAGACTGTCATACAGACTGTAGTAAGTCAGAAAGAGAAAAACAAATATCGTATATTAACGCATATATGTGGAACCTAGAAAAATGGTACAGATGAACTGGTTTGCCGGGCGGAAATTGAGACACAAATGTAGAGAACAAACGTATGGACACCAAGGGGTGAAAGCAACAGGGGGTGCAGGTGGGGGTGGCATGAATTGGGCGATTGGGATTGACATGTATACACTTATGTGTATAAAATGGATGACTAATAAGAACCTGCTGTATAAAAAAATAAATAAAATAAAACTCAAAAATTAAAGACAAATAATTCAAATTTTGCATTCTGCTTCATGCTAAATCCATTACTATAAAAATAAAGTTTTTAATTACCACTAAGTAAAATTGACAACCGAAAAAACAAAAAATTACTTTGAACAGTAAAGTTTCTAAAGACCACTTAAACTTGTAGGAAGAAATTACCCCAAGTATATGCACTTAAAAGTTAGTTACAACTCAAAGAGGAAATCAAAAAATACCTAGAAACAACTGACAATGGAGACACAACGACCCAAAACCTATGGGATGCAGCAAAAGCAGTTCTAAGGGGGAAGTTTATAGCAATACAAGCCCACCTTAAGAAGCAGGAAACATCTAGAATAAACAACCTAACCTTGCACCTCAAGCAATTAGAGAAAGAAGAACAAAAAAACCCCAAAGCTAGCAGAAGGAAAGAAATCATAAAAATCAGATCAGAAGTAAATGAAAAAGAAATGAAGGAAACAATAGCAAAGATCAATAAAACTAAAAGCTGGTTCTTTGAGAAGATAAACAAAATAGATAAACCACTAGCCAGACTCATCAAGAAAAATAGGGAGAAGACTCAAATCAATAGAATCAGAAATGAAAATGGAGAGGTAACAACTGACACTGCAGAAATAAAAGAGATCATGAGAGATTACTACAAGCAACTCTATGCCAATAAAATGGACAATCTGGAAGAAATGGACAAATTCTTAGAAATGCACAACCTGCCAAGACTGAATCAGGAAGAAATAGAAAATATGAACAGACCAATCACAAGCACTGAAATTGAAACTGTGATTAAAAATCTTCCAACAAAGAAAAGCCCAGGACCAGATGGCCTCACAGGTGAATTCTATCAAACATTTAGAGAAGAGCTAACACCTATCCTTCTCAAACTCTTCCAAAATATAGCAGAGGGAGGAACACTCCCAAACTCCTTCTACGAGGCCACCATCACCTTGATACCAAAACCAGGCAAGGATGTCACAAAGAAAGAAAACTACAGACCAATATCACTGATGAACATAGATGCAAAAATCCTCAACAAAATACTAGCAAACAGAATCCAACAGCACATTAAAAGGATCATACACCATGATCAAGTGGGGTTTATTCCAGGAATGCAAGGATTCTTCAATATACGCAAATCTATCAATGTGATAAACCGTATTAACAAACTGAAGGAGAAAAACCATATGATCATCTCAATAGATGCAGAGAAAGCTTTTGACAAAATTCAACACCCATTTATGATAAAAACCCTGCAGAAAGTAGGCATAGAGGGAACTTTCCTCAACATAATAAAGGCCATATATGACAAGCCCACAGCAAACATCATCCTCAATGGTGAGAAACTGAAAGCATTTCCACTAAGATCAGGAACAAGACAAGGGTGCCCACTCTCACCACTCTTATTCAACATAGTTTTGGAAGTTTTAGCCACAGCAATCAGAGAAGAGAAGGAAATAAAAGGAATCCAAATCGGAAAAGAAGAAGTAAAGCTGTCACTGTTTGCAGATGACATGATCCTATACATAGAGAATCCTAAAGATGCTACCAGAAAACTACTAGAGCTAATCAATGAATTTGGTAAAGTGGCAGGATACAAAGTTAATGCACAGAAATCTCTGGCATTCCTATATACTAATGATGAAAAATCTGAACGTGAAATCAAGAAAACACTCCCATTTACCATTGCAACAAAAAGAATAAAATATCTAGGAATAAACCTACCTAAGGAGACAAAAGACCTATATGCAGAAAATTATAAGACACTGATGAAAGAAATTAAAGATGATACAAATAGATGGAGACATATACCATGTTCTTGGATTGGAAGAATCAACATTGTGAAAATGACTCTACTACCCAAAGCAATCTATAGATTCAATGCAATCCCTATCAAACTACCACTGGCATTTTTCACAGAACTAGAACAAAAAATTTCGCAATTTGTATGGAAACACAAAAGACCCCGAATAGCCAAAGCAATCTCGAGAAAGAAAAATGGAGTTGGAGGAATCAGGCTCCCTGACTTCAGACTATACTACAAAGCTACAGTTATCAAGACGGTATGGTACTGGCACAAAAACAGAAAGATAGATCAATGGAACAGGATAGAAAGCCCAAAGATAAACCCATGCACATATGGACACCTTATCTTTGATAAAGGTGGCAGGAATGTACAGTGGAGAAAGGACAGCCTCTTCAATAAGTGGTGCTGGGAAAACTGGACAGGTACATGTAAAAGTATGAGATTAGATCACTCCCTAACACCATACACAAAAATAAGCTCAAAATGGATTAAAGACCTAAATGTAAGGCCAGAAACTATCAAACTCTTAGAGGAAAACATAGGCAGAACACTCTATGACATAAATCACAGCAAGATTCTTTCTGACCCACCTCCTAGAGTAATGGAAATAAAAACAAAAATAAACAAATGGGACCTAATGAAACTTCAAAGCTTTTGCACAGCAAAGGAAACCACAAACAAGACCAAAAGACAACCCTCAGAATGGGAGAAAATATTTGTAAATGAAGCAACCGACAAAGGATTAATCTCCAAAATTTACAAGCAGCTCATTCAGCTCAATAACAAAAAAACAAACAACCCAATCCAAAAATGGGCAGAAGACCTAAATAGACATTTCTCCAAAGAAGATATACAGACTGCCAACAAACACATGAAAGAATGCTCAACATCATTTATCATTAGAGAAATGCAAATCAAAACTACAATGAGATATCATCTCACACCAGTCACAATGGCCATCATCAAAAAATCTAGAAACAATAAATGCTGGAGAGGGTGTGGAGAAAAGGGAACCCTCTTGCACTGCTGGTGGGAATGTGAATTGGTTCAGCCACTATGGAGAACAGTATGGAGGTTCCTTAAAAAACTACAAATAGAACTCCCATATGACCCAGCAATCCCACTACTGGGCATATACCCTGAGAAAACCGAAATTCAAAAAGAGTCATGTACCAAAATGTTCATTGCAGCTCTATTTACAATAGCCCGGAGATGGAAACAACCTAAGTGCCCATCATCGGATGAATGGATAAAGAAGATGCGGCACATATATACAATGGAATATTACTCAGCCATAAAAAGAAACGAAATGGAGCTATTTGTAATGAGGTGGATAGACCTAGAGTCTGTCATACAGAGTGAAGTAAGTCAGAAAGAAAAAGACAAATACCGTATGCTAACACATATATATGGAATTTAAGAAAAAAAAAATGTCATGAAGAACCTAGGGGTAAGGCAGGAATAAAGACGCAGACCTCCTAGAGAACGGACTTGAGGTTATGGGGAGGGGGAAGGGTGAGCTGTGACGGGGCGAGAGAGAGTCATGGACATATACACACTAACGAACGTAGTAAGGTAGATAGCTAGTGGGAAGCAGCCACATGGCACAGGGATATTGACTCGGTGCTTTGTGACAGCCTGGAGGGGTGGGATAGGGAGGGTGGGAGGGAGGGAGACGCAAGAGGGAAGAGATTTGGGAACATATGTATATGTATAACTGATTCACTTTGTTATAAAGCAGAAACTAACACACCATTGTAAAGCAATTATACCCCAATAAAGATGTTAAAAAAAAAAAAAAGTTAGTTACAACTCAACATTTCCAGTTATTTGTTTTATTTTTTTATTTTTTTGCGATATGCGGGCCTGTTACTGTTGTGGCCTCTTCCGTTGTGGAGCACAGGCTCCGGACGTGCAGTCTCAGAGGCCATGGCTCACGGGCCCAGACGCTCCGGGGCATGTGGGATCTTCCCGGACAGGGGCACGAACCCGTGTCCCCTGCATCGGCAGGAGGGCTCTCAACCACTGCGCCACCAGGGAAGCCCTCCAGTTATTTTTGTAGTCAGTCTTCAAGATCAAATATTTTAAATTAAAAGTTCTTCATGCCAATATCTCTCTAGCTGATTTTAGATGAAGAATACAGTATAATCAACTAATTAAATATCCTTTCAGTGTCACATAATATAACATGGTTTTCTTATTCTAACCCTTTATTGTGATGTCAATCTCATAATGGCCAATTTGTTTATATTACCACCATTACAATGAATATAAATTTACAATTCTCATTTATATTCTGAGCTCTTAAAACTATCTATTTCATTAATATTAAACACTGTAAGCACTATTTACAATAGCCAAGATAATGGAAGGAACAAAAGTGCCCATCAACAGATGAATGGATAAAGAAGGTGTGGCATATATATGATATATATTTGCAGCAAAGTGGATGGACCAAGAGAAACATATTGAGTAACCGAGACAAAGACAAATACTGTATGAGATCACTTATATGTGGAATCTAAAAAATATTACAAAGAAATGTATATGCAAAACAGAAATAGACTCACAGGTATAGAAAACAAATTAGTGATTACCAATGGGGAGAGGAAAGGGGGAGGGACAAATTAGGGGTATGGAATTAAGAGATATAAACTACTATATATAAAATACACAAGCAACAAGGAAAAGCACATCTTGTAATAACTTTTAATGGAGTATAATCTGTAAAATACTGAATCACTATGCTGTATAGCTGAAATTAATAAAATATAAATCAACTATACTTTAATAAAATATTAAACACTGTGATGTTAAGAAATATATCTTTTGAAGAATTATATTTTAAAACCTTCAAATAATAAAACATTTTCCATCCTTTTAAGCAGAAAACATTACATTCTCTAGATTACAATATTGACAAAGGCAGCTTTATCTACTTGTGTCATATTCCATATTGGAGAGGGAGGGGGAAGTGAGCTAAGAGATTTAGAACATAGTCAAACATCATTTGAATGGCTTTCACAACTGCTTAAGTATCTGCACAATCACAAAGTTTGAACAACAACAGCATTAGTATTCAATAAAAGCAGGTAAATTCAGTTCTTATATTTGAGTGACTGAATAAAATATTCAACTCCCTGAAGGTATTTAAAGAACAAGTTACTTTGTGATGACTTAATAATGTCCTTTTGCAAGGTAGGGTGGTAGCTGAGCCCTCAGAGAATGAAGGGCACACATGAATTTAAAATCATGAGTAAACCCAATAAAAATCTTTCTTATTCCAAAGAAATAATAATAGTCTCTTTTGCCTGTATAAAGTTGAACTGCATGAGTGGTAATATTCATATAAAAAGCCTTACATCTGTCCTGTTTAGTTTGGGAAGTCATTTTGGATGTATAAATTCCAACTGAATTTTCTATAAATTTTAGTTATTTAGTAGCCATTAAATTTTGTCACAAACTGTGAAATTTCTCCTAAAGAGTATATTTTAGCTTTTAAAAAAGTTAATATCACAGGAGTGATGTCACCAAGATGGTAGCATAAGTTGTTCCTGACTTTGCTCCCCCTCACGAGAAAAACTAACAAGTTTTCATGGACAACACACCAGTGAGAAGGAGGCTGAAGCACCCTCTTGCACCACAGTGACCAAGACAGACTGTATTAGAAGGGTAAGAGGAGCGGACCCACAATGGCCCTCCCTCAGGCTGGCACAGCATCACACTGAGAGGTCTCTCCCGGGCCTAAGGTTCCCCCAACGGGGACAGAGAGCCCAGGGATGACATACATCCCCCTCCAGCATTGTGGGTTGCTTCGTGGGAGCCCCTAATCTTGCTTTTCCCCATGCGGATTGCAGGGAACTCTGTGAGGTTCAACCACTGGCAATCTGATTGGGATGCAGAAGGAGGGAGGGGATTCCAACAACCAGGAGACCAAGTCCCTACATGCATAGCCCAAGGAGTAGTCCCAACCCACAGCTTTGCTCATCTGCAGAACCAAGTTCAGGGCACAGTCTGACCAAGGAGCTTGGCATAGTGCAGGTCTGCCTGACTTGGGTCTCCAGATGAGGAGTTGTGCCCATCCTGTCACCTGATCTGTCCATGACCAGACATAAGAGCCTTACCTGCTGTGGATCGTGGCTCCTGGACCCTCCGGACCAGAAAGCCTGTTTGGAAAATTTGGGGAGTTGCCTGAAGTGGGCCCTCCCTGAGACATAGCCTCACTCTTTGCAGAGCGTGGCTCCCAGTCCTACCTAACAGGAAGGACTGGCAAGAACACCTAGAAGCTGCATAACCCAGCAACTCCTGAGCCGAGAGGCGTGCAGCAGAGCTGATCACCGCCAAAGCAGAGCCAGTGGCCCTGTTCAGTCAGGAAACGTGGGGCATGGGTTGGCTCGAGTCAAGACCACAAAGAACTTTAGTGGCCTTGGAACTACTCCCTCTGTGCCAGGGCAAGGAAATTAATTAGTAGCCCTACTTATTGCCAAATACAGCTTTCAGACCACTGAGCCAGGGAACTGTACATGGGAAGCTGCATAGCCATCAATAGCCCTGCTTACAGTGACACTAACAGAAAGCACAGCCTGTGGCTTTCTCTGTCTGCAGAGCAAAACTGGTGGCCTCACCTGACCAGGAATTTAGTGCAGACTCTTGCCTGATTTGGATCCCCAAACAGTGAGCTGTGCTGGCTCTGGGTCCTGCCCTGATCTCCTTCCAGGGCAGAAAAGGTAATTTAGAGCCCCATCCACTGCTGAGTAGAGGACCCAGTTCCTGACCAGAGAATCCAGGCAATTGCAAAGCCCCTCCTATAGCCTCCCTTGGGCAGGGAACAAAGCCAGCAGTTCTATCCAGTTAATCTCAGCCAGTGGCATATTCCAACCCCAGCTCAAACAGTTACCTCACCCCAAAATTAACCCTAATAGCAGGCCCCATCTGCCTAAGTACAGTAAGTCCCCTACATATGAACCTTCAAGTTGCGGCGAACTTTCAAAGATGCGAATGTGCGTTCCCATGTCCAATCACATAAGTTAGTTCACATGTCTGGGGTACACTGTCACGTGCATGCATCCTCTGCAAGTGGTTGTGCTTTTGTGTACTTTACTGTACAGTACTGTATAGAGTACAGTAGTATAGTATTTTTATTTCAAGTCCAGGATGTCCAGAAACAAGCGTAAAAGTAGTGGTGATGCAGCTGGTTCTGCTAAGAAGTGCCAAACAATAACGATGGAAACAAAAGGGAAAATAATTGAGAGAGTGAAGCAACAAGAGGAAGAAGTAACCGCAGAACTGAAGAGATTCACAACACAGGGAACGGCAAGGGGATTCTCTTCATTTGAGAGGCACTGTTAGTTTTTGAGGCACGGGACGCAAACAGAGACAGTAGACGAAGGTTGCAGCAGCCGTTCAGAATGCAATCCAGTGTTACCGTGTCATCTATGATGAGAAAAAAAGAGCTACTACCCAGTTATCACTGGATCGTTTTTTCAAGAGGGTCGACAGAATTGAATCCGGCAAGGAAACAGAACCTGTGCCATCAGCGTCAGGCGTGAGTGAAACTGCAGCTTGCCTTTTGTCTCCTGTTGCTGATGATCCTTCAGTTCTACCGTCTCCCACCTCCTCTCCCTCCTCCAGTCAGAACCCTTCTTGCCTGTTCACTCGATGCCAGCCCCTGTATGCCAGCTGTTGTACTGTATTCCGTACTGTTCAAGGTACTGTACTGTAAGATTAAAAATGTTTTATTTTTTGTGCCTGTTTATTTTTTATGCATTATGTGCGTGAAAAGTATTATAAACCTATTACAGTACAGTACTATATAGCCGATTTGTTAGCTGGGTACCTAGGCTAACTCTGTTGGACTTAGGAACAAATTGGACTTACGAACACACTCTCAGAATGGAACTCGTTTCTATGTAGGGGACTTACTGTATTTACTAGCAGACATGTCCGGAAGCCCAAAGTGAGCTGACTGGTGAAGTACTGTCTCTGCCAAAGCAAACCTGCACAGTCTGGAAGAGGAGACAACTTACTCAAATGCACAAATACCAACAAAAGGAATCAAGGATCATGAAAAACCAGAAAAATAAGAGACCACCAAAAGAAACGAATAAAGCTTTAACAACTGATCCTTAAGGAATAGAGATCTATGAACTATTAGAAAAAGAATTCAGAATAATCCTCTTAAAGAAGTTAAGTGAAATGCAAGAACACAAAGACAGACAACTAAACAAAATAAGGAAAATCATGCATGAACAAAACAAGAAGCTCAACAAAAAAATAGAAACCATAAAAAAAAAACCTCACAGAAATCAGTAACTGACAGGCAGAATTCAACAGAGAGCTTCAATGCAGCCTTGAGTATGCAGAAAAAGAAGTGACCTGGAAGATAGGACATTTGAAATTATCCAGTCAGAGGGGAAAAAGAAAAACAAAGAATGAAAATGAATGAAGAAAGTCTATGGGAATTATGAGACACAGTGCAAAGAAATAATATTCTCTTTATGGTAATTCTGGACAGAGGAAAGGGACAGATAGTATATTTAAAACAATAATGGCTGAAAACTCCCCAAACCTGGGGAGAGAAATAGATATTCACACTCAAGAGGCCCAAAGGGCAACAAATAGTTGAACCCAAATAGGACTATACTGAGATATGTTATAATTAAATTGATTTCAATGGTATTTCTTACAGAAATAGAAAAAACAATGCTAAAATATATACAGAACCACAAAAGACCCCAAGTAGCCAAAACAATCCTGAGAAAGAGCAAAGTGGGAGGCAACATATTTCCTGATTTCAAACAGGATATCTTTATACGATAAAGGTATACTCATCAAAAGAGTAGGGTAAAAAACAGACACAAAAATCAATGTAACAGAGATTAGAGCCCAGAAATAAACCTAAGCATATACAATCAACTAATATTTGACAAGGGAGCCAAAAATACTCAATGGATAAAAGACAGCCTCTTCAATAAATGGTGTTGGGAAAATTGGATATTCACATGTAAAAGAATGAAACTAGACCCCTATTACATCACTCACAAAACTTAATTCAAAATGGATTAAAGACTTAAATATAAGACTTGAAACTATGAAACTCTTAGAAGAAAACATAGGAAAATACCTACTTGACACAGGTCTTGGCAAAGTTTTTTTTGGATATGACATCTTTTTTTTTTTTAACATCTTTATTGGAGTATAATTGCTTTACGATGGTGTGTTAGTTTCTGCTGTATACAAAGTGAATCAGCTATACATATACATATATCCCCATATCCCCTCCCCCTTGTGTCTCCCTCCCACCCTTCTAGGTGGTCACAAAGCAGCTGCTATGCAGCTGTGCTATGCAGCTGCTTCCCACTAGCTATCTGTTTTACATTTGGTAGTGTATATATGTCCATGCCACTCTCTCACTTCGTCCCAGCTTACCCTCTACCCTCCCTGTGTCCTCAACTCTATTCTCTACATCTGTGTCTTTATTCCTGTCCTGCCCCTAGGTTCATCAAAACAATTTGTTTTTCTTTTTTTAGATTCCCTATATATGTGTTAGCATATGGTATTTGTTTTTCTCTTTCTCATTTACTTCACAGCCACTATGGAGAACAGCACTGTATTTTATATTACAGAAATATTCATTTGTGGAGAATAGTATGGCATTTTCTTAAAAAACTAAAAATAGAACTACCTAATGACACAGCAATCCCACTACTGGGCATATACCCTGGGAAAACCAAAGTTCAAACAGAGACATGTACCACAATGTTCACTGCAGCACTATTTACAATAGCCAGGACATGGAATCAACCTAAGTGTCCATCAACAGATGAATGGATAAAGAAGCTGTGGCACATATATACAATAGAATATTACTCAGCCATAAAAAGAAACAAAACTGAACTATTTGTAGTGAGGTGGATGGACCTAGAGTCTGCTGTACAGAGTGAAGCAAGTCAGAAAGAGAAAAACAAATACCGTATGCTAACACATATATATGGAATCTAAAAAAAAACAAACGGTTTTGATGAACCTAGGGGCAGGACAGGAATAAAGACACAGATGTAGAGAATGGAGTTGAGGACACGGGGAGGGGAAAGGGTAAGCTGGGGTGAAGTGAGAGAATGGGATGGACTTATACATACTACCAAATGTAAAATAGATAGCTAGTGGGAAGCAGCTGCATAGCACAAGGCGATCAGCTGGGTGCTTTGTGACCACCTAGAGGGGTGGGATAGGGAGGGTGGGAGGGAGACGCAAGAGGGAGGGGATATGGGGATATATGTATACGTATAGCTGATTCACTTTGTTATACAGCAGAAACTAACACACCATTGTAAAGCAATTATACTCCAATAAAGATGTTACAGAAAAAAGACAAAAAAGAAATATTCATCTGCATGCAGAAAATTTAGAAAATACAGATCAGCTCCCAGTAAATGCAAAATAATAAGTAAGTGTAATTTCACCATTCACAGCATGTTTTAGGCTTTGTTCAGTTTCTTTAACATCCTTAAGCACCTAATTTTGACCTGCTTCTCATTTCCCCTGTACCTAGGTTTCAAACTGCCTCCATTCTACTACTTTTATTTAACAGTGTGATTTTTGTTTTTCAGGTCTATTTTTTTAACTCCTCCTACTCTTACCTTCTTGAACTGTTCTTTAAAAGGCAATGTAAGCTTTCCTCTCTTCCAGAAAGGCTGGAAGTCTTTCACTTTTCTGAGCCTCTTTCCCACAAAAAGCAGAGGAACCCTATGTCAAAGCCAATTCCAGTAGATTTTCCTGGAGGCCATTCTGTTTACACTCCACTTGGGTAGAAATGATCTTCACAAACCTTGAGGAGAGACTCTCACTTCACTCTCTATGTGCATCTTGGCTTTGATTGTAGAGACATGGACTCCACTTGAGGGCAGAGACTTCTCACTGCCACAAACATTAAGCGATTTTCACTCCTCCTTGAGATTAATTTCAGCATTATCTTGGCAAGTGGTAGTGCTATTCTTGGGTCTCTGAATAGTACTTTTTCTTAAGGGGCCCTTGCTGTTCCCTGCATGAACTTTCTGGCTCAAAGCCCGATGTTACTGATTGGTTTGTACTATCCAAAGGTTTAAATGGTGTGTGTTTTATAACTCATGTCAGAAAGAACTGACACAAAATCAGACAGAAAACTTATATACTGTTCAAAAGCATGAAGAAACACAACCTCACTTACTTATTCCAGAAGCCTGTAAAAGCTATTAATATATGTGTGGGTTTGTGTGTGTGTGTACATGCGCCATCTACCCACATATCTCGGAGATATTGTGGGTTCGGTTCCAGACTACCATAATAAAGCGAACATTGCAATAAAGTGGGTCACACAGATTTTTTTGTTTCCCAGTGCATGTAAAATTTATGTTTACACTATACTGTAGTCTACTAAGTGTGCAATAGTATTTTGTCTAATAAAATATGTACATACCTTAATTAAAAAATAGTTTATTGCTAAAAAAATTAACCATCATGTGAGCCTTCAGCAAGTTGTAACAGTAACATCAAAGATCACTGATCATGGGCTTCCCTGGCGGCGCAGTGGTTGAGAGTCCGCCTGCCGATGCAGGGGACACAGGTTCATGCCCTGGTCCGGGAAGATCCCACATGCCATGGAGCGGCTAGGCCCGTGAGCCATGGCCACTGGGCCTGCGCGTCTGGAGCCTGTGCTCCGCAACGGGAGAGGCCACAACAGTGAGAGGCCCGCGTACCGCAAAAAAAAAAAAAAGAAAACAGATCACAGATCACCACAAAAAATAGAATAATGAAAAAGTTTTAAACATTGTGAGAGTCATTAAAATGTGACACAGACATGAAATGAGCAAATGCTGTTGAAAGAATGGTGCTCTTAGACTCGCTTGACACAGGGTTGCCAAAACCTTCAGTTTGTAAAAAACGAAATTTCTGTGAAACACAATAAAGCAAAGTACAATAAAAGAAGGTATTCCTATACTTTAAAACATACGTTAAGCCATTTTTCCCCCCACTGGAACGTTCATGGTAGAAATCTCAAGTTAAGAACAGGCAGTATACTTTAACTTGATTTTTTTTTTTTTTTTTTTTGTGGTACTCAGGCCTCTCACTGTTGTGGCCTCTGCCGTTGCAGAGCACAGGCTCTGGATGCGCAGGCTCAGCGGCCATGGCTCACGGGCCTAGCCACTCCGCGGCACGTGGGATCTTCCCGGACCAGGGCACGAACCCGTGTCCCCTGCATCGGCTGGCGGACTCTCAACCACTGCGCCACCAGGGAAGCCCATAACTTGATTTTGGAAGTGTTGAAATAAGTGTGCTACTTAGGTCTGCAAAACATTGTATAAGGCATTTTCTTTCTTTTGTAATGCTACAAGTGTCTGTTGGTCTCTTCAGTGAGGCAATTTGAGAAGCCATGGGTACAAAACAGAACAACAGCTAGAGTCAGCCACTTGGAAGTCACTATGATATTGTCATTCAATGTTTTCACTACAGAAAGAATTATTAAGTAGGCAAAAGAATTAGGGACTCCTGTGACAGATTTCTGCCCTGCTTCTAGTATTAATTAGCTCAAAAACTTTGGTCAGGTTTCAGCATGTGTGTGCCTTCGTTTCTCCAAATATAAAATGACAAAGATTTACCAAGTGGTCTCTAAATTTCCTTCCATCCTTAGAATCTTAAGAGTGTAATTCTGTTTCTATTATCCAAGAAAAAAAACCAAACAAATAAATCCATCAATTATGGTGAACTTTAATTTGAAGTTTGGAGGAAACAGGTTTTATGGGATAGGATACTCTCGTGTAGCCCTAGGTAGGCTGATTTAAGATAATTTCTTCAAATGCCAATGCTTTCACAAGTGAAATGAGAATAATTTCATGGATCCTACCAAGCTCGGAATGTTCTTATGGTGTTCTAGTGAGCAAAAATAAGTGTAAAGATACTACTAATTTTAAATTTCAATGCATATAAAGCATCATTTCTATGTAAATGCAGGCATATATCTATCAAGTAGGTACACAGTTGTCCTTAGCATTTTGGCTTTAGCTGCCAATGTGCTTGCTGGTCAGGTGACTGATTGCTACATTCTACTACAGGTACTCAATAGACAACATCAAATAAGAGCCTTACTATGGCATATAGAGGTCTGGACAGAATGTAAAATGGAAAGTTAGTGTCTGTATGAATAAAATGAAAGTTTTCCTTTTGAGAGCGAGACTCAAACTCTGGGTTGCTTCCTCATCTGAAAAATAGAGGAGGCTTGACTTTTATGAGGAGTTGGTAAACTGTGATTCACAAGCCAAAGGCAGCTGCTGCCTGTTTATGTAAATAAAGTTTTATTGGAACACAGCAATGTCCATTTGTTTATATATTGTTTATGGCTGCTTTCACAGTACAATAGCAGAGTGAAGTAGTTGTGACAGAGACCATATCACCTGTCAGAACTAAAATATTTTATTCTCTGGTGTTTTACTGAAAAAGTTTGCCCACTTTGGTTAAAATGTTCACTGTTCTTTCTTCCAGCACTGGTATTCTAGGACAAAAGTTATCTCACCAATGTGTAAATGGATCAGTTAGAGATAGTCGAAACCATTTCTCAAACAATATCAGCTCTTAAGATAAGTGTCCACCAACTGTAGACCAGCCTTACAGGCAGCTAGGTGTGGCCATATGGCTCCCTTCTGTCCAATGGCACATGCCACTCCACATGAGTGAAGTGATGTGTGCAATTTTTGAGTTGAGTTCTTAAAAAGTTTCTGTTTGCCTCCCATCCACTCTCTCCTTCCTCCTCCTGCGCTCCATAAAACTGTTACAGATGGATCAGCCCTTAGACTTATTGACATAAAAGAGTACAGGGCCACTCTCCATCCTTCAAACTCTTACCTCTGAATCATTATTATTACTTCTGTATTTTGGGATGTCTTTGTTAAAGCAGCTTAGCAGCACACCAATACAGTGCCTGCTATCCAGGTGAATTATTCACATCACCCCCTTTCATCCTCAACAATGTCCTGGGTTGGATGACAAATGACACAGTCACCCTAGCTCTATACACACAAGAGGTTATTTTTATATTGTGAGCTCATTTCCCTACCTTGAGAAATATTTTGCCCCAATAAGCATTACCATTCAAGAACACTGTTTATTATAAAAAAGTATTCTCACCTTTGAACAACCCAAAGGGCAGAGACTGATGCTTTTTTTATGTTTTGAAAGTGAAACAGGACAAACTCTACAAAGCCTTTGAAGATAAAGGCACAGGACAAAAAAGCAGCTGAGCACAATCCTCATTCTTGAAAAAAATGGCTTTCAGAACTGTATTGTCACCGCAAAGTTTCAGAAGCTTTCAACTTGAAGATGACCTGCCTATCAAAAATAAGAAAAGCCAACAATTCCATGGGGACAGTGAAGTCATGGCCAAGAGTTAACCAAAAAGAGCAAAAGGGAGGAGACCAGCCCTAGCCTGGGAGGAGGGGACGACTTTTATGTATTAGATCTCTCCTGAGGACTGAAGTACGTAATTCTTCATATTGTAAAATTTCTCAAAGGTCTTGACCAGAAGGCAAAAATGAAGCTGCAAACCAGAACTAGGAACCAAATGTTGGACAAGACTGAGGTACATAGCCCTGCCCTTGTCTGGGGATGTCTGGGCAATACCACCATCCCCCGCTTCCTCTCTAGCAAGCACTACCTCACCACTATCTGTCTTGCGCATCAGGACTAATTTCATCATACCTTTTATTCTTGTTTTGGTCAGTCACTAGTAGTCACATAATCCCACAGTTTCATTTCAAATTTCTCTCTATGCATCCCCTTTTCTGGGTCCTTCTCCTGCCAGTTTCTACCCCCAAAACCTTTAAGTGAGGGTCAGATTCAAACAAAACGTCCTACTTCTCAACCTCTCTTATGATCATTAACTTCACCTTCTTTCTCTGTGACCTGATTCTCCTGTAAGGATGCTGCTTCCCCACAGTTCTCTCAGTCGGTGGATTGTTTTTCCTTCTGTGTCCCTGTCTCTATCTGCAAGTGTGCAAGGGTCCTCCTTGCCCCTCCTTGTTGCTCTCAGACATCTCCCTCCCTTTCACCTAAAAACATCCACAGACTGAAGCTTCATCCATCAGACCACACCATCCATCACCCATCCTTTCTTAGTCATTCTACAATATTATTTCTTGGAGATTTTATCACCTGGCTTACAGTCATTCTCTAGAATTACCCCTCTCAATTCTTTGTGAATTAAGTATGCCTGTGAATAATTCTTTTAACTCCCTGGCTTTTCAACTCCTTGACATCCTTTACTCTAGAGATCCTGTCCTTCCCTCAGAGATCCTCTCTCACTGTTTCTTGGCCTTTTTATTAAGAATAACTGCATTCCCTCAATAATATCGATGTAACCATCCCATTCGCCAAATAACACCCATCTTTTAATTTTTTCCAGTTTAATTGAGATGTAATTGACATATAGTATTGTGTAAGTTTAAAGTGGACAATGTGTTGATTTGATCAACTTATATATAGCAAAGTGATCGCCACATAGCATTAGCTAACACTCCCATCGTGTTATATAATTACCATTTCTTTTTTGGGGTAAGGACGTTTCCCATCTTTTTAAATTTGCTCCCTCTAATATGCCTACTCCAACATTTCTGCAACTACAAACGCGGTCCTTTGAGCCTCCCAACTTTTTACTCTTTTTCACCCTGTTCCTATCCTTTCCTCTTCTTTAACGAGCCTAGTTAGATTCCACTACTAATTATTGTAATCGTTTCTCTGTATACACACTCAATTCCTTTTCACCTCTCTCTATTGATTACTCTTACCTTGCAAAATCTCAGCCTTAGTTAAGCCAGATTTTCCATGTACTCAGCACAGAAAAATTGGTTGAAGAAAAACACGCCATGTATTAAATTGCATTACTTTTCTTGACCACTAATCTCAGATGGTCCCTTAGTGCTTTTTTTTCAGTAAACACACTGTGGCCCCATCAGCCACATGCAGCCCAATGTCTGATTTTACAAATAATGGTGCATGGGGACACAGCCGCACCCATTTGTGCTTATATATTGTCTATAGATGCTTTCACTGTAAGGCAGAGTTGAGAAATTGTGACAGAGTCCAAGTAGCTCAGAGCTAAAATATTTACTATCTGGTCCTTCATAGAAAAAGTTTGCCAACATCTTCTTTCATCCATTCACCCTCCCATAATTCTAGAAGAAAATTTTAAATCTTCTCCCTCTTCTCAACTTTTCAACGATGCCTCCCTGATCCTCAAGTTCAGCTGAAGCCCTTGTTTCTGATTTTACTTAGAATAAAGAAGCAGTAAGCATGGAAGATCCACAATTCCACCACTGCTCTTTCTATCCACTAATATCTATGTCAATATAATCAATAACTTCAATTCTAATTGACAATTTTCCTTTTGTTACTAGAGATAAATATACATGCTCACGTTTGCTCTAGATCTTCTTTCCTCTCATCCACTCAAGAGTGTCATTCTAGCAATTAACGTGTTCTTTACTAAAATTATCCATCCATTTTCCCCTCTCCACTGGATCACTCTCATTAGCATACAAACATGCTGTGAATTCTTCCATGCTCAGAATTTCTTCCTTTGATGGCCACATTTCCTTTAAGGTATCAATTCACTTTTTAGTTCTCCTTTATAGAAAAGCTTCTCAAAAGAGTTGTCACCATCTCTACATTCTCTCCTGAACTCACTGCAATTAGACTTTTACTTCCATCACTCAACTGAAATTTCTCTTGTCAGGTTCACTAACAACCTCCATCCTGCTAAATTCAATGGTCAATTTTCAGCATCTTTTTTATTTTTCATACCTGATCTATTAGCAACACTTAGAGTGAATCCCGCATTCTCCTAAATCTTTCTTCAGCAGGCTTCTAGGACATTATACTTTCTGCTGATTTTCTTCCTACTTTACTAGATGCTCTTCTTCCTTTCCCTGACCCTTAAACTTTAGTGTACCTCAGGCTTACTTCATGGGGCTCCACACTCACTCTCTTGGTCATCTCACCCAGGCCCATGGCTTTTGGTGCCATCTCTATGCCATGATTCCCATATTCTCCCCCGAGTTCCAGACTCATACAACCAACTATTCACAGTCTTCTCAAAAAATTATATGTGTGAAATCTGACTCCTGACACCTATCTTCTACCGCAACATGATCCCCCCAACAATATTCCCCATCCCGGGCAATGGCAACTCCTCCCATCTTGTTGCTTTGGGTAAAAATGTTTAATTTAGCTTCATCCTCTTCCTTTCATGCTTCTTACCTCAGAAGCTGAGTCTTTACATTGGCCTGTAAGCCTCTTTATGATCTGGTTTCCACAGCCTCTGTGATTCACCTCTAACTATTCTCCTCCTTGCTTGATCTGTTTCAGCTATTCTGCTCTTGGTTTGAGCATCTAGGAATGTTTCAACCTCAGGGCCATTGCATTTATTCCTCATCCCTGTACCCTGCTGACAATTTATAACCCCCATCTCTGCTTTATTTTTCTCCCTAGTATTGAACACTATCCGATATACTTTATTTTTAATTATATATTTGTCTCCTTCCACACACTAGAATGTAAATTCCATAAAACAGGATTTTTCATATATTTTTTCCTTCACTGCAGTATCCCCAGCATCTGGAATAGTTCCTGGCTCACAGTGGGTTTTCAATACATATTTCTTGAATTTAAAAATGTATTAACATTCTTTAAAGATTGCAAAGGTAAGCAGACATATAAAAATTGCTGGAGGAGAAAGAAGAATCCAGAGGTTTTCTCACAGAGACATTGTCTCTTATCTGACCCTGAAATGCTAGTAAATATAATTAGTCACAAGATCATATGTGTGTATTTATTAATTTATATTATATTTAATAAAGTATAAGCTGTCAGTTTTGAAAGCTTTTGTTAGGGGACCTGAAGTGGAAAATTGGTTGCCTTGCATATTTTCCTTCTTGTGAATTCTGTTTGAGAAAAATCCCTTATGACCACACTCTATACGCTCTACTGGATTGACTTAGCTTACAGACTAGTCTGCAGGCTTTTGTCTCCCATTCACTAATTCCAATCCGACAACTTTATAAGCTATGAAATATTCCATTTTTCCCAGGTAAAATGAATTACAACTCAAATGTCTGCTTGGGATGGTCAGTGTCTTCAAAAAATCAAGCCAGTAAAGTCCTCACTACCACAGGAAGGGGAGTCAAATGGCACAAGACAACATCCTCTATCACTCTGTGGTATGAAGGTGGGTGTCCACTGAAAGGACCTAATCATCTCTGAGTACAGACTTGGGATTTGGATAGGGGATACAGCCCATGAGGCTACTAGATTAACATTTTAGCTCAATTAATTCATTCACTCAATGAATTCATTTTGACTCAGTTCTTCAACAAATACTATTCACCATGCACTGTCATGTGCCTTGGGAAAGTAGTAATAAATAAAACTGTACACGGTCAATCTTACTGTGATGTGTAAATTCTATTAGACAAAAATCTAATATAGAAACAGAAAGATAAATGTCAGGTAGTGATTATAATTATGAGGTACATGATATGTGATAATATGACAGAAATTGTAGAGCTACTACAGAGTGGCCAGTGAGACCTCATGAGGATGACTGCAAATGAAAAGATGAGACCTAATTAACTGGGGGTTTTGGGAAACATCATTCCCGGCAAAGCAAGCAGTTCATTCTGGTACAAAGACGCCCAGGCAAGAATAAATGAATAGAGTTGTGTACATGTTATGGTCACAAAGTGGTCAGTTCAGAGCTGCCTTGTCCATAACAATAAAGTTCATTGAATATTTAATAATAAAACTAACAGGTAACTATTATACAAATGTGGATAATATGGATAATAGAAATTAAACAAAACCCATATTTATTCTAACCACCAAAAGGTAAGTTATTTTCTATGTGCATTTCTATACAATATGTTTTAATTTTTATTTCTTTAACATAGCACTGAGCATGCTTCATTATATATATTCTCAAGAGGAAAACTCCCATAAACCAGACTTCAAGTTATGGCAGATTCATCTATTAACTCTCATTCTATATTCTTATTTAATATCATTTTTGTATATATTAAACAAACACTTAGCAAGAATTGGGGGAGTTGTTTTGTTTTTTAAAAAATTAGGCAGAAATACACATTCCAAACAGAGCTGGTATCTTAGGTATACATGTGCCAAACTAGGAAATCTGAATTCCTGTTACTGGGAGTAAGGCTGAAAAGTTACAAAGATCAGGCAAAGAAGATATTAAAGAATTCCTGCATGATTCAAATGTTATACCAAAGGTGGAGGTCAGCTATTGAATTACATAAGGATCACACTACCTATAAATAAACTTGTGAAATAAAAGAATATTATGGAAAAAAGAGTCCTATCTCTAATTATGTTCCCAAATGGATCAACATGTTATCTTGACTAAACTGCTATTCAGCTGACCGTGGGAAGAAGTACTGGCTAAGCTCTGAGAGATCTGGGGTTAGAACCAGCTTTACCAAGCTAGATGACATTGGGCAAGTCATTCAATTTCTGTGCCAGAAATCTATGATTTGTAATAAAGCGTTAATAATTCCTGTCTCTCAGCACCCAGGGATGTTATGACGATTAAATGCAGAGTTTATCTAAATGTATCAAATATAGTAGATTAATTATTATAGTATATTGATTGAACTGGGGTATTATATGTAATCATATATTAAAAAGTTAAAACAGTTTATACAGGTTTAAGATATAGTACCTCTATTTTTCATAACTGTAGTGCACAAGGCAATAAAGTGCACACAAAGTCATGATCAAAGTTTTCAGAATACTGTAGTCCAACCATTTGAAACTTTCATTTTTAATCAGAATTAAAGTTATTCTTAGATAATGTCGTAGGTCATCTGGAACCCCACAGGATTAGGGGTAGAAGTACATCTGTGGTTTCCCTTCACAACTTCACAGTTTCAAGTAGAAGAAAGCAAAAGAAACTTGCTTGAACTATTTTCTTGTTGTTTGTTTGTTTAATGGAAATTCTTTAGCAAAAGATTTAATCAGCTTTTTGTACTGGCTGGCTAATTAGAATGCATTTAACCCAGTGCAAAACATCTGATAATTTGATTGAGTCCATTATTTAAGCTGCCAATTTTATTTTAAAGAACACCAATAACCACACTTGGATCATTATAGCTAGACCCAAATTTCTAAATGATTTGAATTACTCCCTTTCCTCTTTTGGTGAGAATGTTTGGTAAACCTAGCACCAGAAAATTATCTAGGTAGTACCCCAAATCTATGTACTTCAAACTAAAACAAAGCCATCAGGACAAGCAAATATGTTGTCAAAATTCACTGACTCTCTTCTGGTCACTCTTGTGGATATGCTGGACCATGGCAAGGGCAGGGAGAACAACCTGGAGCAAGCAACGGGATTTCATGACTGCTTTAATGGCAGGCCAACTCACATAAGACACCAGAAGGAGCCTCTTCCTCAGCGAGTCTATGGTAATTCTGACTAGTGAACAGTACACAATGCAGATAGACAATTAGGTGAAGTATTAACCACACATATATGATCAGTGTCAGTGGGAGAAGTGCCCCAAATATTCTCGAATACAAGCTTAAATTTATATATCAGAAATCTCTCTTTCCTTTGTTACTATCTATTAAAATAAACTTTGAACTTGAATGTACAAATATTTGTTGTCAACGTCACACCTCTTCATTTTACTCTCAACAACAATGATAACAGTAAAAACTGCAAGTAACATTTATTGACTTTGTTTACAAGGTCTATCTTATCTATTATCCCACCTTCAGAGATGATGTTAAAAAGGCTCAGAGGAGGCTAAGTAAGTTAGTTGCCCAAGGCCAGAGGGGTATTAAATGGTGGAAGTGGATTCAAACCCATGCCATCCAAATCCAAAGCAGATATAATGACTACATTATTATGTCCATGAGAATAGAGATCTGAACCAATGATAAAATCAAGAGTAAGTATGACTGTGCTCAAGAATGAACTTCTTACAATTAGATTAATCATTTTATGTCATGACCAGTTATCAAATAAAGTTGTGAAGACCACTCTATTATACTTTGAACTATTTTTGATATACCTGTCTTCCTCTATGTTGACAGGTTCCTCACACTTGCTTCCAATAGGAAGGCAAGGTTATAATTTGTTTACCTACCTGTTCCTCTTTTTAGACCTTGATGTTTCCAGAGACAGGTGTATTTCTTTATTCTTATGTCTCCAGCACAGTCTTGGAAGCATAGTTTTAGACACAATGAGTAAATGATTTTTGAGTAAATTTTTCTACCAATGCTCAGGAGGATAAGCAAGAAGACCTCTGGAGCATCTCCTAACTTTATTATTCCTCAACACAGGTCTTCACAGGGACCTTCCTCTTCCTGGTAGCTATTTAAAACACTGAAATGCCTCATTGTAGTAATGCAGTTCAAATTTTAGAAAATATTATTATTCAGCTTTAATATAAATGAAAAATGACCATTTCTTAGCCTGATGCATAGTAGTTTCTGTATTTTGGTATAGCAATGGACTGGCAAATTTAAACACATATACTAATTTTCTAATGGTAGGATTCCTATTCCTAGGCAGTTAGCAGGGCCTGTCAATGTTCAAATGCCACAAGGTCCTTGAAAACAATGCGTTAGTAAAACATGTCAAACGAGCCCTCCACATGATAAATATATGAGAAAACAAGAACACAGCTCCTAACAAAATACTGTTTGAGTTTGGAAGCTAGCACTAGCAATTTCAAGATGTGGAACCTTGGGCAAAGTATATAAACCATTTGCCTTAGTTTCCTAATCTTTAATATTGGGGATAATAAAGGGATCTTGTAAGACTATGGTGAAGATCAAATGCCTTAAGACACAGAAAGCACTTAAAATAATATCTGGCATACAGTACTCAATATAATTTATTTAACTTCCTATGGTTTATTTATTTAGAATATCAATAATTATGAGAATTATCCCTTTCTGCATTTGCTATGGAACGACAAAAAGTAAAGACGACTAGCATAGTAGTGACATTTTTGCCTCAACATATGTTTTCTAACTACTGTTTTGTTTTATGTCTGCTCTCATTGAAAGAGAAGGCTAAGACATCTATCACTTACCAGGCAGTGTGTCTGTTTGTATTAACTTCTCTGATCTTCAGATCATCCTAACAAATGAGGTTTAAATAAATTACTTAACTTATTCAGATTCACAATGCTTGTCAGTGGCTGCGTTCAGAGTAAAACCCAGTTTTCTTTGATTCAGAAAACCATACTCTACAGCAATGTTTTTCACTCTATGTGCTGGAAGATGAGAGAGATTTGGGGATGGTGGAGTTATTTTAAGACAAAATTTTAGTATTCTGTTAAGAATAAACACAAATTTAATATTTTAATAAATTCACAATATCCTATTATTATATAGTTTTTCAACCAACAGATCGTAAAAAATACAAATGAAATTTTGTCACTTAAAGGGGTCATATAGCTCTCCTATAGACCTCTGTGGTAGAGAGGCCAACAGAACCAGAGGAGAAATGTCTTGGTATAAACTGTACGGAGCATTTACAACAGGTCTAGAGGAAAAGTGAAGACCCATAGAGTGAGTGCTCGCCTGAAATTTTATTGAATGAATGAATAAATGAATGAATGAGTCTGTGTACAGATACATATATAGTAACAGAAAGGGACTGATAGTTTACAGTCTGGGAAGATACCCTAAGAATACTTAGGAACAGTGTTCGTTAGCAAAAGAACTAATATTCCCCTTCTCCCCTGCACAGGAGAACATCTAGAATGGCTTTTTCCATCAATGTGAATTCCAGAAATGTGTGAACTGGTACTTCTTTATGAAAAGGTTTGTGTGCTTAAGTAAATGTGGCAAATACTATACTCTATAACACCTCTTAGAGATCCATCAGCCACACAGGCAAATTATAGGCTCTGAAAAATCTTATGGTACGAAACCCCAGAAAATCCCTAGTCTATCTGGTCACAGACGTGTTTTGTCCCATAACAGCAATTAGCCTCTGGCAGAACTAGTTATCCAAGGCACACAATTTGGGAAACAATCTTCTGCATGATTCTTATCCATCAAGGTGTTAGCCAGTTCCCTTTTGATACTCTATGTGATTAGGTTGTTAAGTGTTCTTTCTATTATTCAGAATATAAGGGGGGTAGTTAAGGTCTTTCACAAAGGAAAAACACAACTTCTGACATGAGTCTTTAACCCCCAGAGGCCACAAAAGCAAGACCCTTGCCCTCTGTAATGCCAGCTCATGGGCATCCAGGCAGCAACACTTCATCTCCCTAACTGCCCTTTCCGGCCTGTTCAGTTGTGTGCTGGAAATGGGTCCCTGAGGGGGAAGTGGCCCTGGGGATTGTCAGCAGGTCACACAGCTGAGTCAACTACAAGGCTGCTGGGAGGCAAACAGTGCCTTTGTGGGCTGGGGAGAAAACAAAAAACAACTGCTCCCGGGAAACTTATTCAGTTCAGTTTCTAGCAGGCAGGCAGCAAGCTTCCCACCATGGGACCTCTCTTCACACCTGCCAGGCTCTGAAAGACCCACAGCTGATGCCACTGAACAGTGACAGGGAGCCTTTGAGGCTTTGCCAGGACATACTGGGATGGTGAGGGCAAGGGTGTCTGTCTCTGCAGGGTGATCAGTCTGATACCTTCCAAATCCCTTGCAAGAAGATATGCTTTCGAGGCATACAGCCTGCTCCTGGAATTGCCCTGGAACATAAAACGCTGAAGGAAAGGCACAGGCGATATTCTCTGAACTTACCCACAAACTGTCACACATTTATTCATCGGACACTACATTCTGTGGACTACACCAGGCCCTCTAGGAGGTAAAACATGAGGAAAATAACGCTCTCTTCTTTGCCCCTCAATGAGCTTACAAACTAATCTGGTGAGATAAGATGGATGCATTTTAAAAAGATAAACTACCGTGCAAAGTAATTTATCATTACCATCAGGTGAATGGAATGGGTTGCATTTGCTAGAGGATGACAGTTCAAGCAAAGAGAACGGCTTTGAGCAAAAACTGGGAGGAAGTAATACACCAGCTCAGTGAAGGAGAGAGAAAAGCTTGGCTGAAGAAAAGTTTGAGAGGGAAATTTAAAGTGGAAATAAATCTTGGATGTCAGGCTAAAGAATACAATTTCAGCATTAGTGTTTTCTGAAGAGGGAAGAGAGCTAGCCTCACATATCTCTAATGCTACATCTTCCTCCCCTAAAAACATAATCCCATTGCTTCAGTCATACCCAACTGTTTGCTGTTACCCACATACACCATGTTCTTGCCTGCTTTTCTCTGTCAATGCTATTCTCACTCTTTGGAATGTCTTTTCCAACTTTGTAGTCTGCTGACCTCATCCTATGGTTTATGCAATTCAAATATTCCAGCCGACCTATCATGGAGTACAAATGTAACATCAATGTAACGTGTCACATCAGTGTTCAAACTACCAGAGTACTCAGCCCCATCTATGTGAGCAATAGATTACCAGCTCCCTCTCAACATCTTTTCAGCTTCTTCTGAGGGTTTCTCATGAGAAATATTTACAATTCAATTTCTATGACTTTGACTTCTTGTCCACAGAATAACTGCTTTGGTGGGAATCATCTCTTCCACTGCTGCACCGAGCTATCCTTTGTGATCATTCAGTAATGACCCTGCTAAGTAAGCTCTCAAAGGGCCAGAGCCCTGTACTGGGAATAGTGGGGTTGGTGAAGGGGTGATATGGGTTGACAGGTTTTATTGTTAATTCTGTATTGAATTTTTTTGCCTAAGTCTTCTTGGAAAAACCTAACTCAAAATTATGAAGCCACGCAAATAATTCCCTGGCTTTCATATCTGAAGAGTTCGTTCAAGCACGGCTGGTTCCAGACTTGCCCGACATCATGTTGATATTCCTCACACATTCCGGGTCTTGGCTTTGCTTTTCTTTTGTCTGCTTTAGGCTCAGGCGCACATATAGCTGGCATCAGTGGCTGCAGAAGAAACTTTCTTAACCACAGTCACTCCGAAAATGTACACATGGCCTTTGTTTTACCTGCTTTGTACCATGCCCACCCCTGAACCAAGGATAGCACAGACAGAATATATTGATGGAATAGGCCTTTATCATGTGACACCCATGGATTTAGGGTAGGTGAGTGCACCATGAAGCGTTTGGCCTGAGACTATAAGAGAGCTGCTTTCTAATAATAAAAAGAAAACTGGGAACATTTTACAGAAAATTAGTAAATGGATGTTACAGAAACATAAATAATAGCTGTTCACTACTGCTTCAGAGCAATACCATTTGCGCCCAGGGTCTCTCAAAGTCTTTTATCTTACAAGCTCTCCTTCTTCTATAGACCCTAAATCCCTTTTCTAAAGAAATTAATCAAAAGCACCCCAACAGTCTGAGAAAAGGGGAAGATAAACGTTATGTCATACTATTCATCATCGCTGTGTTTCTGTTCTCAACCCACCAAGAACAATAAAACCCTCCAAATACCATCCTCACTCCTCCTCCCCATTTCAGACCATTTACTCCTACTTCAGACAATGTACAAAAATGCCAAGGAGACCCACCATGGAAATATAAGCTCACCAGGTTCACTGACCAAAAATTAACCTGGTTCAGCCTCAACTAAAATACTCAGCTATATTTAATGGCATCTCAATCATTGTCTCTTCTGGGAGTTTTCTCAAGTGCACCTGGCCATAGTCAAGCCCCTTCTTGTCAGTTTCATTTATTCCTTTATTCTTTGCTACCCCAAATTTCTTGCCTCCCTTCAAGAATGAGGGTCTCAATATCGTGAACTGCGCCTTTTTTCACTGAATCATACTTAGTTCAGTATCTTTCATCACTGAGACCCCTCGACCTAGAATAGTGCCTAAGAGAGAAAAAGCCCCCATAAATATTTGCTGAAAACAATTCAATAAATAATGAAACAATAATGAAAGAGTTGGTTTAGGAATTTTAATCTACTGGCAGGATATAGGTGGTTCAAAGTAGAGAGAGGTAATAGGAAAAGGTTAATTTTAAGTGAGCTCCATCTTTTTACATCCCAGAAGCCATTATCAAAAATTTCACGAAATTCAGTGTATAACCCAATTACAAGGTAATCCACAAAGCAAGTTGATTAACATGTTCTCGGATCTCTAGGAATTTTAAATCTATTAAAAACAAAACTGGCGAGAAACACAGGTAAACAAATAAACATAGAAACCAATGACATAAACTTGGATTGTTCGCAAGCCCAGGGTAAATATATAATACAGGCTGACAGGTAGCAAGGGAGTTAAGGGGTGGCACCGGAGGGAAGAAAGGGGGAAATAGAAATCGTATTTCTAAACAAGGTAAATTTCAACAACACTCAAAAGCCTAATTCACCTCAAACTGCGGTTTCATTTAAGGAAAGTGAAATGATACAAAGCCTCTCCACTGAATAAAACCTGTGCCAAAGTGATAGACAAATTATTTTTTAAACATTTACCACTGGCGCTGAATAAAGCAATCAAAAGAAAGCAAAGCCTTTCTAAATCTACTCCTTTCTCCTTTCAGAAATTCAGCATGATTCAAGTAAGAACTGTTGCTGTCTGTCTCTCAGGTTCATTTGAAAATTGGAATGTCTCTTCAATTCACAGAGAGCAAAGTGGAAGAGGTGGATCGTCTGCAAGTATATAAAACTAACTGAAAAGCCTGAACGGGAGAAATTGTCCAAAATGGAACTACTAGGAGGAGATCCAAATGCCTAAAGAGTATGCAGTGGCCTATAGTGGTATCATTAGGCCTAAAATGAGTTGCAAGGGGGCCTGGCATTGAGGGGGAATCACCTAATGTCTTTCACACCATCCTTTCCTCCCAGGTGAGATCATTTTGTACAAAGCCATAGCCATTTGCTCAATATACATCTATCTGTTGATGATCTATTAATGATGAAGTACCTTGCTAGGGCTGGAAATTCAAATATAAATAAAACTTAGACCCTACTTCTGGTTCTGCTAATGGCAGTGTATCTTATGTCAGAACAATCACGCTGCAGATAACAATTATAAACTCTGGACAAAATATAAAATATAACTCTGAAGAAACTGAAGAGGGAATAAAAGGAGTCCTAAATTGGAGGGTATATAAGCCTTGGAAGAAGTGAACAGATCACTTGGGAGAGATCCATTTTTACAGGGTTTTCCCCCCTGCAAGAGCCCTCAGTGATCATTGCGAAGAACTGCTTAATCTTAAGCAAAAATACAGTCTTGATTTGCTTTGGATTTCAGAAAATGGAATTTGTGCTGCCAAAGTGCCTGAACACTGATATAGGAAAAAAGCCTGAAAGAAAGGAAATACAGTTGAGGGGAGCCCCAAATCCAACTTTAATCTTCCCTCGAATTCTTGATTGACACGTGAACTGTTCACCTGTGGGAGACATTCTAAAATGCTCAATGGGAAACAACCAAGGGAAGACAATATCCAGAACAGAGATTTCAGCTGCTACCAACCACTGTGGAAAAAAAGTATAGAGTTTGAATTCTGCCAAATTATATCATTTTAGTAAATAAGTCTTGAATTTTTTCCTAACAAATAATAAAACTAAGCTTAGTTCAAGATGATTATCTAGTAAATTAAACACTTGAAAGGATAAAAAAACACTACCTTTCATAGAAAGATAATATGACCCAGAGTCTTCCCAGTGTTCTAAATATCTAGTAAACAATAAAGAAATTACCAGACATGTAAAGAAGCAGAAAATTTGACTCACTGAGGGAAAATGTCAATAAAAATGGATCCTAAGATTACCCACATTTTAAAATTAGCAGAAAAGAACTTTAAAATAGCTATCAGAAGTACGCTCAAGCTTTTATTTATTTATTTATTTTTATTTATTTATTTTTTTGCTCAAGCTTTTAAAAGAGTCATGGACAGGGCTTCTCTGGTGGCACAGTGCTTGAGAGTCTGCCTGCCGATGCAGGAGACACGGGTTCGTGCCCCTGTCCGGGAAGATCCCACATGCCGCAGAGCCATGGCCTGTGAGCCATGGCTACTGAGCCTGTGCGTCCGGAGCCTGTGCTCCACCACGGGAGAGGCCACAACAGTGAGAGGCCTGTGTACCGCAAAAAAAAAAAAAAACGAATCCTGGACAGATAGGAAACCATTTCAGCAAAGAGATGGAAATTATAAAAAGAACTAAATCGAAAACCTAGAATAGAAAAGTACACTATGTAAAATTTAAAAAATAGATAAAATTTTTAGCATATTGGATATTAAGAGGACAGAACAGTGAATGTCAAGAAAGAGAAATAAAGATTAAGTGATGAGAAACATAGAGAAAAGACTGAAAAAAAATGAACGAGTCAGTGACCTTTAAGAAAATATTAAATAGTCTAATACATATGTGTTGGATTCATCAAGAGACAAATGAGTGGTAGAGAAAAAGTACTGAAGAAACAATTGCAAAAAAATACAAATTTAGTGAAAAATATTGACTTCAAAATTCAAGAAGCTTAGCAAACTCCAAGCAGAATAAATACAAAGAAAAGTACAGCTTAGACTATCACAATCAAACTGCTGAAAACCAAAGACAAAGAATTCCTGAAAGTTTCCAGAGAAAGAAGATTCATTACGAATAGAACAACAATTTGAATGTAAGCTTACTTCTCATCAGATAGAATGAAAGCTAGAAAATAATGAAACAATACTTTAAATCTAAAATCATCAACTCAGTATTCTATGTGCCGAAGAAAAATAACTCAAAAATGAGAGTAAAATAACAATTTTTAGATAAACTAAACCTGACAGACTCCACAACCAGCAGACCTGCAGTGCAAGAAACCCTAAAGAAAATTCTTCTGGATGAAGGAAAATGATACAAAATGCAACAAATATACAGAGAAAAAAAATAAAAGAAAGAAAAGCATCAGAAAGGATAAATAGGCAGCATATGTAACATATCTTGTACTTTTTTCATCTCAATTTCTTTAGAGATCAAATGACTACTGAAATTTTTAAAGTTATACCAGTTTATTATGAGGTGCCTAATGTTTGTAAGTGTAAATATATGACATAATAGTGCACAAGATGGGAGAAATAAGGAATTAAATGTTTTAAGGTTCTAATGTTTTATGAGACCCAGTATATTATTAAATGTAAGTGGACTGTGATATGTTACAGATTCATATTGGAATAATGAGAGAAACCACTAAAAACATACAAATAGAGGTAAAAAGCTAAAATTAAATAAAATACTTAAAATAATTAATTTAAAAGGAAAGAAAGAGAAACAGATAAACTAAGGACAGATGGAACAAAGAGAAAGCACATTTTAAAAGATCAGACAAATGTCACTCATATCAAAAATTATATTAAATATGAATGAAATACACACATCTTCAAAAGAGATGAAGACTGGATAAAAAGTAAGACCCAACTATGTGCCTACTAAAATAGTTGCAATTTAATGTAAAGAATTAGAGGGCTGAAAGTTGAAGGATAGAAAAAACTAAACCATTTCAACAGTAAGTGTAAGAAAGCTGGGGTGGGTCTATTAATTTCAAACAAAATAGATTTCAGTAAAGCTGATTTTGAAAAAAATGTTTATTTTCCTGTCATTGATTAGTCTATAAATGTTAATTGAGTCCCGTCAGTTAATAGTGTCGTTTAAGTGCTCAATATTCTTGCTGAGTTTTTGTTGACTTATTCCATCAATTTCTGTAAGAATAGTCTTACCTCCAACTATAATTATGGACTTGTCTACTTTTTTTTTAGATCTTATTAGTTTTGCTTCACGTATTTTGAGACTCCATTCTTCTGTGCGTGCTCATTTGGGACTGCTATGTCTTTTTTAAGAATTGATGCTTTTTCATTATTCTTCTTTATTTCTGGCAGTATTTCTAATTTTAAAATCTACTTGGTCTGATGGTCTGATACCTATATAGCCACTTCAGTTTTCCTTTGCATGAGTGTTTGCATGGTATACATTTCCCATCTCTTTACTTTTTAGTCGATCAGCAATTTTCATAGACAGAATATAGATGGATCTTCTTTTCAATCCACTCCAATAATTTCTGCCTTTTAATTAAAATGTTCAGATTGTCCATATTTAATTTAATTGTTGATATGGTTGGATTTAAATCTATCATATTGCTCTTTGTTCTTTTTTCTCCTAACTGTTCAATTTTTTTCTTTGCCTGTTTGCTTTTGAATTATTATTTTTATGATTCCATTTTATCTCCATGGCTGGCTTACTAATTATATTTGTTTAGGCTGTTTTCTTGTGGTTCCTTTAGGGTTTATAGTATACATAAACTTATCAAACTCTATATTCATTTATTATTATGTATCTTCATGTTTATTGATAAAACCTTACAACAGTATAATTCCACTTCCTCCCTCCCATCCTTATGCTACTGTTGTCATGTATTTGAATTTATAATATTTTAATGTTATAAACACCATAATGAATTATTTAAAATATTTATTTTAATGTATTATTATTTAAATAATAATTTGTTATATATTGTATTTACTGTAATACAGAATAAGTGTATTTTGTATTTACCCACATATTTCCCATTCTGGGGACTTTTTACTCCTTTGGGTGGATCCAAATTTTCATCTTGCTTATTTTCCTGCTGCTTAAATAATTTTCCTCAGTATTCCTTATATAGCAAATCTTATGACAATGAATTCACCTGACATTTATTTGTTTTAAAAAGTCTTCATTTAGGGTTAGAGATTTCTAAATTGACTTCTTTTTTTCATTCAGCACTTTAAAAATGTCATTCCACTTTCCTCTAGACGCCATAGATTTAAATGAGAAGTCCATAATCAGTCATATTTATTCCTCTGTACAAAATGTGTCCTTTTTCTTGGACATCTCTTTATGATATTCTGTTTATCACTGCTTTTCACCCTTCTGAATGTTTTGCTATTTTCTTTATTTTCAACTTGAGGTTCATTGTACATCTTTAATGTGTGAGTTTTTAGTTTACATCAAATTTGGGAAAATGTTAGCTATTATTTCTTCCAGTATATTTTTTCTGCTACTCCTCAACCCCAATTTCTAGAACTCTAATTTCATTTATGATAGATCACTTGATATTGGCCCACAGTTCACAGCTCACTGCTGCTATTATTTTTTAGATTTTAAAACATTTTGTATTTAAGTTTGGATAGTTACTATTGGTAAATCTATAATTGCACTAAATGTTTCATCTATATAGTCTAATATACTGTGAATTTCATACAGTATACATTTTTATTGCACATATTTTTTTACCGCTAAAATTTTAATTTGTGTTCTTTTTTTTCTCCTCATTATACTCACATTTTGATTTACATCTGTGGACATATTTATAATAAATTCACTAAGAACTCTGGTTACTAATTATATGGTATCAATTAAGAGTATGTTTCTATTGATTGCTTTTATTTTCCTAGATATGGGGAGTATCTTCCTGCCTGCTTGCATAGCGTGTAAGATTTAATTAGATGCTGGATGTTGTAAATTTTATGTTTGGCTGCTGATTTTATTCTGTTTCTTTAAAGAGTATTGGATTTTGTTCTGGCCCTCAACTAACTAATTTGCTAGTCACTTTATTATTTCAGATTTGCTTTTATACTTTGTTGTGATTGGCCTAAAGAATGCTTTATTCTTGAACTAATTTGGTCTTACTCGTAAGGAATGATTATTCTCAGGAATCTATTTGTTATGGATTGAATTGTGTCCCCCAAAAAGGAGATGCAGAGATCCTAACCCCCCCATACCTCTGTGTGACGTCATTTGGAAACAGTCATTGCAGATATAGTTAGTTAAAATGAGATCATACTGGAGTGGAGTCAGCTCCTAATCCAGTATGTCTGGCGTACTTATAAGAAGAGAAGAAGAGACACTCAAGGAGATGGTCACGTGACAACGCATGCTGAGATTGGAGTGATGCACCCAAAAGACAAGGAATGCCAAGGATTGTCAGTGAACACCAGAAGCTAGAAAAGGTAAGTAAAGATTCCCTCCTAGAGGTTTCAGAGAGCATCATACCCCTGCTGACACCTTGATTTTTTAATTCTATCCTGCAGAACTCTGGGGCAATAAATTTCTGTTGTTTTCAACCACCTAGTTTGTGGTACTTGGTTATGGCAGCCTTAGGAAATAAATACACTAATCAATGCCCCATGTACGACAAAGTTTCTCTATTCTGGCTACTGGGAATGTAAATTCTTCCCAGTGCTGTGTGACAGTCAGGGACAGACAGTAGTTTGGCCTACTACTTTCTAGGGGAAGTTTCTTCTCATGCCAACGACTCAAGAAGACTATTGAACTGATCTCTGGAACTGCCCTCTTATGAATATTCTGCCTTTCAAATTCTAGCCCCCTCAGTTACCTCACACTCTGGTGTTTTGTCTCCTTAATTAAATGAGACTACTGACTCTGTTTCCCCTCCCTGTTCAGAAGCCTGGAAACTGCCTCCAGGTAGTAAGCTTGGTGAGGCGTAGGGCTCACCTCCTGTTTCCCTTCTCTCAGGGATCACAGTGTTGCACCTCCTCTTGTCCAATTCCTGAAAACCACTGCTTCATACAATTTTTCTTGTGCTCTAGCTGTTTATGGTAGACAGACAATTTTCATAGCAATTACTCCTCCATGGTTGGAATGGAAGTCTAATACATATTATTCTCAAGGGAATACTGGGAAGTCTTCAGATAGGCCAAATGCCAAGTCATAAAGTAAGTGTAAATTAATTCAAAAGACAGAAATCTTACATAGTACTTTTTTTCTAGATACAATATATTAAATTAGAAATAAGTAGGATAAGAATTTTTACAAGCCCAAATACTTGGAATTTAAATAAAACAGCTCTAAATAGCCAAAGGGTCAATAAAAAATGAACAAGGGAAGTTGGAAAATCTTTTGGGTAATGATAATAAAAATTCAGCATACCAAAATTTTGAGGATATAGATAAAGCAGTGTTTAGTTGGACAATTATAGTTTTATATGTATATATTTGAGAAGCATAACAATTTAGCATCAGTTCTCTGTTTTCAATGTAATTATCTAGAAAATAAAAGCAAATAAAAAAACAAAGTAGGTGAATGGACATATTAAAAATAAGAGCAGAAATCAATAAAATATAAAACAGACAAACATTACAGAAATCACTACACCAAAAGTTAGGTTTCTGAAAATAAGTAAATTTTAGAAATACTGATGAAGAACACAACAAAGAAAACAAGTTCCCCAATATCAGAAATTAAAAAGGTTATGTAACTAAAGATATTATATACAGCAAAAAGATAACAAAGATTATTTTGAACTGACTTCATGGTGATGAATTCACAACTAAAATGAAATTGATCACATTTCTTGAAAAGGAGTTATTAAAATTGACACAAAATGAAATAAAAATCTGAATAGCCTTACATTCTTTAAAAACATTTAATTAATTACCCACCATATCACAAAGAATGGCCAATGTTTGTACTTGAGCTGTTTTCTCAGTTTGTTTCCTCCCCATACAAAGATGCAGGCTCCCCATACACCTATGGTCAATTAATCTATGACAAAGGAGGCAAGAATTATACAATGGAGGAAAGGCAGTCTCTTCAATAAGCAGTGCTGGAAAAACTGGACAGCTACATGTAAAAGAATGAGATTAGAACATTTCCTTACACCATATACAAAAGTAAACTCAAAATGGATTTAAGTTCTAAATGTAAGACCTGAAACCATAAAACTCCTGGAAGAGAACATAAGCAGAACACTCCTTGACGTAAATCATAGCAACATTTTTTGGCTCTGTCTCCTAAGGCAAAAGAAATAAAAGCACAAATAAATAAATGAGACCTAATTAAGCTTAAAAGTTTTTGTGCAGTAGCAAAGGAAACCATCAACAAAATGAAAAGATAACCTACTGAATTGAAGAAAATATTTGCAAATAATATGATAAGGGGTTAATATCCAAAGTATAAAATAGCTCAGACAATTCAATATCAGAAAAACAAACAATCTGATTCTAAAATGGGCAGAAGATCCAAACAGACATTTTTCCAAAAAAGACATACAGATGGTTATCAAGTGCATGAAGAGATGCTCAACATCACTAAATCATTAGAGAAATGCAAATCAAAACCACAGTGCAAGATCACCTCACACCAGTTCAGAATGGCTATCATCAAAGTCCACAAATAACAAATCTTGGTGAGGATGTGGAGAAAAGGGAACTCTCATACACTGCTGGTTGGAATGTAAACTGATGCAGTCTCTATGGAAAACAGTACGGAGGTTCCTCAAAAAACTAAAAATAGAACTACCATATAACCCAGCAATTCTACTCCTCGGTATATATCCAAAAAATAAATAAATAAAAATAAATAAAAACGCTAATTCAAAAAGATACATGAACCTCAATGTTCATAGCAGCATTATTTACAATAGCCAAGATATGGAACTGACCCAATTGTCCCTCAGATGAACTGGATGAAGAAGATGCAGTGTGTGTGTGTGTGTGTGTGTGTGTGTGTGTGTGTGTGTGTGTGTGTGTGTGTATACACACACACACACATATATATATATACATATATATATATGCTCAACCATAAAAAAGAACATTCTGTCATTTGCAACATGGATGGACCTAGAAAGTACTATGCCTACTGAAATAAGTCAGAGAAAGACAAGTACTCTATGTTATCTCTTATATGTGGATGCTAAAAAAATAAAATAAATGAATGTATATAACAAAACAAAAGTGAACTCACAGATATAGAAAACAAACTAGTAGATAATAGTGGGGAGAGGGAAGGGGGAGGGACAGGATAGGGGTATGGGACTGAGAGATACTAACTACTACATATAAAATAGATAAGCAACAAGGATATATTGTACAGCACAGAGAATGTGCCATTATTTTGTAATTACTTTAAAGGGAGCACAGTCTATAAAAATGTTGAATCACTATATTGCATACATGAAATTAATATAATATTGTAAATCAACTCTACTTCAAAATAAGTTGCAGGGTAACATGTTTTTAATTTGAACTGTTTCTGTTTACTCATTTTTTTTAAGTCCAAACTCATATAATTTGTTTTTAAAAATTGTTTTCTATATATTAAATTATAATACACTCTATTAGAGAAAAGCCACACCCACAATCTCTTAATGATTACCCCTGCTTCTACTCTGGGCTCTGAGTCAGGGTGCTGTTCTTAAGACTATCAGAAGCGCTATTTCCAGAGTGTGTCTACAAAGTACACCTTTGAGATTCTTAAAAGCTCTTTTGTCCAGCTAGGAGAAGCTTTAAAACTTTCTAAGCTTTCAACCAAGAGATTTATAACTGTAACAGTGATGTAATCTTTACCCTAAGCATGCATTTTTATTGGTAATGCTTTGTATTTGATATATGCGTTGAAATTTGGAGTCTTTTGCTGGATACAATTGAGGATGAGAAAGTTTTATTTTAAAACACATCAAGCTCTGATTCTTTCCTGTTTCCTCTAAATTATGCTTGAAATTTAGCTCATTTCTCTATTATACATTATTCATACATTACTATAGGCAGCTAATAGAAAGCTGTTGACACTTTCAGCTGATTCTGATTTACTAATTGTTCTTCCAGTACATCACCTCGATCCTGATCCTCTGTCTCATAATTCCTACAGCAGTAACCATACTGCCTATCTGTTTCCACTAACAGTCACCTGGGGGGCCTTTCAGTCCTCTATCTGCTACCCAGTCATAGCCAATACCACGTGTTTTACATTTTTGTTACTGCAGGACCCTTGTAATAGGTTCCAAACAGAGTACAGTGGGCATGGCTTGTCTCAGATCCTTATGATGTGGATATGCGGGAAAAATAATTCCACCAATATCACGCCATTGATTAGTGGCTAGACTAATGGAATCCATTGATTCTAGTGGAGCTAAATTGTTAATAAATTTTGATACTCTTTCCTACTGATCTCCAGAACCCACCTCAACACAACTCTATATCTAGTTCCTGCTAATCCATTGGAGCTGCTCAGAAGGTGAAATAGTTATTATATTAAATAAGTATTACTGCTGAATGGAATGTTAGTAAGATTGAGGTAGAAGCTGATGTTTAATTTTGACACTATTGATACTGTGCTTGTTTCGGAAGTGAGTTCACATGATCACCATCCTGCTTGGTTGGGTTTTTAATAGATATACAATAATCCAGAATATAAAATAGTCCAGAAAAAAGTGTTCAAGACCTTGTACCGCCTCTCACAGTAACCCTCAAATTACAAAAGAGCAATTTATACACCTCTTCCTTTATATTTGCTTTGATCCAACAATTCTGTGTGATTTTATCCCAAATACCCGATACAATTGTAACCATCCTTCCAGATCCAACTCACATGTTATTTCTTTCATCAAAAATTTCTTGATCATCCCTTAGTATTAATCCTTTCTCTAACGTCTTAGAACATATACACTATTAACTTCCTTTTATCATCTCTTCGGGTACATTAATCTCAGTGTATTTTAAGTTTCTTAAGTGTTAAGAATAAGACTGAATACAAGAATAAATGTATGAATAAATAAAATGCAGTGGTCCTGTGTCACATGAACTAAGCCTTCAGTTATTGGTTGATTTTGGATATTATAAGAAAATAAACTCTTCAGGATTTTAGTGCCAAAATAATATAATATTATCCCATAGTAATCGAGCATGTATTCCATGTTAGGCTTTGTGCATATTATTGACATGTATCTTCTGAATGAATCCTTCTAGAGATACTCATGAGGTAATGTTAATATTTACATTAAGAAATAATAACAATATTGAGAACTTCAGGTTAAACTGTATGCCCAAAGTCTTTTAATGCCAAACCATTCAGGGGTAGAAGCAAGACACAACAGATAATTTTCTGATTACAAAATTCTTGCTATAGTGCTTAACTCTATAACCTACCAGTGGAATATTACTAGTTTCTTTATCATAGACAAAGTACAAAAGCAACTAAACAGATACCAATCACGTTTGCTGGGCATCTGTGGTAAAAGCCAGGATAGATTGCCATGTACAGATACTGTAAAAAATTGATGCATAGCTGAAAATTCACACAATAAAAATATGCATTCCCTTTATATATAATTGAGAAGATACAGAAACTCTCATTGGGAAAATCAATAAGTGCAGAGAGAGCTGAAAAGACTGGATATTTAGGTAAATGGGTAAATTGTACTTTCCTCTTCCTAAGGTGATCACTAATCACTATGTCAGATTATTTCATGTCACACACACAGCTCAGTTGTGTAAATAACTATACAATTCTTATTCTAAAGTAATGATTCTGCAATTTATGATACTGAAAATAATTAGTGTTATAAATAATGTTACAGAAACAGAACAATTGTTACATTCTAATTAAACTCAACAGTTAGATTCTGCTTAGGCAGGGGAAATTGCACCTTTAGTCAAAAATCATCTAATAGGTATTACTTATTGCTAACAATACAATCATGTCACTTTGGTTGTTTTAGGATTAATTTGCTCTTCAGTACATCTACTCTATCACTGACCATGAATATTGCCTTTGCAGACACGTAAATTAAAGAGATGCATCCAGAAATTCAAACCCTTTTCCTTCATATAAATTTCACTTTGACTTTGGAAAGTTCTTACTTTCTGTCTCTCCAGAAATCTCTCTTTTGTCCCATCTATGACTGTCTATTTCCTAGGACCATTCCTGTTATCAGTTTCTATATTAGAGGAAAAAAACTCTCATGCCTAGAAAAGGAGGCTGAAAGCAATAAAAAACAGAAGCTTGGAGCAGAGGTCTCTGGAGGTGAAACTCAGACCCTGGAGGAGAAGGCACAACTCAGGTTGTTCTGGTTTCTCTGAGCTCAGAGGTTGAACCCCAGGGGTCTAGGACCCACTTCCCTGAGGATGGAACATGGGCTAATGCTTCTGAGAAATGTGCAATGTGGCTAAATCTGCGTTAAAAACAAGTATGTGCTGGGTTCAAGTGCTGCTGTGAGAATGGACATACCCACTGCTGCGGTGCAGAGGCAAGGCTGGGGTGATGCTGACAGGAGCAGATTTCAGGAGCAGGGAGCAGACATGGGGCCTGCTGGAAACCAGCAAGAAAAAACGAGGGAATAAGTCCCTTCTCACCCGCTAGCACCCCCAACAGTCAGAATCCAACAGGGAACCAGGCAGAAAGGCAAGTTTGGTTTGCAAACTTTCAGCCCTAGCATCACAAAGCTGATTGCAGAAGCATGAATTTGGAGTGGAAAGACTATAGCTTAATAACCTGGACACTTCCTTGACATCTGCATTTCCGCTTGACCAAGAAGAACTTACAGGCAGTGATATGCCTTAGTCATCCCTACTTCCTCAATATCTAGCCTGGTCCTAAATTCAAAGCGGCATTCATTTTATTCTTAAAAAACAATAAAACAAAAAACAGCTCTGTGTGTAACTGACAGGCTTGTAGAGACAGAGAGGGAGTTTCTATAATGTGCTGGACACTTTTTTTTTTAGTGATTAAACAGGGAACAAAACAAATACCCTGCTTTCATGGAGCCTATATGCTCAATAAGTACTGAATAAATAAACACTCAATACTGAGTTCTTTTCTCTAAATTGCTTTTCTTATAAGCCACCTTCTCCTCTCCCCTTCTACCTCTCAATAATGTCTCTCAGTTCCTTTGCTAGCTTCTACTTCTACCTCCACCCCAGACATAAATATTTCCCAAGTTTCACATGTCATGTCTCTGCTCTTTCCTTGTTCTGCTACCATCCACTGAGATCTCATCAATTCTTACAGGTTGGATTGTAACCCAATTAGCCCAACTCAAATCCTTCAATTGTCTGTTGGAAATTTCTGTTTCGATATCCCTCTATAACTTCAAACTCAACATATGTAATAAAAGCTCATCCCCTCTTCCCTTGCAACCCCTTCATACATAATAAGGGTAAATTTGGGGGTAAATACATTTCAGTTTATATGTTTGTATGTGTGCGTGTATATGTGTGTGTTTGTTTATATCAAATATGTATATGTTTATGTATGTATAAATAAATATATATAAATGATTATATATGACACATGAACATATATATACATATATACACACAGGTGTAATGGATCATGATAGAAAATACATTTTCTATTGTACTATGAGTTGTGGTCAAAAATACTTGAAAGCCAAAGGAATATATGGACAGGAAAATAACAGCTCATGGGAAAAATAAAAATCAGACCAGATCACTCAAAGCCTATACAATTTTGTAACTAAGGCAATAACCAAAACAATAATTTATACCCTGGTTGATAATTTAGATAGCCTACACACGCTACCGTGGAGAACTTTAAAGTTTCCCAGAAAACATGTCTTGGAACGCTGGCTTGCAGGTGTTGAACAAAAGCAGACAGAAATGGAGTCTGTACCAGCAGGGCTGCTGTTAGTGTGAACATGGGAAGAAGTGGGTCCTGCCTTCAGCAGAGAACCATTCAAGGCTCTGAGCTGCACCCCTGTGCGGAGGGGGACTGGGTGCAGGCATCTATTTTTAAACATCCTATCTTCCCTAAAGCCCTTCAGCCTGAAAGCTTTCAGCCCTAAAATAGAGCTGAAACATTTCTGTGCAGCACTCAAGCTTAGAGCTTTTTCCTTCCTGGCAAAGTATTAAACCCTGCTGCAGTTATTCTGCCTCTCTTGCCTAGGAAAAATCACGTATGAACAAACACTATTTCCATATTAGAGTACCATTACTACTATCCTTGCCATATGTCCCAGTTTGTTCTGCCTGAAGCCTGCTGCCTTGTCATTCATTAACAGCACCCCTTTCACTCTCAAAAGTATCTGAATCTGAACAGTAAATTATGTGGTCACTTTAATTATTTTGTTATCTATCATATATTGTAGTAGAACAGACTGAAAACTATGTATAAGTTATCATAAATATAATGATAAACGGTAAGCACTCACTGACAGAAATAACAGGGAAGACATACGTAAGATGCTTTAGTGCTGGCCTCCATGAAGAAGTGACATTTAAGCTGAAGTGTAAGCAGGAACCAGCAGGGAAAGTGTGGACAGCATACAAGGAGGCAGAGGAACTAGCTTATGCAAAGGCCCTGTGGTGAGAAACAGTCTAGCAAGTTAGAGGAAATAAAGGGCAGCCCACGCGACTGGAGCTTAGGCGGAGGGGAGACTGGGATGGTGGCTTGAACTTGGGTGGTCTCAGCATAGCGAGTAGGAGCCACAGGTAAATGTAGAAATCCACGTGGCAGGACTTACTGATGGATTAAATAGTCATGAGGGAGAGAAGAGAGACAAGGATGACTCTCAATTTCTAAAAGAATCTGGAGAGATGAGGATTCAACTTTGAACCCTCTCTAAACTCTTAGATATCTTTAGTGAGATCACCTCTACCTGGGTCCCAGTTACCTTATCTATTGAAAAAGGAGGACCCCATGCTGTGTAAGCATCCTGCCACCTTTGTCATTCTACAATTCTAAACTGCATTTCTGTTGTTTCATATTGGGGTATATCCTTTCACACACTTTTGTCCTTTCATAGATTAAACAAACTGTTTCTCACAAGTAAACTTACCCTTCTGCACATTTTCTCAGAGTAATTCCTCTAGGTTTCTCTCTGTAGTAATGCATTTCCTCTCCTTCCCCTTTAATTCTGATTCTGCTCCTTTTTCCCTTTCAGACTTGGCAGGGCTCTTTACAGTTGGGAATGAAGACTGGCGTAGACATTCCAAAATCAAAATTTTTTTTTTTTTACCACTCCTCTTAAAAAACACCACACACATAAAAGCAAGCATTCGCAAGCAATCAGGAACCCTGACGTAAGGCCTCCCACTAGAAGCCGATGATTCTCCCCGGAGCAAATTGATTAAACACTTTCAATTTACTTTGCAGAGACAAGCTCTAATTCTACAGGCACTCGTAGACTCCAAGGAGCTTCTAACATTTAAAGAAATGTGTCCATTTACTTAACAGAGCTTTATTTTCTCAAAAATATAACGTTTCTCTTCCTCTAGTGTATTCTTTCCAGGTACCTAGAGAATTTACAAAATAAAACCAAAGTGAACATACGTGCATACACACACATAAAGTATATGTATCATTGTTACTTTCAAAGCCATATATTAAGGTACATTCATACACTGTGCACATAGTGGTGCTAGTGGGCTGACCAGTAAATGCAAACATTTTAAGTTTCCAGTCTTCCAACTTTTTCCAGAAGAAATGACCACACTGTAAAGATGAAATAAGTAAATTGAGAACAGACTCCTTTACAGTGTGATATGAAGATAACCTGCCTTGTAAAAAAAAAAAATGCAGATTCCTAAGTCCTATTGCAGAATCATCAAATCAAAATCATACGTGTGTGTGTGTGTGTGTGTGTGTGTGTGTGTGTGTGTGTGTATGTACATATCTCCAACAGAGATTCTCAAAGTTTTAGGTACATAGGACTCATCTGAGGATTTTGTTAAGAATGCAGATTCTGACCCAGGAGGTCTGGGGTGGGCCATGAGACGGTGCCTTTTTCAAAGCTCCCAGGTAATGGCCATGCTGCTGGTACACAGACGGCACTCGGAGTAACAAGGCATTAAAGTCTGTGCACCACTGCATGGTCTAGTATTGATGTGCTGTCATTGGCAGCTTTCTCCTGCCAGTTATATTTCAAAAGTAATTGGCTCATTCTGAAGGCCTGAGAAACAATACACAGTGGGGAATGCTTCTACTAATAGGGCTCATTAGAAAGAGTTCAAAGAACAACATGCCCATTTTTACAATTTGAAAACGCCTATTCAATTCACCTTCCTAATACATCAAGTACAGAGAGGCTCAGCAAAGCATCATCCACCCACAGGCTGTTGGATGCCCAGTTTATTTCCTGAGCAATCTTCACTGGGCAACGCTTGTATTACCTCTCTTCCTACCGCAGCAAAGTGGAATCAGCTGTCAGTAAGTCTTCCTAGACACTGACCCAGGAAAATACAGCTTCTCAACACTGATTCGCAGCTTCTCGTTGCTGAACACGCGTCAACAAAGTAAACTTACTTAACTCTTTAAACAGACAGCCTCCTATGTTAACACTGCTGGGGATGGCTAGAGGTGCCTGTAATGTTCACATTTATTCTTAATCTAACTCATATGTAGCTCGATTGCTGAACCACTTAACCTCTGACGTTGCTGGCTTCCACCCTTGCTCAGTTTTTAAGGGAAATCATTTCATCTGAAAGGTTCACCAAACCCTTCATGCACTGGTCTCTTGCATCACACTAACTGCTGTTGTCAAGAAATAAAGGCAAGGACTAGTATTTATGGGTTGCTAATTACATGCATTCGTATCCTTATCTGGTATAATCTTCACAGGTAATACTCCAGGTACGTTTATCTACATTTTCAAATACAGAGAAACTAGGCCAAGAGACTTAATGGAACAAGTAATGGAAATAGAATTCAACCCAGGCTTAGCTACCTCTTTTCCAAACCCATGCTATTCCTCTCCAAAACTTTGCCTTCTTAGGTGCTAGAAGTAAGTGAGGTGAGATGATACTGACCACTTGCTATGGATTTACAGGAAATATTTAGGTAGGAGGAATTTGAGCAAAGTGGTCTCAAATATTCTTTTAAACCTTAATGTTCTATCACATTGTGAATACATGAATAAAATATGTTATAAACTATTGTCAATACTGCATTCCACTGAATCATACATAAACTTAAGTAAACAGACAAAATCTTAATCAGATAAGTGATTTAAGTTAGAAAGAGTCAGAACAAAACATATTTCTTTCTATAACATCAAAAAAAAATAAGTGTAGTAATAAGTACAGGACAGAGAAGACTTCATGGTTTGGTAGCAATCTTTATGAAGAAGACAGACTTACACAAAGCCTGAGTTTAATTGATTATAAACTCAAATGCATCCAATAAGAAAATGTTTTATTTTAAAACCCAAGAGCACCTTAGAATCATCTAATGAAAGGGCAGTTTATCTTCCACTCAAAGAGGATAGTATCGCTAAATTTGAGACTGGTTATTACTATAAAAATGGGTTTAACTCGAGTAAGCTCTCTAACTGCCTTTCAAACAAAGGAATTCCTGAAATTATAAAGAGGTATTCAGTTGTTGAAAAATAACAAGGTGTATTTTTAAAATCCAAACTGGTCCATCATATCTGAAATAGCTTAAGACAAAGACTGCAAACTCAAGTGCTGACAGGGAAAAGGCAGGCAAGATAAATGAATAAGCTAGCTCAGTGGAGCCTAGGATAAACTAGAGTTTGCTATACTCATGTAGAGAAACATGACCAGTACACCAAATAACGAATGTATTGCAAGCAATTAGCGTCAATTTGCTGAAATACCACTGAACAAAATGACCACATCTCCAAAGATTTGTCTTATGCAATCAATTTACTACGGAACTATTTACCACATTGCTGATTCATCAGAAATTTGTTTCTATTAATCAACTTCCAAGGACTAGAGCAATTTGTGTTGCATGTGAGGTTTTAAATTTAGTGTTTGAAATATTTTTGTGTAATTTGGGGGGAATGAGTTTGTTTTGATTTTAAATACCATGCATGTCAAAAAATGTTAAGATTTTATGAAAGGTACGTAGCATAGGCTTCTCTTCTCTAACTAATTTTTAATCAAATCTGCTGCATTTCCTACTTCTCTCATTCATGCGTTTGCTTTCTTGAATGGGGCAGATAAGGAAGAGTTAACAGCAAGCGCACAGAGAATTGGGGCTGGAAGTTTGTATCTCAAAAATAGAGTAACAGGTCTCTCATAGGGCTGTTGATTCTTACATTAGTATGTCTTCTTCATATAAACTGCTACCAAACCATGAAGTCTCCTTTGTCTTGCCCTTACTACTATACTTACTATTATTATTTGAAGGTGGAACCATAAACAACAGCATTCTAGAAAAAAAATTAAATAGATAAACATGGCAAAATTTGATTATTTAACAAATATCCTAATAGGTGGCTAGAAAGTTTTAAAGGGTACAAAAAATGAGGAGAGGAGAAATGAAAGAGAGTGCTGAGGAAAGGTAAAAGGTAATAAAATAGAAGATGGAAAAGAGAACACAAATTAATTCCAGATGGATTATATATTGAAATGTTTAAAAACCTTCTCTAAAATTCTTAGGACAAAATATAGGAAAATACGCTTAAGGTACCACTATAAGGAAAGATTTTCTAAAGCATCCATTAAAAGCATAAATATAGAGGTAAAGAATAAGTTTAACTACATATATAAAGTAATTCTCTGTAGAACAAAGAATAGCATTTACCAAGCACCCAAACAAGCAGCAGCCTGGGAGAAGATATTTGGAATCCACGTAATGGACGAAAAATTAATGAGTCATGTTTGAAGAACACATACAAATTAACTAAAAAGACTGATGATCCAATAGAAAAATGAGCAAACAATGAATGAACAATTCTTAAATGAAGAATCCTATTTCGACAATAAATATATGAAGAATATTAATCTCAGTAGTAATCAGGGAAATGCACATTTTAAAAAGGTAACATTTCTCTTTCGTTAGATTGGCAAGAACTCAAGGAAACTGACATCACCAAGGGTTGGATAAAATGAGGGAACAGTGATCATGTAAGTTATATTCCAAAGTCTTTAGAGAATATCTTGCAAATATCTAGTTCCACTCCTTGTTATCTGTACCAGAAAAACTTTTCTAAAAGTCCATATGGAGATATGCACAAAGATATTATTTGCAACAATGTCTAGAACAGCAAAAAAATTTTTAAATATATTAACATACATTTAAGAGGAATAGCTAACCAAATAATCTAACTGTGTCAAATCCATATAATGGAATACTAGGTAGCAATAACTGTAAAGGAATTCAATTTACATGTGTCGTCTTTGAGGATTCACAAACAGTATTACAGTTTAAAAAGGAAATGTTCATAATGATGTATATATATATATCTCAATACCATGCCACAAATTTTGAACAACTTTCAAAAATAATGAAACAGTATCATGTGATGGTTTATGTATGGTTCCTCTGGAGAAAAATCTAACACCTAGACAAAATGTAAACATTTCCACTTCAGCATAGTATTGACTAGGAGGCGTATGAAAAGGAATGAACTATTTTTCTCTATATACAAAATATTTTATTTCCTCAACAAATCATGAAAAATATACTGTCATTAATATTTTTAAAGCAAGAGGAGGTTCACGGGTGTTTTTACTGTGTTGCTCCTGATATTTTCTATATTTGAAATACTTCATATATAAACAAAGAAGGGAAGGGGAAAGACACTGCGAGGGAAAAAAAGGGACGGGTAATAGTATAGAAGAAAGCAAGTGGCAAGAGGAAAAGAATTACACCTAGGAAATAAGGAATGGAAGTGAGAAAAAAAAACTGAAGAACATCAGCAAAAGTTAGTTGAGAAAGAACAGCGACTCACACTGTATCCCCATTGGCCCCATTTCTTTTCTTCTTCCTTGCATCTTTTTTTCATTTGCCCCACCTCCTCTTTCACAGGATTTAGAAACAAGCAACATACATAAAGTCAAACTATATAACCTGTCTTTTATGCACAAATGTGTTCACCTGCCAGTCTCTGAAACAAAATCCCCTGAGGAAGTGCTACACAAAGTTTTTTCAACAAGATAATGACAGAAGTGAGCATATTTAGAAACTTGTATAGCAACTGGATAAATTTATGTTCCATGAATTCAACAATAAAAAGGGTGGGCTTGTATCTTGGGTATCCTATTTTAATTTCATTGTTATTTTATATTTATATTTTACAAAAGTATCCATCTGAAACAGACTGGAAATTTTAAAAATAATAATAATAAGAGTTTTTCAACGCAGTTTGGGAAGCACTGCTCTTGGAATCAGAAAAACAGAAGGAATTGTTCCCTTTGTGGTGTGTGCGTATGTGTGGTGTGTATGTGTGCGTGTGTGTTCTCGTGTGTATGTGTTCTTGTGTGTGTGAGTGTCTGTGTGTGCATGTGTGTGTCTGTGTGTGCACGTGTGCGTGTGTGTGTGCATGCACACACCTGCACACCTTTGAGTTTGGGGAGGGCCTGTTGCTCCCCAGTCCTCTCTAGAGTACGTCTCCTCATTCTTAGACCCAGGTTAGTAAAGAACAAGATCAAAGCAACTCAATGAATGAAAACAAACGAACAAACAAAAAACTTAACTCATTATCTCAACAGAAAATACCTTGACATTTAATCTGAAAACTACCTTTACTTAGGATTAAGAGAGAACAAAATCATCCTCAAAGAGAAATAACCAAGCAACATGGAGAGTCACCCTGATGTCTGCTTGTGAGACAAAGTCTGTCCCATTTAGAAGGCTAGTGCTGTCCAGGTGTGGGATTTCTCTCCCACTGCACCCTGTTCCCGAGACTGGTGCAAGAAAGCTCTTACCTTAAATCTCGACATGATGCTCTTCTGGTTCTGACTTTGGCACCTACTTCTTAGGGAGGCTGACCATACGGGACAAGATAGAGGGGTAAACACCACAAGCTGCAGCACCAGACAGGACTGGTTTCATCACCAGCTTAGGCTATTTTAGGCATTATTTTGTAAGAGTTTTATAACCATCCTCTGCTTCAGTTTCCTAACCAATAAAGTGAAAAAGGAGGATAACGGACACATATATCATAAGACTGCAGTTGAGAAACAAGATGTTCATACATGAAAAGTGTTCTTCTTAGTGACTGAAATAAAGTTAAGTAGTCAATTATTATTCTTTGTACTACTATTAATATTATTAATAATAACAGGAACCATGTCCATATCCATCCCTCAGGGTCATTCTCAGAAAGACAATCATTTAACTATACATTTACATGAAACTAAATAAAATATTAATTTTTGGCAATTGAAGGTTTTGTGACACATGCAATAAAAGCAACAATTAAGCCAACACAGAACTGTCTTCTAGAATTTTACCAGCTATCTTTTTGAAGAGTGAATAGACATTCTGAGCAGCTCCAGAAGTCAGAATAAGAATCAGTGGGTAATCTTCGTGGGGTGGCAGATTTTGACTACAAAAATTGACGTTCTTAAATACTAGAACTCCAGAACAAACAAATGGATTGATATGTAAGAGAGCATATGTATGTGCTCCACTGTGTGTGTATATATATATATACACACACATATATAACACACATACATACATATATACATAGAGGGAAAGAAAGCACATTAGTATGCCAGGTTATATGGAATCCTCTTATGTACTATATTGTCTCATTTGGTTTATAAAAATCATGTGCTGGTACATACAAGGCCACTACATCCCAGACATTGTAAGTAATTTAACTAAAGATTCTGAGCTTGAATAGAGGCCAAGCCAGACATGGAACCTAAGTAAATCATCAGTTATTTATTACTATTCTGTTTGCTTTGGCAGTGGGCCTTCTTCCAGCATTTTTTAGATGACTTTATCAATATGAGGATGATTTTGCTCTCTCCCCAGGGGAATGTGGCAATGCCCACAGACCTTTTGGTTTAAGGCCAAGGGTTTTTACTAGCTTCTAATAGGTAGGTCCCAGGAATGTGCTAAACACCCTACAATACACAGGGCAGCCCTCAGCAACAGGGAGTTATCTGTTGCAAAATGTCAGTAGCGCCGAGCTTTGAAAACCCTGACAATTCACAAAAGTTCTTCGAATCTTTAAGACTGGCCCTTCCACCAGGCTCATTTACATGCCACTGTCAAATATAAGAATGTGTCCATTGTGTTTGTATCTATACTACCACTAACTTCCTTTTTCTCCTAGTTCTCCATTTAGCTTTTCTTTTTCAAGGTCTCTTTTAAATACTGCTTTCTTTCAACAGCTTGTCAGGACTGGCGTTCAACCTGTTAAAACACTGGCCAGCTTTCTTGTCATTAAAATGCAGTAGTTACCAGTTCTGAGAGATCTGTTTTATATCTTCATATTTTATACTCAGAAGATAAACTTGGAGTCCAAGTCCTCTGGGGATTATTTGCTGCCATTTGCATAGTTGCTCTGAGAAAAGCAATTCCCCGTGTAAATGCATGTTATACAAGTCACTGGAAAACTCCAGGCATCCTGCTCTTCTGCAGCACCACACTGTGGAAACTGCCCATCACGGTGGTTCTGTCATTTTAGAAGCAGGAGCAAAAAGCATCCCTGCATTTCCCTTCCTTTAGGCTTTAGCAAGGCAAGACATTTCCCCACTGATTTCCACCTCCTCCACTAAGACTCAAGCTCCAAGCAGCACGGGGCTATTAGAGGAAATGAGAATGATCTGAAGGCATCATCAGAGCTTCCTAGTAGGCAGAAGCATGCCTTTAAGGCAAAACTGGTAGGCACAATCTGACTTTGGCACCTGTATCATGGCTGTATCATCATAACTGAAGCATTACAACATGGGAAATGGCACACTACCTTCAACTGACACTTCTATCGACCACTAAAAGTAAGACCTTCCTCATTTTTGAGGAAAACTGAACTATTTTAAAATCTTGAGCTTTGCATAACCCAATAGAAATGCAAAGATGGAGATGTATATGAAAATAAACATCACAGAATAAAGCAAAGAAACTTGAAGAAACAAAAGTGAAAAACACTTTTAAAGGATTTAGTCTTTACATGTGTAAAGACTAGTTCTACCAAATTACTAGTTCTACTAGTAATTCTACCAAATTACTAGTCATTGTAATACCTATCCACACCTTCACAAAGATCCATCTTATTAAAATGTTAAAAACTAAAACGAGATGTTGATAATAGTCATAAGTAATTTACACTTTACCAGGCACAGTGTTAAATGTTTTATATGAAGAGTCATATTTAATTCACACAAAAATCCTATAAGTTAGGCTACAATATTAATATACCCATTTTACAGCTGTGAAAACATTTGCTCAAAAATGTCAAATATATACATTGTGAGCCACAAATGGAATATGAACTCAGGTCTATCTGTATCTAAAGCTCATCCTCCAAACCACTATGTAATTTCTAAATGTGTAAGTTGTGCTATTTCAATTTGAATTGGTACTTACTGTGTTAACTGGTATAGAGGTCAGTTAAGATACATGCACCCCATTGTTCACGGCAGCACTATTTACAATAGCTAAGACATGGAAGCAACCTAAATGCCCATCAATAGATGAATGGATAAAGAAGATGTGACACACATATCTGATAAAACCTGTCAGGATTTATCCTCCAGGGGTTCATTTAGTTAAGTTCCAACTCTGTAAGGCTAAACTGGCTCTAGAAGCATGTCTACTTGTCCCTAGAACATGCACTGCAGCAAGGATTTCATCTAAGGGATCCAATATCCCCACCTGCTTAGGTGTCTTCTTGCTGTTCTGGTTTATCATATATTCAGGAGGTCCATAGCTATTTTCCTGGGAATTTTGAACTGTTTTATTTTACCTAAGACTGGGCTGGATTATCCCCCCCACCTTGGGATATATTTGCTTGTGGACTTTGTACTCTACCTTGGACACTCAGCTCTGTAAAGGCTGTACTCAATCCCACCTACCAGGTCAAGGTAGAACCACCAGCTTAGACCTTATACTCATGAAGGGTTTCAAATTTACAATGGTGACATTATCTCCAAAATTGGAGATATACTTACAGGACGGATACACTTGCAGGAATAAAGAACAGTATGTTCATTATACATCTTTAAACATGTGTTATATTACCTGACCCCTCCACGATAGGAGCAATACTTTTCAAGAGTTACATTATTACCATGTGAATTGCACAGCCATCATCATGTATATTTTGTGTTAAAGTTGTATATATGTTAAATGTAAGCATTTAAATTATGTCAGCTTTGATAACAATATTATGGCATTTGTTATTTTTTAAATATTTTCTCAGTCTCAATAAAAGGAAGTGACATGAGCTTTTCATTGAATTGTGAAGGGACTTGTGGATCTACCCTTGAGTTCTACATACACTAGCACATAATGTCAGGGGCAAGCCCCAATGTAAAATACATTGATGTGGAGAAAGAAGGGAAAGAGGAAAACTAGTTGCAGGTCATTCTTCCCTCTCTTACTAAATTAGAAGTTCTTTAACAGTAGACACTCTAATTTTTAAATAGCCATAATATTTAACAGAATGTAAGTTTCTTAAAAACAGAGTTACCAAATGATCCAGCAATCCTACTCCTGGGCATATATTCGGAAGAGACAAAAACTCTAATTCCAAAAGATACATGCACCCTATTGTTCACAGAAGCACTATTTACAATAGCTAAGACATGGAACCAACTAAATGCCCATCAATAGATGAATGGATAAAGAAGATGTGACACACATATCTATATATCTATATAGATATATATGTATATATATAAAATAGAATATTACTCAACCATAAAAAGAATGAAATAATGCCATTTGCAGCAACATGGATGGACCTAGAGATTATCATACTAAGTGAAATAAGTCAAAGACAAATATCATATGATATCACTTATATCTGGAATCTAAAAAAATGATACAAATGAATTTATTTACAAAATGGAAGCAGATTCACAGACATAGAAAACAAATTTATGGTTACCAAAGGGGAAAGATGAGGGGAGAGATAAATTAGGAGTCTGGGATTAACAGATAGACACTATTGTACGTAAAACAGATAAACAACAAGGTCTTACTGTATAGCATAAGGAACTATATTCAATATCATGTAACAACTTACAATGGAAAAGAATATATATGTTACATGTATAAATGAATCACTGCTGTATACCTGAAACACTGTAAGTCAACTATACTTCAATTAAAAACAATCATCAAAAAAATAAATGTAAGTTTCTTAGTTTCTTCTTTCATTTGGTGGCTCCAAAAGATGACAGAAAGATCTTTTTTAAAATCTCATGAACCTTACAGAACAAATTCTATTTTGTTTCAGTTGTAGTTATTCCAAGCTCCACTCCCCCGCCCCCCACCTACCCACCACTCCCCGCAACAAAGTAAAAGCAACATATTGGTATGCCAGGGCAAAGGTACGCAGCAAGGTGTTACTGAGAGTGGAGATGGTAGAACTACTGAAATCAGTCCTAAGATCTCAACAATTCCAGCATTCTGGGAATAATTAGTGGAGGGATGAACATCCTGTTTATACTTCAGTGGCTATTGAAGGAATCACTGTGTTAGCATCTGGCACAATAACTGATGTACATAAGAATGACTCCTGGTTCTCAACGGAAGGTTAGATTTCACACAGCATCTTCCTTTGAAGATGAAAGGGAAGAGTTGCACTGCTTTAGGAAAGATTTTGATGTCAATGTTTAAAGTGAAAGAAAGTTGTGGTGCTTAAAGCCTTGCGTAGCTGGAAAACTCATGTAAAAATTCTCTCTCCTGGGATAAATAAAATACTTGATAATAAGACTCTGACCTTCAGAGCAACTGTCATTAAATTGTTGATCTGGAATAACTTTGGAAGGGATATAGCTGAGATGGGAAGGAGTAAATAATTAATAATGTTTACTCAGAAAGTGTCATGCTGTCCACGTTTTTACCTAAAGGCTATGCATCTTATCAAGAAATTTTAAGTGCCTCTACTTCACGGCAATACACTAAGGAATCAGAATGCAAGATGTCAGAACCCTCAGATAAGAAGAGGGAAAAGCTAACCTGGATAAATATATGAAGCAGACAAACATTTTTCAGAGCTTCAGGTACTCAGTTAAATATCTGGTGATAAAACCCAGAGGTTAAAGTGAACTTTGAACACAAACAAATATATGCACTTTTAAGCGTTTGCAAGTCTTGCAAATGATCCTGATACAATAAAACAAATTCCTGTATAATATAAAAGAAAACACCTGTGGAGTCCGCAGAAGTGGTTCAAATGAGCCAGAACAATGTTGGTAGAAAGACGTGGGATGGATTTGATTCAGCACTATTTTACCGATTTTAATTCTTCTTTTTGCTCATTTATGAGTGAGAGTAATTTTTATGAAAATTTTTTAATATATCTTTTTAAAATTTGTGAAATACATTTATGCTTAAATAGATTGACAGTAAGTTAGATTGGGTTCTCTTTCCATAGTGTACTTTCTAACACATGTTTCATAATATTCTAGATCAATGGTTGGCAAACCTTTTATGTAAAATGTCAGGTAGTCATCTTCAACAAATAGTTCTGAGAAATTAGACCTACAAAGACAAAAAAGAAAAAGAAAAAAACCCTTAAAGTGTAAAAATATAAAGCTTTTAGAAAAAAATATAAGAAGAATTTTTGGGATCTAGGCCTAGACAAAGAGTTCTTAGACTTGACAACGAAAGCATGATCTATAGAGGAAATACAATATAATGAACCTCATCAAAATTACAAACTTTGGTTCTATGAAACACCCTGTTAAGAGGATGAAAAGACATGGTATAGAGTGGGCAAAAATATTTTCAGAGAGCATATCTGGCAGTACATTTGTATCTAGAATATAAAAAGAATATTAAAAAACTCAACAATTAAAAAGACAATCTAATTAGAAAATATGCAAAAGACATGAATAACTATTTCACAGAAGAGCAAAAAAGCACATGAAAGGAAATTACACATTTAACCATCCCAGAAATGCAAATTAAAACCACAGTGAGATATCACTATTACCTATCAGAAGGGCTAAAATAAAAAAAAAGTAGTGACAACATCAAATGCTGTCATAGATGTAGAGAAGCTGGATCATTCAAACATTGCTTATGGGATTACAAAATGATAGAGCAATTCTGAAAGACAGCTTGGCAGTTTCTAAAAAAATCAAATTTTCAGCTGCCAAAAAACCCAGCAATTGCACTCCTGGGCATTTATCCCAGATAAATGAAAACTTATGTTATTAAAACAAACAAACAAACAAACAAAACAACTATATACAAACATCCAAAGCAGCATTATTTGTAACATCCAAAAGCTGGAAACAACCCAGATGTACTTCAATGTGTACGTGGTTAAACTACAGTATACACATACAATGGAACACTATTCAACAATAAAAGGACTGAAATTTTGATACACACAGCAAATTAGATGAATCTCCAGAGAATTATGGTAGGTGAAAAAAGCCCATTCCAAAAGGTAACATACTGTATGAGTCCATGTATATAACTTTCTTAAAATGACAAAACTATAGAAATGAAGAAGAGATTAGTGGTTTCCAGGGTTGAAGGAGGGGGTTGGAACTGGGAGAAAAACAGATGTGGCTATAAATGGGCAACATGAGGGATCCATTTAATGATGAAACTGTTCTTTATATTACTTTATCAACTTTATCTTTGTTGTGATATTATACTATGGTGTGGAAAGATGCTACCATGATAAAATGGGGTATAGGCTACCTGGGATATCTCTATACTATTCCTTAGAACTGCATATGAATTTAAAATTAGCTCAAATTAAAGAGTTTAATTTAAAAAAGGACATAAATATATTTGGCTTTGCAGGCCATAAGGTCTCTGTTGCAACTACTCACCTCTGTCCATGTGGTATGAAAGCATCCATGGACAGCAAGTAAATGGATGAACATGTCTATGTTTTAATAAAACTTTATTCACCTAAACAGACAGCAGGTTAGATCTGTGCCATGGCCTGTAGTTTGTAGACCCCGGCCCCAATTAAATAACCCCTAGGACAATGATTATGTAACCCTTAAAAAGAATCACACACCTGGTCTAATCCTAGAGCCATGTTGCAATTAATGACACAGTTCAGAAACCTGAAAATCATACTTAACTCGAATTTTTAATACTATAAAGGGAAGATTTAAAATCATACTTAACTTGAATTTTTAATACTATAAAGGGAAGATTTCTATCACAGCAGATTCGTGATATCTCTCCCTTTTATGTATTTACATTGCAGTTGCTTTATCACTGCTGTAGTTTCAAATTCTTGAAAAATCCCTTCTCTATCCCCTGCCCTCATGTGTTTAACTGCTCCTTTTCTCTTTCTCCCACTTTCAGTTAGTAGTCTCTCCTTCTCCCCACTCTTTATCTTTTTTTTTCTTTTTAGTATAACTGACTCTTTTTTTTTTTTTTTTTGTCTGCATTGCATCACAGTTGCGGCATGCAGCATCTTTCATTGCAGCGCGTGGGCTTCTCTCTAATTGTGGTGCGCAGGCTCCAGTTGTGGTATGCGGGCTCCAGAGCGCATGGGCTCTGTAGTTTTGCGGTGCTCAGACTCTTCATTGGGTGTGGGGTTCCCTCTAGTTGTGGCGTGTGGGCTTTCTCCCTCTAGTTGAGGCACACGAGCTCAGTAGTTGTGGCGTGCAAGCTTAGTTGCCCTGTGGCACGTGGGACCTTAGTTCCCCAACTAGGGATTGAACCTGTGTCCCCTGCATTGGAAGGTAGATTCTTTACCACTGGACCACCAGGGAAGTCCCTCTTTTTTTCCACTCCTAATAAATAGCTTGAACTTATTTTGTTAAGGTCTTCCCTCTCTCTATTACCTACCTAGTCCTGTTTTCCACTCATAATCCTCACTTTTCCATTAACCGAAAGAACAAATCTGTCCAGGAAAGGCCATCGGTGAAGAATGGGTGAGAGGAAGGAAATGTGGTAGCAAAGTAAGAATTCTCATTAATGGTTGAGAGGGAGGTAAACTGGACACACATTCATACACTAATCGTTGTTCCCATGCTCCATATGGTCATGCCTGGATTAGTTGGGATATACTCCTCTATTTAAGGTACCTCTAGCAGGGGTAAGTAGTTCAGACATTGCTCTTTTAAAAGTTCTTTGCTGCCAAATGCCACACACTAGATATGTCAGAACAAATTCTTCTGAAATACTTGGACTGAGAAGATAACCAATTACACATTCAGAAGAGGGCAAGGAGGTTTAGTTTTGTTTTTTGCTTTGTTTTTGTATAAGAGCTTTCCCTCTGTGAATCCAACAAATACAGCCATGAAGGGCATTTGATGATTATTTTGCATGATGACCCCTGAAATTCCTTCCTACATATTACAAGTCTGACTCTCACCCTGGACCTTTTGGCAGTGCACATTTTCATCCATCTTGAAACAGAATGCCCTAAACCGATGAAAGAGAAATGAGGTAATCAAATAATGCCTGTCAAAAGGTGAAATAGGCACAGCATATTTCTCCTCATTACTGCATTATGAGGGCTAATGGCAGAGATGAATATCTCTAGTCAGAGCCACTTATATAGGAATTTACATTTAAAAGTAATTGCTATAGATCATAATTGGTTGATTAGGTGTTCTCAATGCCTCGGGCCCTTTTCAGACTTTAACTACATGATACATGCCAGGCTTTCAGAGGGCCAATCTGTGTAAAAAGAAGTGTAATTTGTCCCTTGTAAAATATCAAGTTAGAAAATGTTATCACCTACTTCACATCCTCCCAGACCAGTTATTGTCTTCCATGGTAGGAGTCACCAACTACCATGGACAGAGTAATCGACATGAAAATATAAATTATGGAGTTGACCCCAAATCTATCTAACTTGTATGAACCATTCCACAAACTGGTTTTAGAAAAAGACATCCATATTATTTTATTAATCTTAGTAATCACAGTTATGCGCGCCACGTTAGTGGTGAGTTCATTATACCCCTCTTGGAGTTTCTCTCTTCTTAAATTATATAATCTCCAATAGGCTTTGAATGGGGCTTTTTTCCTGTATATACCCCATCAGGAAAAAAAAAAAGTATCTCTTCAGTCCTCTATTGCTTTGCTTTTTGCTGCCACAAAGTCCCTCTTGTTACTTATGGGATCTATCCAGCCCCAGATAGGAAGAAAGTTCACTACTGAGATAACACTCCAGTGACCTCAGACCCACATTGCTAATCATCAAATCTCCAAGGGAAGACAATATCACTTCCTTAATGCCAAACTCAGACTAAGGTGCCTGCATAGCCCTCTTGGAGCTCCAACTCAAATTGCTTAGTTCTTCCAATTCACATTCACATCAGCAGGCCCAGGAAGCATATAGGACAGGAAAAGGACTGATGCTTGTATTCTGTACCTTATGGGTCCAGAATCCCTAACTCCTTTCCCTCCCCAGAGATTCATCTGTAGAAGCCAATGAGATTTTTCTTCTCAACAATCAAAACTCAATAGGGCTAATCATAACCATTTCCTAGATAACGGGTCCACTTTTCTAAGGAAGGATATCTTGAGTAATTCATATATGACCCATCCTTCTTAGAAAAACTTCTCCCAAGTAATTTCAGGTTAATTTTTCTGGTATTTATTTGCTTAGAAAAGACGGGGGGGGGGGGGGCGGAATCTACAAATGTAGTTTCTACAAGTGCAGTTTGCTACAATGCTCACATTATTTCAAGGAAATAAAGTTGCCCTTCCCCAAAAATATTGGGCTGGCCAAAATGTTCATTTGGAGTTTTCCATAACATTTGGGGGCGGGGGGTCAGAAGTCTCTTGTGCCTTATTTGCTGCTTTATTAATTCATGCTATTTATATAGTTATTTATATTCCACTTACTCATTTGAAAATCTGAATTCATTTATTATTTTTGATCCTTGCATCACTATCTTTAAACGAAAGTCAACAAAGTGCTTCTCTAACACAACACTTATTGGCATTATGGTTGTCAACATGCCTGACCTCCTCATGAGACTTCCAGGTAGGAGCTGTGTCATTTCATTCTTTTATCCATAATGTTTGGCATATTGCCTGGTACATTTAGGATGTTTAGCCACTGCTAGTAAAAATCACTTATTTATGGATGTTTTCGAGGAAAGAATGGAGACAGGGTATGAGGGACAGAGGGAGAGATGGAGGAAGATTGTAGGAAGCGAAAAAGAAAAGAAGGAAGGGAGGATGGAAGAAAAGAAAGGAGGAAGGGACGGAGGGAGGAAGGAAAGAAGCCATAATGATTTATGCCTTTGGGTCAAGTCATTATAGTCTCTAGGCATCCTCTGATCAAAACTAAACTAAATTCTGAGAAGTAAGATTGATTATACCATTAGTTGCAAAGACTATGCTGGAAAATTATTTATCTGATTTCTCAGAAGTGAAAACCTGAGTAAAATGGATACCAGTAAGTAAACGTTGTAATTGAGACTTGAGCATGGTGGAGGGAAGGGTTGGCCAGCAGGTTACAATTCAAGGACTTTTGTACAACTAAGACCAGTAGAATATTCCAGGAGCAGGGATGAATGTGAAACAGTGAAGAGGAGAGTTAAAAGGTCACAAAACACAAATCACCGATAACTCTTTATATTAGTCAGAGTTGTCTAGAGAAACAAAACCAATAGATACATCAGAGAAGATTTATTACAGAAATTGGCTCACATGGCTACAGAGGCAAAGAAGTCCCACAGTCTGCCACCAACAAACAGGAAAACCAGGAAAGTTTGTGGCATAATTCAGTCTGAGGCCCAGAGGTCTGAGAACCAAGGGGATGCCGATGTAAATCCCAGAGTCCAAAGGCCCAAGAACCAGGAGCTCTGTCGTCCTAGGGACTTTCTGTTCAACAGGAAAGAGAAGGAATTTGCCCTTCCTTTGCCTTTTTGTTCTACTTGGGCCCCCACGGGGTTGGATGAGGTGTGCCTACATGATGAGGGTGTATCTCTTTGGTCAGTCTACTGAATCAAATGCTAGTCTCTTCCACCAACACCCTCACAGACACATCCCAAAAAACAAATGTTTACCAGCTATCTTGATATCCCTTAGCCCAGTTAAGTTGACACATAAAATCAACCATCTCACTCTTTCTCTTATCAGCCAGTTTATGACCTTTAGGCTCAGAAGGAACCTGTTCACCACCCACAGCATTTATCACACAATACACCTGGTCAGCTTCTATTAGGTGGAAAGAGCAATGGCAGAGAGAAATTATTTAGGGGGAAGATCAGACCTGGAACCAGAAGACCTGGTCTGGGGAGTGCCTCCTCTACTTTCTAGCTGCCTGTTAACTTATCAGACTGCACAAAATGTGCATAATCATAAAAGACCTCCCGGGCTGTTGTGAGTACTAAATGAGACAGTGTACCTGAAGCCTCCTAATGAATGACGAAGCACTAGGCAGACCCAAAGAGGTGGCTTTGTTGCCCAGAGATAACTGAGACTCAAACCACTTTCAAGAGACAATTGCAAGTTTTCACACCTTGATCTCATATGTATAATTTGGAAAATTATACTGAATGGTTAGTTCTGAAACAGAGGAGCTAACAACTTGTCTTTGACTTTCAAGGATATTGCACGGAATTTGAAACCAAGGGGCACAAAGAATTAACTTGGGAAAAAAGCAGAAATAATAACTCTCTACTGATAAGAGCAAGTATATTTTAACTCTGAAATTCCCCACTGTGAGAAATACCGTAAAATTCTCTTTCCACAGGCAATGCACTGGTTATGAGCCAGAAACCACTGTATATTTCAGTTGCTGGAAAAAAAGTACCCTTTGGAGCCACCATTACTTTTCTTTACCCTAAAAGAACAGGTAGTTGATATTTGAGATGGAGTAGGAAATATGCCCTGTTTCTCTTTAATTCTCACAGTAAGCCTATTAAAGCCTAAACAAACAAACAAAAAATGTATCAGCTGAGCTTTTGGAAATTAAAAGATCAATTTCACACAGGCTTTCCTGAAATGAAACTTCTTGTTTAGCTAGATGCTCCTTCATTCTTAATCACGAATTGTTAAATATGTCCACTGAAGCTTATAACAGGTGCTGGGTACTGGTAATATCAATGTTCACTATTTCCTGGCACAGAGTAGATACTCTGTAAACCTTAGCTATGGAAAGAAACCAAGCCCTAGCATCTGAGTGCACAGACCCATGTCAGCCTGCTGTACTACTACAGTGCAGGTAAATTTTATATTTGACTCCATGATACATCTCTGCTTGTTTGATTCTAAAGATAAATTTCTTCCAAATCTTCAAGAAAAATTAACATTCCAGAAAGACAGTTGTAATTGTCCCCTGGACCAATCCGTGCACTCAATCCAAAAATTAAGCCTTAAGAATTGGGATAGAAATAGACATTTTGGCAAAAATCAGTTTTCTCCTGATAATAAGATGATGTCATCTCACAAATGAACTCATTTAGTGACTTGAATCATGTAACTAAATGATCAGACTGTAGTCAACCAAGTCTCTTTCCTAATGGAATCTACTTCAACCAGGAACAAATTACTACAGAGAACCTGGGCTTACTCCTAGAGATAAATAAGAAATAACAAAGTATATTGGCCCAAGAGGAAAATGGAGAAATACGACAATTGAAAACTTCTTATTTCCTGAATGCATCATAATTAGCCCTCACCTTAGTCCTGTTCAGTCTCCTACTCCCTTAGGAACATGGATTGGGAATGACCTTAAAGATATATTCTTAACGGGGCACCCTGTTCCATGTAAGTCCTGATAGATTTAACTTCATGGTTCCTACTTGAGGTTCACACTGACATTGTGGGAGCTAGTAAGGTCCTCTTTGAAGCACTGTCATTGTTGCATGTTGGGGTATAGAGTCTACTGGTACACCAGCTCTCCCTGACAGAGGCTAGACAAAATGAGCATCATCCAGGGGAGAAATGATGGGGTGAACCATTGCTACAGACATAATGTTATTATTTAGAGCTTCACTCTAGTTATTTCCCCCTTCTCTATCCTGGGCCCTCTCTATTCTACTGCACTGCATCACTGCCTCAAGTTCAGGTGACTTCTTAGGAAAATCTCTCCAAAATCACTAGCATGCCTGGAAAAGGAAGTGTTCCCATTATTTGAAGGAATTTGTGAATCAAACAGATGTGAAATGAAACAGACTCTACCTCTAATCAGATATGAGACCTTGAGCAAGTTCCTTAGCATCTCAGTGTCTTGTATCCCTTCACTTAGAGACAAAAATGTTATGATGAGGAGGAAATGAGGTGACTATTCCTCAGTGTACAGCATAATGTCTAAATATAATGAGCTGCCCAATAATTAATCATTTTCTTTCTTTTCTTTCCCATGCCAATTCAAAACTTGGCATCCTTAGATATTTAGTCAGGTTAGATTCTGGAGAGGTAGATCTTCCCAAATTGAAGATTGATGTTTCTGTGAATTAAACAAATTCCTGTGTCCAAAAAAAAAGTGCACATTTATTGGCATTGTGTTTTATGTTTAATCCCATTTAATCATCTCCGAAGACTGTGTGGCAGTTAGCATTACTCCTTTGATAAAGCTACTGAAGCTGAGTCTCACAAGAGTTAATAATTTGGCCATAATCTCTCAAAGAATAAGTGAAGAGAGACCTTCAAGATGGCGGAGGAGTGAGACGGGGAGATCACCTTCCTCCCCACAAATGCCTCAGAAAAACAACTACATGTGGAACGACTCCTACAGAACACCTACTGAACACTGGCAGAAGACGTCACCCTTCCCAAAAGACATATATATTTTCTTCCTTTCTCTCTTTTTGTGAGTGTGTATGTGTATGCTTCTTTGTGTGATTTTACCTGTATAGATTTGCTTTTACCATTTGTCCTAGGGTTCTGTCTGTCCGTTTTTGTGGGTTTTTTTAGTATACTTTTAAGTGCTTGTTATCATTAGTGGATTTGTTTTTTAGTTTGGTTGCTCTCTTTGTTCTTGCTTTTCTTTTCTTTTTAATAAATTTAATTTTTTTTATTTTTAATAATTATTTTTTATTTGAATTATTTTATTTCTTTTTTCTTTCTTTCTTATTTTCTCCCTTTTATTTTGAGCCATGTGCCTGACAGGGTCTTGGTGCTCCGGCCGGGTGTCAAGCCTGTGCCTCTGAGGTGAGTTCAAAGCCGAGTTCACGATATTGGTCCACCAGAGACCTCCTGGCTCCACGTAATATCAAACAGTGAAAGCTCTCCCAGAGATCTCCATCTCAATGCTAAAATCCAGGTCCACTCAACGACTACCAATTGGACACTCTATTCCAATCAACTAGCAAGACAGGAACAAAACCCCACCCATTAGCAAAGAGGCTGCCTAAAATCATAATAAGGTCACAGACACCCCAAAACACAGACAGAATGTGGTCCAGCTCACTAGAAAGACAAGATCCAGCCTCATCCACCAGAACATAGGCACTAGTCCCCTCCACCAGAAAGCCTACACAACCCACTGAACCAATCTTAGCCACTGGGGGCAGACACCAAAAACAACGGGAACTACAAACTTGCAGCCTGCGAAAAGGAGGCCCCAAACACAGTAAGTTAAGCAAAATGAGAAGACAGAGAAACACACAGCAGAAGAAGGAGCAAGGTAAAAACCCACCAGACCAAGCAAATGAAGAGGAAGAAGGCAGTCTACCTGAAAAAGAATTCAGAGTAATGACAGTAAAGATGATCCAACATCGTGGAAATAAAATGGAGAAAATACAAGAAATGCTTAACAAGGACCTAGAAGAACTAAAGAACAAACAATGATGAACAACACAATAAATGAAGTTAAAAATTCTCTAGAAGGAAACAAGAGCAGAATAACTGAGGCAGAAGAACAGATAAGTGCCTGGAAGATAAAATGGTGGAAATAATTACTAAAGAGCAGAATTTAGAAAAAAAAATAAAAAGAATTGAGGACAGTCTCAGAGACCTCTGGGACAACATTAAATGCACCAACACTCAAATTATAGGGGTCCCAGAAGAAGAAGAGAAAAAGAAAGAGACTGAGACAATATTTGAAGAGATATAGTTGAGAACTTCCCTAATATGGGAAAGGAAATAGTCAATAAAGTCCAGGAAGCTCGGAGAGTCCCATACAGATAAATCCAAGGAGAAACATGCCAAGCCACATATTAATGAAACTATGAAAAATTAAATACAAAGAAAAAATATTAAAAGCAGCAAGGGAAAAATAACAAATAACATACAAGGGAATCCCCATAAGGTTAACAGCTGATCATTCAGCAGAAACTCTGCAAGCCAGAAGGGAGTGGCAGGACATATTTAAAGTGATGAAAGGGAAAAACCTACAACCAAGATTACTCCACCAAGCAAGGATCGCATTCAGATTAGATGAAGAAATTAAAACCTTTACAGAGAAGCAAAAGCTAAAAGAATTCAGCACCACCAAACCAGCTTTACAACAAATGCTAAAGGAACTCCTCTTGGCAGGAAAAACAAGAGAAGGAAAAGACCTGCAACCATAAACCCAGAACAATTAAGAAAATGGTAATAGGAACAAACATATTGATAACTACCTTAAATGTAAATGGATTAAATGCTCCAACCAAAAGACGTAGACCAGCTGACTGGATACAAAAACAAGACCCGTATATATGCTGTCTACAAGAGAACCACTCCAGACCTAGGGACACATACAGACTGAAAGTGAGGGAATGGAAAAAGATATAACATGCAAATGGAAATCAAAAGAAAGCTGGAGTAGAAATTCTCATATTCAGACAAAATGACTTTAAAATAAAGACTCTTACAAGAGACAAAGAAGGACACTACATAATCATCAAGGGATCAATCCAAGAAGAAGATATAACAATTGTAAATATTTATGCACCCAACACAGGAGCACCTCAATACATAAGGCAAATGCTAACAGCCATAAAAGGGGAAACTAACAGTAACACAATCACAGTAGGGGACTTTAACACCCCACTTTCAGCAATGGACAGATCATCCAAAATGAAAATAAGGAAACACAAGCTTTAAATGATACATTAAACAAGATGGACTTAATTGATATTTATAGGACATTCCATCCAAAAATAACAGAATACACTTTCTTCTCAAGCGCTCATGGAACATTCTGCAGGATAGATCATATCTTGGGTCACAAATCAAGCCTTGGTAAATTTAAGAAAATTGAAATCGTATCAAGTATCCTTTCCAACCACAATGCTATGAGACTAGGTATCAATTAAGGAAAAATCTGTAAAAAAACACAAACACATGGAGGCTAAACAGTACACTACTAAATAACCAAGAGATCACTGAAGAAATCAAAGAGGAAATCAGAAAATACCTAGAAACAAGTGACAATGAAAACACAATGGCCCAAAACCTATGGGATGCAGCAAAAGCAGTTCTAAGAGGGAAGATTATAGCAATACAACCCTACCTCAAGAAACAAGAAACATCTCAAATAAACAACCTAAACTTATACCTAAAGCAGGTAGGGAAAGAAGAACAAACAACACTGAAGTTAGCAGAAGGAAAGTTATCATAAAGATCAGATCAGAAATAAATGAAAAAGATGAAGGAAACAATAGCAAAGATCAATAAAACTAAAAGCTGGTTCTTTGAGAAGATAAACAAAATTGATAAATCATTAGCCAGACTCATCAAGAAAAAAAGGGAGAAGACTCAAGTCAATAGAATTAGAAATGAAAAAGGAGAAGTAACAACTGACACTGCAGAAATACAAAGGATCATGAAAGATTACTACAAGCAACTCTATGCCAATAAAATGGACAGCACGGAAGAAATGGACACATTCTTAGAAAAGCACAACCTTCTGAGACTGAGCCAGGAAGAAATAGAAAATATAAACAGAACAATCACAAGCACTGAAACTGAGACTGTGATTAAAAAACTTTCAGCAAACAAACACCCAGGACCACATGGCTTCACAGGCGAATTCTATCAAACATTTAGAGAACAGCTAACACCCATCCTTCTCAAACTCTTCCAAAATAGAGCCGAGGGAGGAACACTCCCAAAGTCATTCTACGAGGCCACAATCAGCCTGATACCAAAACCAGACAAAGATGTCACAAAGAAAGAAAACTACAGGCCAATATCACTGAGGAACATAGATGAAAAACTCCTCAACAAAATACCAGCAAACAGAAGCCAACAGCACATTTAAAGGATCATACACCATGATCAAATAGGGTTTAACCCAGGAATGCGACGATTCTTTAATATATACAAATCAAACAGTGCGATACACCATATTAACAAACTGAAGGAGAAAAACCATATGATCATCTGAATAGATGCAGAAAAAGCTTTTGACAAAATGCAACCCATTTATGATAAAAACCCTCTAGAAAGTAGGCATAGAAGGAACTTACCTCAACATAATGAAGGCCATATATGACAAACCCAGAGCCAACATCGTTCTCAATGGTGAAAAACTGAAACCATTTCCACTAAGATCAGGAACAAGACAAGGTTTCCCACTCTCACCACTAATATTCAACATAGTTTTGGAAGTTTTAGCCACAGCAACCAGAGACGAAAAAGAAATAAACGGAATCCAAATCGGAAAAGAAGAAGTAAAGCTGTCACTGTTTGCATATGACATGATACAATACATAGAGAATCCTAAAAATGCTACCAGAAAACTACTAGAGCTAATTGACGAATTTGGTAAAGTATCAGGATACAAAATTAATGCACAGAAATCTCTGGAATTCCTATACACTAATGATTAAATATCTGAAACAGAAATCAAGGAAACAACCCCATTTACCACTGTAGCAAAAAGAATAAAATACCTAGGAATAAACCTACCTAAGGAGATAAAAGATCTGTACTCAGAAAACTATAAGACACTGATGAAAGAAATCAAAGATGATACAAACAGATGGAGGGATATACCATGTTCTTGGATTAGAAGAATCAACATTGTGAAAATGACTCTACTACCCAAAGCAATCTACAGATTCAATGCAATCCCTAACAAACTACCAATGGCATTGTTGACAGAAGTAGAACAAAAATTTTCACAATTTGTATGGAAATACAAAACACCCCGAATAGCCAAAGAAATCTTGAGAAAGAAAAATGGCACTGAAGGAATCAGGCTCCTGGAATTCAGACTATATTACAAAGCTACAGGATTCAAGACAGTGTGGTACTGGCACAAACACAGAAATATAGATCAATGGAACATGATAGAAAGCCCAGAGATAAACCCACACACATATGGTCATCTTAATTTTGATTAAGGAGGCAAGAAAATACAATGGAGAAAAGACAGCCTCTTCAATAAGTGGTGCTGGGAAAACTGGACAGCTACATGTAAATGAATGAAATTGGAACACTCCCCAACACCATATACAAAAATAAACTCCAAATGGATTAAAGACCTAAATGTAAGGCCAGACACTATAAAACTCGCAGAGGAAAATATAGGCAAAACACTCTATGACATAAATCACAGCAAGATCCTTTTTGACCCACCTCCTAGAGAAATGGAAATAACAACAAAAATAAACACATAGGACCTAATGAAACTTAACAGTTTTTGCACAGCAAAGCAAACCATGAACAAGACGAAAAGACAACCCTCAGAATAGGAGAAAATATTTACACATGAAGCAACTGACAAAGGATTAACCTCCAACATTTACAAGCAGCTCATGCAACACAATATCAAAACAACAAACAACCCAATCCAAAAATGGGCAGAAGACCTAAATAGACATTTCTCTAAAGAAGATGTACAGATTGCCAACAAACACATGAAAGGATGCTCAACATCATTAATCATTAGAAAAATACAAATCGAAACTACAATGACGTATCACCTCACACTGGTCAGAATGGCCAACATCAGAAAATCTACAAGCAACAAATGCTGGAGAGGCTGTGGAGAAAAGGGAACCCTATTGCACTGTTGGTGGGAATTGAAATTGATACAGCCACTATGGAGAACAGTATGGAGGTTCCTTAAAAAACTAAAAATAGAACTACCATACGACCCAGCAATCCCACTACTGGACATATACCCTGAGAAAACCATAATTCAAAAAGAGTCATGTAGCACAATGTTCACTGCAGCTCTATTTACAATAGCCAGGACATGGAAGCAACCTAAATGTCCATTGACAGATGAATGGATAAAGAAGATGTGGCACATATATACAATGGAATATTACTCAGCCATTAAAAGAAATGAAATTGAGTTATTTGTAATGAGGTGGATGGACCTAGAGTCTGTCATACAGAGTGAAGTAAGTCAGAGGGAGAAAAACAAATACCATATGCCAACACATATATATGGAATCTAAAAAAAAGAAAAGGTTCCGAAGATCATAGGGGCAGGACAGGAATAAAGATGCAGATGTAGAGAATGGACATGAGGACACAGCAAGGGAAAAGGGTAAGGTGGGACAAAGTGTGAGAGTGGCATGGACATATATACACTACCAAATGTAAAATAGATAGCTAGTAGGAAGCAGCCGCATAGCCCAGGGAGATCAACTCGGTGCTTTGTGGCCACGTAGAGGGGTGGGATAGGGAGGGTGGGAGGGAGACGCAAGGGGGAGGAGATATGGCGATATATATTTACGTATAGCTGATTCACTTTGTTATAAAGCAGAAACTAACACACCATTGTAAAGCAATTATACTCTAATAAAGATGTTAAAAATAAAAAAAAGAATAAGTGAAATAGTTAGAATGCGGACTCTCTGCCTCTAACTCCTGCCCTCGGTTTGTATGAATTCTTATGTAACTACTAAGTTTGAACTGTACTCCAGGCAGTGTTCCTCAAAGTAGAGCCCTTGAAATTACGTGCATCACAATCAAATGTGATACTTGTTAAAAATTCAGATTCAGGACCCAACTCCAGGCCTTCAACCAAAATCTGTGGAGTTTTGAGGTCTAACGTTTTGTATTTTTAATAAATTGTCCAGATGATTCTTCTGCTAAGTGTCAAAGCTTGATTATTCCTAACCCCATGGAGTCTAGCATAGGATTGGTCAGTTGATATCTTGCTAACAGACAGATGTCCACAGGTTTTACTCATTTAATAAATAAATGAATAAAAATAAAACTTTGCAGCCCTCAACTCTGTAGGCACAATAAGCAGAAGAGCAGATGAGACTTTCTCTCCGTCCTTATTTCCACATTCCTGCCCATTGGAGGCCTGGGCTAAGTGCAGGATCCTAGTGTCCTTAGAAGAATACATAGTCCACTGGTAATACTGGGACATAATTATGTTCTCCTTTACATTACTTTAGGAAATTATTTTTCAATACAAGAGAAAACTTTTTTGTTAAGAAAAGGATGGCAGAGGTATATTTTCTTTATTTCTTTTTTTTTCCAAAAGCGTATTGTCAGTAAGTAGTTTATATTTAGTACAGTTAAAGCTTTCAAATGTGGAACAAATATGTCATGCAGACTTTAAAATATTGCTGTGAACCAGCCAAAGGCAATTCGGGGTTTCAGGTGCTATAAATGTACTGAGACATTTATTTCAGAGCTTGTGCTACCAAAAGGACATCTTGAGGAAACAAACAGATCTATTTATCCTGAAGCCTGCCTGGTCCAGCCAGTAAGATGTGATTTGCTGAATGACAAGGCTTATTTCTATGAACTAACAAAAGCCAGGAAGGGGTCATTACGGAGTCGAAGATTGCTAAGTTTCCATTCCAGACCTCCAACTACATACAACAAATGTTGAAAGGGAAACCACAGACTGGTACCTTGGTGAAAGCACTCTCGGAACTCAGGAAAAAAAGTAGAAAATTCTTTCTACTCCATGCCCCAGAGGCAGCCCAACTCAGTGAGTTGAAGGGCAAGTTGGAGAACCAGCAGCTTTGGAGGACCCATTCAGTTCAAGGAATGATCCGCATAAAGACCTATGGCCTAAAAACCTGGACCTCAGCTTACAGATGGAGACAACCAAGATCAGCACCCTTCTGTATCCTGGGTTTGGAGGTGAACAGTGGTTGTTGCTAAAGGCAGACAAAATAAACCACAAACAGACGATGAAAATGTTTTCAGAAATGAAGCGGACTGCAGTGGGCACTGGCAGAATATGATCCTCAGTTGCTGGAGTGCGTGACAGTTGGCCTAGACCAGTGAATGTAAGCTGTCCCCTTTGGAAATTGTAAGTTCAGGCCCTTAAATAATCAGTACATGGAATTCACCTGGCCAGAATGCTAGGTAATTTTTTAAATTTATCTATCATCTAGGTATCTATCTATCATCTATCAATCATCTATTTTTTAACATTCTATTATCAAAATTATCAAACATAAAAGAATTGAAAGAATTTTATAGTAAACTTGTATGCCCACCACCTACATTCTAACACTAATATCTTATCTACTCATTCTCCTATCTATTCATCAATCCATCTTGTTTGTATGCATTTCAAAGTTAATTTCAGAGGTCAATGGATTTCGCCATACACATTTATATAACTGAACCAAGTATGTGATTACAGTTTTCTTCTTTTGACATAAAATTTACATACAATAACATCCATATGTTGCACTCTGACAAATGTATATATCTCTCTAACGTGAAACCCTATTAAGATATAGAACATGACCACCATCCAAGAAAGATTTCTCATATCTCCTTCTAATCAAATTCCACCCAGCTGTTCCAGAGGCAACTGTTACTGTAATCATTTTCCACCGTGCACTAGTTTTCCTCTTCTTGATCTTTATATAAATGGCATCATACAGAAGGTATTCCTGTGTACATTTTCTTTCATTACATGTTATTTTTCAGGTTTATCCATATTGTTGGATGTGATATTAACTTGTTCTTTTTTATTACTGAGCAATATTTCATTCTGTGAACATTCCTCTTATTTAATACTGAGGCTGTTGCAATTTTTGAGTAAAGCTCTCAATGTCTTTCTATAAAAAGGAGGCAAAGTGCCTAGAAAAGTCTGCCCCCAAACGGGGGGCTATGTTAAGGCTGAAAGTGTTTAGCATTGCTAGAATATAATGATAAAAAAGCAGACCAACTTTATTACATTTTATTCTTGTTTTTAAATTCTTTATATGCAGTGCATTTACTTACTGCCTGCATCTGGGTGAGCTACTCCCACTACCTATCAGGCCTCCCTGACAAAGCATCACTGACTAAGGCCATGTCCACTTGGTTCACCATTTTATTAGTCATTTTCTGGTGTAGAGTCTGGCACACTCATGGCTCAGTAAATATTCATTAATCTTCTAAATGAATGACCTGCTATTGACAATGATAGATAAAAGCAACAGAACTCAAGTGAGCTTTCTTGTTTCTAAAGCCCCTCTTACAGCCCACTATAATACTATGCTAAAATAAATATGCCAAAACATGAGTAAACATTTTTACTCTCATGAAAATACTTCTCAAAAATTCTCCTGGAGGTTTTGATTTTAGTCTGTTAGGCAAACTATGTCTCATGTCATGATATTTGACATTAGTTTGAAGTAAATGACGTATTACCATTGTTTTTTGACATTTAAAATATATTCACATTAATTGAGTCCTTTCTAACCATTGAACTTCAGCCCTAAAATAACGGCCAACATTTATTTTTACACCGTCTTCAAAGGAATTTGCACGTGTGTGAATAAATGGCTTAAGCTTGATCAATTTATTTTGGAATATTGTGTTTGCCTATTTTCTGGGCTGTTTTTATAAGTGAGAAAGCCAGTTTAAAATGTCACCACATCTATGAACAAACCAAAAACTGTGTTCCTGAAATTATACTGAAACTTAAATGTGTACAGATAAGCAACTAGCAATTTATTTGTAATTGGTATTCTGCTGTGTTTGGGATCTTAATTTATTGCGTTATCCTAACCTCCCACTTGTGGTTTTTCAACACATAAATTATGTTATGGTCATGTTTTATTGAGGGAAATGACTAGCAAATGCCCATGAAACACAGAACTGCTATTTCCCTGGAATGAGTACAAAATTACTTCTGAAGATTTGAAAACAAAATTAAGTACTTAATTTTTTTCTAATATGAAAGGCATGATTACAGACTCTGGAATCAAATAATCAGTCCTTCAGACTCAATCTCATCATTTCCTATTTGTGTGAACTTGGGAAACTTACTAAACTTCTCTGTACCTTAGTCTCCTTTCGAATGGGAGGTCAAACACACTGAACCAGACTCACTGGATGGCTGTGAGGATCAAATGCGTTTCTGCATAGACCACTTTTAGTCCACAAGGATGGTTGAGTGCAGATGCCAGAGGCTCTATCTCTTTCAACGTTCAGCATCCAACAATTTTTCTTCAGCCTTCACAACCAAGGTATAAATTATGATAAGCATTTTACAGGCAAGGGCACTGAGGCTCTGAAAGATTGATGCAGTATAACGTCTCTCTGTGACTCAAACATTGTCTCGGACTTCACATACCCTATTCCCCGGTCATTACACTGTAGCTTAAAAAAAATGTGTTTGGCCATAAACAAGGTCAAGCTCCTTTGGCTATTCAACTATGGCGAATGCAACAAAGAATTTTACTGCATTTAATAAATATTTCATATAAAGATTTGATACAAATTCTCCTTCCTCAAGTTTCACTTAAAAATTTAAGAAGTAAAGTTATTTAGAATACTTTATCATTTTCAGTAAGCTAAGAAAACTGACTTCCCCTGAAGTGAAATATGTGAAAATTGCCTAAGTGTTTGAAATTTAAGACCTATCCCATTATCCATCCAGGCACCTGCATTTCACCAGCTTTGATTTCACAGACAAAGATAAATTCTCCAAAATGCACTGATATATCTCTGAAGAACAGAAAATTCCCAGCTTTCTTGACCTGGTTATGTTATGCCATTTAATTTTCATATTGCCACTTTAACCCTTTAAAGATCATACATCAATGGACAATAAACAACTGTAGTAGTAACAGTCATCATCATACATGTTTCACTGAGTCAAATTCAATGGTCAAAGGTGGAAGGTGTAAATAAATATGCAATCCCAGGTGGGAAAGAGAAGCAGTGAAGCAGAGAATTCCTGAATCATAAACCTTTGCCCTGCCAGACAGGCAGGGAGAACGTAAGCTAATGAGGTGTAAAAGGTACAAATCCACTTCTGGGTTACTATGTTTTCAGAATCATAGGTTAGAGATGCCCAAAGTAAGCTGAAACAATCTGTCTAGACATTCATGGTTCTAAACATGTTTCCTTCCACATTCCCTCATTCAGTGAGCGAACCTTCTAAGTAAATCATAATTCAAATCTAGGATAGGAGAAGCTTTGTGAGTCAGGATTTATGGCACGTGGCTATTATCTTTTAGGATTCAAGAATTTAATAAAGAGGAGAGAGAAAATAAAATATCTTAAACACCATCTGAATTTGAGTTTATAACTTAGAAACCATGTGATATCCTTCTGTGATGATTTTTTTAACTTTCCCACTTAGGCAACATCTGTTTATGCACAGTGTATTTTCCAAGTAGCTCTTTCTATTTATTTATTCTTCTCCAGGATAAGACATATTTTCACTAAAGTAATGTTTGGTTGAATATGAAATTATCTCTAGTAGTGGATGCATGTGTCCACATTATTTAAAAATCCTGACATGAGACCTAAATCTGGGGTCAGGTTGTTTCATTCTTTTTCCCCCACCATCCACTCTTGAGTTAGATTTGCTCCAGAAAACAAAAGTAAGATGTAGACAGAGGTGACTTCATGAGTGTGCAAACTGGGCAGCCACCCTCAGACGGGCCTCACTCTTGATTTAAAGTTTTGTTGTTGCTGTCTTGAAATTATTAATGATTTTTTCTCTGCACGTGTGTTTTGTGAGTGAGGGCTGATGGGATGATAAGAAGATGACAGGAGCAGAGGAGACACACAATATGTCTGTCCGCTGCTATTCCTTGCCATCCTGTCTGCATACAGTGCTGCTGATGCCCCATAAACACAAAATTCTGATGGATCCGTGATATGTGGGAACTCAGGGAGATTTGAAGGTAGTACAACGTAAGCATGTTCCTTCTATGATTAAGTGGGGTGCTGACAGCTCTGAGAGACCACACTTTCTGTTCAAACTGGAACATGTTTGGAAGATAAAAAGACAACAGCATTCTAAGAAACACAAACAGCTAAGGATTCCTATCATATATTTTCTTCCTGTGCCAGCCAACTACTTATGCAAAAATGGTGACACAGAAGGAAACGGAAACATAGGGCAACCCATAGTTTATTTTCTTTTCTCCGCCCCCATTACTTACTCTAAGCTAAAAATAATGTTGGTACAATGTGCACAGATCAAGAAAGTAAGTAAAGACTGTTGGGTTAGTTTTGTGTAGTGCTTCTATCCTTCTGTTAAGAATGAAATACATACGCATATATGAGCTAGAAAATATGAACTGTGTAATTTTGATGTGTCCACCTATGAATTAAATACTCCTATATTTTCATTTATAACCAGCATTACCCAATATAAAGATGAAAGGTAAAATCATGCTAAAAATTTTAATTTTTCTTTAAATGGACACTAAAATATCAAATAACTATGACAAGATAAGAAAGACCACAAAAGAAAGGAAAAAAATCTTTATATTTTGGTGCCTTTAATGGCCCTTTTACTTGCTTTTTTAAACAAGATCTGCATTTTCGTTTTGCACTGGGTTCCATGCATTACTTAGTTGACCCTAAATGCATGAAAATGTTTTTAATTATTAATTATCAGGACAAAATATTATTCCTAGAAATAACTGGAAGCACCTTGTGGATCCAACAGAAATATATTGACTCTAACTGGTATAAAAAAATCTCATAGAGTCTCCCCCGCTTCCAAACTGGCTTCTGCACGTGTAAGTCAGTTGGTCTTATTCTGCCCCCTTCATATTCCAAGCTCGCTATACATTAAAATTAATCCTCGCTTAGAATATTGGTTCATAGAAATCAAGTACAACAAAGCATCAGTACCTTTGTTTTCAGGGGGCTGGGGTAAAAGAGTTTTAAATGGTGTCTGAACTCAGATCCTGATATACATTTTATTGTTTCTCCCCTTTGCCACAGAACACAGTGTTCCATAAAAGGTTGAGTGAATCACCTTGTTTTCTAGATTCTCCCCCTTGGGACCACCTCTCTGGGAACCAAACATTCATGCTGTGATGTGCTCATTACACATGGAGCAGTCCCATATAGGTGTTCCAACCAACAGCCGGCCATTCACTGCCAGCTATGGGAGTGAGTCATCTTGAATGTTTCAGCCCAGCCAAGCCTTCAACTGATGGTAGACTTAGGGAACAAACCATTGGCAGCATAAGAGAAACACTAAGTAAGTACTGTTGCTTTCTAGAACTTTCCTGATTCCTGACCAAAAATAATATAGTTATTTAATCCACTGAGTTTTGAGGCAATTTGTTATATAGCCATGAATAACCAGACCACCACACTTTGTAAACTTGAAAACAGCAGGCACAAAGTCCTGGCTAAAGGACCATCCTATACAAACAGGCAAAAGAACATGGTGTACTTATTCAGTCTTTCCTGAAAAGGTGTCACGTGATTCCACAAGACAAGAATCTTATCAATCACATTTTTAAAAGAAAAACTACAGGTATACACAATTAAATACATTCAGGAATCATTAAGGGAGTTTTTCTCAATCAGCATGTTTGAGGTTTCATAATTCACAAGAGATCTATGTCACTCTTTCATAGTGAGTTACTGCATGGTTAGTTTGAAAAAAAAAAAAAGATAACCTAAATGAATACAGAAAATTCCCCCTAGGGCTGTTTATTAATAACCATCCAACTTTATAATTGTAGTCATAATGGAAGTCTGAATAATTTTTCTTTCAATGGGTTTTTGTGCTCTCCTTGCCCTCTTTGTTAACATCAAAGAAGGACTTGCTTGATTACAATCTACTCTCCAAGAATCAGTAAAATACTAATCTGAGCAATCACTATATTTGTTAGAAAGTCTATTACAACTTAATTTTGTAAAGAGAACAGAATAAAGTGAGTGGAGAAGTAGAGCAAACTGCTTGTTTGAACAGGGATGTATTCAATTCCCCAGCTTGGAGGGTGCTGAGATACCATAGAGATAAGCTTGTAATCTCTTTACCTACTTCTAACAGGCAGAACTTTCTACCTTATTTGTAAGGATAATGCTCTCGGGCTCCATAGAAAAAGGCAAAATCAAAACACTGAACAGCAACTGCAGCAAACGCTTACTCAGAATGCAGCTGCAAAGGCTTGCCTCACTCCTTGGTTTGTTTCACAAACTCGAAATCAGAATATCTAGGGGATAAGTGTTCATACACCTTGCAGTTGGATTACTTTGAGTTCTTTTTGCTTTTGGAATCGTTTTATTCTACCAACTGTGGCTGTAATATGAACATTTGTTGAGAAAACCTACATCCCCCTACCTCTGTGACGTCTTAGAATTCTAGAATGTGAGAATTGGAAATAAGAGAGATTCTACAGCTCTGAGGTTTTCAGACTCTGTTCCGTGGAACTCTACAGTTGTTCACAGGTTCCAAACTTTGGGGTTAGCATTTATTTTTAAAATATATTTTACAAATTTTCAAATTAAAATATGAATGCCACACACATTAAAGATACCTACTGACTGTATGAAAAGCCTCAGAGCCTCTGAGAGGTGGGGGTACTCTGCAGACCCCTGTCCCACCTGGGGTATCTCAGAAGCCACGCTGGGATCAGACTGATGACTTTGAAAATTTACCACAATTTGGATCCTGCAAGGAGACATGACAACTAAATGTAATGAGGTATCCTGGATGGAATCCTGGGTGAAAACGCAGGAAAGAGAAGCACACTGGGCTCTTCTGGGCGTGGTGAGCAGCGGCCCCAACAGCTGTGTGGCAGAGACCACAGCCCTGAGTCTCTGCCTTACAGGTTTCGTTGCTGCTCTTGTTCTTGCAGGTCAGATAATCATGTCAGTAAGTACACACTGAAGAAAGCAGTCTTCACACTGGGAAAGGGGCAGGCCTTTTCTTCTGCTAGGCCTTCAGTGCTGGGTTTTGTGTCAGCTCCTGGTCAGGAGCCGGCCTGGGTTTCAGGTTTGCTGTTGGGGTGGTTACCCTCAGCGCAGCACAGGCTTCAAGACGTCTAGGTATGTCTTGTGTTGAGAGCAGGGAGCTGGTTTTTCAGCGTTTTAATTCACGTCTCTCTGAATCTCAGCTTTAGACCTTCCCTTCATGCTGTGCGTCAGTGAGAGCCTTTCTCTTCCAGCTCCCCGGGCGGGACCCCACCGCTGCTTGCTAGGGATGCTGCTTAGCCTAGTGGTGGGGAGCAGGGGAGGGTCCTGAGCATCTGGTTAATCTTCCGTTTGGGGAAGGAACTGTGCTCCTGGTACCCTGGTGTGGCCTGTCCAGGTCTCCAACCCTGCCTACCATTCTAGTTCCTCCTGCACATATTCCTGCCTCTCTTCTGGGAAAATGTAAGTTTTTTTTTTTTAATTCCCTTTACGCAGTACCCTAGGGATGACAGTTTCTGTTACCCTTCCTTCTCAAATTAAGAACTGTTTTCTATCTAGGAGGTGGGGAGAAGGGCTCAGGGGAGTTCAGTGCCTCAACCACAACAGCTGCTCTTGCCTTCCTCCAGCCAGCTCCATGAAGGAAGATTTCTTAGAATCCAATACCGTCTTCCTTGTGCGAAGCTGGTGGAGTGCTAGGTAAAAACATCTGCATTTTGTGAACTACCCCACCCCCTCGTGAATCACCCCCGTATACACCATTCCTGTGGTTGGACAGACTCCCAGATTCCCACACTTGACATCCACCAATTCATCAACTAGTCTCTTTATCTAGTGTCAAAAGGAGGGAAATGCAGTGGTCCTTAGAACTGGCTGAGAGTACAGGAGTTGAGAGCAGAATTCCGAAAAACTGCATTGCCCAGTTCCCAGCTTGGCTGAAGATCACCAGACGTTTCTTTTCTCTGGTGTGTTTGGTACACATTTTTTGCTTTATCCTGAAGAAGAGTGATATGTTGAGGAATGCTAGCATGTATAGGTAAAAAGGAGTGAAGAAAAGATGACACCACACCAAAAAGACATCTTCGACTTAACCTGCTTGACCAGGTAAAGATTTCTGCCCCTGGTTGAGATTCAGTGCTTCATGGATCCTATGTTACAGGGAAGACAGTGAAAGTAAGGAAATTTTCTCCACGCTTATTAAAATAATAAAATTTAGTCAGTAAGACTACAAACACTATAAACTTAGGGTGACTGTCTGTAAAGATAAATCACCCCTGAAGTTTCAGAAATACTGACTGAAAGTTGTAAAAAGGTGAGATAGTGAACTCTGCAAAAATGTATAGATCATATGCTCCAAGTAAAAGCAAGTGATTCCATCCCATGTGTCCCTGCCTATCTCTCTCCAGATTTTCTTTTAGTTAATTGCCAAGAGACTTCAATAATTTCAAGAAAAGTCACAAACCTGCAGTCTGTCTTTTTCTTGTTATAATGTTTGGAGAAGCACTACTATTGTGGTATGGTAGGCATATTGGGAAATAAGGAGATAAAGAAGACAGGATCTTTCCTGACAAAGATGAATGCATTAAAAGGGGAAATAAGACATAACCAAGATAAAAATACCACCAATTTGCAACAAAGAATTTCCTACAGAGACCACGGTAAAGCTTTAAGAGAGAGATGACACTGAGTTATCCTTAAAAATGCAGGATTTCATGAAATGGGAGGAGCACTGAGAGACACAATAGGGGAAGGGAGTGGAATAAATAAAGCCTGAGTTAAGAGGATTTAGAAGAGTCCAACTTAGCTGGAAGGTAGGGTGCAGGAAAGAGAATAGCAGAAATAATGCTGAAAAGGGGGTTTAGGGTAGGATTATGGAAAACTTCAAACACCAGGCTATAGTTTGCATTCTTGATGTCTATTACTACACACCAAACCATTCCAGGGGAACCCTTATATAGTATGTATAAGGTCTATTTCTAGAAATCAATATGCAAGTCCAAAGATGTCCTAGTAGTAAAAGAAAGTAGAGGAAAAAGGCAGGTGTTTTCCATCTATTCAAAGACCATGAATGTTTTCTTTAGAGCCAAATAATGCGCACTTCGCAATGGAAGTCCTTATCTGGCCAGATTCTGACTGTATACCAACTACATTTTTAGAGCGTTCATCTCCCTTTCCCACAAACACACTGGGCTCAATCTCACACCTTGCATATGCCCAATAGATGGGTTAATAAGGCAATAATACGTTATGCAGCGGCTACTGCTGATACTTGTTCTTATCCATTTGACCATGCATAACTCTCTGAATAAAGTAGAGCAGTATTGTTTCAGGGCTCATTCAAGCATATAATAGACTTCCAGTGAATTACAGCGGCTCCTGCTTAAAGATCTGTTTGGTTAGTTGTTCTCTTGAAAGAGTTGGACCAATTTTTTGCACACTTTGGTAGACTGGTTTATGCAGCCTGGGACGTACGGAGTTGGATTGAAGTTTTCCTTGAGGCATTAGCAGGGTGTATCAGTTCCTATGCCCCACAGCAGGGTCTAAGGGGAAGTTGAAGAACCACCCCCATTTGCTGGCTGAAGAGCAAGACATCTCCCCTAGAGAATCAATGGGACCATGACTTGTAAGAGATGTCCATCTATTCCATCTGCCTTTTCATTAAGGCTGTACCATCTTCAAACTCCTCTGTTAAATATAAATCCCTGGAGTGGTATAATTTAACCAACCAAATTCCTTCTTTATGGGACTTAGTTTATTATAATGGCTTACAAACATTTTTCTTCCTCGACTCACCTGAGGAATGATGATAGCTCCAATTAATACCAGTAGCTCAATAACTACATCATGGTGATAATGAAATTGGTGTGGGGGGAGAGAAATAGGGAGAAGCTTTCAAATAATTATACCTAACATACTGATTGCTTATCATGGGTTAGATCCTGTTCCTAATTAATTTTAAATATGGTCATCAGAGCCTCTCAATAATTTTATATGTTAAGAAATATTATTATTACCATTAAAAAAAGCATTGAGGATTAAAGAATTAAGGTGTTTTCTTAAAATTACACATCAGGAACTGACAAAATCTGAATATACACTTCTACCTGTCTGATTCCACAGTCCATAGTCTTATCCACTGTGTTACTCTGCCTCTCACTGGAAAAAGAAACATGCCATGATAAAGCTTCTTGGGTGATCAACATCAAAATGAGATTACTGAGAATCTTTAGCAGCCATTTTTTTTCCTTATGTGTATTAGACACACGTTTTTTTATTTTAGCTTGAAAAAGAATGAAATGTTAAAGAATGCTTGTATAAACAAAAGGGAGTGAAGAGTAAAGAAGGACACACCAAACAGACAATTTCATCCTAGTTTATTTAGCCAGGTTTCCTCCCCATGGTGTAATTTTTGCTGAGATTTAATATGTGATACCTGAGAAAAGAAGCTTTTTATGCATCATGTAGTTTGGGGAATACAGTGAAATTAAGGAAACACTTCATATATATTACATTTTAAAAATGTACTCAGCAAGACTACAAATCCTATAGCTCCAGGGTGATCATCTCAAAACATAAATTACCTTTGAAATTCGATAAGTAGTTGTAAGAAGGAGAGGCACTAAATTGAAAATGTAGTACTTTCTAAGCATAATGAAAATAATCATCTACCCATTTTACCGGCCGAGTTCATTTGTTTGGCTGTTTGGCTCCTCAGAGAATACCCAAATATTTTGTGCCAGTGGCTTCACATTTCTGGATAAACAAAATTGAAGTCATAAGGGCAAAACAAAATGTATCATTTGAAGATCTCCCACTTTTGTCATCATTATCATCATCGGAGGTAAATTTTTCTAGGCTATATTCTGTTATTCATTTTAAAAACAGAACATCTGAACTTTCTTCAGATTTTTTTCCATAACTAAATGTTTTCTTATTATCAAGTCTCATTTATTTGCCTGTGTCACAAATGTAAGCTACACGCTTTTAAAGAAAGGAAAGAAAGAGAGACAAAAGTGAGAGAGAGATGAAAGAGAGAGGAAGGGAAGGAGGGAGGGAGAAATAGGAGAGACTAGAAAGAGAAATTACTTGCTTATATAATTAAACAAACACTGTTGATTGTTTGAGTGTCTGGATACAGGCAAGGCTGCATCCAGGTACTCAAACCAAGTCCTGAGGAGTGCTCAATCCTCCCTTCTCTCTCTCCTCCGCCTTTCTGCTAATCCCCCTCATCATTCCCCTAACTCCCTCCCCTTCTGCCAGCGCTTATCTTTCTTTGACTTGATTTACTTTACACACAGTAGAAAACATGCTTCCTAGAAGCTCTAAGATTATACACATACGGTTCTTACAGGTGGACCTTGGAAAGAGATAAACTTATCAATTTTGGAAAAATGGACACTGATGAGTCCTGCCTGAGAAGGAGCCCATGCTGTAGTCAGTGAAGATAGCACTATCTTCTTGGTCATGGGACCAATTTAGACATGGAGAACTTTGAGAGGATGCACCTCCAGAATCATCTGGGAGAGGCAGATTCCAAAGGCAGTGAGAGGACGATCCCAGTGGCAGTGTTTCAGGGCAAGAGAGAATAATCCCAACCATGAATTAATCTACTAAAACTAGGTGAAAAATTCCCTTCTAATTCTTGCATTTCTTCTAGGGGTTGTTAGACCCACCTAAAAGTGTGCATAAATGTTTACATTTAGGGGCTTCCCTGGTGGTGCAGTGGTTGGGAGTCCACCTGCCGATGCAGGGGACGCGGGTTCGTGCCCCGGTCCGGGAATATCCCACATGCCACAGAGCCGCTGGGCCCGTGAGCCATGGCCGCTGAGCCTGCGCATCCGGAGCCTGTGCTCCGCAACGGGAGAGGCCACAATGGTGAGAGGCCCACGTACCGCAAAAAAAAAAAAAAAAGTTTACATTTAGTCAATAATTCTACAAACTCTTCATTGCTAATGACTTAATAACAAGGTATTATAAAAGATGCTAAGAATATACATATTTGGAATAATAGCCCTTGCCCTCAAAGGCTCATATTCTCTATACATATATCAAATCATTATGTCGTACACCCTCGACTAATACAATATTACATGTCAATTATATCTCAATAAAACTGTAAAAAATTTAAAGAATAGGTTCATATTCTCTAAGACAGATATTATGAATACTCTATATCTTATACTGTAAATACCATTAATTCTATAAAAGTTTGGAAATAATAAAAAAATCACCATGTTAAATGAACAAAGCAATTATAAAACACTTTCCAATATACTGAAATGCACACTTTCCCACATTTTAATATAGCAAATCAAATATATTACTGTAAGCAATGAGAAATAAATTTGTAGAAAAAAATACTCTGGGAGTATAGCATAGCTAGAAATTATTCTTCAGTTTAGTCCAGAAAACCTGCACAGTGTAGAGATATTTGACGTCCACGGGCAATTTGGGGAAACAAGAGGAAGCAGATTATGGATTCCCAGAAAGCTTTATACAGATATGCTTTGCATAGAAAATAGAAAAATCTATATACAGAAATTACTGACAAATAGTAAAAGTTATACATATGATTCAGCCCTGATGTCTCCTTAAACAACAACAACATTATCAGAGAGGTCTAATCATGAGGAAATAAAAGACAAAGCAAGAGTGACTCTTCAGTTATGGAAATGAACTGCCAAGGAAGCTAGATCACCGCATTTCTAAACTTGCCTCAAAGTCCTCATCCATGGAGATGATTCCTCTTCAATTAAAAGGCTCTCTCTTTCCGAGTTAAATTGAGCAATGAGAAAGATATATTGGATTTTGTGAGGCAGGCATGTTTACCTTCTGTCTGAAAAGGCAAATGGCTCTATTGATAGTCTATATTTTAACTGATAAGGACTTTGTGAGGAAGAAACCCTAAACTGCTTCTATGAATACACAGCATTTGGGAACTTGTTTCAAATGAGAGCGGGCAGAGAGGTGGGGTGAAGAGCCATTTGACATCTTCAGCACACACATAGCAACGTGAATCTGTAAAAGTGCTGGGTTTCAGAAAACCGAGGAGGAGAAACAGTCTCTGATGAAAAGCTTTTTGCTAATATCAAGGATAAGTTCAATAAGAAATAAATAAATGAAGAAAGAAAGAAAGAAAGAAAGAAAATAAGTATTAAATAAATAAATAAGCAACTTACAGAAAACAAAACAAGACATTTGGCAACTCTGAAAGCCACTGGATATTTGCAAAGGCAAGAGAACTGACAGCCCTCCATTCACCATAATGGAAATGTGTTCACTAAACACAGTGACAAACAGATGACGCGATCCCCAATATAAATGCAGTGCATTATGTTATCTGACACTATTCTCCATGTACATGATATTTTATGTATGAAAATTATACAGGGAACAATTGCACATCTGCCTCTGTGTTCTTATAAATAATAAAGGGGAACTATTTCTTGATGATGTAGCCTCTCATGAATTTACTCAAGTCAAACCAATTGTGACCCAATTTTTCAAAGTTTCAAAGGCCACCCTTCAGCTCCAGTTGTGATATAAAATATTTATGGGATTGGCTAGGGGAAAGGGACTACAGATCCTCCAATTAGAAATACTCTGTCCTACTGTTATGAAGGGTAGAACACTGGAGCAAATGCAATCATAGCATTGCGGTTGCCTAGTAAGAAGGAAATGACTCTACTTATCAGTAAAACTGATCAAAGGTCAACACTCCCTTTTTATCAGACAACCAAAATACACCTTGCTTGTGGATCAGGTGTGGAATCAGGTGCAAGCAGACCTCCTAACAAGTATTCACTTTTATCCAATCAAGTCATAATTTAGAAATAAAATAGAGCTCTAAGGATCATAGTGCCTTGTGGATTCCTCAGAGCATGAAACCTTCTGCAAACGTTTCAGTAGCTTTTGGTAGCATCTAAACAGAATGTTGAGCCTCCTGGCTGTCTTCTCCTTTTTAACCAAAGCAACTCTGCCCTTACGTGTGTGATGTATCACAAAATTTTCACTTGAAGGATTCCATGGATTTAAAAAGTTTGAAACCAACTGAGCAATATCTCATGAAGCATAGAGTGTAGGACTTACTAGAAGTCACACACCAATGACTGATAGAGCTGAAATCAAATCCACATCTCTTGACTGCAATGCCAGTGCATGCGTGCATACGTGCGTGCGTTCGTGTGTGCGTGTGTGTGTGTGTGTGTGTGTGGTTGGTCTGTTTGTTTGGTATTATCCTTCATCCTAGGCCAATGGTGTTCACCCTTCCCTTGAATTAGACTCACTAGGGGAGTTTCTAAAAATCCCTATGCCCAGGACACAAGTAAGTGCTATCAATCAAAACCTCTGGGGATAGGACCCAGGCATTCTGTGTTTTTTTTTTAAAGCATCCCAACTGTTCCCAACAGGTAACCAAGGTGGAGAATCAATGGCTTTGGCAGAAATTCTGAAGTCTGTGTTTAACAATAAACGAGTCTGGAGTTTGATTTCCTGCTCTGACATGTATTAGCTGTTAAAACCTAGGCATGAAGTGATGTCTTGAGGTCTGTTTTTCCATGTGTAACAGACTGGGATTAGAGAAGATCACTTATTTTCCAACTGTGGAACCCTCTGATTTCTGAAAAGTGGAAAAAGGCTAAAAGATGCAATAATAGATAAAGTTCAGGAACTCTTCACCCATTTTTACATTTTTCCATAAAATATTCTCACCTGAGCTTTTGTTTGAAGAAAAAATGGTACTGTTTTTTAAGGTTTTAGAATTGCAGAGCTAGATAGCTTCTAAGATATTGTAAAAAGTGAACACCCAGGTATTACAGAATTTTATAAAGAACTAATCAATTTACTCATTCTAAGGTCAGAATTCTTTACCTGGTGTTTGCAGCTCCCTAATTCTCACCAATATTTTCATCATATATTGGGAGGAAGGGAGTAGACTCAAAAGCAGCATTAGTGCTAATCACTTTGGTTTACTGAGTGCCTAAGTTAAGCATTCTTCCTTCTAGATACATAATAACTAATAGGGAGAATAACCATCCCTATTTCCTCTCAGGACTGTCCCAGTGTCAGTAATGAAAATCTTGTGTCCCAGCAAGCCCCTCAGTCCTGGGGCAACTGAAAACATTACCATCTTAACGTGCAAAAGGAAAACAGATGGGGAAATTAATTCGAAGCACAATAGTGTAGACATGCCAGGTGCCTACTAATCTGCATTGTAGCAAGTAGTACAATTCACATAGCAATGGATATACTCAGTCAGTCTCAACTTTATACCAACTTACCACAGATCCTTAAAAGAAAATGTGGTAGTAAAGACACCAAGAAGAATTTTTCTGTCCCTAATTCACTCATTAATTAGATTGGATATTAATTTAATTTGAATTTTAATAGCACTGTAACATTAACCATATCTTCAATTAAACCAGACCACTGTATGGAATTATCGTCTTAAAAGTGGCACTTTTACTGACCAGTCAATGATGAGTCTGAATGTCCCGATCCTAGCTAACAAAACCTTAAAGTTAATCATGTTTTATACAACATACTAGGCAGACAAGCATTAGTAATGTTTAAGAAAAAAAAAAAAGGAAATAAATTAAGTACCAAACAGACCTGAGTTTCTATATTTCCATTATTAACCTCAACATGAACAATTTTTTTTAATCAAACATGATCATCTATCACATTTAAGTAGTGTTGGTAATTTCATAGGACTTATATCTTTGTTTGCATTTACCATATATATATTTTTCAAATTTGTAGATAAAGAAAAAAATAAAGGCAGAGAGGAAAAAATAGGTGAAAGAATAGAAAGTAGCAAACAATACTCAGAAGGACTTCAAGAACCTCTCAGAGTTTAAGGATTTTCTGATGGAGGTGCATCACAGGGACCCCTCCCCTGAGCTCTCTTTCTCATACTCTCTGGAAGCAGGGCTGACTGGAGAATAAATATGAAATCACATGTTTTATAATAAAATATTTTGTATAAAATTCAAAAATTTCTGTTTGTAAAATCTTCTGAGATGTTTAGATGAAAGAAACAGTATCAGTACAAAGTGTCATTATGGTTAATAAAATTGCATGAATGGCCGTGGTGACCCATTAAAAAAAAAGCCAGCTTTAGTTTTCAGATTAAAGCAAACAGTACCAGCCATTGAGCCTTTTTTTACAACCTTCATTTTGTTGAAAGGATTAAAAGCATCTTCAGACCTTCGTCACAGCCATAATCTGCCATACGATACAAGCAAACCTGCTGCCACAATCTATTACAAGCCCTTCAAGGGGCAATGTATTTTCAGCCATCCCTACTTTGTTTCACTGGTATAAATAAGAAATAAGCAGCACTATCAAAATACAGTCAACTCCTAAAGTTACAGAATTGTTATAGGAAAAAATTACCTAAACGTACCTGCTTTCTGTCTCCTTCTTATGCCAATATAATTTAGAATCACACTTGATCACCAGTCATCAGAACGTTATTCTACATTTCACATCATAACATTTTATAACGAGTGTGACTACTTAGTTATAAAATATCTGAAGGGAGTTAAGAAATAAGATCTAAAAAATCTTAGTTATAACTTCGTATTAATGAATTTCTAATGTTTTGGAGGCTACGAGAGAGAAAATAGAGGAAGGGAAATATAAACCTATTTCTTGAGCTCACAGTTCATCACTAGTCTTCTATTTCAGTCTCATCAAATACATCTCTGCCCCTCCCACAGAGAAATGAAGAACAACGTCACAAATTAGTTGACTCATTTGTGTATCAGACATCATTTGATGCTGCAGCCCCAACCTTTTAAGAGCCAGCAGACAAAGTTAGCCTTTTGAAAGCAAATCCATGACTAACTTTTGCTGAAAAAATCTCTTTCTTATAGTACGGAGGAAGCACATCTCCTAAAGACCCCTACATACTAACCACTGCACTTTGGAGATGTTTCCTTTATACCCTGCTAATTAAAGGAAAGAGTCTGGGTTATTCAACTGCATATATTAAGCCCGATTGATGTTAATCCTTTTTATATTTAATAAATCTCCAAATCATTTCTATTTAAGACTTCATCACGTCAGGAGTAGGAAATGTTTACAGCTCTCAAAAAATGCCCAAGGGAAAAACAAATCCACACACATGTAGAGAAACAAGCATACTCATATTGAAATAGGAAGAGAATTCTAATGCATTAAATCTACAAATAAAATATACCTCAAATTATTTTTGGTTCAGTAAGAAAGCAAAACTCCATTAACCTTTAAAAGGGAGGTCACACGGCATATATATTCAACTTGGAAAAAAAATTCCAAAAAAAATCCATCACCATATTTACTGACCACCCTAAAATATGGTGATGGATTTTTTTGTGAGCTCTGTGATGTCAAGGCTCTTAGGTTGGATTGGCATGGCAGTGTGGGAAGTTTCCCTGGGCTGTATACATTGATATTAAGCTCTCTTCCACTGAAATATAGTAACTATTAATAAGGATGCCAAGTATTGCATAACTTTAAATACAGACATTTACAGTTTTGAATTGAAAACAATGCAGCCAAAAAGAGCCCATTTGCCAAACATTTATTTTGTGCTTACCATGTGACAGACATTCTGTTGGGTATACAGTGGTGAGTAAAATCAGATGCAGTTTCTGTGAGAGGTATCTAGAGAGGAGAAAGAGAATGACTCAAGTAATTGTCATATTGCAATATACACACATATGTACAAAAAATAAAATGACCACAAGTCCTAAGAAAGGGTTATATTATGCTATTATAGTGCCTATTATGTGAGATTCAGCCTAGTCAGAGAGGTCAGGTAAGGTTAAAGATTCAAGGAAAACATTCCAAGCAGAGGAGAATGGCATGTGCAAAGGTCCTGGGGCAGAAGAGGAAATGGTACACTCAAATGGCTAGAGGGAGTGTAGTGCTGTTAGAGAGGATAGAATATGAAGACTCATTAGAAGCAATAACGTCAGACCTCTCATTTCTGGTCAAACATTTAAAAAGCTTACACAGCAAGAAACTAACACAACACTGTAAAGCATCTATACTCCAATAAAAATTAATTTTAAAAAATTAGGCTAGAAAAACTTCACAATGAAAAACCAAAACAGAACAGCTTAGAAGTCCTCTTTCCCATCTTCGCAATAAAAGAAAACCTGAACAAACTGAAAGCCAAACCTCTTCTGAGATCCATCAGAGAACTGAGGTCACAAGGCAAACTGTCAGTTCAAAAACTGGAGAGACGACAGAGAGAGGACAATACAGAGAATCAGAGTTTATCAGGAGCAGAAGCCACAGCTGCCTCCTGGGAGGAGCACTGGAAGGGTAACTGACTAACTGCTGGGCAGGAGGTGTAGACGAGCTGAGAGAGAAAATGTCATGCGGTCCCATCCTTAGGGGAGCCTCTATAGTTTTGTGAATTTTACTTCCAGAAGCCCTACCAGGTTCTCAGGGGGAGGACTGGAAAAAAATCCCCTCCTCTCTCTGGCAGGGACAGGTGAAAACTAGTCATTTGAAGTAAACCCAGAATACTGTTTCCATTAACAAAGGCCTGCCTTCAAGGAGAAAAATTTTACTGGAGCCTAACCAGCATGGTTTTACCAGAGCCTAACTGACACTAGGGAAATGAAATACCCATCTCCAGCCTCCTCTAGCCTTACTGTCACACCTGTGAAGGGGCACGACCAACTAAGACTGATACCTAATTACAGGAATATAGAATGTTTCCCCTCCCCATACTTGACCACCAAATCAGCAAGGCATCTGTATAATAACAAAGGATCAAAGCTGAAAAAAAATGCTAGGCTCAGACCTAGCATTTTGTGTATCTAGGAAACACAAAGACAGCAGGGGAGACAAAAACAAGCACAGAGAGGAAATTTTAGACCCTAACTCCTACTGGTATAACAAAGAGTAAACACAGCCTAACTATACACCAGATACAGTTAAAATTCATACTACAGACCTATTTTACTTCGGTTCCTTGTACTCAATACAACATGTCTGGCTTTCAAAAAAAATTGTAAGGCATGCCAAAGGCAATTAACACAGTCTGAAGAGACAAGGCAAGCATCTGTTGAAAGGTAACCTGAGGCACATTAATATTTTCAAGAGTTTCTTTGAATATACATCTATTTGAATCAGGCAGCAGCAAACCAAAAGTGGTTAAGTGTGCTCCACTGACAATAAGTAGCTGGGGGACAGGTTTTTATAGACAGAAGACACAGAAACAACGCAATGAAACCATGTGATTGGCTACAGCTTGAGCAGCTGCTTGATTAGGGAAAGTCTAGTGGGTTATTTATGATTGGTTGTACTTAAATTCCATTTTCTCAGATCTGAGTGTACTGGCTCTAGCTTAAGTTTTGGTTTGCTTATGTAGGCTACCAAAGCTTCAGAGCCACTTCAGTCTCATCCAACTTCTTGTTTAATTACTTTAACAAATCAGAACCAGACTCAGATACGGCACAGATTTTGGAATTAGACTTTGGATTTAATGTTACGATGATGAATATGCTACAGGCTCTAATGAGAAAAGTGAACAACATGAAAGAAAACATCAGTAATGTAAGCAGAGAGATGGAAATTCTAAGAAAGAATCAAACAGAAATAAATGCTGGAAATAAAAAACATTGCAACAGAAATGAAGAATGCCTTTGATGGGCACATCAGTAGAATGGACATGGCCAAGGAAAGATTCAGCAGTCTAGATGATATGTCAGTAGAAACTTCCAACGCTGAAAAAAAAGAACAAAAAAAAAAAAAAGAGAGAGAGAGAGAGGGAAAACAGATCAGAATGTCCAAGTGAGACAGTTATAAAATTAACATACACTTACTGGGAATTCCAAAGGGGAATAGAGAAGAGCAGAGTAAATATCTGAAGTAATAATGACGGAATTTTCCAAATATAAGAAACCAAAATACAGATCCAGGAAACTCAGTAAACACCACTCAGAGTAAACAAAAAACCTTCACCTAGGCACACTATATTCAAATGCAGAAACTCAAAGAGAAAATCTTGGAAGAATTGAGATAATATTTTATCTATAGAGCAATAAGGATGAGAATTACATCAGACTACTTTTCAGAAAGTATGCAATCAATAAGAGCGTGGAACAAAATATTTAAGTGTTGAAAGGAAAAAACAAAGATAAGCCATTCCAGAGTAAAACGAACACCCATAATATCATCAAATCAAGAAGACAGGGATTAATTTAAATATTTTAGTAGTAATTTTACTTTTTCTTTGGAATTAGGGTTGAAATTCTGTATCACAGCAGGAAGAGTTAGGTCTGAGAATACCAGGAAAGGATGCAGAACTTCCAGAAACAGAGGCTGCCAATGTAACATCACTCAGAGCTAAAGGGATGAGAGGAAACGTGGCCTTGTCACAGAAAGAGAGACAGTGTTGCTACTCTTATCCAAGTGTTCTTCAAAACTATTTGAAAATGTACACAAAGTTGACCAAGTAAATCAAGTCTAATCTCTTTAGCCTAGCATGTGAGGCTCTCCAAAATAGATCCTCTCCATTTTTCCTTTCCAGCATTATCTTATGTGTTTAAATTACTGTCAGATCTAATTGCTTGCCGTCAGGCAGCTTAAGCCTAGGTTTCCTGTTTCAAAATGCTTTAGAGACATATTCACTCCAAATAAAATTATTTGCCCCTGATTTTAGTTTCTTGAGTCTCAAACATTGTTTTAACCTGTGTCAAATGCCACTTCCTCCAGGAAGCCTTATCTGATACCTCCTAATTCACTACCCCCAACTCCACTAAGAGTTTCTTTGTCCCTATTTAGTATTTCCAGAACATATTTATTAAAGTGTGATTTTCATGACTGACTAGATCCTTGTTTATTCAACAATTTGGCAAATTATTTTACATTTAACAGATGCTTTAAAATGCATATGAAATAAAAGGGATCTCATGTAAATCATCTTTTGTTATCTCTAGACACATGAAAACTGTCCTTGAAATCTACATTTATTGTGGCCACACATCTGACACTCTTCTCATCAAGAATCATGCCTATATCCTCTTTACTTGGATCTGGGTGGTCTGTGGGACTGCTTTGGCTAATAAAATATAGTGGAAGGGATGCTGTGACAGCTTCTGGACCCAGGTCTTGAGACAATGGCAACACTCATTTTCTGTCTTTTGTTATATTTATTCTTGGAACCCAGTTGTCATGCAGTGAGAAAGTCCATGTGCAGGGGCCCACATGAAGAGGAACTATGGTCACCAGCCGTGAACCATCATAAACTTGCAAGCCGTGTAAGTAAGCTATGTTGGAGTTGGATTCTCCAGCTTGGGCTGTCGCTGCATGGAGAAGAGAGGAGTCATCCCTTTGGGGTCTGCTCAAATTGAAGACTGTGAGCAAAATAAGTGGTTGCTGTTGTTCAAATCACTAAGATTTGTGTGGACAATGGGTTATAAGCAGAAGAGACACTTGTCACTTCCAGGCCACAAATAGTAATAGCTGCTGTAATAGACCTTTTCAATCTATATATTCTCCTGTCAAGAGGGTTTGTGGGAGACTTATATTGACATGGAGGAAACAAAGCATGGAAAACCCTAGATCCCCACCTAACTACACAAAAGGAAATTGTCCTGGAAGAGCACCTAGGCCTGCAGCAGGCTTTTTATTGGAAAGTGTTAATGCTATTGTGTGAAGCAATACAATTTAGGGTCATTTGTTACCATAGTAAAACCATGCCCCACTCCTGATTGATACAATATCAATTTCATTCTTCACAGAGAATCTTAAGAGAGTTGCAACTTAAAAATAGGCTTTCAAAACAAGTTATAAGGGAATAATATTACTTTGGAGAACAGTGAGGATTTTACAGTCAATGTACAAGTTAGGAGGGAGGAAGGAGCTGACTTTGCGCCTCCATGAATGTCCTTAATTGTTTCTGGACTATCAAATTCAACTCAAAAATAACTTACACGGGGAAGGAGATGCAATATTTCTGATAAGTCATCCAAAAACAAACCAGAACAATCGAAAAAACCTTAAACTAGTACTTTGATTCTATTTGTTTTAAGACAGGAATTTTCCAAAAATAAAATCCTATCCCGAACGTTTTGTTGAAACATTTAAAAGAGGCTTTGCTGTTATTTAAAAACAAACAACAACAAAAAAACTCCCTACTAAAATTGTGAGACATTGAAAAGGGTGTCAGGGAGTGGTGAGAATGAGCTAATTAACAATTTTTTTAAAAAAAATGTGTAGAATTAAGAAAGTCCTGTATTTTCAAAATGTTACATGATTATAATAAAAGTTATACAGTAGCTGTAATTTTAGACCAAACAAAAAAAGGAAGGAAAAATCTCACTGGAGATTTTCTCCTGAGGAATGAGATTCATGGTACTAATAAGCAACATGGACACTGGTATCCCTGATTCCTGAATTCTTGCTTCTCCTGCTCTTGCCTCCATTTCAATAAGAGGAATCTGCATTTACCCAGATATCTGATTTCTTGTTTTGGTGGGGCTTGAATTCCAACTGCTTTCCCCAGCACTGCACACCTACTGCACTCTCTGCTCTGCTCTTTACTTTGCTATTTGTTGGGTTTTCGCTGATGTTGCTGTTGGATTTCCCAGAGCCTTGCCCTGAAACATATATAATTTAGGATTAAGTACTGGCTTAATGGCAATCTGTATGCAGATTTTGGGTAGCCTTCTGTATTTTTTCCCTCTCCAAGATTTCCCTTGTTCTCAGCAACTTTGACAGCCTTGGACTCAATGATTGTTCCTGCTTGGGTCCTACTCTTACTATGCTATGATTTGCAAAACACCCTCAGAAAAAATATCTGGGGTAAATGTGCTTTTCTTCCATGCCAGTTGTTCTCCAACATTTTTGGCTTTTGTTTTTTGGGTTTTTTTTCTTTCTTTCTTTCTTTCCTTCCTTCCTTCCTTCCTTTCTGGCTGTATTGGGTCTTCGTTGCTGCGTGCGGGCTTTCTCTAGTTGCGGAGAGCAGGGGCTACTCTTCATCGTGGTGCATGGGCTTCTCATTGCGGTGGCTTCTCTTGTTGCAGAGCATGGACTTTAGGCACACAGGCTCAGTAGTTGGGGCATGGGGGCTTCAGTAGTTGTGGCTCATGGGCTCTAGAGTGCAGGCTCAGTAGTTGTGGCACATGGGCTTAGTTGCTCTGTGGCATGTGGGATCTTCTGGAACCAGGGCTCAAACCCGTGTCCCCTGCATTGGCAGACAGATTCTTAACCACTGCGCCACCAGGGAAGTCCATTCAACAATGTTTTAAATAGTTATTTCATACATCTTGTCCAGATTTTATAGTTGTTGTGTACAAAATACTCTTTCATGGCCTGAACTGGAAATATCCAAACTAACTTTATAATGTAGTCCTTATCTTTAGAGATATAAGTGAAATATTAATAGCTGATAGGAGATGATATTTGGAATTTTCATCAAAATAATTTACGGGGGGGGGGGTATTTAGGGAAGACTGGCCATGAGAGAGGGTGTTTCCTTCCCACAGTAAAAAGTTTGACCCACATAAGACAGGAAATATGAGGAGAATGGCCAGATAACATTTTTCTCCCCCTCCCTCCTCCAATGGACTGCTCCTAGGCATAGTCTCTTTCTATCACTTCTCCCAAGGCATACCATGAGGCTGTGGCTCTGTAATTGAACAGTGACCTTCATTATTATCTTTCACGGTTTGTTATAATGCAAACAGATAACACATCCCCTGGTATTGCTCCCATCCTTCTCTGTTTCCTTTCTCTCTTATCTCACTCTCAATGCCCTGGGTTAGCACTTTGCAAATAAAGCACTAGCACTAGAGAACCTCTTCTACTTTTCATTATATTTGTCTGAACAGAGATACCATAAGTGCATTTGTTTTCTTTGGAATTCTTAAAGATAATAATATATAGAAATAGATCTGTTTGAATTTGTGATAAAACTGTCACATGGAGATCAAGTAAAATTGAAATGATATCAGATATGTTGTAAGAAATTACCACGTACCATCGAATTTCTGTGTTTTACATTATTTAGATAGAGAGGAAGCTGAGCCCTTAGGATGTTCAAAACCCTCCCAGCATTGCAAAGCTACTTAACCAAGGTTAAGTCTGGGACTCAAATATCAAATTCTGAGCTCTTAATCACTATGCTGCTTCTTACTATAACATATAATGTTTCTTATAATGCTTTCTATTATAACTAAAGTTATATTTCTTTCTCATTTTGTTGAGTAAAATGGATACTTGGTTATTATGGAGCAATACCACAATGTTCTAAATAAAATTCAGCTGAATGGCATTACTAAAATAAAACTACTATAAAACTTTGTACCATTTTTAGGAATTAGGGGTTCAGAGCTAAATTAGATCTCATTTAAAAACAACAAATATTTGGAGTGTTTTGTTCCTCAAGTGTTCCATAGTAAAATTATCTGTTATACTTGAATCCACATGGCCTATTCTGTTGACTGCCTTTGCTTTCTACTTTTCCCAGACTTGAATTTCAAGATCTGTGTCCAGAATGTCTTCATAATTCATACATTTGGCTCTTCTCCTCTTCAGGCAAGCAGCAACTGTCATACCTCATGAAAGCAGTCAGATGCACATCCTCAGACAGATCTAACCAAATTGGCTTCAGCAGCAGAAAGAAGTTCAGCTGTTTGCTCAGTGAGATTTAATTTAAAGCTCATGGGCTCATTCACCAGCACTTCGGTCCTGCAAAATTGCTTTGGATTTTTCAAAGGCTCTTTTATGAGACAAAATAAAAAATAAAGGATAGAGAATATATTCTTGAAATGTACATACATTTCAAGAAGTGTGTGTGTGTGCATGTATTTAAAATTTTAAGAAAACTGTAACAACTGAACTAATAAACAGCGATGGAGGACTAATCATAGACACAGACTAAACATTCTTCCTTAAACTGGAACAACTATTCCGCTTGCTGGATGAAAGCTTCAATAAAACTGAGTTTTTAAGTGTTAATGACTGATTGCTTTCATTACAAATAATATCTACAATGATTTTACAATTTTATTCCTCTTATGGACTTTTCTAATTTTTATATTCCCTTTCCTTTTTTTTTTTTTTCTCTTTTTTTTTTTGGTCATTACAGTTCTCATATGGGTTGACACTTGGGGGTAAGTAGGATCAGAATGAAGTTATTCCTTTCTCTCTTCTCCTTCACAAAAAGAAAGATCAGGGGATTTTCTATGTGATGTTTTCATACCCATTAAAACCACCACCATAGGTGCCTCAGCTGCCAAAGAAATCTAGAATTATGTAGCACCTCACCAACTGCAATTTTTCTCTATTATCTGCACTGTCCACTTGATCTTTGTAACAACTGTGAGGCAGAAAAGAATATTCCACTCACATTCCAGATTTTTTCTATGCCATCTCCCACATCTATCATTTATCCCCATTGGTAAGTCAAAAACTCTGTTTTCCTTTTTTTTTTTTTTTTGTGGTACGTGGGCCTCTCATTATTGTGGCCTCTCCCGCTGCGGAACACAGGCTCCGGACGCGCAGGCCCAGCGGCCATGGCTCACGGGCCCAGCTGCTCCGCGGCACGTGGGATCCTCACGGACCGGGTCACGAACCCGCGTCCCCTGCATCGGCAGGCGGACTCTCAACCACTGCGCCACCAGGGAAGCCCTCCTTTTTTATTTTTTACTCATTTCAGTTTTTAATTGTGAAGAAAGTTGAACATCTTATATTTTGTCATGTTTTTTTCCTGTGAATTTTCAGTATGCTTTCTTCACATTTCTATTGGGATACAAGTCTTTTTTTTTTTTTTTTTAACATTTTTATTGGAGTATAATTGCTTTACAAGGGTGTGTTAGTTTCTGCTGTATAACAAAGTGAATTAGCTATACATAAACATATATCCCTATATCTCCTCCTTCTTGCGTCTCCCTCCCACCCTCCCTATCCCACCCCTCTAGGTGGACACAAAACACCGAGCTAATCTCCCTGTGCTATGTGGCTGCTTCCCACTAGCTATTTTACATTTGGTAGTGTATGTATGTCCATGCCACTCTCTCACTTCGTCCCAGCTTACCCTTCCCCCTCCTCGTGTCCTCAAGTCCGTTCTGTACGTCTGCGTCTTTATTACTGTCCTGCCCCTAGGTTCTTCAGAACCATTTGTTTGTTTGTTTGTTCAGATCCCATATATGTTAGCATACAGTATTTGTTTTTCTCTTTCTGCCTCACTTCACTCTGTATGACAGTCTCTAGGTCCATCCACCTCACTACAAATAACTCAATTTCATTTCGTTTTATGGCTGAGTAATATTCCATTGTATACATGTGCCACATCTTCTTTATCCATTCATATGGACACTTAGGTTGCTTCCATGTCCTGGCTAATGTAAATACTGCTGCAATGAACATCGTGGTACATGACTTTTTTTTTTTTTAAAACCCACATTTGTTTATTTATTTTTGGCTGTGTTGGGTCTTCGTTTCTACGCGAGGGCTTTCTCTAGTTGTGGCAAGTGGGTGCCACTCTTCATCGCGGTGTGCGGGCCTCTCACTATCGCGGCCTCTCTTGTTGCAGAGCAAAGGCTCCAGACGTGCAGGCTCAGTAGTTGTGGCTCACGGGCCTAGTTGCTCTGCAGCATGTGGGATCTTCCTAGACCAGGGCTCGAATCCGTGTCCCCTGCATTAGCAGGCAGATTCTCAACCACTGCACCACCAGGGAAGCCACTCATGACTCTTTTTGAATTATGGTTTTCTCAGGGTATATGCCAGGTACTGGGATTCCTGGGTCGTACGATAGTTCTATTTTTAGTTTTCTAAGAAACCTCCATACTGTTCTCCATAGTGGCTGTATCAATTTACATTCCCACCAGCAGTACAATAGGGTTCCCTTTTCTCCACACCCTCTCCGGCAATTATTGTTTGTAGACCTTTTGATGATGGTCATTCTGACTGGTGAGAGGTGATACCTCATTGTAGTTTTGATTTGCATTTCTCTAATGATTAGTGATGTTCAGCATCCTTCCATGTGTTTGTTGGCAAACTGTATATCTTCTTTGAAAAAATGTCAATTTAGGTCTTCTGCCCATTTTTGGATTGGGTTGTTTGAGTTTTTGATATTGAGCTGCATGAGCCACCTGTATATTTTAGAGATTGATCCTTTGTCAGTTGCTTCATTTGCAAATATTTTCTCCCATTCTGAGGGTTGCCTTTTCTTCTTGTTTATAGTTTCCTTTGCTATGCAAAAGCTTTAAGGTTTCATTAGGTCCCATTAGTTTATTTTTGTTTTTATTTCCATTCCTCTAGGAGGTGGGTCAAAAAGGATCTTGCTGTGATTTATGTCATAGAGTATTGTGCCTATGTTTTCCTGTAAGAGTTTTATAGTGTCTGGCCTTACAATTAGGTCTTTAATCCATTTGGAGTTTATTTTCATGTATGGTGTTAGGGAGTGTTCTGATTTCATTCTTTTAAATGTAGCTGTCCAGTTTTCTCAGCACCACTTACTGAAGAGGCTACCTTTTCCCCATTGTATATTCTTGCCTCCTTTATCAAAATTAAGGTGACCATATGGGCATGCGCTTATCTCTGGACTTTCTATCCTGTTCCATTGATCTATCTTTCTGTTATTGTACCAGTACCATACTGTCTTGATTACTGTAGCTTTGTAGTATAGTCTGAACTCAGGGAGCCTGATTCCTCCAGCTCTGTTTTTCTTACTCAAGATTTCTTTGGCTATTCAGGGTCTTTTGTGTTTCCATACAAATTTTAAGATTTTTTGTTATAGTTCTGTGAAAAATGCCAGTGGTAGTTTGATAGGGATTCCACTGAATCTCTAGACTGCTTTGGGTAGTATAGTCATTTTCACCATGTTGTTTCTTCCAATCCAAGAACATGGTATATCTCTCCATCTGTTTGTAACATTTTTGATTTCTTTCATCAGTATCTTATAGTTTTCTGCATATAGGTCTTTTGTCTCCTTAGGTAGGTTTATTCCTAGGTATTTTATTATTTTTGTGGTAATGGTAAATGGGATTGTTTCCTTAATTTCACTTTCAGATTTTTCATCATTAATGTATAGGAATGCAAGGGATTTCTGTGCATTAATTTTGTATCCTGATACTTTGCCAAATTCATTGAATAGCTCTAGTAGTTTTCTGGTAGCATCTTTAGGATTCTCTATGTATAGTATCATGTCATCTGCAAACAGTGACAGCTTTACTTCTTTTCCGATTTGGATTCCGTTTATTTCTTTTTCTTCTCTGATTGCCATGGCTAAAACTTCCAAAACTACGTTGAGTAATAGTGGTGAGAGTGGGCAACCGTGTCTTGTTTCTGATCTTAGTGGAAATGCTTTCAGTTTTTCACCATTGAGAACGATGCTGGCTGTGGCTTTGTCTTATATGGCCTTCATTATGTTGAGGTAACTTCCCTGTATACCTACCGTCTGGAAAAATTTTATCATAAATGGGTGTTGAATTCTGTTGAAAACTTTTTCTGCATCTACTGAGATGATCATATGGTTTTTCTGCTTCAATTTGTTAATATGGTTAATCACATTGATAGATTTGCGTATATTGAAGAATCCTTGCATTCCTGGGATAAACCCCACTCAATCATGGTGTATGATCCTTTTAATGTGCTGCTGGATTCTGTTTGCTAGCATTTAGTTGAGGATCTTTGCATCTATGTTCATCAGTGATATTGGTCTGTAGTTTTCTTTGTTTGTGATATCTTTGTCTGGTTTTGGTATCAGGGTGATAGTGGTCTCGTAGAATGAGTTTGGGAGTGTTCGTCCCTCTGCTATATTTTGGAAGAGTTTCAGAAGGATAGGTGTTAGCTCTTCTCTAAATGTTTGATAGAATTCGCTTGTGAATCCATCTGGTCCTGGGCTTTTGTTTGTTGGAAGATTTTTAATCACAGTCTCACTTTCAGTGCTTGTGATTGGTCTGTTTATATTTTCTATTTCTTCCTGGTTCAGTCTCAGAAGGTTGTGGTTTTCTAAGAATGTGTCCATTTCTTCCAGGTTTTCCATTTTATTGGCATAGAGTTGCTTGTAGTAATCTCTCATGATCCTTTGGTATGTCTGCAGTGTCAGTTGTTACTTCTCCTTTTTTATTTCTAATTCTATTGATTTGAGTCTTCTCCCGTTTTCTCTTGGTGAGTCTGGCTAGTGTTTTATCAATTTTGATTATCTTCTCAAAGAACCAGCTTTTAGTTTTATTGATTTTAGCTATCATTTCCTTCATTTCTTTTTCATTTATTTCTGATCTGATCTTTATGATTTCTTTCCTTCTGCTAACTTTGGGGTTTTTTGGTTCTTCTTTCTCTAATTGCTTTAGGTGTAAGGTGAGGTTGTTTATTTCAGATGTTTCTTGAGGTAGGATTGTATTGCTATAAACTTCCCTCTTAGAACTGCTTTTGCTGCATCCCATAGGTTTTGGGTTTTCATGTTTTCATTGTCATTTGTTTCTAGGTATTTTTTATTTCCTCTTTGATTTCTTCAGTGATCTTTTGGTTATTTAGTAGTGTATTGCTTAGCCTCCATGTGTTTGTATTTTTCACAGGTTTTTTCCTGTAATTGATATCTTGTCTCATAGCGTTGTGGTTGGAAAAGATACTTGATACCATTTCAATTTTCTTAAATTTACCAAGGCTTGATTTGTGACCCAAGATATGATCTATCCTGGAGGATGTTCCATGAGCACTTGAGAAGAAAGTGTATTCTGTTATTTTTGGATGGAATGTCCTATAAATATCAGTTAAGTCCATCTTGTTTAATGTATCATTTAAAACTTGTGTTTCCTTATTTATTTTCATGTGGATGATCTGTCCATTGGTGAAAGTGGGGTATTAAAGTCCCCTACTACGATTGTTACTGTCAATTTCCCCTTTTATGGTTAGCATCTGCCTTATGTATTGAGGTGCTCCTATGTTGGGTGCATAAATATTTACAATTGTTATATGTTCTTCTTGGATTCATCCCTTGATCATTATGTAGTGTCCTTCTTTGTCTCTTGTAAGAGGCTTTATTTTACAGCCTGTTTTGTCTGGTATAAGAATTGCTACTCCAGCTTTTTTTGATTTCCATTTGCATGGAATATCTTTTTCCATCCCCTCACTTTCAGTCCGTATGTTTCCCTAGGTCTGGAGTGGTTCTCTTGTAGATAGCATATATACTGAATGTTTTGTATCCATTCAGCCAGTGTATGTCTTTTGGTTGGAGCATTTAATCCATTTACATTTAAGGTAGTTATCGATATGTGTGTTCCTAGTACCATTTTCTTAATTGTTTTGGGATTATTATTGTAGGTCTTTTCCTTCTCTTGTTTTTCCTGCCAAGAGAAGTTCCTTTAGGATTTGCTGTAAAGCTGGTTTGGTGGTGATGAATTCTCTTAGCTTTTGCTTGTCTGTAAAGGTTTTAATTTCTCCGTCAAATCTGAATGAGATCCTTGCTGGGTACAGTAACCTTGGTTGTAGGTTTTTCTCTTTCATCACTTTAAATATATCCTGCCACTCCCTTCTGGCTTGCAGAGTTTCTGCTGAAAGATCAGCTGTTAACCTTATGGGAATTCCCTTGTATGTTATTTGTTGCTTTTCCCTTGCTGCTTTTTAACATTTTTTCTTTGTATATAATTTTTGGTAGTTTGATTAATATGTGTCTTGGTGTGTGTCTCCTTGGATTTATCCTGTACGGGACTCTCTGTGCTTCCTGGACTTGATTGACTATTTCCTTTCCCATATCAGGGAAGTTTTCAACTATAATCTCTTCAAATATTTTCTCAGTCCCTTTTTTTTTCTCTTCTTCTTCTGGGACCACTATAATTCAAATGTTGGTGCATTTAATGTTGTCCCAGAGGTCTCTGAGACTGTCCTCAATTCTTTTCATTCTTTTATCTTAATTCTGCTCTGCAGTAGTTATTTCCACTATTTTATCTTCCAGGTCACTTATCTGTTCTTCTGCCTCAGTTATTGATTAATTGCAGAGAATTTTTAATTTAATTTATTGTGTTGTTCATCATTGTTTGTTTGCTCTTTAGTTCTTCTAGGTCCTTGTTAAACATTTCTTTTATTTTCTCCATTCTATTTCCACGATTTTGGATCATCTTTACTATCATCATTCTGAATTCTTTTTCAGGTAGACTGCCTATTTCCTCTTCCTTTGTTAGGTCTGGTGGGTTTTTACCTTGCTCCTTCATCTGCTGTGTATTTCTCTGTCTTCTCATTTTGCTTAACTTACTGTGTTTGGTCTCCTTTTCACAGGCTGTGGGTTCATAGTTCCCATTGTTTTTGGTCTCTGCCCCCTGTGGGTAAGGTTGGTCCAGTGGGTTGTTTAGGTAGAGGGAACTGGTGCCTGTTTTCTGGTGGATGAGGCTGGATCTTGTCTTTCAGGTGGGCAGGAGCACGTCTGGTGCTGTGTTTTGGGGTGTCTGTGAACTTATTATGATTTTAGGCAGGCTCTCTGCTAATGGGTGAGGTTGTTTTCCTGTCTTTTTAGTTGTTTGGCATAGGGTGTCTAGCACTGTAGCTTGCTGGTCATTGAGTGGAGCTGGGTCTGAGCATTGAGATGGAGATCTCTGAGAGAGCTTTTGCTGCTTGATATTATGTAGAGCTGGGAGGTCTCTGGTGGACCAACGTCCTGAACTCGGCTCTCCCACCTCAGAGGCTCAGGCTGCACACCCAGCCGGAGCACCAAGACCCTGTCAGCCACACGGCTGCCTTCTCTCTCAACTTTGAAAATGTAAAGTCAGCTGGAAGAAGACAAGGTGGCTCTGAGCCGTAGGAGCAGAGATGGGCAGGAGGAGAAATCTCTCATTGTTTCTTTAAATAGACCAAATAAGTTCCATGTTCTTTTCTAGCTGGACCTTTGACTCTCTGACTGGTTTGCTTTCACAAAATTATGAACTCATAGAGCCTGCAAGCTTTTAAAATCCTTTCTGGCAGTATAGGCATTTCTACATCTCTTATATTTCTCATTTCCCAACTTTTCTTTTTAGTAAAATATCTATTGGTCAGCTTTAAAATTTTCCTTTAATTCCAAACTAGATCATCCTTTTGCTCTGATTTTATTTTTTCTAACAAACACTTGTACTACCATCTTATCTGCTCTTGAGATGCTACAGCAATACCTATTTCTTTCTACAGTCACAAAATGCAGTTCTGATCTTTGAACATGTCTCCAGCCAGGTGCTAGAATGCAGCTTTAACTATGTATTTCAGTTATACATGGTTTCAGTTCTCTCTATTAGATTCATTTCTTTCTAGCCTAGATTACAGTTCTATCCAGGTATTATTTTAAATAACTGTTCAGTGATATTTGATATTCCTTAGTTTGTTGGTTCATTTGTTTGTTTGGTGCATATTTCCTGAGCATCCCTAGTGTCTATACTGGGCCAGGCACTGGAAATACACTGGTGAATAAGCCAAGGTCCCTGTTCTAAAAAACTTTAAAGTTCGCTCTGATTGATGAACTAAATCCAAACTGAAATACATACTGAACCTGAAATGCCAACCCCCTCTCTAAAGCATTATTTCAACAAATGGAAGATTGGAAAACATATTAACAATAATGTTAATAACAGTATCTAACATTTATTGGATAATTTTTCTGTTCTAGGCACTCTTCTAAGACTTTATGTGGAAGATTTCATCCATTTCTCACCATCGCCCAATAATTTAAAAATAAATTTATTTATTTATTTATTCATTCCTTTGTTTCTTTTTCACACACACTCTATTTTATTTTTACAAGAGATAAACTGACACCAAGCATTGTAAATGGATGACCACAACAAAAGCAACAATGACTGCAATTACCAAACACAAAACACACTCGTACTATATCATAATATTGACATTCAGTCCAGTAATCCTCCACTGTATCAGCTTCTTTACTTTGCAGTGAAAATTGATTTGTATATTTTTTGCCTCTGAGTCCTTGTGGGACTTTTTTTTTTATTCAAACAGAAAGTCACAAAAATTATAATCATCCTCATTTATGGCTGCATTGGGTTTTCATTGCTGCATGCAGGCTTTCTCTAGTTGTGGCGAGCAGGGGCTACTCTTTGTTGCGGTGTGCAGGCTTCTCATTGCAGTGGCTTCTCTTGTTGTGGAGCATAGGCTCTAGGTGTGCGGGCTTCAGTAGTTGTGGCACGTGGGCTCAGTAGTTGTGGCTTGTGGGCTCTAGAGCACAGGCTCAGTAGTTGTAGCACACGGGCTTAGTTGCTCCGCGGCATGTGGGATCTTCCTGGACCAGGGCTCCAACCCATGTCCCCTGCATCAGCAGGTGGATTCTTAACCACTGCACCACCAGGGAAGCCGTTAAGATACATGTTATAATCACTATTTTACAAATGAGGAAACCAGGGCACAGACCGGTTAAATAATCTACTATATGATCCACAGACGGCACACAATATTTGTGAAATGTGCCATACCCTTGGCCAAATAAGTCGATCTTTGGTAATGAGGGCCAGGGCATTGGCATTTTATTTTAACCTTCAAAATGATTCTAAAGTGTGACCCAAATTAAGATCTGCTGCTGTTTCCGAATTTACTTCCCACCACTCCTAAAAGGTTGTTGAGTCCTTGCCCCTTAAACATCAGCTTGTCAGTCTCTCTGATGGGAAGAAGAGCTCCTCTGTTCATTAAGACTTTCATGTCTCACTGTCAAATATGGGTGTGGATAATGAGCTCCGAATTAGAATAAACTTTTCCTCCACTCTCTGCCACAACACAGGTATTCATCTGTAGGCAAGCTGCTTCTGCCTCTGAGGAACTCCACTGCCTCCTCTGTAAACTTGCTGTGAGTTTTTACAAGTACAAATATATGGATCTCACCCTTTGGGGTTCTGCTTTAAGTCAGTTCATACTAGATGACATTGTAATGATACCAAATCTCAAGACATTATGACAAAGATAATAATAAAACCTTCCCCTACCTGTAAAAACTTTGTAGGACTTTTGTGTGAGTGGTGGTGGCAGAGAGTTAAAATAACACTGAGCTTGCTGGGTATGACTTCATTGGCAGTCAAAAATAGCAGGAAAAGGCAATTATCAGAGTCCACCCCTCCTGTCTCTTTTGTTAAAGATCAGCTACTCTTCCTGGGAGGCAGGTTGTCATGGCAATGGAAGGATAAAGGGCATGACATAAGAATAATGGGCAAGAGATTATTTATAACCTCTTTATTAATGTCTTTTTTGGGCCAGGCATGGGGTATTGTATTAGCTATCCTCTCAGGAGACAAAGATGTTTCTCAACATCAATGAAGTCTCCCAAGAGACCAGCCTCTATCTTTTCTAAATTAATCCAGAAGCTTGAAAGTCTACAACCACAAGTTGAGGATCATAGCACCAAAAGAATTGGTGATATCCAAGTTTCCTATAAAGGCAAAGAGAAGTTAATGAGGCAGATGGGAAAATGTGTTTCAGGCAAACAAAACGAAACAAAACAAAACTAAGGCCCCACAGTGCCACATCCCCACACATCATGTTTAAAGACCATGGCAGCACATGAGAGAACATGGTACTTTCTGGAAACCATGTGTAATTCTGTATGGCTGGGTGGGCCAGACAATATAGACCTCATATACCATGTTAGATAATTTGGACTTTATCTAGAAAAGCAATACTGAATTGATTTGTTCAAGATCACTCATTGAGAGCAGAATATTGACAGGATTACTCAGAACTCCTGATTCCCAGGTTAGAGGACACAGGTCTGTGTAGACAGATATATGCATATCTATATATAAATACCTAGTTTTATATATACATATAATTTTATAACCATCTCAAATGGGGAAACATCTAAATGAAACACCAATATCTCAATCTCCCTATTGAACCCTTTAATGAGTTGTAGCATTCATTTTCCAAAAAGTAAACATAACTCACATAGATCCTTAACTTTCTGTCATTATCACATGCAAATCCCCTTTGAAGCTGAAAAATAAGTGTACATCACCTATGATTTTCCTCTTTTTTCTTTTCTCATTGCAAATATTGTGGCCTCTCCCCTGATGTTCTGGAGGCATTTAGGCAGCTGCTATGCCTTTCATTTGCCTCCTTGCTGAGTCTTTACAACTTCAATGATATCACAACGCTAGAACTACTATGTTGTGGAAATTCCCATTAAGTCACTGTAAAAGGCAACTCTTTAAATTAAACATTAGGAACATATGTATAGTGTTTTGAAAGCCACTGGCATTGGCAAAGTAAAAAAACTCCCAAAATCTAACATTAGTCAAAAAATAACATTAGAAAATGTAACACCAAATTTTCACATCCAGTTAATTTACTATTATAGGTTGATCCTGTCCCTTCTTGCTCCAAGATTTTTTGTGGTATTTTCTTATTTGCTTTTATTTTCTTTTCTCTTTTTAAAATAACTTAAATTTGTTCTTCATTGTTCAATTTCGTTCAGGTCTTTGCTACTAGTTCCTCCTATTCGTTCCTGAGTTTATCAATCCCTCATTCATAATAGGTATAAATGTTTCTACTCATCCACTACATGTGACAAATTTATAACAAACTGCCACACTGTTTTCACTTGCAATCATTCCAAGGTATTCAAAGATCCTATGTGGGATGAAATATTTAAAGGAGAAGGTAGATTGAGTTGTAGGGACATTAAGCTAGAAAGAGCAGTTGTGCTCAGACAAGTGCTCAGTCTAGTAACAGCATCTATGGTAGGATGATCACAGTAGTTCTAAGCGAAGTCTAGAAATTCAGACTGCAGGAATCAAGATCTTACTTGAGAAAATGAATAATCAAGTGTTAGGGGTCTTGGTAGGATTTAGGTAAGATCTAAGTTAGAGATCTAAACAACATATATGTTATTTATAATGAGCTCCAAACCATATATGTGTCCTGTCTGGACATGAGTTTCTCTCAGACCAACAGTCACTTGAACCAAGAGGTGACATTAAGTGTAGGAGGACAGGATAGGCAATTGGAAAGGTACTGGCTTAAAGGCTCTAGCTACACAAATCAGTTATCAGTCGAGCTCACTCAGTAATGTGTTTTTCCTTGTAGAGTAACCTATTCAGATTTCAAGGTATGGCAAATATGACCCCTCTGATATGCCCAGGGAGGTTATACACTCAGACTCCTGTGTACTTATGTGTATCTTTAAGAGGTACAGACACAACACTCATTACTCTCTCATTGACTCTGGGCTTCTTAAGAGCAGCTGTTGAACTTATGAATCTTTATACTGCATCAAGACCATGATTTACAGATAATATAGAAGATGCCCCTCAAATAGTTGCTGAATAAATAATGAGATGATTGAGTAGCTTCGTGAAATTACGCAGCTTCTTCTTAAATTAAACCTAGACCGAAGTTTCTCAGAATCTCTACAACAGTCCAGAAAACACACAGTGTTTAAGGTAAATATCACCATGGCCATATATGTTTCTTCTAACTTCTGACTCTATTTAAAGAATCTAACACTCTACCTTTTACCTCCTTTGTTTATGTGAGACATTTTAACACATTATAAGAAAACTTAAAATACTGCATGTAACTGTGGAGAAGGAAAAATAATTAACCCTCTACCTTTCTAGGTTTTTGACTGAGATGCCCTTATAATAAAAAACAGATTAACAGGAGAAAAACAAACAAAAGTTTAATATCTACCTCCTGCGAACATGGGAGATACCCAAGAAAACTCAGTAACTCCTCAAAATAGCCCAAACCATCAACTTAAATTGCACCTCCAGCTAAAGACAAAAGAAATTGTAGGGCTGGAGGGAGGCCCATCAGCTATGGAAGGTTACCAGGATAAACACAATAAACAAAATTTAGGTTGTTATGCAGATTTAAATCCTCATCCTCTCTACTGACAAGAGTTTCTAGAAATTTAGAGTCATCCTTCTCTTCCTGGTACAGAGAGAGACACCCTTACAAATGGAGATTTCTCTTATAAATTAAAACGTCTCTTACAACAGGGCAACTTCTACTCAGTTTGTAGAGCTTTTCCTATGACATTTCTTAAAAATAATCAGCCTAGGGCTTCCCTGGTGGTGCAGCGGTTGAGAGTCCGCCTGCCAATGCAGGGGACACGGGTTCGTGCCCCGGTCCGGGAAGATCCCACATGCCGCGGAGCGGCTGCGCCTGTGAGCCATGGCCGCTGGGCCTGCGCATCCGGAGCCTGTGCTCCGCAACGGGAGAGGCCACAACAGTGAGAGGCCCGCATACTGCAAAAAAATAAAAATAATCAGCCTAAAATGATTCTTATGTCAAAGAAGCTTATTTTGGGGTGACTAATTCTGCCTCCCCCCATTCATGGTCAAATCTGCAGAAAATGACACGATAACAGAAATACCTCATTTCTTCTTCAGGTAGGAGGGCAAGATGTTGGACGGGCCATGAGCTCAGGCAATAGACCCAAACTGCCTGGATTTGCTCCCCAGCTCCACCAAATACTTAGCAAATGAGACCTTGGGTGAATTAATCACCCTCTCTGTGCATTAGTTTCCTCATCTGAAAAATGGCACTCAGCTCATAGGATGAACATAGCATTTCGAGCATAGGATTACTGTGGAGATAAATAAACCAAGGCAAGGAAAACACTTATCACAGAGCCGGGCACATAGCTTTATATGTTAATATTCCAAGTATAAGATAAAGTGAGAGCAACACTTACATTTTATTAATTATTTCCCACATTAGGTGTATGAGAAAGTCCGCCACCCTTTTATAGCATGCACTCATTTTGTAGACAAATTTTCAACAACTGATGATGGTCTATAAGACAGCTGCTGTCAGAACCAAAGGCTTTTAGCTGCCCTCTTTCCTACCCAACTCCTGCTGGGTACACTACCTGATATGTTCTCCATTTGGCAGTCAGAGAATTGATAGCACAACAAAAAACAGTTTTGTTAACTAATATTCTGCATTAGTTCTCTGATGAAAGAAACAAACAATTCATCTGAAACTAATTTCTTAAGGATATTATGGTAGGAACTGTATCTATGGGAGACTGTCAGAGTGCTATAAACAGAGCTAAGCTTCCTAAGGAGGGAATACAGTGATTTTCATTAACATGTAATAGTGTCCAAATTTTCTTCTTTATGGCAGTGTGACTGGAAAAAGGAAGGTCTAAAAAAAGGTCTAAGTATTAGAATACCCACAATTTAACCTTAGGTTTTCCATGGTTTAGCAGTAGCAGGGATGAGTGTATGTAGAAAGTCCCAGTGGCAGCCCTAGCCTATTGCTTGCCACTCAGGATAAGCTCAATCCTGGTGGCTGAAGGAATAAACTAAGGCAAGTCATTTAATACTGAGGTTTCCTCATCTGAAAAGAGAAGAGATAATACCACATTTGTATTGCACTGGCAGTGACATGAGAAAATAAAAGTTTCATAAACACAGGTGCTATTAAAGCATTTAAAATTTCTCTTGTTTCTCCATCACCGCATACATAATACACTTTTCATTTACAGGGTTTACTTGATAGAAAATATTTTTAGAAATTACTTCATGGGTTGGAAGGAGGTCGAGAACCCAGATATCACAAAGTAAATTCAAGTCAACCTTCAGCCCTGTCTAGACATACAGACCAGGTTTTAAAAAGCAAACTTGATTTCAAATCTAATAACACACATCTAACTGGTGATGGATCTTATTATGGCCAGTCCACATGTAGTCATCATTTATAAACTAACACCCAAATCTTTTCTTTTCCATCCTTTCATTAAAATAACATATCTGTAAGAAAGACATGAATAGAAAAGTTAACAGTTGTAGTAGCACTAGTTACTGTGTTTTTAGTATAATAATGATGATAATATTTAAAATGGCAATGATAATAAGTTAATACTGAACAATCACCAACTCCACGCCAGAGGCTGCTGTGCCCTGCAGGGTCCTCTGACATCAGCCACCCCTCTTCTTCCTTTCTCAGTGAGGGTGGTCTCTGTTGTCCCTGTTCTCTGGCCCACCCATAGACATTTGATCTAGGCTGCCTAATCTGCATATTTCCCTCCTGGCAAATTAGGCCTGGGGATTTTCCTACAAATAGTTAGAATGAGAAATTTCTCTTTTTCTTTAATTTGACCACTGGGAGGGTACCAGTCTGACTTGCTGCCATGCCTTTTCTCACATCACAAGAACCTGCCTAGAGATAAAGCAAAGGAAACTAGGGCAAAGAGAAAAAAGAGATTTCTGATTCTATTCTGTGAGCTCCTGGAACCAGCCATATCTGAAAGTCAATTCATCAGGGATGTTTAAGTGATGTGAGTCAATAAATCTCCCCTTTTACTTAAGTCTCTTTGAGTCAGTTTCCGTCACTTACAACCTAAAGATCAAAATGCCTACCTCCATTTTTTTCAATCAAGAATGAGCACAAAAGTCATAAGACTTTATCACCCTATGGATTTACAATTTCTACCAAATTCTTATAAAGACAACTTCCAGAGGGTCATACTGCCTTTGTACCTAAGCGTGTAATTCTAACCTCCTTCTGAGTATCGTACTATTCTATTTGTACTTGAGCTGTTGGACCAGGTTCTCAGGATCATCCTCCTTCCTTCTCAATGTATATCCACCAGCCATAACCTGAAACTTAAATCTCCGGTTGTGTGTGTGTGTGTACATGTGTGTGGTGGGGCGGGTGTTAAACGAAACTAATTTAAAATTCTGTGATAGAATACAATTTGAATATGTGATGCCACACAAGCATAAGCCTTATAGTGCATCCCAAAGTGTGACTGAATTCCGTAAAATGAGAGTCAGACTCATAGAATAACGGTTTGGTTTGTGCTCTGATACTAAAGCTACAAATTTTAGCAAGTCACTGTACCTCTGTCATCCTCTGTTCTTTTACTTATGAAATAGAAGTAAGAGTAACAGTCACTTCACATGGGAATAGCAACAATCCTGGCAATGACCAGCCAGGACATGCTGGAAAATACCTGATAGCCACTCCAGCAGCGTTTAAGAGGCAAAAAGCACTGCCTACCTCTAGACCTAGCCACCTGTCTTACAGAGGAGAGTGAGGAGATTTATCAAGGCTCGTGGAAGTGGCCACAAAACTGGCCAGAGGTTCCCTAGGTTTTTCTCTTTACTGTGTTTTTACATTCACTTAATCCACACATAATATTTATTTCTTATCCCTGCTCTCTCAGCAACACCACTGTTCTGTGAGCTACCTGGGAGCTGCTTAAAATGCTATTTTCATTCTAGCATTGAAGGAAATGTTAGTCTTCACTCTCAGATATTCTGATTTTGAATCTGGAAAAAAGTCCAAAAATGTGAATTTTTAATAACTATGCCCGGTATTTCTAATGCTGGCGATGCACAGACCACACTTGGAGAAACACTGAGTCTCGCCCATGAAGAAAGTCAAAGAAACATAATCCCTTTTCTCTTGGGTTATAATTATCCCATTTGTAAAGTGCTTTGATTTAAAACTCAAATGTATGGCCACATGTGATGCAAAGGTCCCTGGGAAAATGTTTATGTGAAAATTTCCCTATCCAGTGCACAGTATAAGTGGAAGTTCCATAAATAAAAACTGCCTATACTTTGGGAAACATATGAGGTGAGCATTATCATTCCCTTTATGTGGCTGATGTTAGAGCCCAGAGAAAGTGAAGTGAAAAATGTATATCATTTGCCTGACTAATGCTGTAATTTAAAACTACCAATTCCTGAAGCGCATTTTGTATCCACATGGAGCTGGGCACACAGGCAATAAATTAATATGCCTCAAAGCAATAAGGTTCCTGAATGAATGACTGCCTGTGTTTTTTAAAGAAAAAACAGCTTTAGATTATTAATATTCACATTTTCCTCCATATGTTTTGTGAATGCTGCTTCTTTATTGAATTTCTAGGAAACAAAGCAACTTGGTTAACCTATAAGTTAAATGAAGCTATCATTGCGCCTAATGCAGAATTGAAGGGGATCTCAGTCAAAATGTTCTAACAGCACTGTCCTGGTATTTTATCCAAATGGTTTTTGAAGACCGGAGTGACAAGGAGTTGGATGCTTGGTGTTGTCCTGCAAGTTTTTTACCTGCGAGTGTTATGGTTTAAATCCAACCTATGAAGCAGAAAGGAGCCATGGAGGTAACCTACCCTGACATCTTGGCTTTATGGGTAGAATCAGAGGGTCCTGTAAATTCAGAGATGGACTCACAGACACCAAATAAATTACAGGCAGGGTTATTAAACCCAGAACGTCCTTCGTCCTCAGGCAGTGTTACCTACTATATAAACAGTACTTCTCAAAGAGAGCTCAGAAGAAAGGTGAAGCAAGGCCAAGCACTTGCATTGAATACCTGGTCTTTTGCATTCATAGAAGGAGTTTTTAGACGAGCTATCTAGGTCAACACTAACCTGTGACAGTATACTGATATTATTTTTCACAGACAAATGATCACGCTATGAATTTCATCAGTTACCAATGAAAAAAGTACCTCTTTATATGCATATATAGTTTATACATTTTTTCCTTTGCTCCTTTGTAAGATAATCTATTGAAAGTAGATAGTGAGGAGTCCCCTCAACTCAGATGAATAGTTTGGAGAGGTTGAATGTCTTGGCTGGGCTCCCCCAGCTAATGACACCTATAGACCTATTCCCCCTGGTATGGTATCTTCATATTTACACAATTTTCACATACTTTCACAATGGCTTCTGAAAACAACCAAACTTCCCTTTAACAGCCTGATTCACATGCCTACCTACCATCTAGGACTTGAGTCCCTTCTTTGAAGGTTTAGATAACAATGCATCTTGAATCCATTTTTCTCTATATATTATTCAAGGATTTTTGCAAAGACTGTCCAAAAGATCCCCTAATATGTAAACTGAGATAACGCTTGCTTTGCTGGCAGAGTCTTGACAGTCAAAGTCCAGCTGCTCAGGAATAATAATATGCAATTGGCTTGCTATGAATTTCTCCATTCTCATCTATGACTAAGGACCAGGCCAACCAGACCGCTCTCGTATAAATCCGGTACATCTCTCTGATTTATCATCCCTGGCCTGTCTGACCTATAGTCAGATGGTCATAACCTGTATCTTATGCAACCACAAGGCTCTGAAATCCAGGGCTTTAGCCTCATAACAGGGATTTGCTTTCTAGATTTATCATACCTACTCTTTAGACTCCGCAGGGAATAATTCCAGTTGAGAATGACTATTTAAAAATATTAGAGATCATGCAGCCTAGGTCAGAGGCAGGCCTTACGGAATTTTATTTCTCTACAGCTTCTAGCCTATTCCTTTTTATGAATCAGTTTCCCTACAGGGTAGTTAGGGTCAATGGGAACCTCCTTACTCCAACCACAGGCCACAGTGATCTTTAAACATTTTGTGTCAGAGAATTTTTTTTTCTAATTGAAATCTTAAAATCAGAAAACAACATTCTATGAGGATGCAATCATGAATTTTATGAATTATATCACCTTATTATTACATTGTTAACAAAACTGGAAATCTCTTGTTAAACAAAATGTGAATTTGGGTGTTCAGAAGAAAATTGTAGAAGTCTCTTTGGGGCTCAGTAAGGCCAAGCAAATGCTGATTAACTAAGTACTCCTTGGCAATGGTAATGAGGAATTTTTTTCTGATATTTTTTAACAACTCATTTGCAATCATAGGATATTCTTCAATTAACTAAATTAGATGCCTAAAAGAGTAGCAATATTTGGGGATTATTGTTTCAAACGTGTCTACTAAAAACATCTAACACATTTAATTACATAAATGTGTTATACAAGAACTACTAAAACTTAGAATAGGTGCATAATATGTGCTTAAACTCCACAGGATACATTCATCTGATATTTATTGACAAGAGCACTGCTGATACATAGATAGATGACCTGAGTTTTGCACAATATTTTAAGGAAATGTAATGCCCATGAACTGTGTAATTCTGTGTGAGTGAATATGCAATTTTTAAGTGACTAGATATGCAAAGCCTGAGATTACGAAGATTAAAAAAAGTCTCTACAACTTTTCCAATCAATGTATACATTTTAAAATAAATAAAAACTCAAAAAATATGGTTCAAGATAGCAGAAGCAGCTTTATTCTGAAGTGTGCACAGCCTTGCACAATTAAAGCATTGGTGATCTCCAGTATTTTAAAAGTTGCCATATGATTATTACATGTTTAATTACTAAAAAAAAATTCAACTTAATAAAATGTTTACATAATCCCAGAAACGCTTCAGCAGAACTTCAATCAGAGACATTCATTGTGAAAATTACTGCTGGTAAGCACCAGCTTATTCCAAACAATATTTGTGAACTAGTGAGCCATGATACGGTTCTCATTTCCATTCTTATTCATTCCTTATAACCACCCTTTCATGCAGGTACAAATTTTATTCCCAAGAAGTGAGGTTTAATTTGTGCAAGACTGACACCTTGCAAACTGGCCAGCACCAGAAAGAACCTATCTTATTTACAGCCAAACAGGAAAACAGTTGGAGGCCAATAGATATACTACCTGACACTGCTTACATTCTCCCCCTCCTTGGTTAGCTTTTAACCAGAGCCAATTTGGCCTCACTTAAATCCACTCTGTTTTAAACTCCCACCTGCTCTTCCCCTCCTACCAATCTATTTTTCCCAAGGGGTCCAATCCAGTTTTAACCCTTTGCTGCCTTCTTTTTCTGAGAAAGCAAGTTCTGTTTCCCATGATCACACCACCCTCAGGTTTACTGAAGATTAAGTTCTGTTCTGGCTTAAGACTCAAATCACCTTAAGTACAAACAGCCTATTGGCTGTTCTTTCCCAAACTCATTTCTTAGAGGGAGAGTGACAAAAAATGGAAGTCACACTTTTATAAAGTGTAAAAAACACTGCTATTAGGTTTGCGATATAAAACTAATCATACATATGTGTTAGCATACGGTATTTGTTCTTCTCTTTCTGACTTGCTTCACTCTGTACGACAGACTCTAGGTCCATCCACCTCACTACTAATAACTCAATTTCGTTTCTTTTACTGATGAATTTAGTTGCAGGGCAGGAATAAAGAGACAGACATAGAAAATGGACTTGAGGACGTGGGGTGGGAGGGTGAGGCTGAGGCAAAGTGAGAGTAGCATCGACATACATACACTACCGAATGTAAAATAGTTGGCCGGTGGGAAGCAGGTGCACAGCACAGGGAGATCAGCTCAGTGCTTTGTGACAACCTAGAGGGGTGGGATAGGGAGGTGGGAGGGAGGCTCAAGAGGGAGCGGATATGGGGACATGTGTATGCATATGACTGATTCGCTCTGTTGTGCAACAGAAACTAACACAGTATTGTGAAGTAATTATACTCCGATAAAGATCTATTAAAAAAGAAAAAAAAACTAATCATATACTTTTGCCATCCCTGTGTAAAAGAAGACTGAGGACAAGCAAAAAATCACTTAGCTCTTTGCTCCAAAAAAATACACTTCTGGACGAAAAGACCTGAAACTAAATACTAAAACAGCATCCTTTTCAAAACTGACGCTTACCAATATTCACTCCAAAAGCCTCAACAGCCATTATACCATAAACCCAGCCCAGTTCTGAGCTGTTCCCCACCTTGCAAGATATGCCTTTAAACTGCCCAGGGCAGATCCTAAAACCCTATAAGCCCCAAAATCCTTCTTCTGAGACTCAACTAATACTCTGTCAGTGTGTGTTCTCTCTTATACAGCAGGTCTAACACACTTAGCTTTGCTTAATCAACAGATTTTTCTGATGGTCTTTAAGGGATGGGAATCGATAGCCAGACTCCACACATCAAAAATAAGAAAATAAGAAAGCTGATATAAAGGACATGAGCAGGCAATTCATAGAAGAGGAAATCCTCAGGACCTTTAAAGTGTGGAATATGTTCAAAGGAAAGAGAGTATTTCTAAATAATGCAGAATGTAGATGAATTTCCTGACGAAGATGGCATTCAAACTTAGACTCATGTGAAGAACTAGATTTCCACAATCTGAATCAGAGGTGAAAGATGCAAAGGAAAGACTTCCAGGCCAAAAGAGTCATGATAACCTTAGGAAATAAGACTATGTGATGTGACTGATGGACCAGTCTAGTGGGACAAGTATAAGTCAAGAAAAGGCTGGACAAGGAACTGAAGACCAGATCATGAAGGGTCTGGAGTATTTTGAAGATGCGACGTAAAGGATATGGTGGTCCTCTATCAGTACTGCATTCTCACATTGCTGTTTAACTCTACAGGGACCACTGCTCAAGTGGGTTATGAACTCCTCCAGGGCAGGGGTTTTGCTGTGAACTGTACCCTCCAAGGTTCTAAACTAGTGGCCTAGACATAGAGATATGAAAGCATCACTTAAAAAAAAAATACAACAAACACCTCTGTTAGCATCTTATATTTGTGTTAGAAATTCATTGCAGCTCTGTGAGTGAAGGAGGCAAGGCATGTATTATTCCTTGACAAACGGTGGTTCAAAAAAGAAAGGGGAAGACAATCACCAACCACTGGCAAGGTTGTGGTATGTTTGTGTGTGTGTGTGCATGTGTGTAAACTCACATGTGCTTATATGTGTATGGATGTATACTTATGCACTCACACATGTACACACAATTCTCTTGTAAGTGCTCACAACAATTCTGTAAGGCAGATACTGTTATTATCTTTTCAAAAACAAAGAAACGGAAGCTCCAGTTGGATCAATGGGTGGAGCTGGCACATGAACTCAGCTTGTCTGACCCCAGTCCAGTGTTCACTTCATTATACGATATTTCTTCCCCTCACTTGCCATTTTCCAAAGGTCTTTTCTGGGAGTGCTTTCCCTATCCTTCCTACAAACAGAGACAACCCTAACTGTTGAGCTGATCTCCTTATCATGCCCCAAACAGACACTGCAAGTTTTGCTGACTTGTTTATGGCTTTAAACAGAAGAGCTCTTCCTACTGGATACTAAGTTAAGACACACAAATATATGGGCTTCGACCCTGGTCCCCAAAGACAGATGTGTATAACATTCAGCTCACAAAAACTGAAACTCAGGATGTGGCTGTACTTTTCCTAGTGAGTTTAGACAAGGCTCTGTGACTTTCGTGCAAGTCTTCTGCCAACAGCTTCTTACAACACACCTAAAATTGGCTACTTAAGAAGGCAACCAACTGTTAAATGTATTCCATTTCTCATAAAGCTGAAAATAATTTACCTTCAGTTGCACTGCAACATATGTGAAAACTATGTCTTTCAGAACAGATGTGGGGGCCATTCTTATAAAAATTTCTAACTAGAGCAACATTAAACAGACAGCTTACTTATGAGAGATGTTTGAGAGCTTAATCAGTGAATGCCATGGATTACACCTCCTCCTGCTTTGTCTCACTCTCATTAACTATCAACTCTTTTAGCTGGACCTTAAAGTTCCTCATACTGCATAGTGCTTGGCCTACAGTAGGTGCCCGCCTACTTTTGGGTGAGTGAGTGCTTGAGAAGATGGGTATTTCTCTATTTCAGTAACCTCAGTATCTGAGACATAATAGGCAAAATGTGTCAATTAACTAATTTCACAAGGCTTCATTCAGAAATGATATTCAGAACTGGATTTTTTTTAACAAATTATTGGAGTATAATTGCTTTACATTGTTGTGTTAGTTTCTGCTGTATAACAAAGTGAATCAGCTATACATATACATATATCCCCATTGCCCTCCTTCTTGCGTCTCTCTCCCACCCTCCCTATCCCACCCCTCTAGGTGGTCACAAAGCACCGAGCTGATCTCCCTGTGCTATGCGGCTGCTTCCAACTAGCTATCTATTTTACATGTGGTAGTGTATATATGTCCATGCCAGTCTCTCACTTCTTCCCAGCTTACCCTTCCCCCTCCCCGTGTCCTCAAGTGTATTCTCTACTCTACGTCTGCGTTTTTATTCCTGTCCTGCCCCTAGGTTCTTCAGAACCTTTTTTTTTTTAATTCCATGTGTATGTATTAACATACAGTACTTGTTTTACTGTTTCTGATTTACTTCACTCTGTATGACAGACTGTAGGTCCATCCACCTCACTACAAATAACTCAATTTCGTTTCTTTTTATGGCTGAGTAATATTCCATTGTATATATGTGCCACATCTTTTATCCATTCATCTGTCGAAGGACACTTAGGTTGCTTCCACGTCCTGGCTATTGTCAATAGAGCTACAATGAACATTGTGGTACATGACTCTTCTTGAATTATGATTTTCTCAGGGTATATGCCCAGTAGTGGGATTGCTGGTCATATGGTAGTCCTATTTTTAGTTTTTTAAGGAACATCCATACTGTTCTGCATAGTGGCTCTATCAATTTACATTCCCACCAACAGTGCAAGAGGGTTCCCTTTTCTCCACAACCTCTCCAGCATTTATTGTTTGTAGATTTTCTGAGGATGACCATTCTTACTGGTGTGAGATGATATCTCATTGTAGTTTTGATTTGCATTTCTCTAATGATTAGTGATCTTGAGCACCTTTCATGTGTTTGTTGGCAGTCTGTATATCTTCTTTGGAGAAATGTCTATTTAGGTCTTCTGCCCATTTCTGGATTGGGTTGTTTTTTTGATACTGAGCTGCATGAGCTGCTTGTGTATTTTGGAGATTAATCCTTTGTCAGTTGCTTCATTTGCAAATATTTTCTCCCATTCTGAGGGTTGTCTTTTCATCTTGTTTATGGTTTCCTTTGCTGTGCAAAAGCTTCTAAGTTTCATTAGGTCCCATTTGGTTGTTTTTGTTTTTTATTGCCATTTCTCTAGGAGGTGGGTCAAAAGGGATCTTGCTGCGATTTATGTCATGGAGTGTTCTGCCCATGTTTTCCTCTATGTGTTTCTTTTATAGTATCTGGCCTTACATTTGGGTCTTTAATCCATTTTGAGCTTATTTTTGTGTATGGTGTTAAGGACTGTTCTAATTTCATTGTTTTACATGTAGCTGTCCAGTTTTCCTAGCACCATTTATTGAAGAGGCTGTCTTCTTCATTGTATATCCTTGCCTCCTTTATCAAAGATAAGGTGACCATACGTGCGTGGTCTTATCTCTGGGCTTTTTATCCTGTTCCATTGATCTATATTTCCGTTTTTGTGCCAGTACTATACTGTCTTGATTACTGTAGCTTTGTAGTACAGTCTGAAGTCCGGGAGCCTGATTCCTCCAGCTCCATTTTTCTTTCTCAAGATTTCTTTGGCTATTCGGGGTCTTTTGTGTTTCCATATAAATTGTGAAATTTTTGGTTCTAGTTCCGTGAAAAATGCCATTGGTAGTTTGATAGGGATTGCATTGAATCTGTAGATCGCTTTGGGTAGTAGAGTCATTTTCACAATGTTGGCTCTTCCAATCCAAGAACATGGTATATCTCTCCATCTGTCTGTATCATCTTTGATTTCTTTCATCAGTGTCTTATAGTTTTCTGCATTCAGGTCTTTTGTCTCCCTAGGTAGGTTTATTCCTAGATATTTTATTCTTTTTGTTGCAACGGAAAATGGGAGTGTTTCCTTAATTTCTCTTTCAGATTTTTCATCATTAGTGTATAGGAATGCCAGAGATTTCTGTGCATTAATTTTATATCCTGCCACTTTACCAAATTCATTGATTAGCTCTAGCAGTTTTCTGGTAGCATCTTTAGGATTCTCTATGTATAGGATCATGTCATCTGCAAAGAGTGACAGCTTTACTTCTTCTTTTCCAATTTGGAGTCCCTTTATTTCTTTTTCTTCTCTGATTGCTGTGGCTAAAACTTCCAAAATTATGTTGAATAATAGAGGTGAGAGTGGACAATCTTGTCTTGTTCCTGATATCAGTGGAAATGCTTTCAGTTTTTCACCATTTAGAGCGATGTTGGCTGTGGCTTTGTCATATATGGCCTTTATTATGTTGAGGTAAGTTTCCCCCTATGCCTTTCCAGAGAATTTTTATCATAAATGGATGCTGAATTTTGTTGAAATCTTTGTCTGCATCTATTGAGATGATCATATGGTTTTTATCCTTCAATTTGTTAATATGGTGTATCACACTGATTGATTTGTGTATATTGAAGAATCCTTGCATTCCTGGGATAAACCCCACTTGATCATGGTGTATGATCCTTTTAATGTGCTGCTGGATTCTGTTTGCTAGTATTTTGTTGTGGATTTTTGCATCTATGTTCATCAGTGATATTGGTCTGTAGTTTCCTTTCTTTGTGACATCTTTGTCTGGTTTGGGTATCAGGGTGATGGTGGCCTCATAGAATGAGTTTGGGAGTTTAACTGGATTTTTAAAATACTACTATGTAAAAGAAACAAACACTCCTCAACTCAAGCTCAAGAATTATTTTGAGATACCTACTAAATATACTCATAAGTAAAAAACTTCAGTGTAATTTTATGTAAAAGCTATAAATTGGAATGAGAGGAAGAACAGCAAATCTGATTTTCACCTATTTTTAAACGTAAACTGTAGATCCACACAATAGCAAAACACTTCCATATTCTAGGCTGTGTCTAGTCATTCAAAGCAAATTAGAAAACTGAGGAAAGTTTCTGGATAATTCTGGTTCTTCTTAACCCTCACATCTAAAATGCATAAATAATTGAGATAAAAGATATAGAGCTGGGGGGCTTCCCTGGTGGCGCAGAGGTTGAGAGTCTGCCTGCCAGTGCAGGGGACACGGGTTCAAGCCCTGGTCTGGGAGGATCCCACATGCCACGGAGCAACTGGGCCTGTGAGCCACAACTACTGAGCCTGCGCATCTGGAGCTTGTGCTCTACAACAAGAGAGGCCGCGACAGTGGGAGGCCTGCGCACCGCAATGAAGAGTGGCCCCCGCTTGCCGCAACTGGAGAAAGCCCACGCACATAAATGAGGCCCCAACACAGCCAAAAATAAATAAATAAATAATTTTTAAAAAAAGATATAGAGCTGGAAGCTTCTGGAAGGTCAGTTTCCTGTGTACTTCACTGGGAGGGTGCAGTATTTGACCCTGTGTCCACTGAACAATTGTTGAGCAGGGGAAGGATTTCTTTTACTCAAACATTCCTACTGGGAACAGAGTTAAGACTCACATATACTTTGGCTCTGCAATTGTGGCCATATTCTGCTAGGCCATGAGAAGTGAAGAGGCAGAAGTACTTCTCTTAGTCAATTCAGGCTGCTATAACAAAGTACCTTACACTGAGTGGCTTAAACAACAGAAACTTATGTCTTGCAGTTCTGGAAGCTCCAAGTCCAAGATCAATGCACCAGCATGGTTGGGTTCTGGTGAGGACCACCTCTGCCAGGTTGCACACTGCTGGCTTCTTGCTGTGTCCTCACATAGCAGAAAGAGAACAGTAACTCGTTCTCCACCTCTTCTTATAAGGGCACTAATCCCATTCGTGAATGCTCCACCCTAATGACCTAATCACCTCCCAACAACTGCTGGGGGTGTGGGCAAATATTCAGTCCCTAACAATCCTCGCCAATCTTTGCTTGCAGACTACCTCAGGATGCCCTTTTATCTCCTATAAATATTGAAGTTATTAGGAGAGCAATTCTACTTCTGAAACTACTTGTTTGGCTCAACGCATTCATGCCAGAAATGTTCATTGTGCATCTATGTGTCAGTCACAGTTTTAGACACTATTGCCATGGTGATAAAGGAAATAGATTTGGTTCTTGCCTTCATAGAGGCAAACAAGAGTTTTACCGTATTCAGCACTGGGGTAGGGTTAAAAAGACCTAAAGGACAATGAACCCTTTCCATGCTACTTTTTCATGTTTTGAACTATTTTAGAAAGGTAAAAAGTAGTCCTAAGAGATTTTGATGTCTTAGGCTGATAACCCAGGCTGATGGGCATTTATCTATAGAAGATCATGCCAGTCCAAGAGCACTGGAATCAGAAGAAGGAGAAGAAGGCAAGCCATCCATCACACTTTCTTAATTGGTTGAATTAAAAACAGTAGAATACTAAGAACTTATGAATTTGTTGATTTGGGGTCATTTTAAGCAAAAGGTACACACACATCCACACACTCATATATATCAAGGACACTTTGAATTGCAGGAAAATTTCCTGCTCTCATGTGAGCATGCTCCCTGGTGGTTATATATGACACTGGTTAACATATCAAGGTATCACTATGACATTTTAGAAGACATCTATATTTCTCAGAACTGCTTAAGATCATGCCTGAATTATAGCTCATACAGAAATATAGGTGATTACACACTATCTGGAATTATAAAGCAGAGGTGTGAGGTGTGTGTGTTTGTGTGTAAAAGGAAAATTGAATGGAGGTGTGAGAGGAGTGGCAGGATCTGTTTTGTCTAAGCCTGCCATCTTCACGCCAATTACAGTGAAAAGAAAATGTTCAATAATGATATGAGTTGAGAAATACCAACTGTATAATTTTTCATTTAAAAGGGAAAGCATGGTAAGCTTCCTGTGAATTTCTTCTGTGGAACACACCAGCGAGCTGACAGGATATTCGTGGCCCTTTTTAGCTTAGGATTTATTTCCGTTTCCATGGCAATTCTGTCACATAAAACTGCGTTACTCCTCCTGGTAAGAGGCCTTTCATTTGTCATATAAACCAGTAAGCCAAAAGGTGCCTTCAACAGTTAGGTCCAGTCCAAAACGCACAGCAAACCGGCGACTATATTTATTTTAAATCAATATTCTTGCTCCATTTTAATCACAATGGCATTGTTATTTGGCATTTTATTTGCTACGTCATTTCTGAAGTCCTATTTTATTAGCTGGTATGGGCCTTCTGAGTACAACTGCACTGGAGCTGCAAAAGTCAATAAAAGTAATAAATTAGATGTACCAGTCAATCATTTTACCTTTGCTCAAATCCCTCTGCAACCCTGACAGCAGTGAACAACCAATTCTAATGTCCTCCACTTATGTCACTGTTAAAAATACTAATAGATTGAGACTCTATTAGACTGGAACATGGCTTCAAGAACCATCTGAATCTCTAATGGCAGAGCAGTATTACCATTAGGTTATTAACATTCTCTTGGGCACTTCTTTCAGTAAATGTTCACACCTGCCCATTCCATTTTGAACTCCTGTCAAAGCACCATTTCATCACCATTTTGAGTGAACTCTTTTCTTCTAGGGACAGACCGCCCAAGAAGCAGTTACATTACCCTGACTTCCTGATTTGCCTTCCCACTCACTAGTTTGGGTATCCAGGATGGTGGGTGGCCTCTCTGCATTTGTCTGCTGCAATCAATACTATTTTAAAAGGCATCATTTGATGGGGGAAAAAATGGCTAAAGCAAAAGCCCATAAGATCTCCTGGTACTTGAAAAAAATCTATGCTCGACTTATTAGCATTCATAGCCCTCAGACATCCAATATTTATTGGGCACCTACTATGTTCTAGATACTGCTTTAGTTGTCATACACACAATATTGACAGAGAGTGAGAATTTATCCTTTTGGGAGCTCTCTTTGCAGTGATCTAGAGAGCTTTCTATTATACCACATTGCCAGAATCTACTCAGAAATACTTAGAGTATTATTTCTCTTAATCAAGAGTTTATATACCAGAGAAACAAAGTTTCCACATGGTGAGATGAGAATAAAGAAGATAAAGGTGAAAAGTATTTTCACCTGAGCTTAATCAAAAAATGGTATTTGGAAGGTAGCTCTTCATAAGTTCTCAGCTCTTCAGCTGTTTATATAATGCATAATTATTAGGGACTGTGTCTCTGGAATTGCCAAATTTGAGGATTAACCCAGTGGCATATGTATAATGGGACTAGGACTTGGGGAATCTCAAGGAAAGTTTCAATTCAGCCGTGAAAGTCATGAAAACAAAGGTTTTTCAATACTGTTAGGTTTGCCTGGACTTACATATAGGCAAAATGGAGCTTTTCAATCTGTGATTTTATTATTCTGATTTTTAAAAAATAGTTTTAACTATAGTGAGTTATTTCTAACTAGGAATACATTTGGAGACCAACTGGTCCCATCCTCTGCCAACCCCCAACATACTGCTAAAGACCACCAGATGGTCATGCAGTGTCTACTTGAGTACCTTGAGTGACAGTTAAGTCACTAACTTCAAGATAACTGTTTCATAATCATTCCAGGATTTGTGATCACATTAAACAATTTTTCACCTTATAGATTTTATATCTATAGATATAAGGCCATACAGAAGAAATCTGGCTTCTTCCTCGTGACAGCAAGTTGTATTTTTTAAGATAGTTACTGCAACTGTCCCGAATATTCTGTTCTCCAGCCTAAAAATTCCCAGTGGCCCCTGGTCCTATTTGGAAAAAGAGAATATTTATAGAAAAGAGAATATTTATACAAAATCTACCAAGTGCCACAAGACCTGCTTTCTATTTTCTCTCTCTTAAATTTTACTTTTGGGTTACGGTATGACTTGACCTAATTAGAAATGAAGTTATAATATATCACCAGGGAGAATTACCATCCTAGCATTTGCTTATATCAACAAACATTACTCATTACTGGGTGACTTGAATATAGACATTAATAAAAGCCAGCTCTTCTCTAGATGAGTTCACAGCTTTCATGGGAAAGACTTCCATCCATCCATTCATCCATCACTTCATTCAATATTTATTGAGTACTTAGTATTGTGACCAGCACTGAGATAGCACTAAGAATTTAATAGTAAATAAGAAAGACAAGTTCCATCCCTAGTAGAACCCACATTTTTATAATATAAAATGCTCAAATGAACAGAGCGTCCTAGAAAAGAAGGAGCTCACCATTATTATAGGCCAAAAAGAACAAGAAAGGAAAGGCTCTTAAATGCAAGCTGTATGAAGAATGGAAGATCCTCAGTGTAGATTGCACAGTCTACTACACAATTTAGTCTGATGGCAGTTATGGAGTATCCACTGTATACAGAATGCCTAGTCAGGCAATACTGTGGAATAGACCAGAGTAATGCCCTGAAAACACTAAAAGAATAATGCCACCTCACTTTTATATACAACTTTAGAGTATATAAAAAGATCTCTCGACATAACAATACTAATGCATAAGTAGACCCTACTTGATGAACAGGAAATATTTCTACATATCTCATTAAGTAAGTCATTAAGATCATCACCTCATTTGATTCTTACAACAACTGTGTGATGTAGCAAGCAAGAGTATTATGAGCACCATTCTGTAGATGAGGAAAATAGAATCTCAAAAAAAGTTAAGTAACACCGTCCAGACTCAGTAAGAGATGCAGCCTGGGAATTAAGTTACGCCTTCCAACTCATGATTCTGTGTGTGTGTGTGTGTGTGTGTGTGTGTGTGTGTGTGTCTGTGTATTGATACCTGTGAGCATTTATTTAAGTCAAATGAGGCTAACTCTTGTCTCAGGAACCTACGTCATGACTGATTCACTAATAACAGGCCATTCTATTGGAGGATGAATAAGGAATACAAAAAATGAAACTTTGTTGAGTGGTATTTGAATTTTCATAGAAACTCTCCTTTGAAACTGCGTGTTTTTGCTCATGAAGACAATGTTGAAAGGTACCTGCACTGTATTATGAACTGGGAGTTTAAAAAATAGGTGTTTCTCTGCAGTTATGTCCAGCAATAATAAGGATACAGCACTAGGATGGCATCATGTTACCTCAGATGTCTTCAACTTCAGTCTTCCTACTAGGACACCAGTGCTTTTAAATGAAATTTATCTTGTGCAATTATAGGTCTCAAATGTCAGGTTTCTTTCCTCAGAAAATCAAAGTATGCAAATAAATATGTGATGCCTAAAGCACTTTTTCCTTGGGCTTAATTTCACAAAAATATTCAGCATCTGCTGATGATAGCAGCTCAACAGGTGCTGAAAAGAAATCTCTGAATCTGCAGTTAGTTAGTCATATAAATACTTGCTTTTTTCAATTTAAAGGGCTTAAGAACAACTTAAATATTACAAAAACATTTAATGCTTACTTGCTTTATTTACAATAGTATCCCTTTGTACATTCTTCTAGAAGCTAATTTTATAAAAGATGTATATGTCATGAGAAATACACTAGGATAAGTCAACATCAACAAATAATCTTTTTTATTAGATGAAAATAATATCTTTTATAATATCTCACTGCCCCGAAAGACTGAATTTGTTACTTAAAATTAAAACAGTCGCCTCTAGATCCTGTTCAATGATAGAAATGCACATAGGCCTGAATTAAAGAGGAGAACTCTCCAAGGAAGTGAGAAGAATATATCTGGAGGAGGCATCCCAGCTGCTACTGAAAAATAGTCTTCAATCTAATTCCACAAATGTTTGTTGAGCAACTATTATGAACCAAGCACTGTGGTTGAAGTCAGAGACACAAAGTCGCTGACCTCAACTGTTTCTGAAGCACATAAAACAAATCCTACCATGATAATGGAACAAACTATTATTGTTACCCAGAAGAGAATCCATTTGACTACTCTGAGACTTCATTAATGAGGTGACATTTGAAGCAGGATGTGAAAGACAAAATGAGAAACAAAACTGTAGACAAAGTAAATAATAGACACAAAGGCTTAGAGACGGGAACACAGGATGTGTTTACAGACTAGTCTGTGGTCGATGCAGTTAGAAATGAGGGGAAGTTGGGGACTGAGCTGGCAGAAGGGGCAGAAGAAGAGATGCAGGTTGGGACTACATCGTACGGCACCTTAAATACTAGACTTAAGGCATATGTAGTTCCTTCAAATATTTCAAATTATTTCACAAAAGGAACAAAACCATTCAACTGGTAACGAAAGGCAAGGTTTACAAATCATATCCATTTTAGAGAGGTGACATATTGAATACAGGTGGCAAAGGGGTTCTTATTTGTTGCGAGGTTTAGAGATGGAAGAGAATTGGAAGGCGTTAAGACCTATTGGTGGAGATGGTGATGAGGATTAGAAGCTGTGCAGATAGATGGAAATTGGACCAGCCTCAGTTACAAGTCACAGACTTACACATACAAGCATAAATATTTAGCAAGTAAATAAAAACACAAAAACCTGCTGATTTTCCATCAGACCCAATAAGCACACCGGGGAACATGTTTATGGTGCAAGATGCTCCACATTTCTGGAGTGTGATTTATCTTTCACATTTAAGACTGTCTTCATCTGTAAATCGGGTTAATCATGACACCTGCCTGAAGAAGAGAATGTGTGTAGGGAATCCAGTAAAGGCTCAATCAACACCATATCGTTAATATTGCTATTATTATCCACTTGTTTCTTTGGGCCTCTTTTGTATTTTTATGTGTTTCTGAAACTGCAGTGAATTAATTTGTATCATGTTTTTACTTTATTATTATATAAACACTGTAATATTTACAGTTTGTATATATTTAAGTAATAGTGGAGAAAAATAAATCTTCAGTATTTTTTCTACTAAAAAGAACCTATGTTTGCCATTTGACCATAAACTCCAGGAAGATAAAGATGAATTTTAGTCCGTTCCTGTATTCCCAGTGCCTTTCAGAGTTCCCGGTATGTAATACATTTTTGTGGGAAGAGGAAAGATAGTAAAAAAGGGTAAAATTCAAAATATGTCTCAAAGTATTAAAATGCATAGCATCCTCATTTTACATGGTAATTCAGGAACAAAAAAAAAGAAAAATGACTGTAAGCTGTAACAGTGCAAAGTAATTTTAATAAAGGGAGAAATTACATTTGTTCTGTGAGCTGTAAACATTTGTTGTCAAAATAATAAAAAATCTCTTACCAACATTTATATGTGTATAGGGAAATAAAAAAAGAGTAAAACTAATATTTATTTAGTACACTGTAACTTAAAACACTAGAGAAAGTGAGAATTAAAGTGTTCTCTTTCTTTGTAAAAATAACAATAAAGAAAGCTTATCAAGACAGGACTTCCCCTTCTAGGAAGATGGAATAGATATAATTTTCCCTATCTTCCCACTAAGTACAACTAATAGCCTAATCCATTACACATGAACAATCATAAAGAGACTCTCAGAGGTACAGGGAAGAAGGCAGACCAGCTAGGGTGCCTGTGACTCAAAGAACAACAGGGTGGTGAGTTCCCTGGATTCTCCTCTTGCCTCATATATCCCAGACTATGAGATGGAGAAGCCAGCAACCTGCAAACTCCAAGGTGCACAGACAAAAAAACAATCTGCCAAGAAAAGCCTGCTCTTTCTAGCGAAAGGATCAGGAAAGCCTAGCGAGACAGAAAGCTTTTAGACAATAACCTCTCTACTCCAACCAAACACCAAGGAAAACTGTGAACCCTCCTTCCCTATAGGCATCAACAATCATTGGCCCACACTAAGGCACTTCAATCCGCATTTACGAAGTAAACTCTCAACAAAGTGGGTACAGAGGGAACATACCTCAACATAATAAAGGTCGTCCATGACAAACCCACAGCTACCATCATATTTCTGGACTGTTTTCTCAATATGTAATCTCTCTTCCACTCTCCTGTGGGAACTGCCTCCGTCCTCTACCTGGGCCTAGCCCCTCCTAGGCACTTCTGGCCCATGGGGATCATGAGGGGAGCTGGTCTGCAATCCCATGCCCTGAGGCCAGGGCTTCTCCCTCTACTGTAGGTGTAACTCCTCAGCTGGGGTTGATCACGGGCCTCATTAAAGATATACATTCAGGCCTACTTTCCTAAAACTCAAGCCTCCTCAGTCACACCTTACAACTCTGGACTTGAGAGTAGAGGAGACAAAGTCACATATCAAAGCCAAGGGCACCTGATTTGGACATTCTGAGGGCAGATCATGCTTCCAATAAGCTTCATGGGCAACTTTCTGCTCACCGCTTTCTTCTTACCTCTTAATGACAACTCAGTCGGCCCAAAAGGCACCAGCAGTTAAATAGGAGAAAATTTGGCAGAGACGATGGTTCACACAGCATAAATATTTAAATGAAAGCTGAGAGGTAATGCAAGGGAAAATAAATCATCATTTGTGATTTTTTTTTTTTTAACAATCTTTCTGTGGAGGGCTGCCGCAGTTCACAGAAGTAACAGACTAGAAGTCGGGACCCACCTTAACACCCAAAGGAACTTGGTCTCGGCATGCCTGCTCTAGTAGCCTTCATTTCTTTTTTGGAATATAGTAATAATAATTCCTGACCACTCCAAAGCAGTGGCAAATATTTTATATGTATAACATGCCATAAATGTCTATACAAGTACTTCAGACATGGGGATGACATTAAGGTATAGCATGAACAGTCTGAATATACATCAGTATTACGCTAACATCCCTGAGTTTAAACATTAATGGACTTTCCTGGTGGTGCAGTGGTAAAGAATCCGCCTGCCAATGCAGGAGACACAAGTTTGAGCCCTGGTCTGGGAAGATCCCACATGCTGCGGAACAACTAAGCCCGAGTGCCACAACTATTGAGTCTGCACTCTAGAGCTCGCCAGCCACAACTACTGAGCCTGCATACCACAACTACTGAAGCCTGCGCACCTAGAGCCCGTGTTCCGCAACGAGAAGGCACCACAATGAGAATGCACCACAATGAGAAGCCCACGCACTGCAACAAAGAGTAGCCCCCCGCTTGCTGCAACTAGAGAAAGCCAGCATGCAGCAATGAAGACCCAATGCAGCCATAAATAAATAAATTAACAAATAAATAAATTTATAAAAAGTGAAAATAAACATTAAATACCTCAGATGTTCTAATTTAGAGTGAGTACGGAAAATGAGGTCACTTCTGCACATCACATGCTCATATAACTTCTCACACATATTAGGGATTCAATGAATCTGAGGGGCATGAATGTGGGAACAAAGTCTGCTTAGCTTAGAGGGGGAAGAAGATAACTCTATGTGGTTCTTCAATTAGTAACAGTAAATATATCTAAATGAGCAAACGTGCACAAAGTTTAACAGTGTACTGCACACCAAGGAAACACTGGATTAGTGGTGGTTATTACTTATAACAGCTTCTCTGATTTTTGAAGTGATTGTACTCACTCTGTTAGTCACTGTATCTGAACATGTGATGCTTTTTCCACACTCACTTTGTTAGAGCATTCTGACCTTTTAGAAACTCCCCACACGGTAATTCGACCTTCTCCAATATTTTCAACACTAAGTCATTTCCATGACATAGGCATACAATGATAGTGCTCCAGATGAGCTGACTGATGACAGAAATGATGGTACAGAAGGAATCCTTGGAAAATTTTCAAGTAATTGATGCTTCTGTACGGAGGGAATGGAAAGAGAAAGGAACTAATATTTTAAACTCTAGAAAGTAGAATTCAGATTGAACTATGCCGATCATGTAATGAATAAGATATGGAAATGACTTCATGATGAATGAAAATGTTGTAAATGGTCCTCTAGTCCATTTATAATGTTGATGGCCTCCTCTGTATTAAAACTGGCAAACTTAAATGTTTGATATAAAAAAGGATGATATAAAAAAGGATCTAGGGCTTCCCTGGTGGTGCAGTGGTTGAGAGTCCGCCTGCCGATGCAGGGGACACAGGTTCGTGCCCTGGTCCAGGAAGATCCCACATGCTGCGGAGCGGCTGGGCCCGTGAGCCATGGCCGCTGAGCCTGCGCGTCCGGAGCCTATGCTCCGCAATGGGAGAGGCCACAACAGTGAGAGGCTCGCGTACCGCAAAAAAAAAAAAAAAAAAAAAGGATCTAGTTTTGGGGGGTATCTTACATGTATATTATATAATGCCAGATGAATTTACTTCTATAATGGATTCAAAAACGTTTAAGAATAAAACAGCACACAAAGTGACAGGGGTGCACTCTTTAAGTATCACATAAATGAATAGTACAGCAACCAATTTTTAATTTTCATTCTTGGCAATAACAGTCAAGTGACTTCACATTAGGATTAAATTTCTTGATTCTACCCTACTTTAAAGATTGTACTCTTAACCTATACACTGCTTACATAAGCCAGTTAACTTTACGCTCAGCCTGGATAAACAATGAATATTGAAGATTCATTGTATTTTGAATAAGTTATTGCATTTCAAAATAGGTACATCCTCAATTCACCGACCTTGGCTATAATAACATGTTTTACCAATTGATAACTGAAGAATATTCATTTTGGGAGAAGCACAAATACTGTTTGTCTCCTCCTAGTATGAAATAATTTTTCTCTTTTCTAAATTCCTATAACATTCTATCTCTGTTCTTCTAGTGGCATTTACATTACTTTTCTTTGAATTTATGATGATTAATGCTCAGATACTATCTCTCTCTATCTCCCTGGAGCTTGTGCTCCTTAAAGTTCTTTAATATGTGGTTTTATATCCCTCTTAGAGCCAAATTAAAACCATTATCAACAGGTGGGTGGTCAACAGAGACTGAACAAAAGGAAGTTAGTTTTTTGGTGTTTTTTCCTAATTGTGCTGTAAGTACAATTTATACAAGATATAATGCTCATGAGATTTCAGCCAAAGCTTTCACTTGAACAATGAACAAAATTCTCCAGCTAATGGAAAAATAACAATAAAAATTTTGAAATATAAAGAACTCATACAATTCAACAACAACAGCAACAAAACTCCACAAACAATCTGATTAAAAACTGGGCAGAGGAACTGAATAGACATTTTTCAAAGAAGACATCCAAATGACCAACAGGTATATGAAAAAATGTTCAACAACACTAATCATCAGGGAAATTCAAATCAAAGCCACAATGATGTAACACCTCATACCTGACAGAATGTCTATCAACAACAAGACAAGAGCTAACGAGTGTTAGCCAAGATGTGAAGAAAAGGGAACCTTTGGGCACTGTCGGAGGGGAGGTAAATTGATACAGCTGCTATGGGAAACGGTATGGAGGTTCCTCAAAAATATTAAAAGTGAAGCTACCATAAGATCCAGCAATCCTACTTTTGGATATATATAGATATATATCCCCCCAAAACTGAGAACTAGATGTCAAAGAGATATACCTATTCTCATGTTTACTGCAGCATTATTCATAATAGCCGTGAGGTGGAAACAACCTAGTGTCTTTAAGGGATGAATAGATAAAGAAGATGTGGTATACATATACAATGGAATACTGTTCAACAGAGAAAGAAAGAAATCCTGCCATGTGATAACATGGATGGACCTTGAGGCATGATGCTCAGTGAGATAAACCAGACAGAGGAAGACAAATGCTGTATTATATCACTTATATGTGGAATCTAAAGAAGTTGAACTCATAGAAAAAGAGTGAAATGGTGGTTACTGGGGTCTAGGAGTAGGCAAACTGGGGGGACATTGTTAAAGGGTACAAACTTGCAACTACAAGATGAATAAATCCTGAAGATCTAATTCACAGCACAGAGATTACAGTCAACAATATTGTATTATATACCTCAAAATTACCAAGCGACTAGACATTAAATGTTATCACCACGAAAAGAAATGATAATTATGTAACATGATAGAGGTGTTAGTTAAAGCTATGTATAAACGCAGCAAGTCAACACGTTGTACACCTTAAACTTACACAATATTATATGTCAATTAAGTCTCAGTCAAATAAGTATGTAAGTAAATAAATAAAGTGAGGAAGCAAGCTGGGAAGTATACAGGGACAATACTGTGGAAAGAGTGAGAATGACAGACCATAAGTGTGCTTATTTTTTAATGTTAGAAAATTAAATTTCTTTTAAGGATATTGTGTTTTGTTATTCAAAAATAATTTCTTGTTCTTAACAAAATATAAATTCTAATATAATGAGATATATCTATTCCACATATCCATTCATAGTAAGTTAATAACTATAACAACTGGAATTGAATATTTATTTCAACATCCTGTTAAGTGACAAAATCTTGTTTATACTTTTTATAGACAATGTTTTCAGAATGAAATTGGCCTGTATGCCTGAGGCTGATATGAATTCACAAGGATACAAGTCTAAGAGAAATAATTACGTTTTTTATACTTCCACTCACTTAACACTGAAGACGTAGACTAGCATATATTTTTATCTATTTATAAGGTCATAATGCATTAGTCTTTAGAGCTACAAAAAGAAAAACAAATTGTTCTGTGGGATTTTATCTTCATAGAAGTTAACTTTTAAAATATATTTTGGGACCAAGAACTTTAATTTATCAGTAGTCCAAGTCTGTCTTCAACTAATCTGAGGCACCACACAAATCACTCCTCACCTAGTTAAGTCTCTAAATAAACTGGGTTTAACTTCTATAATAAGTAAATAAATACATTTAATATTTGTCTCCACAAGACATAAAACTTGGATGGAAAATATGTTAAAAAAAACTTTTCCAAAAAGTGATATTATTGTAGCTTACAAACAATTAAGGATGACAGCCTTAGAGACACAAAGATTTTCATTCCCATTTGAACATTTCCAATCTCTTTTATCACTAGTCACAGAGATAAGAAGTTTATGGCACCATTATGTCATGCTATATCCGAAATTTTGAAGCTGCCTTATGACTGATATACACAGGGGCATATTTTTAGAATTGATAAAGTATAACATTTGTTAGAAAATGTGTTAAGACTAAATTGGCTTTGGACAATTTAAGCTTTGGAAAATTAACCTAGGAGAGACCCTGGGGAAATAAAAATGGATTGGTTCCCACTGGCAAAGATGTTGAGATCACATTTTGTCATTATAAGAATGCAGGCAGTAATTGTCTCTAGGCAGCCATCTATGGCCACGGGGGCCTCCCTACCTGAATGCCTTTTGTCTGGGGTCCTGTTAGGAAATCTGGGAAACTGTCCCTTTCCATACACAGTAAGGGCTAAGTGAGAAGGAATTTAGTTAGACTGGGAGACCCAAACATTGGAAACCACTCTTTCGAGACAGGAGCCACCTGACTTACAATGATTTGCCCAGTGGGCTTCCAGTGACACAATCTCTCTTTTACAAACAAAGCTCCTGACAAAAATGACCCAAACTTGTCAAATTCCATCTGATAGAGTGCTTCCCAACATACTCTCTTCAGAGCACTCCTTCCAAGAAAATTTCCCCCAAACGGTTCTGCGATTAATACAGACTCATCACGAAGCAAGATGGTAGTTAAGAGCATTAATTCTGCAGTTAGTCCCCTGAGTTTGACACCCATGTGTCCACAGGCATATATTTTAACCTCTATGCCTAAATTTTACTACTGTGAAATGTGGATACCAATAATATCTACCTCATAGGATTATTGCAAGAATTAAATTAGATATTACACATACAAGGCTTAGAACAGTGCTAGGTATGAATTAAACACTCATCGAGGGACTTCCCTGGCAGTCCAGTGATTAAGACTTCACCTTCCAATGCAGAGGGTGTGGGTTCGATCCCTGGACGGGGAGCTAAGATCCCACATGCCTCGGGGCCAAAAAACCAAAACATAAAACAGAAGCAATATTGTAACAAATTCAATAAAGACTTCCAAAATGGTCCATATCAAAAAAAATCTTAACAAAAAAAAATTCAACAAATGTTAGCTACATGTAGCCATAAAAATAAACCTGGAAATCCTTCATATAATAATCCGCTTCTGAAGATTACTGTGATGTGAGCATATAAATGCTCTGAAAACTACTGAAAGAAATCAGTTTAACCTACTATTTCCCAAACCTAAACAGTAGATCATTTAATGACTCACTGAACTAGTTTTCAACAGAATATTCTATGAAAAACTATCCCAACAATTTTTACTGATGCCAAAACCAAGTTGAGTTGACCCACCATCTTTTCAAAAAGATAGCCATTCTCACTTTAAGCAAGTAATGATCACTTTGGACGAAAACTGTGTGACAAGACGTTTGAATTCAAGGGCAAGCCGCATGAACTAAGACAGGCCAACCCCCAAAAATGGACTTTGAAGCATTCTTCAGAAACCAATTACATCCCAATTCTGCGGTCATCTGTTGCTGAACACTTGAATGACCCATTCGTTTACACTTTTATTGTACCCTAATCAATTACTTACCTACATGTTACAGAGAAGGAAAGGTTGATGACCCTGCCTTCAGCAATATAACAAGACTGCTAGCGATCACCTAAGAAAGACAGTTCGCCCCTCAGATCAAACTCAAAAATAACAACTCTTTGAATTGGACACTCAATAGTTCTAGGCATCTCATATTACTAATTCTCACAGAAATCTTCCAGTGGGCATTATAAACCTCATTTTACACATAAAGTAACTAAAGCTGCAAAAGCAACTGAATTATATAATTAGGAACCAGGTAATAATGGATTCACCCAGATCTGTGAGATTTCAAAGCTGGTGCTCATTCTTTTACACTATGCTGGCTATTTATACAATGAGTATAAACTGTTCCGTTTTGACTTTTTAACTTTTTAATCATCTTTTTCTCCTATACTGTTGTCTCTTTTCCTTTGACATTGACTCATAAAATGGAATTACAGTCTTTGGGGGGAAGATTCTGAGAAAGCAAATCCCTACGGACAGGTACCCTCTTCTTAACTAGTCCTGCGTGGGAGTGGTTAGAAACCCAGAAAAGACTGGTGTGGCAGTTTTGAAATACTAACTTAGAGAAGGTTAATTTCTTAGGAATCTGCAGTGGAGACTTAAAAAAAACAAAAAAAAGACAACTGGAGTTTGGAAACTGAGAATTGGTCTGAGGCCTTAAACTGTTGGAGGTTTTAGTTTTCTAATAAACTCAAGTTTCTCTGGAAAGTTTCTTGCTCAAGCTTGGTGGATGGGGCCTAATATTTGTGCAGCTGTAGGAATTCAACTTATATAAGTTAATGGCAAAATTGGATTAGCTATATGGAATTCTTCCTTACCAACAATATTTTAAGAAATGCATCTATTTCTAAAGATAGCTGAGGTACAGCTGCTCAGTGGAGAAAAATAACCTCTTGATTCTGCCATCATCAGGGTCTATTACTTAGAGAAATAAAGTTGACAGCAGTCAACATGAAGGCCAAGTCAGTGTTGTGCTAAGACAAATAGGAGGAAAACAGAAAGCACCTTGTATTCCTTCTGTTTCCAAATAACCTTAATAGAATTAAATCCCAAATGTGCCCAAGATGGGCTGGAAGGATTTATAGACTACAAGCATCTAATGATTACAGATAAATCTGGGCATCATTAATATAGTACCTATGGGGAAATGTTCAATATTCCTGGCTTTCATATTTGTTGTAATTTATATTAATGGCTGTCAGTGTACTTGCTCAATAATTGGACTGTAACATTAATGAACTGGTGTTGATTTACTATACCTGAGGCTGTAAAATTATAATTATGAATGGCTGTTGAGAGAGGTACGAAGTCAGAAATCATACACTGACAGTAGCCCAAAGTGCATAGATAACTTGAAGATGCAACATGAATTTGGGATATAAGCTGAATGAAAAAAGAAAGAAGATGTAGTCCCTTGGAGGCACTAAAACCTACCAACTTTAGACAGAGGTTTGTCTAGATAGAGACCAACACTCTCAGGAAAGTAAATCAATATTCTGGGGTTGGCTCAAATTGGCAGTCCAGAACTAGAATGGACCAGTGGGCAATGGAGGCAGTTAAACAATGTCTTCAATTGCCTGATTCTCTACACTGCCGTTCACTGCCATCAAGATGGCCCCATTCACGAGTAAGATGACTTCCAGCAACAAGTATGTTTGTATCCGTGATGTTTCAGATGCAGTTGGAGAAAACAGGTCACTTCCAATGACCTTTAAACAGAAGCTCTAAACTTCCTGCTGTTTGGGTCACTTCTGATCCAGTCCCTGGGACCAGAGGGAATGCCATGTCCTGAATAAAACTCAGGCTTTAGTTATCTGATCCACTGACTAAGACAAGGGAGGGTTATTATCCTAATTAGTTTTGACCAATCAAATTTCACCCCAACAAGAGGAACTCCAACCCCATCAAAAACCTGTATCTACGGGCTGCTATTTTCAGAGAATATATTTCATAATGTCAAAGACAACATCTCCTTTTATTCTTCAAGACTCAGGTAAATATATCTGATATAAACATAAAGAAGGGAGTGGTGAGGGGGGAGATATTATCTACAGAGATATAATTAACATCTAAAGATAGCTTCTAAAATGTGACCCATAAATGACAATTTTTTTTTCCTCAGAGTAAGGCTAAATACATTCATTTATACATACATACATATGCATGGAATTAGAGGTTTAAACATATGCAGATACCTCAGATATCCTGTGATGCTCTTTAAACTTTCTAAGTACCCACCAGTTGATTTTATAATTTAAAAACAAATAACCTCAGCTCCAAAAAACAAACAAAAACAAAATAAATTGACTTGGATATCCTACATTTCTGGGGACAATCACTTGAAACAAAGAGAGATATCTGCTTAACTTAATTTACAAATAGAATCTAGCATTTCTAAGTAACTGGCCACAGAAGACATTTAAGGAAGATTTCACATATAACTCATATCAGTGAAATTTTACACACCAGTGTGCCATATCATGATTATTCTCTACATATTTCAATTTACAATATGAGATTTCAGAACAGATTGAAGATGATTACTTTCTTCTTAAATTTTCTCAGATTCTAAATATTGCCCATATGTCAAGTTGTCACATGGTTAACTTGGTAAAATTAGAAGTTTAAAGAGGCTATGGTGACCTAAAGTAACTAGAGGAAGAAGAACAAAAAAACCCCCAAAGTTTGTAGAGGGAGAGAAATCATAAAGATCAGAGCAGAAATAAATGAAATAGAGATGAAGAAAACAATAGTAAAGATCAATGAAACTACACACTGGTTCTTTGAGAAGATAAACAAAATTGATAAACCTTTCATCAGACTCATCATGAAAACAAAGGAGAGGATTCACATCAATAAAATTAGAAATGAAAAAGGAGAAGTTACAACGAACACCACAGAAATACAAAGGATCATGAGAGATTACTACAAGCAAGTATACGCCAAAAAAAATAGACAACCTAGAAGAAATGGACAAATTCTTAGAAAGATACAACCTTCCAAGACTGAACCAGGAAGAAATAGAAAATATGAACAGACCAATCACAAGTCTGAAATTGAAACTGTGATTAAAAATCTTCCAAGAAACAAAAGTCCAGGACCAGATGGCTTCACAGGTTGAATTCCATCAAACATTTAAAGAAGGGTTAACATCCACCCTTCTGAAACTCTTCCAAAACACTGCAGAGGAAGGAACACTCCCAAGTTCATTCTACAAGGCCACTATCACCGGGATACCAAAACCAGACAAAGATATCACAAAAGAAGAAAATTACAGACCAATGTCACTGATGAATATAGATGTAAAAATCCTCAACAAAATACTAGCAAACAAAATCCAACAACACATTAAAAGGATCATACACCATGATCAGGTGGGATTTATCCCAGGGATGCAAGGAATCTTCAAAATATGCAAAACAATCAATGTGATACACCATATTAACAAATTGTAGAGTGAAAAGAATATGATCATCTCAATAGATGCAAGAAAAGCTTTTGACAAAATTAAACACCCATTTATGATAAAAACTCTCCAGAAAGTGGGCACAGAGGGAACCTACCTCAACATAATAAAGGCCATATATGACAAACCCACAGCAAATGTCATTCTCAATGGTGAAAAATTGAAAGCATTTCCTCTAAGATCAGGAACAAGACAAGGATGTCCACTCTTGCCACTATTATTCAAGATAGCTTTGGAAGTCCTAGCCACAGCAACCAGAGAAGAAAAAGAAATAGAAGGAATACAAATTGGAAAAGAAGTAAAACTGTCACTGTTTACAGATGACATGATACTATACATAGAGAATCATAAAGATGCCACCAGAAAACTACTAGAGCTAATCAATGAATGTGCTAAAGTTACAGGATACAAATTAATGCACAGAAATCTCTTGCATTCCTATAATTAACAATGAAAGATCAGAAAGAGAAATTAAGGAAACAATCCCATTCACCATTGCAACAAAAAGAATATAATACCTAGGAATAAACCTAGCTAAGGAGGTAAAAGACCTGCACTCAGAAAACTATAAGACACTGATGAAAGAAATCAAAGATGATATAAACAGATGGAGAGATATACCATGTTCTTGGATTAGAAGAATCAGTATTGTGAAAATGACTATACTACCCAAAGCAATATCTACAAATTCAATGCAATCCCTATCAAACTACCAGTGGCATTGTTGACAGAACTAGAACAAAAAATCTTAAAATTTGTATGGAGACACAAAGGACCCCGAATAGGCAAAGCAGTCTTGAGGGAAAAAAACGGAGCTGGAAGAATCAGACTCCCTGACTTCAGACAATATTACAAAGCTACAGTAATCAAGACAATATGGTATTGGCACAAAAACAGAAATATAGATCAATGGAACAGGATAGAAAGCCCAGAGATAAACCCACGTTCCTACGGTAAACTAATCTATGACAAAGGAGGCAAGGATATACAATGGAGAAAAGACAGTCTCCAATAAGTGGTGCTGGGAAAACTGGACAGCTACATGTAAAAGAATGAAATGAAAACACTCCCTAACACCATACACAAAAATAAACTCAAAATGGATTAGAGACCTAAATGTGAGACCGGACACTATAAAACTCTTAGAGGAAAACATAGGAAGAATACTTTTTGACATAAATTACAGCAAGATCTTTTTTGATCCACCTCCTAGAGTAATGGAATAAAAAGCAAAAACAAATGGGACCTAATGAAACTTAAAAGCTTTTGCAAAGCAAAGGAAAGTACAAACAAGATGAAAAGATAACCCTCAGAATGGGAGAAAGTATTTACAAATGAATCAATGGACAAAGGATTAATCTCCAAAATATATAAACAGCTCATGCACCTCAATATTAAAAAAACAAACAACCCAATCCAAAAATGGGCAGAAGACCTAAATAGACATTTCTCCAAAGAAGACATACAGGTGGCCAAGAAGCACATGAAAAGCTGCTCAACATCACTAATTATTAGAGAAATGCAAATCAAAATTACAATGAGATATCACCTCACACCGGTCAGAACGGCCATCACCAGAAAATCTACAAACAACAAATGCTGGAGAGGGTGTGGAGAAAAGGGAACCCTCTTGCACTGTTAATGGGAACGTAAATTGATATTAGCCACTATGCAGAACAGTATGGATGTTCCTTAAAAAACTAAAAATAAAACTACCATATGACCCAGCAATCCCACTACTGGGCATATACCCTGAGAAAGCCATAATTCAAAAAAAGTCATGGGGCTTCCCTGGTGGTGCAGTGGTTCAGAATCTGCCTGCCAATGCAGGGGACACGGGTTTGAGCCCTGATCTGGGAAGATCCCACATGCCGCGGAGCAACTGGGCCCGTGAGCCACAGCTACTGCGCCTGCGCGTCTGGAGCCTGTGCTCTGCAACAAGAGAGGCCGCGATAGTGAGGCCTGCGCACCGCGATGAAGTGAGGCCCCTGCTTGCCGCCACTAGAGAAAGCCCTCTCACAGAAACTAAGACCCAACACAGCCAAAAATAAATAAATTTATTAAAAAAGAGTCATGTACCACAATGTTCATGGCAGCTCTATTTACAATAGACAGGACATGGAAGCAACCTAAGTGCCCATCGACAGAGGAATGGATACAGATGTGGTACCTATATATCAAAAGGAATATTAGCCATAAAAAGGAACAAAATAGTGCCATTTGCAAGACATGGATGGACCTAAAGATTGTCATACAAAGTGAAGCAAGTCAGAAGGAGAAAAGCAAATACCGTATAATATCACTTATATGTGTAATCTATCAGTAGAAAAATGGTAGGGATGAACTTATTTGCAAAGCAGAAATAGAATCACAGATGTAGAGAACAAACTTATGGTTACCAAGGGGGGGGTGGAGTGGGATGAATTGGGAGATTGGGACTAACATATATACACTACTATGTATAAAATAGATAACTAATGAGAGCTTACTGTATACCACAGGGAACTCTCCTCAGTGCTCTGTGGTGACCTAAATGGGAAGGAAATCTAAAACATATATATACACACTCTTTTTTTTACACTCTTTTTTTAGTCACATATATTTTATATATATATATATATATATATATATATATATGACCAATTCACTTTGTTGTACAGCAAGAAACTAACACAACATTGTAAAGCAACTATATTCCAATAAAAATTAATAAAAAACATTAAGAAGCTATGGTGAAGCCAGGTCTTAGCCAAATCTGGAAGCAATCACCTAACAGCAACAGTTTCAGAATAGTCTAGCCCAAATATCCTCTGGGAGTAGCTACCCACATCTCAACCAAATCCAGTGAGAGAGAAATCAACACTGATCATCAAGTACCAACAAGTGGGGGTTAGGACACCTTGCTATTTGATTGAGTGAAACTTGTGGAGAAGACAAAAACAAAAACAGAAAGCAAAGCTTGGCAAACAAAAAATAAAGTGAGGCACCATGCCTAGTAGAATTTACAGGGAGCTACAAAGAAGCTTAAAATAATTTTCTTTACTGTGCAATTAAATTTGAATTGTGTCAGATATTATTGAAGAACCTTAGGCTTAGTGATTAGGATAAACAATGAATTCCATGTTCTTTTATTCATTTATTCAACATATATTTGAGGCACTATGCCAGGTACTGAGGTTAAAGTAATAAACAAACAAATTACTTGATTATATGCACTTAGAATTTAATATAGGATACAATTCTTAAACAATATGACACATACATTATTACCAACTGCAATAAGAGGTGTTAAAGAAAAGCTGAAGGTGTTATAAGGTTGTCTAACATAAGAATACAATTTAGATTTGGGGGGATAACCCTTAGAAACATTGGAATTTAAGCTGAATAAATAATAGTTATTCAGACTTAGAGTTGAAATAAAAGGCAATCTATAAAAATAAAGTTGCCTGTCTAAGGGCCCTTAAATGGAAAAGAGATTTAGGGAATGATTCAACCCATCATTCAGACAAGGTGGGTTTTTTCTCCTGATTTGTTAGCCTATGACAATCTCTCTCTACTTTACACTAGAAATCATGTCAACCTGTATTTAGGCATCTCCTCTATTATAAATAACTGATCAAGGTATTTTAAGTTTAAAAAAAGACTGTACTTCCAAAGTCTGGGATATTATGATTAGACTAGCTGGGAAAAATAAGTAGGAACTCTGATGAACTTATAATACAAAGGTTACACTTCTGATGAATTTCAAATCTGCATGACATGGATCTTTAAAAAGAAGTTTCTAACTCTGTCCATTATAAAGGCTTACACTTAATGGCCAGCTTAGCAAAACTCTTAACACTTGGAGCATGGTCTCTACCGTCTCCCTCCCATAAAAGGAACTGGGGAACTTTAGAGAAATAACTGGGGTAGAAAATGTACAAGATATGCCTGGAGCACTGATGAACCACAAATGAAGGAAATTATCAAAACTAACTCATTTACACCAAAGACCTCCGGACCTAACACAGATCTCCTATGGCTAAAGAGGTGGAAATCAAACGTTGTAAGAGTAACTGCAATGATTGAAACACATTGAGTATTCTATAATCTCTGAATTCAAAATAATAAAAAAGGGGAACAAAAACATCTTGTTTCCCTTTTAAAGAAGAATGTTAGTGAACCAACTCATTAGTTCAAAAACTAGTAAAAAATAAATGTGGGGGGGTAGGGGAGGATGAATCAAATATTTAACCTATACCACCTATATGAACTACATCCTAGAGTAACCAAATACTTAATTAAGGGATGCATCTCTTTTCAGATTGGAATAAGTAAGGCTGCCAGAGCTTTAGATGTCAGCATATTACACATATGGTAATAACAATAACACCGAAGGATTAGTGAATGCTTTACTACGTATAGGGTTCTGTATTAAACATTTTACATATATCATATAATTCAAACTTCACAAAATTCTGTCACAATGGTAGGTATTATTCCCATTATAAAACAAGAAAACTGCCATTTAAAGAATGTGTCACACATCTACAAAGTACTTGAATTATGAATTAAATCCTTAAACCCAAGTCATCTAACTCAATGGCCTACCTTCTTAACTATCTTGACCAGTGATAACAGAAACAAGTTAAGAAGGTTATAACAGAAAAAGAAGGAGCATCTAATATACTCTTGGGAGATACAGAGAACTTTCCAGGAAGAAGTGATGTCTAAGGTAAAACATGATGGATAGTGGTATATACTCACAATTGAGTACAGTGAGGGAGACCATGGCAGAAACATACCAGGCAAAAGGAAAGTCTTGAATTAAAGCCTGCATGCTTGAGAAAGGACGGTGCATCAGTTAGTTATCATTATGTAACAAACTATCCTAAAACTCAGTGGCATACAATAGTAAACATTTATTTCTCATGCATATGTGGAGTTCATTGAATCAAGGCTATACAATGCTGATATTGGCAAGGATTGTTCATGTGTCTGTGGATTAACTGGGGTCTCTGCTCTATATACCTCTCACCCACCACCTGGGACCATGTTTTTTTCTTGGTAATGGCAGAAGAGTAAGAGGGTAAACAGAAGCAAGCTAGTTTTCTTGAGAACTAGAGTTAGAAATAGTGAACTGTCTCTTTTGCTCCTTCTATTGCCCAAAGTCAGAAGACCAAACTCAGCACTGGTGATTCACACAACTCAACTCACAGTAAGTGGATATGCCTAAAGCAAAGATGAATAATTGGAGCCACCATTGATGCAAATATACCACACATGCCTAGGAGCTACAGATGGCACATAACAACCGACAGCAGAAACCTTTAAGGGGTTAGATGCAAAACAAACCTAGAATTTAGCCCAGGGTCTATATTAGTGATATTTGTAGGGAAAGCTAAGAGAGTAATATGAATGCCACCGTACCAGGGCTACTTCCTCCTTGTAATCTCCACAGTCCTTCTTTTCTCTCTCATCCTTTAATTGTTGTTTTGAAAGGCAATATTTCCAGTTTCTAAGTTCTCCAGAGACCAGATTGTTCCTGTGGTACTAATCTACTAAGGTACTTGATTGTGCAAAGCTAATCAGCCCTTCAGTCCACCTACTTTAACGGATGCTCAGTGTGTACCACATTAATGGAAAGAGGAAGAGCATTTACCTATTCCAACGGCATGCACGGAATCCCCTAAATCAAAAACTGTCAGACTCTTCCCATACAGCCAGCTCCCTTACCTTGCTTTGAAAATGGGAACATAGTCTCTTTTAATGACCTTGCCGTATCTCTTTGATGCATCTCAATTACAGTACCTAGGAGTTGCTATACCCAAAATGTGGTGAATTTGCTCTCTCTCCAGCTGTCACAGAGAAAACCAGCTTTGAGAGAGCAGCAGCGGTTTAAAGCTTAGAATGAGAAAGAAAGATCCAGTCAAGTGTCATTTTCGGAAAGAAAATTGATTTTTTTTTCTAAGTCAGAGCCAGGCTTTAAAATCTAGAAATTCTAGGCTGTCTTTCCACACATGGCTGAGTTTTTGTTTTTGTTTTAAATTTTCTTCTCCTAATGATTTTTAAATCTCCAGATACAAATAAAATCCCTTTTCAAGAATCACCTAAAATCTGGCCCTGTTCCTTCTACAGGGATCATTACACAGGTTGACTCTGTGACATCTCATCATTATTATTTGTGGTTTGGGGATGTAGAGAACATTTCCAATGCATGGACTTTCCTTAGCTAACCATACCAGAAATAATTTCATGATACTGTTTTTGAGACTAATGTAAACATAGACATATAGAATTGGGTTAAAAAACTGGTTAATTTGAAGTTATAAGAAAATATAGATAAATACATATGAATAAAAGAAAATATAACAGTGGCTATAAGATATTTCCAAGTAAATAACTCAAATAACAAAGATGCATAAGTTAAAAAAATTAAATAATTCTTATGTCCACAACTTTTCAAACTCTTAAAAACTTATTTAGACCAATTTTCCTGACTAAAAACCGGTGAACTGCACAGACTATCTCAACTCACTTAAATGTGCTCTTTGCATTTCTTTATCATCTCTAGGCATGTTATTTACTCTGTACTCTATTTTTTCAAGCTTCACATATTTTCTAAGTCTCTTGATTTACAGGTACCACCTCCATCCCTTGCCTTTCCTTTCCTTTCCTTATAATTTATCTGTTGATGAATGCAAGTCATTTCACTAGTATTTTCTCACAGACTGGACTTTGCTGACTGTACCATTATGGTGCATATTGACAAGTTGCTCTGTCCTTTGCACTACTTGCAAATTGGCAGGTGAATCGAGGAACTTGATCAAAGTTGGGTTCAGTTCTTTTCGAAAGATTATAGGTAGTCTCTTTGGGAAATAGTTTCACAGTTCCTCAGTAGTGCTAAACAGAGTTTCCATATGACCCAGTATTTCCATTCTTATTTATATACTCGAAAGAATTAAAAACATATGTCTACACAAATATACATACAAAAATGCTTATAACATTTATAGCAGATTATTCATAATAGCCAAAAAAAGGTAGAAACAACCCAATCTCCATCAACTGATGAATGAATAAACAAAATGTGGTAAACAGTGAAATATTATTCAACAAAAAGGAATGAAGTACTGATAAATGCTACAACACGGATAAATTTTGAAAATATTTATGCCAAATTAAAAAAGCCAATAACTAAAAAGCCACATATTATATGATTCCATTTAAATGAAATGCCCAGAACAGGCAAATCTCTTGAGACAGAATATAAATTAATGACTGTGAGGGGTTGGGGAGGGAATGAGGAGTGACTGCTAAGGGACACTAACTTTCTTCTTAGGGTGGTTAAATGTTCTGGAATGAGAAAATGACAATTCACAACTTTGTGAATATACTTAACACCAATAAATTGTACACTTTAAAAGGATGAAGTTTTTGGTATGTGGATTATATCTCTGTTTTAAAAGACTTTTGATGGTATACCAGGAGGTACATAATTAGGTTATCTCTTTTGTTATCTCAGTGCCTTTGATGCTCAAAATCTAGATCTAATAACGCACCGGGGATTGCAAAGTGGTGAAAGTCTAATTCTATTAGTTTTTTCATAATAGGGATATTTTATTTAAAAAATTCTTCTCATCTTCTATTTGGTTAGCCAATGGCACACTTTTTTTTACATGTACTATTTTTTGTTTTATTGGGGTACAGTTGCTTTACAATGTTGTGTTAATTTCTGCTGTACAATGAAGTGAATCAGCTATATGTATACACATATACCCTCCCTCTTGGATCTCCCTCCCCTCCCATCCCACCCATCTAGGTCAACACAGAGCACCGAGCTGAGCTCCCTGTGCTATACAGCAGATTCCCACTAGCTATCTATTTTATACATGGTAGTGTATATATGTCAATCCTAATCTCCCAGTTCACCCCCCCTCCCCCTCTCATGTCCACACATCTATTCTCTTTGTCTGCATCTCTTTTGCCGCCCTGCAAATAGATTCATCACCAATGGTACACTTTTTATACAAAAGGCAGAATAAATGCCTTTTAATTATTTCTTTTTTCCAATTTTAAAGATACATCACTGATTCTCTATCATCCTTTGAAAGAAGCTGATTCACATGTGCACGCACACACTCATACACACACAACACACAACTATGAATCCATGAATTGAAATAGATTGAATAGGTTTTGATCAGCTGCAATATTATACTTTTTAAAGCTCAAATGATCTCATCTTTGGCCAGGAGGAGCCTCTACCAGCAGGCTCCTGAGTATATTTGACATAACCCTGGTAGTTTTTAATAGCTTCCTCATTCATCTTGTATATCTCCTGCTTGAGACCTGGAATCAGCCTTTTTCCCAACAAGTCTTGGTTTCTTAGAGAAGGAAGTGGTATTCTAAAAAACACAATCTGGAATCAATATGCTCAGTGTTACTGTGAGCAAAGTTTCATATCTCTTTCAGGACCAGGCAAGATAAAGGTATGTTCTATTATAATATACACATAACTATATATATATATATATATATGTATATACAAAATTTATATAAAGGATATATGCTGTTATTAAATTTAAAATATATATTGAGTTGATGTAATACCTCTACTTACAACACAAGACTACAGGATCTTACTATATCTCTTATATCTTACATCTATAGCTCCTTTCTTCTACATTGGCAATGCAGACAATGTAGACAATGGTTTACATGGACACAGAGTAGAAGTAGAATACCTCATAATTACTCAATTTTTTCATATTACACAGAATAATTTAAAAATATGATGCTATTACCACTGCCACCAATCGAATTCCTAGGACAAATTAAAACTTTTTTCTATACGCAATCCCCAATCTCCTCCTCATTTATTTGTGGTTTGTCGTATGTACATTGTCTGAGAAAGTAGCTACTTTATTGATAACTTTAGAAAAATAGAAACATTTAGAAAAATTCTGATTTTTGTTATTCTTTCAGGCTGGTATCACTTCATTAATGCCTTCTACCTCGTTATTAAATAGTATGTTGCACCTACAAATTGTCTGTGGACATATATTTCTGGCATGTTTGATTGTCTGTAAGGAAATTATTTTGCTTTTTATTATAATAACTTTGAATGGCATTTGGCTTCAAAATAATTTTTGTTATATATTTTTATATTTATATATATATATATATATATATATATATTTTTTTTTTTTTTTTTTTTTTTTGGCGGTACGCGCGCCTCTCACTGTTGTGGCCTCTCCCGTTGCGGAGCACAGGCTCCGGACACGCAGGCTCAGCGGCCATGGCTCACGGGCCCAGCCGCTCTGCGGCATGTGGGATCTTCCCGGACCGGGGCACGAACCTGTGTCCCCTGCATCGGCAGGCGGACTCTCAACCACTGCGCCACCAGGGAAGCCCTTTTTGTTATATATTTTTATGTATACGTGTTGACCTGAACCTTTCTAAGGAGGCACAGCTCAGAGTTATCATTTACAAAGTCACAGAGTTTGTTCATCCATTGTATATACACCATGTCCAAAAATATGACAGCTCACTTTCTGGGATTTACTGGCTCGGTTCCCTCCCTACTTTGATCTAGACCTTCTCTGTCCTTTTCTCTATTGTGCCTGGCCTGCTCAACTTAGATTCCATGCATGGTAGTTTCTTTTCAGTTTGAGGTCCTATCCTGGATGGGAGCCCTGGAAGACAAGTTTGGAAAATCCATGAGAGCTCTGGGTTCTTCTGTCCTTTATATTTACCCTTTACAGCACAGGACAAAACCCTCTTGGTGTCCGCTGCTGTTCACATGTTGACCCACCTGCAGACCAGCTGGCTCTTTGGGGTTTCTCTGTTCTTATGGTTTTCATGATTATCAGACACTCCATTGCTTCTCTCTGCCCCAACACCACCATGTAGGTCCTATAGCTTTTTATGGCTATCCTCATTTATGTGTATTTTGGAATGTGTGGGATATTTTTCATCTGGTCTCATTGCAAACATTGCCATGGATTTTTGGTCCTGCTATTTATTGCAGCAATCTGTTTTTATGTGGGGATTTAGAGAGTTTCAAAAAAGACGGCCCTTTGACACCAGTTTTCCAGAGTCCTGCTCATTGGTTTCTGAAAAAATCAGACTTATTTGGAAAGGACTTTAAAATGTACATATGCAAAAATGATTACTTAGAAATAACAGGAAAGCTAAATTTCTTCAGAGACATATTACAAATTTCCTTGGCCAAAATTTCGTAAAAATAGTTGAAATTTTAAACTATCTCTAGAAAGACAATAATTACTTGAATTTCTACTGATTACATAAGTATCACGATCTCCTCCACAATAATCCAAACAGTGATATCCGAAGAATTACTTGATGTAGTGACGTATCTGGAAACTATTCAACACAAAAGTAATCATGCTTTATTCATTATGAAAAGAAATTAACAAAAGTTTCAGAATAATCTTTTCACATTCCCCAAATCATAAAATTCTGCTCCAAAAATATAAGAGCTTTTTCCACACTGGTGATCTTCTTTTGTTTCCTAGGTTCCTTCAGAGTTTTTTTTATTTGCTTGTGCACTTATTTGTTTAGTCTTAGTAGGGAATGACTTTATTAAGTGAAATCTGAACCCAGTTCCACATTCTACAGAGTTATTTCTACACTATCAGCAAACCTGAAAGAAAGCAAAATGTTGGTATAGAAATGGAGCTGATTCACTTCCCCAAGTCTCAATTTACACTTTTGTAAAATGGAGATGACAAAAAACATGAAATAATGAGCATTAGGCTCCTGACTGGAAAAAAATTAAATAATGAACATGAGACTTCTGTGAATCATTAAGTACTTGATATAATGCCAGTAATTTCTGTGAGTAGTACTCTTCCTCCTAAGTAATGGAATTTCATGTATTTCATGTTTATGCTAAACTTTTTAAAAAGGACTCATTTTCATAAATATGTTGTCATTTCTTCTGCAGCACCTGCTGATTCAAAATGGAATATTTTTAATTCACCTGTTTCCAAAACTGTGTCTTTAGGTTTCTATAGAAATTTCCATAAGTAATTCAGGAAACATTAGAAATATCAGGGTTACCACAGCATGGGAATATGAGGACATTTTACATTTTGCCAATGTCATCATAAGAAGTCAACAGCCACTGCTGTAACTGCAATTTGAGTAGAATTCTTTTACCATATTTTACAGTGAAATCTCAATATTCCCACCATTTTCTATTTTCTACTTGAGTGTAAAGATAGGTCAAATGACTTTCTTTGACTTAAGCTGAGTTCTATTCCAGCCCTCTTATATTCTGCTCTGGTTTGCCTTGTCTAATCAGAGATCACACTGCCTATTTGTACATCTCAGAAAAGACCTTTCTTCCAGATGCTGTACAAATATTACCAAGTTGTTCCAACGTAAAGACAGATTCCATAAGAAGAATTTCTGGGCAAGTTATCATACGGTTTCAGGACTGAGAAGTGGAAGAAAAAGCCATTAAAGGGTGCGGATTTGAGCAGTCTTCACATGCCCTCGAGGTCTGTGCATACTTTTATGAGACAAATTGGACAGTGCTTTTCCTCTGTGGTAGCTCTGTTGGCACAAACTGTTCAGAGGAAACACCTTTCTGGTTTGGTTTTGCATGGCAGCTCAAAAAGGCACAAAGCACCCCTTCTTTTAAGCTCAAGTTCATAAACTCATGAAAAAGGAACCTAATGGATGGGTTTGACCCTCACTCTGAATCCAGTAAAATTAAATTCCCCAAATAGAACTACTGGGGGTTTGTTAGCAGTAAAATTTGAGAGAACAATGAAGCTAAACCCCTATTGTGCCACTTCCTTTACTTTTCTTGGATTTAGGGAGGGTCGACTGGATTACCTCACGTAAGCTGACCATTTGAGTAAGAGTAATCTTATTTTATATAAAACGACAAGCATTAAACTGAATTCTTTCCTGTCTATTAAACAAAATGTATGGAAGAAAAAAGGAAGTTGAAATGAAATTTTTTAAAATATTAAGATCAGAATTCACTAAATTATTATAAATATTTAAACAACTTGTCACTGATAGGAACGCTGTAGAGCAAATGCTATCATGCTATTTCAATAAAAAGTGTAAAGGGATCACAGCAGAGGTGTCTTTTCAGTTTCAACCAATTTGATACCACCATTTTCCAATCAGAGTTGTTTCAAATTCCCCTACAAACCACTTAGGCTTTGTCAACATAAAAATTCTTTACATCAAGTAACGAAATGAAATTCTGTAGGAGACAGCTCCTGTATTTTCTTTTTAAATTCAGAAACACAACACATGTGTCAACTAGGAATCAGAAGGGTTTTCAGCTGAGGTTAAAGCAAGTTACTGTGGCAGTTCATCTACTGTTGAGCTGGATCTGCCCATGTATCAGACAGGATTGCGTACCAGGAACAAATTTCTTATACAAGCTCCAGGCAATGACCTTGCAAATTTTCCTTTTGTACAACCTCTGTGGCTTACATTACAAATCTGTCTCTAATCATTACTTCATTCCTTAAGAGCAAAACGTTATTATTCAGCTTTCCCTTGTCTTGTCACTTTCATGTCTGGGTCAGATAAGCTTGGATAGGATCTCCCTTCAGGAATTTTTGTAACATTCAGTTTCCCACAAAAAGTGCATCCTCAGTAGAAAAAAGCTCATAGCTGCCAAATGTGGATTTAAACTGTCTAAACAGCTTTATTACTTGAAAGAGTTTCTTAAATCCTTGAGGTAATTTGAACCAGTGCTGGTGAAAAGCACTAGTCATTCTGAAATTTAACTCTTTTGTATCAGGATTCTGAATAATAATTCATCTTTTTGTCTTCAGAGAGATCTTTAAAACTATCTAGTGCAAAAGTCTAGCTTTTATAAAAGAGGAAAGTGAGTCTCTGAGATATTAAGATCACAGGAAGATAGATTCAGAGCCCAAATCTATATGTGCTGCTGCAGCACGACCAATATTCAGATCATCAGCTGAGGGTTTTGTTTTGTTTTGTTTTGTTTTTTTTGCGGTACGCGGGACTCTCACTGTTGTGGCCTCTCCCGTTGCGGAGCACAGGCTCTGGATGCACAAGCTTAGAGGCCATGGCTCACAGGCCCAGCCGCTCCGCGGCATGGGGGATCTTCCCGGACCAGGGCACGAACCCGTGTCCCCTGCATCTGCAGGCGGACTCTCAACCACTGCGCCACCAGGTAAGCCCCAGCTGAGGTTTTAAGATGAGAATAAAGGAAGTCAGGGGTCAGAACATATTGACTTGAATCCCAGCTTTTCCATTCTCTAGGTCTGTGACGTGAGTCAAGTCTCAGCTTTCTCATCCACTTTATGTGTTATAGTACCAAGAAATATAGATTAGAAATTTTAGGTTAGATTGTCCTAACTTTACCTGGTCAAGAAGCTCATGCAGAGTCATTGGTCCAAAGATCATACTCCTCTTTTGGCATATAGATTTTTTTGAGAGTCCATAGCAAAACTAAATTGCTTTCATTTTTTTTTCTGCCCAATTTTTGTTCTTTTGGATATATGCCTCCTCTCATGACTTGTGTACAGTGTGAGGGCCACATCCTTACATTTCCAAGTTGCTTGAGGATGCCTCATCGAAACCCCCAAATAACCAAAACCAGTATCCATTTTCTGAAGAAATCAAAAAAGCCACAGAATGAAACTGTTGCTGGTTGGCCCCTGGGCCTGTCTTGAGAAGTTTCAGTTTTGACCTGCGAAGGTTGAGTCTCACCTTTTGCCTTCGCAAAAGTTAAATTTAAAAAAAAAAAAAGTTTAACTTTTTAAAGTTTCAATACTTGTAGTTTTAATTAATAATTTTACAATTTTATTTTCTACTTCTAATACTGCACAATTCAATGGCTTTTAGTATAGTCACAGATTCCTACAATCTTCACTTCAACAAAGTTAGAACGTTTTCATTACTCCAAAAAGAAACCTCACACCCTATAGCCATCATGCTCCAGTCTATCTAGTCCCCTAGCTCTGGCCTACCACTAATACACCTTCTGTTTCTATTGATTTGCCTATTCTGGATATTTCATATGAATGGCATCATACGCTACGTGGTCCTCTGTGACTGATTTCTTTCATTCGCATAATGTTTTCAAGGTTAACCTATGTTTAGCATATATCAACAGGCACTCTTTTTTACTTAAATTTACAGTTTTCTCTTGTATAGTCCTCCTCTGCGAGAGCGTGTGCACACACACACACACACACACACGTATAAATACACACATATATGTGTGTGTGTGAAATATATTTCAATTTTTCAATTACAAGAGATATTTTAGCTGATTTATGAAGTTATAAAATTAAAAATCAATTAATCTTTAATATTCTCTTTTTTTTTTTTTTTTTTTGCGGTATGCGGGCCTCTCACTGTTGTGGCCTCTCCCGTTGCGGAGCACAGGCTCCGGACATGCAGGCTCAGCGGCCATGGCTCACAGCCCTAGCCGCTCCGTGGCACGTGGGATCCTCCCGGACCGGGGCACAAACCCATGTCCCCTGCATCGGCAGGCGGACTCTCAACCACTGCGCCATCAGGGAAGCCCTAATATTCTTATATGTATTATTAGGTGATAAGCAGAGGGCAGGGGGATAGAAATATTTTACTACCAGTGGCAGGTGGTGCTGATAACAGAATGGGTCAATTCTACGTTAAAAATAATAATAATACATCTGCAAAATGGAATGGAAAGCAGCAGGTGCCAATGACTTCAGTTCCACGTGGATCCTTGTAATTCTAATTAGCTGTGTACAGGGTTCATTTGAGGAACAGGAGAAGACTGTGCTCTTCAACACCTGCATGAACATCCCCTTCCATTAAATCATAAGATGCTTTCTTTCTGGAGTCTCATCTCTAGCTAAATGTTTTCAGTGTGTCATAGTAAAAGCAAACCACTTACATAAAATTGCTTTGATGTGGTGGTAGGTTAGAGAGACTTTTAAATTGCTACTTTGGCTATGGCTTAAACCAGGTTTTGGTAATTACTAATACCTAGTTTTATTTGACTTAATTCAAAAGGCTGTTTCCAAAATAAATAAAGAACTGATGAGCCACTGTGTAAAGCTAACCTTCTTTTTTTAATCCCCAGAAACTGGTTTAAGGGTACAGAATTTTGAAAATAATAATAACACTTCATTAATACTACCACAGATATTTCAAACCAACCGATTTATTAAAATAAATTACAAAAGAATGAGCAAACCTAAAATAGTTTGCAAGTCATAAACATTTTACTCCATGATACACAGTGCAAAGCATATTCTTCTTCATTGCTATCTTAAATTAAATGAATAAGTAAAGAAAAAGACAGTAGTTCATATCCCTGGATTCATGTTGCAAAGCATCTTCGTTTAAGTGTATGTTCTGTAATTGAAAACCTGGCAACTTTTGCTTCCCACTGATACCTGAGGCATAAAGTTTCCAGGTATGTCACTATGACGTCCACGTCTCAGTTGGACCTTTGCTTCCACTGCACTCTCCCCTGATATTTCTAAAGCAAAGTCTGGAAAGTTTGGAAGAAGTTCATGCTTTACTGTCCTTGTGATATGAGGAAAATCCATTCTCCTGGTGGATATTTTCTGGGGGAGACTGGGAAGATATTTTATGAAGCCAGTGGAAAGCACTGCTCTCATAATGGAACCATGTGAATTTCCTATGAAAGTTATTTACATAAAGCTCAGGGAGGCTCAGCTACCCATTAAATACACTTACCAGAGGATTCATAAACTAAAGAATGATTTTTGGTTCAGTTCTTAGATGTGGAAACTGGGAAAACTTCTTATGTGTCAGCAATTTGACAACTGTCAAATGTCAACTTAATGAGTTAGGCACAATTCCTCCCTTTTTACAGATGTGAACACTGAGGTTTACATACTTGCATACCTGGCCCACAGCTATGCAGGTGGTAAGGGATACAAGCATTTGAACTCTGTGATTTCAAAACAAGCCAAATTATCATGCCACACTGCCTCTCAAGCTATAAAAGGAAATTCCCTATGGGTTCAGTCCGACCTCTCCTGGACTCAAATTCAGTATTAAACTTAAATTTAGTTAAGCTTAAACTCAATTGTTTCTTTTTTACACATCTATATAAAGATCTTATAACCCGACTAGTTCAAATTTTAAATCCCTTACTCTGTTTTCAGATGAAGAATCAAAACATATGTAGCAAAGATTTTGATCACCTATTCAGAGTTCTTCTCCTTTAGGTGTACAATCCATAACTCAGGGTAAGGTTGCCTTGAACCCAAGGATAGAACCAGATTAGTCTAAATTAATTAGTACATGAATTCCCCCGGCAATTGGCAGGGGTGCAGCTGAAAAATGTAATACGTGTCCTAAATTGGCTCAGACCACAGGGAATGAGTGCTGTTGGCAGCCTTCTTGCAACCATGTGAGAAACCAGCCTTAGAATGAAGCCAGAGCTAAAGGCAGCAGAACAACCTTGGGCTTTGATGACATCATTAAACCACTGTTGGTGCCTTGCCAAAATCTGCCTTAATCTGAAACTCCTGTTTTTTTCTAATATAATAACTTGCTTTATTGTTAAGTCCATTTGAGTCAGTGTGTTTTCCTACTTGTAGCCTAAAACATTCTGAACAATATATTGTATATCAGTTTTTCTTTTAGGGTATGTAGTCACTGATTATATTGGCTAAATCATTTGTTTCCCTTTGGGGAAGCTGAAACATATAAAGGAATTTTTCCATTTTCTGACTCTTCAAAAGTATTTGGGGGCTTCCCTGGTGGCACAGTGGTTGAGAGTCCGCCTGCCGATGCAGGGGACACGGGTTCGTGCCCCGGTCCGGGAAGATCCCACGTGCCCCGGAGTGGCTGGGCCCGTGAGCCATGGCTGTTGAGCCTGCGCGTCCGGAGCCTGTGCTCCGCAACAGGAGAGGCCACAACAGTGAGAGGCCCGTGTACCGCAAAAAAAACACAAAGTATTTGGAACACAATGCACAAAATTTAGCTGATCAAGGAAACAGCCAAAGTATCACACAAGCAAATTTCAGGTTTATAATTCCAAGGGGAAAATAAAGAAATAAAGAGCTCAAAATGGAAGGGAATTGGTGACTCAGAATCAGTACATAAATAATGGCCCAGGGTGGCCCTCAAGGGAATCATCCACCATAGTAATGTCTCAAGCAAAATATAAAGCTAAAATTATTTAAGATGCCATAAATTTTCAGAATTAGATATTGCCTAAGGGTCCTCGACAAATTCTGGCTTGGATATTCACAGGATGTCTACCAATAATTCTCTCATATATTTTCTTTTGAAAGTGACAACATGTTGTTCATAGAAAATTTACTTTCTGCATATGGACCTTTTTTTTCTGTTTGAATCAATTCTTGTTGAATGTGCAAAGGAACAAGCCAAAATGTTTCTACACGTGAATGATAAAGCCAACATAAATAAAGGAGACCTAGGGGAAACATAGCATGTCATCACTTTCGCAAGATTTTTAATCAGAAACCACTATTGAGGAGAGGAAACACAGATTTCTCTATTCTTCACCCCAGCCACCAAGCCTCTTCCCTCCATTCTTGGGAACTCTCTATTAAGTGGAAAATCAAATTTTCTTAGTAGAATTTGTGAAGGTGTACTCAACTTTGTAGCCTCAGGGCCCAGCATATTGCCTGGAATCTAATACAGGATGGATAATAACAAACTATAGGATAGTGAGGAACAGACATATGTTCTCTCAGATGTGTGATCTCCCAAAGACCAAAGCAATGGACACTTGTTGATCCTAACAAATACATGTTAAAAGTGTAGGGGCAGGGCTTCCCTGGTGGCGCAGTGGTTGAGAGTCCGCCTGACGATGCAGGGGACACGGCTTCGTGCCCCGGTCCAGGAAGATCCCATACGCCGCGGAGCAGCTGGGCCCATGAGCCATGGCTGCTGAGCCTGTGCATCCGGAGCCTGTGCTCCGCAACGGGAGAGGCCACGGCAGTGAGAGGCCCGCGTACCGCAAAAAAAAAAAAAAAAAAAAGTGTAGGGGCAGTGGTACCTGAGCAGATTCTCAGTGCATGTTTATTAAATATATATATATATACAATTCATGGTCAAGCTGTCCACATGTGCAAATTTGCTTGGTTGCTTTGACCAAATTTATTAAATAATACCTGAATGTTTATCAACTTTAAGGATCACCTCATTTTATTAAACATGCTACAGACTCAAATGGAGAAAAATTCTGGAAATGTTTCTGTGATTTGCTAGAATGATTTAGTGTGACTTTAACCATGACACTTGACCTTCTTGAGACTCACATTCAGCATATATTAAATAGTGTGTGCTGCAGGAAGTAATGAGATAAAGCTGTAATGGTATGTGGCACAAAAAAGTGGAGAAATGCATGTTAGCATCTTTTTTACTTATTACTTCTTTACAAAAAATATTGAGACATGATGCCTATACTATTAAACTCACTCTTTTAAGATGTATAATTCAGTGGGTTTTAGTATATTCAGAAGATTAAGCAAGATCATCACTACCTAATTCTAGAACATTTTCATTACCCCAAAAAAGTCCATTTGGTACCCCCTACATTCCATACTGCCTCCCAGCATCTGACAAACACTAGTCCACTGGCTTTTTCTATGGATTTGCATATTCTGAACATTTTATATAAATGGAACCATACAATGTATGGCCTTCTGTCTGGCTTCTTTATTTATCATAACATTTTCAAGGTTCACCCAATTGTAACATGCATTATTACTTTATTCACTTTTATGGCTGAATAATATTCCATTGTTTGCATATACCACATTTCTTTCTTCATTCATCAATTGATAAACATTTGAATTGTTACCACTTTTTGGCTGTTGTAAATAATGCCGATAAATATTTGTGTATAATTATTTTTGTAGATATATTTTTATTTCTCTTGAGTAAATAAATAGGGTCATGCAGAAACTCTGTATTTAACTTTATGGAGGCACTGCCAAACCCTTTTGCAAATCAGGTGCCTTATTTTACATTCCTACTAGTAAGGTATGAGGGTCTGATTTCCCCACCACCTCATCAATACATATTACTCTCTGTCTTTTTTATTACAGTCATCTTAGTGGGTTAAAAATGGTGTTTCAATGTGGTTTTGATTTGTATTATTTACATTTTCTTGATGACTAATGATTTTGAAAATGTCTTCATGTGATTACTGGCCATTTCTATCTTCTTTGAAGAAATTTATCTATTCAAATGTTTCATCCCTTTTTTTTTTTGTTTTGTTTTTGCGGTACGCGGGCATCTCACTGTTGTGGAGCACAGACTCCTGACATGCAGGCTCAGCAGCCACAGCTCACGGGTCTAGCCGCTCCACAGCATGTGGGATCTTCCCAGACTGGGGCACGAACCCGTGTCCCCTGCATCAGCAGGTGGACTCTCAACCACTACGCCACCAGGGAAGCCCTGTTTCATCCCTTTTTGACTGGGTTTTTTTTTTTTGTCTTTTAATAGTTAAGTTGTAAAAATTCTTTATATATTCTGGATACTATATCCTTATCAGATAATTGAACAACATAATAATTGTTAATTATTGCCATGGCAATCAGAGAAGAAAAAGAAATAAAAGGAATACAAATTGGAAAAGAAGAAGTAAAACTGTCACTGTTTGCAGATGACATGATACTATACATAGAGAATCCTAAAGGTGCCACCAGAAAACTACTAGAGCTAATCAATGAATTTGGTAAAGTTGCAGGATACAAAATTAATGCACAGAAATCTCTTGCATTCATATACACTAATGATGAAAAATCTGAAAGAGAAATTAAGGAAACACTCCCATTTACCACTGTAACAAAAAGAATAAAATACCTAGGAATAAAAGCTACCTAGGGAGACAAAAGACCTGTATGCAGAAAACTGTAAGACACTGATGAAAGAAATTAAAGATGATACAAACAGATGGAGAGATATATCACGGTTTTGGATTGGAAGAATCAATATTCTGAAAATGACTATACTACCCAAAGCAATCTACAGATTCAATGTGATCCCTATCAAATTACCAATGGCATTTTTTACAGAACTAGAACAAAAAATCTTAAAATTTGTATGGAGACACAAAAGACCCCGAATAGGCAAAGCAATCTTGAGGGGAAAAAAAATGGAGCTGGAGGAATCAGACTCCCTGACTTCAGACAATACTACAAAGCTACAGTAATCAAGACAATATGGTACTGGCACAAAAACAGAAATATAGATCAATGGAACAGGATAGAAAGCCCAGAGATAAACCCACATTCCTCCGGTAAACTAATCTATGACAAAGGAGGCAAGGATATACAATGGAGAAAAGACAGTCTCTTCAATAAATGGTGCTGGGAAAACTGGACAGCTACATGTAAAAGAATGAAATTAGAACACTCCCTAACACCATATACAAAAAGAAACTCAAAATGGATTAAAGACCTAAATGTAAGACTGGATACTATAAAACTCTTAGAGGAAAACATAGGAAGAACACTCTTTGACATAAATCACAGCAAGATCTTTTTTGATCCACCTCCTAGAGTAATGGAAACAAAAACAAAAATAAACAAATGGGACCTAATGAAACTTAAAAGCTTTTGCAAAGCAAAGGAAGCTACAAACAAGATGAAAAGACAACTCTCAGAATGGGAGTAAATATTTGCAAATGAATCAACAGACAAAGGATTAATCTCCAAAATATACAAACAGCTCATGCACCTCAATATTAAAAAAACAAACACCCAATCCAAAAATGGGCAGAAGACCTAAATAGACATTTCTCCAAAGAAGACATAACAGATGGAAAAGAAGCACATGAAAACCTTCTCAACATCACTAATTGTTAGAGAAACGCAAATCAAAACTACAGTGAGGTATCACCTCACACAAGTTAGAATGGGCATCATCAGAAAACCTACAAACAACAAATGCTGGAGAGGGTGTGGAGAAAAGGGAACCCTCTTTCACTGTTGATGGGAATGTAAATTAATACAGCCACTACAGACAACAGTATGGAGGTTTCTTACAAAACAAAAAGTAGAATTACCATATGACCCAGAAATCCCACTACTGGGCATATTCCCAGAGAAAACCATAATTCAAAGAGACACATGCACCACAATGTTCATTGCAGCACTATTTACAATGGCCAGGTCATGCAAGCAACCTAAATGTCCATTAACAGACGAATGGTTAAAGAAGATGTGGTACATATATACAATGGAATATTACTCAGCCATAAAAAGGAACGAAATTGGGTCATTTGTAGAGACATGGATGGATCTAGAGACTGTCATATAGAGTGAAGTAAGTCAGAAAGAGAAAAACAAATATCGTATATTAACGTATATATGTGGAACCTAGAAAAATGGTACAGATGAACTGGTTTGCAGGGCAGAAATAGAGACACAGATGTGGAGAACAAATGTATGGACACCAAGGGGGGACAGTGGCGGGGTGGTGGTGGCGGTGTGATGAATTGGGAGATTGGGGTTGACATATATACACTAATATGTATAAAATGGATAACTAATAAGAACCTGCTGTATAAAGAAATAAATTTAATTTAATTTAAAAAAGGATCTCACATAAAAAAATAAGATTTCATTTTTGTGTTAAGTGACAATATATTTAATATTAATTTAAAAGTTGCTATTTATAACAATTAATCATTAATAATATATTAATATAAATTAATGTCAGACAAAATAAACTAAAGAGAAAACACTGTTGCTAGACATAAAGAAGGGCATTTTAGTGATAAAACACTTGTTGCTAAATCTCCAGTTATCCTTTGGTTACCATTTGCTAGGTATGTATTTTTCCAGCCTTTTGCTTTCAACCTATTTGTGTCTTTGAATCTGAAGTATGGCTCTTATAAACATTGTGTATTTGGATCTTTTTTTTTTTGCTTTCTTTTGTTTGTTTTTTCATTTTTATTGGAGTATAGTTGATTAACAATGTTGTGTTAGTTGTAAAGCAAAGTGGATCAGTTATACATGCACATATATCCACTCGTTTTTAGATTCTTTTCCCATATAGGCCATTACAGAGTACTGGGTATAGAGTTCACTGTGCTACACAGTAGGTCCTTGATGATAATCTATTTTCTATATAGTAGTGTGTATATGTCAATCCCAATCTCCCAGTTTATCCCCCCCTCCCCTCCCTGGTAACCATAAATTTGTTTTCTACATCTGTAACTCTATTTCTGTTCTGTAGATGAGTTCATTTGAACCCTTTTTTAGACTTCACATATAAGCAAATTCATATGATATTGTCTTTCTCTGTCTGACTTACTTCACTTAGTATGACAATCTCTAGGTCCATCCATGTTGCTGCAAATGGCATTATTTCATTCTTTTTTATGGCTGAGTAATATTCCATTGTACATATGTGCCACATCTTCTTTATCCATTCCTCTGTTGATGTACATTTAGGTTGCTTCCATGTCCTGGCTATTGTAAATAGTTCTGCAAAGAACACTGGGGTGCATGTATCTTTCTGAATTATGGTTTTCTCTGGATGATATGCCCAGGAGTGGGATTGCTGGATCATACGGCAGTTCTATTTTTAGTTTTTTGAGAAACTTGCAGACTATTCTCCATAGTGGCTGTACCAATTTAAAAAACCATTCTGTCAAATTTGCTTTTTTCTTAGAGTGTCTAACCTACTTCCGTTTAACATAATTAATGATAAATAAAATTTGCTCCTGCCATTTTGCTATTTGTTTTCTATATGTCTTACATCTTTTTTGTTCTTCCCTTTCTCCATTACTGCCTTATTTTGTGTTAAGTACATTATTGTGTTAAGTATATTTCCTTGTGTACCTTTTTAATTTCCTAGTCATTCCTTTTACTATTTTTGTGTTATTTTCTTAGCGGTTGCCCTGGGGATTATAATTAACAGTTTATAACAATCTAGTTTGGATTAATTTCAATAGTAAGCAAAAATCTTCGCTCTTATATATTTCTATTACCTCCTCCTCATTTATGCTGTTATTGTCATACAAGCTACATCTCTACACATTGATGCTCATCAACACAAATTTATAATTATTGCTTTATGCAGTTATCTTTTGAATCAGATACAATAAAAAAGGGGTTACAAACAAAATATACATTTATACTGTATGTTTATATTTAAGTACATTTTTAGCTTCATTGGTGTTCTTTAATTCTTCTTGTGGATTCAAATTATTGCTAGTGTGTTTTCATGTCAGCCTAAGGGACTCCCTATAATATTTCTTGTAGGGTTGGTCTGCTAGTGGCAAATTCTGTCAGTTTTTTGTTTATCTGGAAATGTCTTTCTTTCTCCTACATTTATGGTGGGTATATAATTTTTGGCTCGGTGGTTTTTTTTTGTTTCAGGACAGTGAATACGTCATCCTACTGCATTCTTTCCTCCATGATTTCTAATGAGAAAATTGGTGTTAATCATATTGAGGTATTTTGTCCATAATGAGTCACTTCTCCCTTGCTGCTTTCAGGTTTCTTTTTCTTTGGCTTTTTAAAGTTTAATTGTGACAAGTCTTGGTGTGGCTCTCTTTGAGTTTACCCTTTTAAGATTCATTTAGCTTCTTGGATGATATATTAACGTCATTCATCATATTTGGGGAGTTTTCAGCCATTATTTTTTTCAAATATTACTTCTGTTTCCCATCTCTTCTTTCCTCTGAGCCTCAAGTAATGCATATATTGATACACCTGGTGGTATACCACAAGTCTCTCAGACTCTTCACTTTTCTTCATTCTTTTTTCCTTCTGTTTCTCAAGCTAGATAATCTCCTTTGATCTACATTCAAGTTCATTGATTTGTCTGTCTCTTCAAACCTAAGGTTAAGTCTTTATGGTGAATTTTTCACTTCACTTCTTCTACTTTTCAATTCTAGAATTTCTGTTTTTTTAATAACTTGAATCTCTGTATATGCTTTAGTGAAACATCATTCTCATACTTTCATTTAGTACTTTACAAGTGGTTTCCTTTAGTTCTTTGAACATTTTGAAATTTAATTTAAAATTTTTGTTTTGTAAGCAAAAAAATCTAGGCTTCCTCTTAGACATACACCATAGGCTTCTTTTTTTCTCGTGTGTAGGTCATACTCTCCCATTTGTTTACATGTCTCATATATTTTTTTAACTGATCATTTTAAATAACATAATGTTGCAGTTCTGGACATTAGGTTTTTCTCCTTCCCCCATGTATATTGTTGTGGCAATTTGTTGTTGGCATGGTTGTTAATGACTTTTTAAAACTAATTCTTTAAAGTCTGTATTCTTCGTTGCATATGGCCACTGAAGTCCATGTATTTTTAGCTTAGTGGTCAGATACCGATTGTGCAGTTATTTTCTCAAAAGCCTACAACCAATAAGTCTCCCCATCTTTGCCAAGGACTCTGTGAATTTTGGGGTATGCTCTCAACTCTGAGTCAAAATTTTTACAACTCTGCCTAGCCTTTATTTCCCGTGTGCAAAGAACCTCAACATTGGCCAGAGACGAGACCTTAGAGCTTTATCAGGTCTTCAGGATCCACACAACCACAAGAATGTGCACAGCTCTATATATGCACATAGCCTTCTATATTCACAGATATATATCAGAATTTTTCAAAGTCTCCTATGGACATCTAATTTTTCAACTTTTCCTTTTAAGCTTTTTGGTTAACCTATTGTTTGACACAACTATTGTCAACCATCTCAGGCATCCATGATGTTAAACAACTGCATTTGATTTTTTTTTTTATAAATGCTTCTGGAGAAAGGGATGGTCACACTGGTCTGTGAGCCAGGTCAAAGATGGCTTTGTGAATGGGGTCTTCTGAAGAACCACTGCACTAGTTGCGTGATGGCAACTTCCCGATAATGGGATTCTGAAATAGCTCCAACCCAGTTCTGCTACCTCCAGTGGCTTCCAGGATGCTGTTTTTCACCATGATTGTGGGTTATTGGTTTTCAAGGCTACTGCAGAGCTGAGAAAGGGTAATGAGGACAGGAAAAGTTAAAATGCCCCAGAGCACTCTGTTCCTACTGAGATTATTCAAGAAAGCCATTTCTCTTGAATTAACACTCTTCAGATTGTTCAAAGCCTTTGATTAATATCCAGAGCTTTAAAAAAGCTGATTCTGACAATTTTCTCCAGTGTTTTCATTACTTTTATGGAGGAGAGAATTTTCAGAAGTCACTTCTCTGTCATTTTTGTTGCCATCAGCCCAACCATTAAAAAAAAATATCTCTGATCCATCAATTCAGTGACAGTTATAAAAATCAGCTTCTACATGGTGACACTGCCACATTTGCCAGCTCTTAGGATGTTTCATTGCCTTATCTGTACTCTACAGATTAACACTGGGTCTACATAAGTCCTGATGTCCAAGGTTCTTCTTCAAAGGAAACAGACTTGTTTAGGTTGGAAATGTAGAAAAGAATCTTAGCCCAGGGGAATTTATATTTGTTTATCATGTATTTCATGGTCAAATGAAGGCAAAAGGAAAAGAAGCCCAAAGATGTAATTTATATATTAAAACCAACTTTAGGGAAATAAAAGTATGTTACAAAAAAATCTGACAATCTAGCATCATAAGCTGCATGATGCCATTTGGAAAGCAAAGGAAAGCATACGCCATATTCTGGGGAATATTTAGACACCGTGTTGTTGAGTTTTTGTATGTATGTGGCTATGCATGTGCCTCTTTTCCTAACATGCAGAGTTCAGTGTACCCATGGGACCATGCTAGACACTTTTCCTGCCTTTACTCATTTAATCTTTGCAAGAATCAGTAATAGATATTATGAATGAGTAAACTGGGGCTCCAGGTAGTTAAGTAACTTGATCAAAGACATACATCAAGTAATTAACTAATATTTGAATCCAAGTCTAACTCAGTGTTCCCCACAGAGCTCTCAGTGCTCACGGAGAAGTTCTAAGTATCAATCACAACTCTCCCTTTTGGATATACTATATACTTCATTGATTTGAAAATTATGAAGAACCTACAATTTGCAAGGTGGTGATCTTAGAACAATGACGAAAACTGCTTACAGTTCACCTAGAGACACAGATATTAAAGTAATTAGGCAAATAATATTAATAAGCGCTATGTAGAAAAAGTGACACATAAATGAGAAGGCATAACAGATGGACCTGATTTAGATTGTGGGGTTAGTAAACAATGAGTTGATTATGTGACATTTATGCTAAGATTTGAAGTGTGAGTAGGAGGGCACAGCATGGAGAAAGGATACTAAGCTGGAGAGAGTTTCCGATGGGCAAGAAACAGAGAGAAAGTCAGAATAAATGAAGTGCCATGAGTGAGAGGGAGGGCAGATCAAAAAGAAAGGTGAAGAACCAGACCTAAGGGCAGCGATCGTGCTGGGATTTACAGGCTACAATAGCAATGTTTTCTTTACTAAGAAAATTAGAAAAACTCTGAAGAACTTAAGCAAGATAGTAACATAACAAGGTATGTACTTTTAAAATATTACTTTGAATATGACCTTTCTGGAATTGTTCTACAATTTCTTGTGAGTCTGTAATTATTTTAAAATATTTTTTCTTTTTTTTAAAGTGAGGCACAAAGGAACAGAAAAGACTCCTTTTACTGAACCATAAACAATAAACTGAAGGCAGGAAAGGGCAGGGGGTGGGGTGGGGGTTGTAAAATTGGAATCAAAGGAAGCAGTTAAAAACCTATCACAGTGGTCCAGACCTGGATAATGGTGACCTGGTAAAGGTGTTAAAAGTAGAGGTGGAAACAAGGGTGTGTGTTTGAGAGAAGTGCTGGAACTAAAATCTTTATGAGGAGGATGAGTGAGAAGGATCTATCAAAAGGGACTCCCATGTTTCCTGCATGAGTGTTTGAATAGTACCATTTCCTGAGATGGAGAAACTAAAAGGGAAACAATATTACTGGAGGACGACTAGAAATTTGATTTCGGATGTACCAAGTTTGGAATGCTTCTAAAACAACCCAATGTTGCTGTCAAGCAGACAGTGGGATATATGGGTTTCAATCTCAGAAGATGTAAACATGTAAGTCTTCAGGTATAGGTAGCATTTAAAACCATGGGGGTGAAAACTCACCAATGGTAAAACGGTAGAGTTGGAAAAGAGGCAAAAAACCAAATTCTAAGGAACAATAATATGTAAAGATCAGATAGATCAGGAAAGGCCATCAAAAGAAATGAAAAAGTTTGGCTAGTGAAGGGTTTATATTTCAAGACAATAGATTCATTAGCCAAGACCAACACCAGCTCTCTTTGGGTTAGTTACCATGTTTTCCACATGAACTGAAACACCTAAAAGAGCTGCAAGCTTTATCAGTGGGTGTGTAAGATCTGTAACAAAGATTTTTCACAGTGGGCAAAGTGGAGAAGCCTTTCATCAGCTTCTGGCTTTGGCATGAGTTCCTCAGAAGTCCTGAAGCACTGAAGACCCAGCTTCCCTTTAGCTGCTAGAATCCCTTCTGCTTGAACATATCCAGAGATTGGAGGCTGGTAATTTACCACTTCCTGAGGCATCTTCGGACAGCTGAAACTGTTAGAAAAGTCTTCCTTATACTCAACTAACATCTGTCATCCTGTGGCTTCCATCTACCATCCTAATTTTGCTCCTTGGGGCCACATAAAACCAGATTCTCTTTGTAACATGACACTGCTTCAAGTATCTGTACAAAATTCTTGCGTCCCCCAAGACTTCTCTTCTCCAGGCAAAATGTCACTGGTGACTTGTATCATTCCTCTTAGAACACTGTTATGAATCAAGTCAAGTATACTGTGATTCAATTTATAAAACAAATACCTGTTATGAGAGATAGCTAACCATATTAATAGGCAGAGTCATACTGATTCAAACTGTTTATGTTACAAGGTTCGGACTTGTCTAGTAGTTTGGGCAAAATCAGGTAATAACAACTTTTATAGGAATGAGATTTCATTTCACTTAAAATGTGAAACTGGCTTTATATACTAGTATTTTGCTATGGGAGGGGCATAAATATATGGTCATAAACAGAAAAGTATTTAAAAGATGTATTAATATTTCATCCCTGTTATATACACATACATCCTTATTTAAAGCATAGCCAAAAATATTATTATTTATATATACATATCATTAAATCACTTCATCTTTTTTATGAAGCAGTCGTTTTCATACATTTCACTGAATTTGGTGGGGGGGATTATCTTTGGCTCCTCTTAGCATTCCTGACCTCTGGTTTCACTATATTCACTTTAGATTTGGCATAAATATTCAAGTTAAGGTCACCATGTCTGTAATTTTATTGCAACATCCCCTTGAAACTTGGCTAAAGTTTCTCTTTAGAGAAATGAAATAGTTTCTCTATATCATATTCAACTCGATAAATATTTGTGAACCAAACACTACTTTTTTAGGTCCTGTGACTGGTACTAGAAAAATGTATTTGTTCTTCCACATAAATTGTTTCATTTTTTATTCTTAAGGCAAGTATTATTGCCCTCTTTTCACAGATGAGAAATCTGGAGCTGAGGGATACAGATTTCAAAATCCAATCAACCTTTATGATATGGAAGATGCTGCCCTTAGCTCTGGAAATACACATTTCAGAGTGCAGTGTTGACTGGGAGTTTTTAAAACATGGCTTAGAAATCTAAGTTCTCTGTTTTTAATTAAAGACCTATCACCAGTAGATTGTGCAATCTTTGTCAGGTCACTTAACCTCTCTGTACTTCAGTTTCCTCACATGTTAAACAGTAATATTAATATCTATATGTTCATTTACTGTGAGCTTATAGTGACATGTATATAATGTATTTTTCAGACATTAAATTCTGGCACATGGTACATCATATTAAGTAATCAATAAATGGCAACTAAAAAAAATAAAACTAAAAGCTTTCTCCTTAAAACTACTATAGCTAATCAACGAATTTGGTAAAGTAGCAGGATACAAAATTAACACACAGAAATCTCTTGCATTCCTATACACTAATGATGAAAAATCTGACAGAGAAATTAAGGAAGCAATACCATTTACCAATGCAACGAAAAGAATAAAATACCTAGAAATAAACCTACCTAAGGAGACAAAAGACCTGTATGCAGAAAACTATAAGACACTGATGAAAGAAATTAAAGATGATACAAACAGATGGAGAGATATACCATGCTCTTGGATTGGAAGAATCAACATTGTGAAAATGACTCTACTACCCAAAGCAATCTACAGATTCAATGCAATCCCTATCAAACTACCACTGGCATTTTTCACAGAACTAGAACAAAAAATTTTAAAATTTGTATGGAAACACAAAAGACCCCGAATAGCCAAAGCAACCTTGAGAAAGAAAAACAGAGCTGGAGGAATCAGGCTCCCTGACTTCAGACTATACTACAAAGCTACAGTAATCAAGACAGTATGGTACTGGCACAAAAACAGAAATATAGATCAATGGAACAGGATAGAAAGCCCAGAGATAAACCCATGCACATATGGTCACCTTATCTTTGATAAAGGAGGCAAGGATATACAATGGAGAAAAGACAGTCTCTTCAATAAGTGGTGCTGGGAAAACTGGACAGCTACATGTAAATGAATGAAATTAGAACACTCCCTAACACCATACACAAAAAGAACCTCAAAATGGATTAAAGACCTAAATGTAAGGCCGGACACTATAAAACTCTTAGAGGAAAACATAGGCAGAACACTATATGACATAAATCACAGCAAGATCCTTTTTGACCCACCTGCTAGAGAAATGGAAATAACAATAAAAATAAACAAATGGGACCTAAAGAAACTTAAAAGCTTTTGCACAGCAAAGGAAACCATAAAAAAGACAAAAAGAAAACCCTCAGAATGGGAGAAAATATTTGCAAATGAAGCAACTGACAAAACATTAACCTCCAAAATTTACAAGCAGCTCATGCAACTCAATATCAAAAAAACAAACAATCCAATCCAAAAATGGGCAGAAGACCTAAACAGATATTTCTCGTAAACGATATACAGATTGCCAACAAACACATGAAAGAATGCTTAACATCACTAATTATTAGAGAAGTGCAAATCAAAACTACAATGAGGTATCACCTCACACCAATCAGAATGACCATCATCAAAAAATCTACAAACAATAAATGCTGGAGAGGGTGTGGAGAAAAGGGAACCCTCTTGCACTGTTGGTGGGAATGTAAATTGACAGAGCCACTATGGAGAAGAGTATGGAGGTTCCTTAAAAAACTAAAAACAGGGCTTCCCTGGTGGCACAGTGGTTGAGAGTCCGCCTGCCGATGCAGGGGACACGGGTTCGTGCCCCGGTTCAGGAAGATCCCACACGCCGCAGAGCAGCTGGGCCCGTGAGCCATGGCCGCTGAGCCTGCACGTCCGGAGCCTGTGCCCCACAACGGGAGAGGCCACAACAGTGAGAGGCCCGCGTACCGCAAAACAACAACAACAACAAAAAATCCTAAAAACAGGACTAACATACGACCCAGCAATCCCACTACTGAGCATATATATGGAGAAAACCATAATTCAAAAAAGAGTCATGTAGCACAATGTTCATTGCAGCTCTATTTACAAGAGCCAGGACATGGAAGCAACCTAAGTGTCCATCAACAGATGAATGGATAAAGAAGATGTGGCACATATATACAATGGAATATTACTTAGCCATAAAAAGAAACTAAATAGAGTTATTTGTAGTGAGGTCGATGGACCTACAGTCTGTCATACAGAGTGAAGTAAGCCAGAAAGAGAAAAACAAATACCGTATGCTAACACATATATATGGAATCTAAAAAAATTAAAAAATGGTTCTGAAGAACCTGGGGCAGGACAGGAATAAAGACGCAGACATAGAGAATGCACTTGAGGACATGGGGAGGGGAAAGGGTAAACTGGGACGAAGTGAGAGAGTGGCATGGACTTATAAATACTACCAAATGTAAAACAGATAGCTAGTGGGAAGCAGCTGCATAGCACAGGAAGATCAGCTTGTTGCTTTGTGACCACCGAGAGGGGTGGGATAGGGAGGGTGGGAGGGAGATGCAAGAGGGAGGAGATATGGGGATATATGTGTATGTATAGCTGATTTACTTTCTTATAAAGCAGAAACTAGGCCACCATTGTAAATCAATTATACTCCAATAAAGATGTTAAGGTAAAAAAAAAAGCTTTCTCCTTTCTATTGGGGAGCTGGTTGTATATGTAAATACATAGCAAAAGAACTTACCTTCTACTTCCTATTTCAGAAACAATTATCTTATACAGAAACCTTTCCTGTTTCTTTTCTAATCCCAGATCAAATGCTGTACCTTTTCATGTGTCTTACTTTAAAATATTTATGGATCCCACTATTTTGAGAGACTTCATACAAATTCACTGAAACTGTTAAGTTTCCCTCCAAATACTACATAACTCAATGAATGTAACTTGCTCTGAGACATAAAACAGGTAGGTTGTGTTACATTTATGCTAGACTCACTCCCTGATTCTTACAACAAAGTGCTGAGGTGCCCAAATGGAAAGTGAAAAATGCAATCTAGCTATTTGTTTGGTATTTCATCAAGTTCCCTGCTTTAACTCAATCAACTGACCAAACCGGTAGCCACTTCCGATGCCCCATGCATTCATCTTTTAGACTCATAATGAGTCTAAAAGACTTGGCAACGTGGAACATGAATCAAAACACAGGGCTGACTACTGCTTTACACATTAAGTAGTCTTTGAAGTAATCACCGCAACAATTACAAGACACTCTTAGGGAGTTATTTTGGCAATGAAACTTGTGGTAATCAGAGTGATCAGGGGCTCATGCTATTAAAAAATTGGAGAATATGAAGAAATAATGAGCAAGTTTGTAATCACTTCTACTTTCTGGGATGTTGAGGTCTAATAATGTTTATTCTTGGATTTCCAGCGACCTGGGAAAATACACTTGTGCTTATTTTTGATTATCACTTTGAAGCACTATCAATTTCTCAGAATTTTCAAGAGATAATGTTCACTGAACTGTTCAAGTTTTCCCTTTGAAAAATCTCATTTCAATTTAGTGAAGAACCCATGCCTCACTTCTATAATTCAAAGAACATTATTGCTACAGAAACAGTAACATTTCCTCAACGTCCAACACTTGAAAACAACCTGGTTAAAATGTGAAGCCATGTTTGAATGTTCAACTGTAACGTGGCTGATTCCAGGAATTTAATGTAACAAATGTGTTTCTGTTTGTAGAAAACTTTTCATGGCTCTGCACAGGAAACAGTGCTTTCTGAGGTTCTTTAGTGTCATAGTTATTGGAATTGATAACTGATACAGATTAGCTAGGCATTCAAGAAGACATCTGCCTTTGGCAGTCACTGATAACAGACCAGAAACATTTACTTCTCTATCTAAAAGTGTTGTATATTGTCAACAGCCACAGATTCCTTGCAGTTCCTCCAGTCAAGAATCAGGTATCATTTCCCCACCACACATTCAATATGGGCTGGCCTTGCTTGTGACTTTGAGTAACAGAATGAAGCAGAAGGGACTCTGGGTAAGCTCTGAGCCTAAGCCTTAAGATATCTTGAAGTTTCTGCTTTTGCTCTCTTGGAAAACAGCCAACATGTGAATAAGCCTGCATTAACTTCTTTAAGATAAAAGACCATACAGAGAGATACGGCTGTCCCATGTGAGGCTCCAAACCTGTAAATGTGCACATCCCAACCCAACTGGTCCCAGGTAAGCCATTGCATACCAAAAGAACTACTTAGATAACCTAATGACTTGTGAGAAATAAAGAATGCTGTTCTAAGCCACTAAGTTTTGGGTTGGTTTGTTAGGCAGCAAAAGTTAAGCTAACTCATACTCTGAAAACTAGAAAACACTGATAAAGAAAATTGAAGATGATTCAAACAAATGGAAAGCTATTCCATGCTCTTGGATTGGAAGAATATTGTTAAAATGGCCATATTACCCAATCTAGAGATTTAACGTGATCCCTATCAAAATACTCATGACATTTTTCATAGAACTAGAACAAATAATCCTAAAATTTATATGGAACCATAAAAGACCCAGAATTGCCAAAGCATTCTGAGGAAAAAGAGCATAACCCTGCCAGACTTCAGACAGTACTACAAGGCTACAGTCATCAAAACAGTTTGACGTCGGCAAAAAAAAGACACATAATTCAAAAGAACAGAATAGAGTACCCAGAAATAAGCCTGCACACCTGCAGTCAATTAATCTATGAAAAAGGAGGCAAAAATATACAATGGAGAAAAGACAGTACCTTCAGCAAGTGGTGCTGGGAGAGCTGGACAGCTTCATGTAAATCAATGAAATGATAAAACTCCCTTACACCATATACAAAAATAAACTCAAAATGGTTTCAATATCTAAATATAAGATATGATACCATAAAACTCCTAAAAGGGAACATAGGCAAAATATTCTCAGACATAAACCATAGCAGTATTTTCTTAGATCAGTCTTCCAAGGCAAAAGAAATAAAATTAAAAAGAAACAAATGGGACCTAGATGTGCAAACGATGCAACCCACAGGGGTTAATATCCAAAACAGACAAACAGTGCGTACAACTCAATATCAAAACAAAACAAAACAAACAAAAAAACCTAAAAAGCAAACAAAAACCCCAACAACCCAATTAAAAAATGGGGAGAAGACCTAAATAGACATTTCTCCAAAGAAGACATTCAGATGGCCAACAGGCACATGAAAAGATACTCAACATTGCTAATTACTAGAGAAACGCATATCAAAATCACAATGAGATGTCACCTCACACCTGTCATAATGGCTATTATCAAAAAGCCTACAAATAATAAATGGTGGAGAGGGTGTGGAGAAAAGGGAACTCACCTACATTGTTGGTGGGAATGTAAATTGGTACAGGCACTATGGAGAACAGTATGAAGATCCCTTAAAGAACTAAAAATAGAGCTACCATATGATGCAGCAATCCCACTCCTGGGCATATATCTGGAAAAGATGAATATTCTAATTTGAAGAGATACATGCGCCCCAATGTTCATAGCACCACTATTTACAATAGCTAAGACATGGAAACAACCCACATAACCCACATGCCCATCAACAGATGATCGGTTTAAGATGTGGTGTATATATACAATATATATTTATATGTGGAATCTAAAAAATAATACAGATGAGTCTATATATAAAACAGAAACAGACTCACGGACATAGAAAACAAACTTACAGTTACCAAAGGGATAAAAGGGATGTATAAACTAGGAGTGAGAAGTTAACAGCTAGAAACTACTATACATAAAATAGATAAGTAACAAGGATTTACTGTACAGCATGGGGAACTACATTCAATATCTTGTAGTAACCTATAATGGGAAAATAATCTGAAAACTATACTTATATACATATAAAACTGAATCACTTTGCTGTATACCTGAAATGAACACAATACTGTAAATCTTCAATTAAAAAAAAATGTTAAGCTAACTCATACCAAAGGCATAAAGAGAGCAGGGAAAATATAAATAGGTTAAAAGGTTAGCACCCTGTGTTTGGTGGCTGGCTGGACTCTGTTTCCCTTTAGTTTTGTTTCCTTTCATTTCAGAAAGTTCCTAGTTGGGGGGGTTGGTTGGGGGTGGAGGGGAGAAGCAAGGGCCAGAGGAAGGGAAAGAAGGAAGGAAGGAAGGAAGGAAGGGGGGAAGGAAGGAAGGAAGGAAGGGGGGAAGGAAGGAAAGAGGGAAGGAAGGAAGGAAGGAAGGGGGAAGGAAGGAAGGAAGGAAGGAAGGGGGGAAGGAAGGAGGGAAGGAAGGAGGGAAGGAAGGAAGGAAGGAAGCAAGGGGGGAAGGAAGGAAGGAAGGAGGGAAGGAAGGGGGGAAGGAAGGAAGGAAGAAAGAATTCTGCTAATAGATTTTGGCACCTGTTTCGCTCCCCCTGCTAAACGATCTTACAACAACGTTGCGATGCCCAGTGCCCCCACCCACCCAGCCAGCTGGGCTTCTCAAGAAGCTTTTCAACCCAGCCCTCCTCAATTTTATTTCTCATTGTTTGTCTAATTCCTGATGGAAAGATATGATAAACTCTTCTGGGACAGATGTTAACTGCTGATAAATCCTGTATCTTTATCTCATCAGATAGACTTTAGCTAATTAGGTTGATAAAATCAATGGTATTTATCATCAAATGAATTTTGAAACAAATCTTGACTACCTGCTACTATCACTACCGCACCTCACAGCTGAATGGCTTTGGACAAGATGTTTAAACTCCACCAATCTTAACGTTCTTACTCCTTAAAATGGGGTTATTATCTGCATTTCAGTGTGTCTGTAAAAATTAAACATGCTGAAGTATGCCTCAAAGACCTGAAACCTAATAGATGATCATGAAATATTATCAAATTCCTTTCCAAAATAATTGTAACAATTTACAAAACTATCTACATCATTTCCATTTTCCTCAGTTAGGCTGCGGGATCCTCCAGACACTGATTCTCTTCTGTAACTTTCGTGCTAATTACAGTGTTGAATGTCTAGTTCTCAATAAATGGTTGGATCCATAAAATGAATAATCATTAAAGGAATAAATAAAACACTAACATCTACTAATCTCAACAAGTGGCATTTTAACGAACTGAAAGCCCTAAATGAGTAAACAATTACTGTAGAAAGAATGCATTGCCTTGCTCACAGGTGGAGGAAATATTAGCCAGTGCTTGATTTTCACAAAGATAAAGCCACATACAGAAGTGCTGTCAGAAGCACAGTTTGAGGTTCTGGTCATTTCGGAAGGTTCTTGGTCCCCCTTTCCTGGCCGATTAATAATGACATACACTGCTTATAATTACGTCTTTGGAGAGTGGATTCATTTTAAGAAAAACTCGTATAAGAATAACATTAATTAATGACTATTTACAAATATATTCACAGTGGGATTCATTTAAATAGTGAAGTGTTTGTGCAACTAAAGTATGATTTAACAAAATTGATGTAACACAACTTTTTCAGAAATACATTGCCAAAGTGTGTGTGTGTGTGTGTGCGCGTGTCTGTCTGTGTGTGTGTGTGTGTGTGTGTGTGTGTGTGTGTGTGTGTGTATGAAAGAAACATCAGATAAGGCAGCCTTGGATACTGTAAGATCGATCAGGGATTAATTAGGGGTGTCTTTCATACCTGTAGCAACAGGAAGTGGTGACATGCATGCTGTTTTTTGCTGATCTCTCAAAGGTCCTTGAAAGATTACTGTATGGTAAGTCTATAGCTCTTAGACTGACTTTTGATCTCTAGGTCCAATAAAGTACTTTCAAAACAGCACCCACAGAAAATAACAAAGGAGAAAAGTATCAAGGACTGAGGGCTAGGGATGATGCTCCAGTTCCTATCTTTGATGTGGGTGGCACTCAAGGGCAGAGGGAGGCTTTGTTTCTCTGTCACAGTGTATCTAAGTACAGCAATCATACATCCCAGTGTGTCCAGGACTTATTGTCCTAGCATTTGTCCAGGATTCGTTATTTCATAACAAAGTACTATTATTTTGAGTTGCACCAGAACAAGCTTAGGCTTTGATACACCTCCACTTAGTACTTGCAGCTTCTGCCAGGAATTGTCCAGCAGTGTTGAATAGAGAAGTGAGCAGAGTTCACACCTTAACAAAAACTAAATGTGAAAGATCAACAGCATCTCCCACCTCATCTTTCCTGAACCTTTTCTGATATAACATAATGAATGTTGTTAAGTATCAGGTGCACATCTTGATGCACTTGATAATGAGATATCAGACCAAGTGAGCCACTTCTCCTGGTTTGAGTGGTGCTGAAGTAAGATTTGGCATTGCTGCTCTGCTGACCACTTAATCACCAGTCAGATATGCTGTGGTCCATGCTGTGATCTGACAGATACACAAAGCCACAAAGTCACCAGTTGACAGGGATAGTGAGAAGCATGGGAAATTAGAGATACATGACATATGTATAGGCAATAGCAAATCAGAAGTCCTGCTGCAGAGCATATGAACAGTAGTCTGACAAGTGTCATTGTCACATGAACCTCAAAAACAGAAATGTTAATATCTGTGTAAACTTTTAACATTCCTGTCTGTTGTTGTTCTCTCCAAATAAATCAAAATATGATGCCTTTGTTGCAACATTTGTAAAGACAACAGACATAAGACTGTGGATGCAACAAAGAACTCTATACCAAAGGTACACAGTACTCCCGCTATAAATGATATTATTTTATTTAAATCAACTACCAGCTAATAATTTGAATACACAAGGGGACACAGTCCAGAAATGCAAATACATTAAAAACATAAAAAAATTAATCAATATAAAAGGCATAACAGCACAAAGCTAGACTTAACCAGTTGTTTCCAGAGTTTAACCGTTCCTAGGGATAAAACTAGAAAATTCCACATCCTCACTAAACCTTTTGGACCACTAAGCTTGAAGCACAGCATCCACATAACCATATTCTAAGCTGAAGACATATTGTGTTCCATGCTACAAGACATATTTTAAGAACAAAATTGAAAAAACCAGGAGAGCCTTTCCAGGGATGTGAGACTGGAAGTGTCTTCCGCAAGGAATTAAGCCTCACAACCTGGAGAAAAGACTACAGGATCAGCATAACTGGAAAGAAAAATGGACCTCAATATAAAATCCAACAAGCCGGGCTTCCCTGGTGGCACAGTGGTTGAGAGTCCACCTGCCGATGCAGGAGACACGGGTTCGTGCCCCAGTCCGGGAAGATCCCATATGCCACGGAACGGCTGGGCCCATGAGCCATGGCCGCTGAGCCTGCACGTCCGGAGCCTGTGCTCTGCAATGGGAGAGGCCACAACAGTTAGAGGCCCGCGTACCACAAAAAAGAAAAAAAAAAAAATCCAATTAAAATCCAACAAGCCACTCCAAAGTGCAAAACAAAGAGTTCTATATTTTCTCTTCATGTATTCATTTACCCAGCAAATATTTATTGAATGTGTCATGTGCCAGACACTGTTTACTGCCCTGAATATACATCAATGAACAAGACAAATGGGCTCCAAACTTCCACAGAACTTAAATTTTAATAAGAAAAAAAAATTATGGATAAAACAGACCATTAAACAAATTTCAGTCATACCTAGTTAAGTGCTACAAAGGATGTAAATGGCTAATCTAATAGAGAAGAACTGGGTTTGGAGGAATCTGTTTTATACCAATGCTGTCAAGGAAGATCTTATTGAAGAGGAGACATTTGGACTGACACCTGAATTAGATGACACAGTTTGACATACAAGGGTATGGATATGAGTGTAAAACATTTCAGGTAGTCAAGTCCAGCTAGTCCAGCAGTGCTAAGTAGGGTATGAGTTAGATGATTCAGAAGAAAAAAATCTATTTGTATGATTTGAGTTCTTGGATTTCAGGAAAGATGAACAAAAAGAGAGGAAAATGTTTCTTTTCCTTCCCTAGTGGAGTTAACGAGCTCCCGAAGACATCCAAGACAGAGTGTTGAGACTGCCTTCTGGCTTTCATGGAAAGCACAGGGAACTGATATATAAGAGGCTAGAGATTCATAAAGTTCAACATCTCTAATAGATATGTTTTTCACTGTGTGCTCCTTTCTCTTACTGAGTGGTCTCTTCTGAAAACTTACTCTTAGCCCTTGAGGAGGTGGAGTTAACCATGGCAATTCTAAGGGAGAAGTTGCTGAAGCAATTAATGCTGGAGCTGAAGAACATCGTCTCCTTGCCTTTGGCTGGTAGCCTCAACTCAGATTCGTAACACGGAGCCTCTACACCCACCATTCCCATAGCACTCATGCCTTCATGTATTGCTTTGACTGCAGCACGGACTTTATTTCAACACTAGGTGAGCATCCTTTTCAAGTACATGAAGGACTGTTATGTAAAGGAGTAAAAACAACTGGTTTGATTACTAACGAGAACCAAACTTAGACTAGAGGGCAGAATTTTAACTCAACCTTTCTAAAAAGGAGTATTTGACACTGTAAAAAAATCATCGTATAGGATAGTATGCTTTCCATCCCTGGAGGCATTAAAGCAACAGCTTTTGGACTTGTAAGTGATGTTGCACAAAGAGAATCTTCTCCCTGTGAAAAAGGTTGTTCCTGTGGTCCTTTCTATCTCTAAGAAGCTGAGAAAGAGTCTACTATTAAGTAGGTTGTTGCAAAAGAGCTACTGGTTGCCTGAGAGAAAAAACTTACAGTTTCTCTGAGATACCTGGGCTGCTACTGCATTATAAACTCAGTATGCATTTACCAAGGAGAGACAAAATGCTACTGGTTGCTTTGGAGGTTTTTAAGATATCTGTATCACTGGATTTGAGTCTTGGTTACATCTCTTGGGTCCCATTAGTTTTCCCCCAAAACATGAGCATTATAACCACGACTGTGAATCCTAGTTGTTCTTAGTCTTTTGAATTCAATACCCCACTTGATGATAAATTTCTTGTAATGCTCTTTCACTGTCCTCACATTAGATTCATAGGTAATATATCCTACCTATATACATAATCTCAAAACTAATAAATAATGTCATAACTATATTCAAAGGAAAAAAATAGCAGCAATTTATAATAAAATAATATGCATGTCGATATGTAAATAAATTGACACAACTACACTAAAAAACACACAGATGTACGTACTACATGTATAGAATCACCATGAATGTGACAATAACAAAGGTAGACTAATTCCAGAGTGTTTTATCAATGATTCAAGATCTGCAAGCAGCACTGCTGTTGGTAACATGATTTTTTGTAACAATGAACGTCTCTTGGTAAAGTTTCTAAGCAAAACAGAATACAATCTTAGCTTAGTTGACAGAGTAGTTCATTCCTAGAAAATTCAGTATATTTTGAAACTAGGCAAAAAATGCTTTCTGTTATATGCATGATGGACTTAGATTATATGCTCATGTAATTATAAACAGAGTAGCCCAGGTGATATTAAAAAGTCATTTAAGATAGAGGACAGTTTTTTTGTTCCTGGGTAATCCATCCATTGTAGAACAACTGGCATCCCTGGCCTCCATCCATTAATGCTTCTCCACCCTCATTATAAAAACTAGAGGAAAAAGCCCACCCACAAATTTCCAAAATGGCACCTGGGAAACACCAAATTCTTTGAGAGTACTGGCATCAGACTAGGACAGGTTCAGTATCTTCACCTCCCTTCCTTTAGCTGTGGGAGGCTGTTAGAACCAAGTGAAAACTTATACAGGATTGACTTTCTGAACCACTAAGTAGCTGAGGTACCTTAGGAGCACCAGTTCTTAAAGTGATCTGAGCAGGCCTTCCTTCAGTGAACTGACCCAGATGTGAGTGCTGTGATTTCAGATAGCTGGAGATGGGCCTCTCATGTAAAGGCCCATCTTAGCAAATGAGAGCTCATGTTTCTTCATGCAACCCCAGGATCAGCGCTACCTTGAAAATCACTTCTCTGCCTGGACCAGTTAGGTGTCTGAGTGGTTGCATACAGCTAAAAACAGGCCACGACGCAGCTTTCATTAAGTTTAATCAACCTTTCTTCACATTAAATTAACCCAAGGGACATCTTTTATTCCCAATGATAAAGTAAACTTTACACAATTTATTAATTTTAGAATTACCAAATACAATTTCCTCAGTGAAAGTCTGAAAAGGAGATACATTAAAGTGAGTCCCTACAGGAACTGTGGGGAAGATGAGGATGTAGAGAAAATATGCGGAAAGAGTCATTTTGTCAACATGTAATTCTCAGAAGAGCTCTAGAATTGATGGTCTATCTACTTCTTATTGCATCTCTCAATACATATATTGTTTCAAACTCATAACTCCCAAAACTGTTGAAGAAACTATTTTATTTTGCTCTAAATTTTGCCTGTTAGCAAATCAAATTCTCCAGAGTTGCACAGAAGGGATAAAATTTCAGTGAATGCATGCCAATGTTCATTCAGCTGTTCTCATTTTCTAGCAGCCCTATCCAGATTTCTCCTCACTCCACCCACAGAGAAAGAGGAAATATATGCAGAAGTTGCTTTTGCAGCAATGGACAAAATGCTTCTCCCAGACCAGCAGCATCACTGTGTGTGTGTGTGTGTGTGTGTGTGTGTGTGTGTGTGTGTGTGTGTGTGTGTGTGTGTGTGTGTGTGTGTGTGTGTGTGTGTGTGTGTGACAGATATAGGGATAGATAAAAGTCGGGGGTGGGGGGAGAGAGAGTTAATTAGTTCCTGGAAAACAAAACATCCATTGTTACAGGAAGTGAATAAGGAAAACCTTATAAACAAACTGGTAAGGTCTTTACTGAAAAACAGCTGCTCACATCATTTTGATGACTTGCAGTTTACAAAGCATTTTCACAAACATAATTCCACCTCATCCTCACTACAAAACTTTGGTGTAGGTATGATTGTCTCCAATTTATAAATGAGAAAATAGAGGCTCACAGATGTTCATAACTTTCCTTAAATCACACATTGAGTAACCAGGGGACTAAAAGACCAAGTCACCTGACTCTAGGTTTAGAGCTCTTTTTCATGTTACTTATTCACACAAATTGAGTTTGTTAAATCATCTTATTGGCAAGCGGAGCAGAAAGGCCCAAATAGATGTAATATGTAAAGGAACCCAACCCATTTTCTGATTATTGTTTTATAACTATATAGTGTGAAGATAATCAATTTCTATAGATCAGTAAGTAAAATAATAAAGCTCTAAGACTGGAATTTGCTGAGGGACCTAGTAGGATTGGTTTGGGACAAGGTTGAAGACTCTAACTCTGCCCATCAGGAAAGGCAGCATAAGGTACTTAATAACCTGTGATTTTAAATAACATTTGATGGTAATGGTTAGAATATAATACCTGTAAGAACATGTATGATGCAAATGATTAGAAAATGTTCAAGATACTTTTCACATATAAATCCTATTTAAATATAATTTTGGGCTTCCCTAGTGGCACAGTGGTTGAGAGTCCGTCTGCCGATGCAGGGGACACAGGTTCGTGCCCTGGTCTGGGAGGATCCCACATGCCGCAGAGCGGCTGGGCCCGTGAGCCATGGCCGCTGAGCTTACGCGTCCGGAGCCTGTGCTCCGCAATGGGAGAGGCCACAGCAGTGAGAGGCCCGTGTACCGCAAAAAAAAAAAAAAATATATATATATATATATATATATATATAATTTTTAATGAGTGATATCTTGTGTTGAAAAATGCAAGTGATTTCATCGGGTTTTCTGCTCTACACAAAGGAGACGTTTTCCAAAGTGTAGAACTCTCCTTAATCACATCTTGAACATAACTTGGCTACAAAAATGGGTCAGTGTGTATGTATTAGAGAGAGAGCTTGGCCTGTTGGCAACAGTGTAGCAAAGCATTACAGGATCATGAGGTCACCACTGGTGAACTTTATTTTAAGCCAGATTGTCTTAGACTCTAGGACATTTCTAAGTCAACAATGGGAGATCCTCTAACCCAGCAGTCCCCAACCTTTTTGGCACCAGGGACTGGTTATGTGGAAGACAATTTTTCCACAGACCAGGGTAGGGGGGGATGGTTTCAGGATGATTCAAGCTCATTACGTTTATTGTGCACTTTATTTCTATTATTATTACATTGTAATACATAATGAAATAATTATACGACTCACCGTGATGCTGACAGGAGGCAGAGCTCAGGTGGTAATGTAAGCGATGGGGAGCGGCTATAAATACAGATGAAACTTCGCCTGCTGCTTACCTCCTGCTGTGCAGCCCTGTACTGGTCTGTGGCCTGGGGGTTGGGGACGCCTGCTCTAACGGATATCTGCCGTTACTCTGACATGAACTTCTCCAACTTGGCACGGTGTCTCCGAGTTGGCGAGTTTAGTGCTTTCACATGGACTCAGCCTGTGTTTTATGCTCAAGAACACTGCATTAAACATTCTTCACTATGTGCTAGCACAGTGCTAAGTGTTTCCATCCATTTTTCCTCTTTTATCCTCACATATTCCTTGGCTATGGTATATTAAATAGGGTAATGCTAGCAGCTCCCACAAAAGAAATCCTTAATTTCAGAGCTTCATATACTAGAGATTTATTTCTCACAGAAAAATCAGACAGATGTTCCTAGTTTGTAGGCAGCCTTCCTCCATGTGGTGACTCAGATATTAAGGTTCCTTTCACCATGAGAATCTAAAATCCCCTAGAGCAGGGATCAGCAAACTCTGGCTTGGGGGTTAAATCTGGTTGCTAACTGTTTTTGTTGTTGTTGTTTTTAATGTTCCATGAGTGAGGAATATTTTTTACATTTTTCAACAGTAAAACAGAAATATAATATTTTGTGACATATAAAAACTATATGCAATTCCTATTTTAGTGTCCCTACACAAAGCCTTACTGGGACAGAGCCATGTTTATCTGTTTTAAGTATTGTCTGTGGCTACTTTTGCACTAAAAGGCAGAGTTGAGGAGTTCCCACAGAGATTGTGAAACTCACAAAGCCAAAAAATATTTACTATCTGGTTGTGTGAACTGAATGTGTACCCTCAAAATTCATATGTTGGATCCCTAACTGCCAATGTGAAAGTATGTGTAGGTGGCCTTTAGAGAGTAATTACTTTTAGATGAATTCGTGAAGTACAGCCCCCATGACGGGAGCAGTGTCTTTATAAGTAGAGAATGAAGACCAGAGCTTGATCTCTCTCTCTCTTAGCTGTGTAAGAACACAGCAAGACAGGTGACCATATGCAAGCCAGGAGGAGGACCTTCACCAAGAACCCAACCATGCTGACACCCTGACCTCACATTTTGAGCTTGTGAGAAATAAATGTATGTGTAAGGCATATGGTATTCTGTTACGGCAGCCCAAGCTGACTAAGGCACTGGCACTCAACTGAAAAAGTTTGTTAACTCTGGCTCTAGAGCTTCCTCATAGACTGAGTTCTACCCACAGAAAAAGAGTGTGAAACGTGTTCTAATCCAATGTTTAGAGAAGTTAGTGGCTTTCCTAAGGGCTTATGATTCCATGTTGCATACCCAGGATTCAAACACAGACCTCTCTGACCTCCAAAATCTTAACTTTTTTTTTCTTTACGCTTAGGCTCTTGAATCTCCTCACCAATGTATTCATTTATAAATTCCCATAAAGGATGCATCTGTGGAAAACTGATGATGTCAGGCAAATATGCCTCATCACATCGTTTTAATTTAACATGCAATGAGCTCTAGATGTGCTCTAATAATAACTTTGAAAAAACAACAAGTATTTAGTATGAAATATAAAAACCCAATGTAGCTCTGCATGTGATGACTATGTGCCAACCACTTAATAAATCTTCAGAACAGCAGCACTGCTCCCAATAAATTTTTTGTATTTCAAAATGATTAATTTTAATAGTACTTTATAGCTTTTGTATATAAAGTCTCAGATCCCATGAGATAAGCAAACCAATCTCCATGTTACTGTGGAACAGAAATAAAATATGACAGGATTTTCTGATGATTCTGACGAGTTGAATGGCTCCTATGGAACTGTCAAGTTAATTAAAACAAGCATAGGATTACTATACTCTATTATAGCACAATTATGCTCTCCCTTCCTTTTTTTGTTCCCTCCTTAAAGACATATATATGGAATCTAATCAAACAAAAAAAATGGTTTTGAAGAACCTAGGGGCAGGACAGGAATAAAGATGCAGACGTAGAGAATGCACTTGAGGACATGCGGAGGGGGAAGGGTAAGCTGGGACGAAGTGAGAGAGTGGCATGGACATATATACACTACCAAATGTAAAATAGCTAGCTAGTGGGAAGCCACTGCATAGCACAGGGAGATCAGTTCGGTGCTTTGTGACCACCTAGAGGGGTGGGATAGGGAGGGTGGGAGGGAGACACAAGAGGGAAGAGATATGGGGATATATGTATATGTATAGCTGATTCACTTTGTTATAAAGCAGAAACTAACACACCATTGTAAAGCAATTATACTCCAATAAAGATGTTAAAAAAAAAATACATGCACCCCAATGTTCATAGCAACACTATTTACAATAGCCAAGACATGGAAGCAACCTAAATGTCCATTGACAGATGAATAAAGATGTGGTATATATATATACAATGGAATATTACTCAGCCATAAAAGAGAATGAAATAATGTCATTTGCAGCAATATCATACTTCACTTATCATACTAAGTGAAGTAAGACAGAGAAAGACAAATATATGATACCACTTATATGTGGAATCTAAAAATAATGATACAAAAGAACTTATTTATAAAACACTTTGCTGTACACCTGAAACTAACACAACATTGTAAATCAACTATACTTCAATTTAAAAATTAAAAATTAAAATAAAGAGAAGGATAAAAAGGAAAATGGAACACAGAACAGATGGCACAAATAAAAATATACAGCAACTCTACTGGTAATTAAAATAAATTGTCTAAACACTTCAATTAAAAGAAATTGTCAAGTTAGATAAATAAAGCACAAGACAACTACCTTGTCCATAGAAATATGGACAAGAGGGAGGGGATATGGGGATATATGTATACATATAGCTGATTCACTTTGTTATACAGCAGGAACTAACACACCATTGTAAAGCAATTATACTCCAGTAAAGAAGTTAAAATAAAATAAAATCTAAACTTTCTAGTTTAATACACACAAAAAAAGATACAAAGATTCTGGTTTTAGGAGTCAATTAAGATTTATTTTCTTTTTTTCATGTCACATTAACAAGATTTATGGTACACATAAAACGGTGTTTATTGCAGCTACTCAGTTCTGTCCTAGTAATGGGAAAGCAGCCATGGACAACACTAACAAATGGGCTAAATTCCAATAAAATCTATTTGCAAAAACAGGCGATGGGCTGGATCTGATGGGAGGGCCACAATTTGCTGTTCACTGCTGCTTTAATGTGTCAGGCAACCAAGAACTGAGAGCCCTGATAAGAAACGAGGTGGAGTTTGTTATTCTTTCCTAATTTCTCAGTAGATGCATGTTTGCATTTAATACCACACAGTCATTAATTTAAAACAGAACCTCCAGTGACTCTGAACGGACAATTAGTTAAAACAAGGTAAACGTGTATAGCGCCTGTCAGCTATCTGATCCGCCTCAATCCACACATGTTAAGTCAGTGAAGCAGCAGAAATGTAATTTTCCAGAACACACAACCCTACTGCTCTGCACGCCTCTAATGAGGAAAAGCTAATTACTTTATTATCTTAACATAAACCTCCCCAAATTGAATATTTCCAGGGTTATAAACTGTTTGCCTCCAAGCTTCATTAAAAGCTTAAAACCAGCCATTTCACTTTTGAAGGCAACACTCGGTCTCCTCAGAGTTCAAATAAAGCCTTGAAATGTATTCAGAGCTTCTTCCTTTTCACATAGAAAAATAAGACTCTGCTCATGCTTTTCTCCTCATTGAGAAGAAGGTTCAGTACCAGTACTTCCTGCTGCTAGAAGTCTAAAGATTGTGAAACAAGTTGGAACACTTTTCACGGTGTTTCCTTTAAATCCAGCTCTAACCTCATTAGTGTTAACTGATTTTTATGTGTGCCTATTATACATTGGCATTTTGTCTTTCACATATATAGTCTTCCATATATATACATATACACACACACACTTCCATATATATATACATATATATATACACACAGACACACACACACACTTAGTTTTCTTTATCCTCCAAGCTAAGTATTCTGTCTTTATTCTTCTTTCCAAATTCTATGGTTTGAGATCTGCCAAAATTTGGCATTACAACCTCATTTGGCTGAAACTTTTCTATTTAATCCCATGGATTTAATTTTAGAACATACAGGCAGAGAGATGAGTTAAATAACCAAGTTTGGCTCCTATATTTTCTGATCTGTTATTGAACCATAAAGCCCAGTGTTATATTTCTTTTTCTCTTTGTTCCAGGGTCAACAAAAAGCCACACTTCTTTTAAGACACCAAGTAAAACTAAGTCACAAGTGACTGTCCCATAACCATTGGAGATCAATCATTTCCTATGTTTCTACAGGGGAAAATATCAAGCCAGTTTTTAGTTTTCATTACCTGTTTCTGATAATATGTAATCATATTCAAATGATTTTATTTCCCCAAGCTTTAAAGCACCTCTCATTCATTCTCTCTTCATTCTCTCTTACACTAATTTTTAAAATGTCCTTTGTTCTTCACAATATCCAATGGCAAGCCATGAACAATTAATTACTAAACATGCTTCCTATTCTTACTCGAAGTTTGAAGCCTTCAATTACTGAAAATAAACAAATTCTCTTGGAACTTTGGTGGCAGAGGACAGAACAGTGATTGCTACCTGCAACAGAGGGCCAGCCATAACAACTGTGCTACCAGTCAAAGAAGAAATGTGTTCCCACCCATTTGATTGCTTCCTCAGGGAAGAAACTGTAGCAAATGGGAATGCAGTACTAATTCCTTTACCCTATTTTAGAGGGAAGCTCGTGGAAATGTCATAGAGCTTCGGAGTCTCCCATATAAGCCTATATTAAGGCTTTGTCCAAATCCTCAGTTTTATTATGTGTCCTCATTTGGAATTGTTAAGAACTACTTGTGGGAGGAAGGAAGGGAAGAAGGAACGAAGGAAAGGAGGTGGAAAGAAATTATTTATATTATGACAGCTCCCTTTGTACAAACAACCACTTGTATGTTTTCGTTTTGTTCTTTTGCCAGGGCTGAGGGACGGGGTGGGTGTGGATGGGGGTGACTATGAGGGGTAGCTGGAGGGAGACCTTCGTGGTGATGGAAACGCCCTGAACCTTGACTGGGGTGGCGGTACATGCATCTACGCCTGTAGACACAGAAGTCTACACAGACACTGTGCCCATGTTAATGTCCTGCTGTTGATATTTTACTACATTTACATAAGATATAGCCATTGGGGGAAGCTGGTTGACAGGTATAAGGGACCTCTCTGTACTATTTTTGCAAGTTTCTGTGAATCTATAATTATTTCACAATAATAAATTAGGAAAAAATAAAAACCTTCCTAGGGTACATCCAAGCCCTGAGGGACTCCTCTCTCAGATTTTTCAAACTAGAAGAGCAATATTATTCAGTATATTTCCTTAGGAGCTGCTTTAAGTTTAAAATGCATGAGTAGCCATTGAATGGTTTTCGGTTTAATCAGAAAGGAGGGCTGTGAGTGTCCCCTTGTCACAGTAACCTGATGAGTGAGAATACTAGATTGAATGAAGGACACAAAGGAATATCATTTTCTTTTAAGATTTTCTCAAGATACTGCATTTTTATTTCCAAGTCTTTGAATTAAGTTTTCCAAGCACCCAAATGCCATACCCGAGTTTTTTGTTTGTTTCTGTGGTTGTTTGTTTCTTTTTTTATTGTCAGAAAAGTCTGAGAACCCATGAAGGGGCAGGCACCAAGGAAATGTTTGGGAACATCTGTAATCTGTTTATAAGTTTAGGTAGACTGTCCAGTCTTTTCTTAATTAATTTATTATTTTATTTTATTTTTGGCTGTGTTGGGTCTTTGCTGCTGTGCGCAGGCTTTCTCTGGTTGTGGCGAGCGGGGGCTACTCCTTGTTACGGTGCGCGGGCTTCTCATCGCAGTGGCTTCTCTTGTTGTGGAGCACGGGCTCTAGGAGCGCGGGCTTCAGTAGTTGTGGCACGCGGGCTCAGTAGTTGTGGCATGCAAGCTCTAGAGCATAGGCTCAGTAGTTGTGGCACACGGGCTTAGTTGCTCCACGGCATGTGGGATCTTCCCAGGCCAGAGCTCGAACCCATGTCCCCTGCATTGGCAGGTGGACTCTCTACCACTGCGCCATCAGGGAAGCCCCCTGTCCTGTCTTTTCTGAATGGGAGAAACTATATCTCTGAGAACCCAGTCTTGGTTCTTCTCAAAATGTATCATTCATTGTGCTTTCTAGGTAAGCAGGCTACGGAGACAAACTTTAACAACTTATGTAGTGTAGAGTGTTAAAAACTAAAAGGAATAAAAAGTTTTCATAAAAAGAGAAGAAAAGCTAAGAAGAACTTGGTTTCCAGGTTTCTCAAATTCAAAGGCCTTATCAGAATTCATAAGACAATGTGAGTTCCTAGTCCACAAAGCTCACATTCCTGAAGGCCCAGGGGGCCTCAGATTTTGAAGCTGTTGCCTACTCCTCTTGACAAGCACTTTAACTGGAAAAAAGGAAGGCACAGGAGAGAGAGAATTATTCTTCAACTGCTCAGGAAAGTAAAGAGACATTTGCTTTATCGTTATAAATCCATTCTACCAGCTGCAGGTAGTAAAATTTAGCATTTGGTTAGACAACCCCCTAAAGAGACACAAAGGGACGGGAAGACACCCTGGGAAGAAATGGAAAATTGCCAAATTCATGGAAGCCCACAGTGATGGTTGCCAGGGTCTGGAGGGAGGAGAAATGGAGAAGTGACAGTCAAGGGGTATAGTGTTTCAGTTATGCTAGATAAGTAACTTCCAGAGATCTGCTATACAACATAGTGTCTATAGCTAACGATATCATACTGTATACTTAAAATTTGCTAAGAGGGTAGAGCTCACGTTAAAAAGCCTTAACACACACACACACACACACACACACACACAAATAACAGGGGACAGGAGGAAACTTTGGGAGGTGATGGAAGTGTTTATGGCCTTGATGGTGGTGATGGTTTCACAGGTGATCAAAACTGACTTTGAGAAATTATTTTTTACTGATAAAAATAATTAACTTCTTCATCCAGATCAATTTCACATGTGAGGATGTAAGACTGGTGTGTTTATGAATTTGAGAAAACATAGATTATTTCCTCCAAACCTGGTAAAAGTGAAAATGTAGTCAAGTAGTATTTAGCATCATGGGAAGAAAATCAGTAACCCAGCATCTAAAAGGGGGCGGGGGGAGGAGTGGGCATAAAGAAAGAGGTTAAATATGTTGGAATGACTTGGTTCCTGTTGGTAACTGGTTTACATTGTAAAACACTAACAGAAGGATTAATCAGAGTTGGGAGACCAGAAGAGGGCGCTCTCACGCCCTTTAATTATAGGAGAGCCCTACAGGAAGAGGAAAGGCTCTTCTTTCCTGGCAAGGATGCAGCCAATGAAAAGCCATGGACTCTTGTTTACTGTAGCCCTCCCAACTTCTTTTTCCCCTCTATAAAAGAGTTCTTCCTTTGCAGGAGATTTGCACATGGATCACCATGTTTGCAGACCCTGAATTTAATTCTCTGCTGATCCCAAATAAACCCCCTCCCCCTTTTTTTTTGCTGGAGAAATAACTGGCAGTCTATTTGTTTTAGATTAACAACATTAACAACATTAACAACATTAAATACAGCAGAGGAAAACAATGCATCTGTATTAAAAAGTAATGACCATGGAAGGGGGTGGCGGGAATAACTTTGACAACCAAGTGTTGGGCATGGCACTGGACACTGGATTCTTATTATCATTTGATCCATCCTGAGGGTGGATAAAATATTTCATTTTGCTAACAAATATAATACCACTCAGAAGTAAGTCAGAAAGAGAAAAACAAATACCATATGCTAACACATATATATGGAATCTAAAAAAAAAAAAAGGTTCTGAAGAACCTAGGGGCAGGACAGGAATAAAGATGCAGACGTAGAGAATGCACTAGAGGACACGGGGAGGGGGAAGGGTAAGCTGGGACGAAGTGAGAGAGTGGCATGGACATATATACACTATCAAATGTAAAACAGATAGCTAGTGGGAAGCAGCCACGTAGCACAGGGAGATCAGCTCGGTGCTTTGTGACCACCTAGAGGGGTGGGATAGGGAGGGTGGGAGGGAGACCAAGAGGGAGGAGATATGAGGACATATGTATACATACAGCTGATTTACTTTGTTATAAATCAGAAACTAACACACCACTGTAAAGCAATTATACTCCAATAAAGATGTTAAAAAAATACATATATATATATATAAATACCACTCAGAGTTGTATTCTGCAAATATGTTTTGCAGGATGTATTAAGTGTCAACTGAGTATTACAGAACACTTAAAAGATGAGAAATTGAATCCTAGAAAATCTGAGTGTGTGTGTTGTGTATATATGCATATATGCCTGTGTGTATATAAACAAATAAATGTATATATATGTGTGTGTGTATATACATGTATATATATGATATAAACTTTGTGAATGTGCTTCCCTCTGTCTACTTAGTTAAATAGGTCTTCTGTGGGGTTATAACATCCTTTGCTATTTTCCAGCTCCTATCGTGGAGGCTGCAGCAGGATGCTTATGAGGCAAGTCAGACTTAGCTTCAAATCCGAGCTCAACCACTCACTAGCTATATGTCCTTGAGCAAGTTATTTAAGCCCCTTAAGTCTCAGCTTCCTTAACTATAAATGAGAGCTAATGACATCTACCCCATAAGGTTTATGAAGATTAACTATTTAAGCTTTAGCATACTGGCTTCTGTAAAAAGCACTCAATAAAATTTAGGTGTTAGTTTTGTCTGTTTTCTCTACTGCTGTTTCCAACGCTTTAAACGGTAACCAACACGGAGCACACACTCAATAAATACTTGCTGATCGACTGAATGAATTTATTATTCTCTCTTGCAAAAACATATATATATATTCCTGTAAAAGTAAAGATTTACCTGCCATATCTCCTCCACACCAGACAACGGTAAAAGGCATGGAAGAGTTAATATCTGCCCAAATTGACCTGCACTGTAAGAGGAGCCCTGGGTGAGAAAATGAGAATCAAACACATGAAGGAAGGCAGAAAGCCTCTCTTCTGAATGAATACAGCCAGCTTCTCTAGCAATGTGTTCTCTTTCAAAGAACCCAGATTCCATTAACTTGAGGTCAACTTCTCCCATTGTACCTTTTGTATGTGTCCCCTCCCCAGACATTTATTTTCCTGACATCTGAGGGATGAGTAGAACACACGAAGAAGAAACAGAATTGTAACTGTGCCACTAAGCCAACAGAACCCCAGTGTGAGATGAGACAGATCAACATTATTACTTTACTCACTTAAAGGAAACCCCTGGGCCTGGATATAAGAAGAGAACAGGAAGAGAAAAGGCGTTGAGTGTATGGACATGAAATATGCCCACACCCAGAGTCAATAATCCTCATTGTTTATACAGAGACATTAGCTGTCTTCATTTGTTCTATTTCAATATTACATGCCATTGCAAGGAATCCTATTAAAATGGCAAAATCTACTGGGGGCAGAGCTAACATTTACTGAGACACTTCTACGGGCCAATGTGTGTGCATACCCCTTTACATACATTGCCACACTTAATCCCCACAACAGCCCTTTGAAGTGTTATGGCCCCAGGTTTCAGATGAGGAGGCTGAGGCTGATATACATGAAATGAACAGCCGAGTCACTCAGCTGGCAAACTATGTTGTTGTTATACCAAAACAGTCTGGCTCCAGGAAGCACACATCTTAATCTTACAACTTGTAGCCATACAGGAATTTTGTGGTGTCTATTACTTCTTGAAATGAGCAAATCTTCAGACGATTTGACCATCTTTCTTGTATTCACGGAAATATTTGTGGTAAAGGGACGTTCATCCATACTTAATCAACCTACATTCTATTCATCAACAGAAGCTTTTTAAAGTGCTTCTTAGGCACCCGTTTATCCCTATGTGACTTTTAAAATGAATTTGTCATTAAATGGATAAATGAAAAGTTTACTATAGACATTCCATTCATTTAAAGTAGCAGTTTACAGTTCATAAATCTGTTTTCACAGGAATAAATTCATTTAACTCTCAACACAAAGCCCTAGGATACTTGGTTTTCTCCTCCAATTCCCCAGTTGAGGCTTAGGGATACATATAGCTTGTTACCGGCACAGCCAGCACCCAAATCCTGCGCTCTTTCACCTCCAAGCCCAGTGCTTCTCTCCCTGAATCACAACTACCTATGACAGATGACATTGCACTTGGAATCCACCCAGTACAAACCATCTCCATCAGACACTCCTTATCAGCAAATGGGCATAAGCATAGCTGCTGGGTTGGTGGTTTAGAGTAACTAAATATTCATCAAAAGTGTGCACATTAACAGGTACACACAATAATTAAACCCAAATTAATTTCCTCAGTTAATACATGCCACAGAATTAAATTAAACCTCATCAGACAACAGGGCAGACTGTAACTATTAATCCTCCCATGAGCAACAATAATTATTTTTGCCATCATTTATTTCATTTGCATATATAATGTTACATTGCAAATCTGCACATATCAGTGATGATTCTCTCTGCTTTTCCATATCGAAAATTCCATGGTATTAGTTCAAATAGTCTGCTGGCAGAAATTTCCACAGACCCAGTTCAGGAGCGAACTGTTAACATCTGGGGCAGCCAGGTTCATTAACGATAGTTAATTCACAATGGGATCCAATGATTGCAAATGGGTGTGCAAAATTAACAGATGCAAACTCTGTAAATGACTAAAGGTTAATTTCATGCTATATGGAATATGCCCACAAGTTGCATATGAAATACTTCAAAAATTAATATACCTATTATTTTATATAATTATTATGAGAATCAATCATGGTTTTCTCTGATTGGAAAATTATGTTTGTAAAATTTATTGATACTTTTTTCAATAAATTCTTATTGGAGCTGTCGTATGTGAGCAGAACTATGCTAAGTCCTGGGACGATAGTACAAAAATAGCCACAGTTCCTTTTCTCATAAATCTTGCTTTCAGTGGGAGACAGACATACATGCAACAAGAAACTAAACAGTTCATGCCAAAGTGTATAATGCCTACTTCAAGAAATAAATACTATGGGCAAATTAATATGAATCTGTCATTCATTAGATTGTGAATCTTTGGGTAAATCGTTTAAACTCTTTAAACTTTAGCTTCCTCATCTGTAAAATCTGGTGTAAGGATCAGATGAAGAAATAATAATGATAATATTTGCTACACTCAGCACATGCTCTCTATATACCAAGCATTGTGCTAAATACTTTGCACGTATCTTCTCATTTTTTTTCACAGCAATCCTATAAGATGAAATTAACACTATCAGTACCGTCATTTTACAGAGTTAGAGAGGTCAGCTGTGGCCACACAGCTAGTATGGAATAATGGCTGGTTTTGAATTTGGTTAAGAAGACTTTAGAGATACTCTTATTAGGTATCAAGTTATTTTGCCAACTACAGAATTCAGAGACAGACATTAGCATGCTTCTCCCGCTGTGTAATCAGCAACCAGGACATTCACTGAAAAGAGTAGCCAGTTTCTTTCCTTCCCAACTACCAAGTGACATTTTACATTTTAAGTGGTAGTTCAGCCACGGCAAAAAAAGAGCATAATGAAACTCTTGATAACAAAAATGTTGTCTCTAGTGGGTACAGTTTTCATTCAAGTATATGTTATTTCTGAGAAGCAGCATATGTGAACTCCAGCACAGAGCTGTGTATTGGCAACTGATTAATATTTCCTTGGCTATGAGTTTAATGGGGAGTTGAGAGTTCTTATAAATAGAATCTAGAAGATTATCACCCTCTCACTGTTCAAGTTTTCTTAAGGCAATGGAAAAAAATCTGTGACTTTGGGCCAGGAATAACAGCTACTAAGCAAATTAAGGGATTAGCTGTCTATATGGAGTCCTGCCAAATGTTTTCCAAGAAATGCTTTAATGCTATTAAATAGATCAAAAAAGGATACAGAAAGAGAATACTATAAACAAATCATAGAGTCCTTCATTGCATGTACCACTGGCTGCACATACTAAGATCAAGCTCTCATAAAATGTTTCTATAGGCCGCACGTGGTTGAATTGTTCTGACACAGACTTTGTAAATGCAATGGATTTCAGTTTTTATCTTCCCAAATGAGAAGGAAATGACCTTCTTGTCCATGTATCACCTCTACTTCCATGGCAGAACCTCCTTCTTCCTTTTGATTATATATTTGCCTGCCTCTCTGTCTTTTAAGTACCAGTCCTCCTTCTGATGGCTCCTGATTTCTGTGTGAGAATCAATATGTGGTTTCAGGCAAGTTTATTTTTTTCCAGAGTCAGCTATGATCTAGGCAAGATGGGCTTCTCATTCCACAGGACAGTAGTGGCATGTGATCTAAACTGTTTCAATCACTGAGAATTTCTTTTTATTTTTCAATTCTGTTTCTTTTCTTTTTTGCTGAGAGGCCTGGTACAAAGGCATTCTCTTTTTCCTGCCTTTTTGTGCAAAGGGAATACATAGCCCCAGGGGACTCAGACAGCCATCTAGGAACCCAGGGAAAGCTAGCTTTTAAATGTAAACAAGAGAATGTAAGGCAGAACAGAAAGGAAGGAAGGAAAGAAGGGAGGGAGGGAGGGGAGGAAGAAAGGAAGACAGAAATTCTGACCTCACTGTAACGATGGATCAAGTCTAAATTAAAAGTAGAAGCAGCAGCAAACTTTTATTTTTATTACTATGTATACCAAAAATTTCACTTTATTGTTCAGCCAATTTGACTTGGCTTTTCTGCTATCTGCATTATGAACATTCTTACAGATACCTATCACCTTGTACAAAAGTGTATTAGAAAGGCCCATAGTCCATTAATCCTTTTGTGCATGTGATGACTTTCCTTTTTCAGTTCTCAGACTTTTGAAGCCTATCTAAGTTTCTTTCTCCTTTCCAGTGGGTGAATTAAAATATCGAAATTATTCTATGGCCCAATCTGGGTTCTAGTCCTGGATCACTGGAGTTAACAATCAAGAGTATTGTTTTGGAGTCAGATAGATCTTACTTCCTAGATCTTACTTCCAGTGCAGCCTTTTTTAGTTATCAGCTTCAAATCAATGCCTTACCTTGGCTCTGCACAATTATTCTTATGTAACTATATTAGTTTGTTTTTGCGGCCATAACAAATTATCATAAATTTTGTAGCTTAAACAACATAAACGTGTTCTGTTACAATCCTGTAGGTCAGAAGTCTGATCTGGGCCTCACTGCCCCAAAACCAAGGAAGGCATTTGCAGTGCTGCATTCCTTCCTATTGTCTCTGAGTGGGATCCATTTTTCTTCCAGCTCAGCTCTTGGCCCCCATCCTTTCTCTTCAAAGGCAGCAAGAGCAGGTCAAGTCCTTCTCACACCATTTCACTCTGAGCCCCTCTGTTGCACTTTTAAGGACCTTTGTGATTACACTGGGCCCACCTGCAAAATCTTCCCTTTGTAAAGTAACAGACTCATGGGTCCTGGCGCTTTGGACATGGACATCTTTGCAGCCTTATTCTGCCTATCACAATAATATACACTTCCCTTTCAGGCTTGTAAGAATTAATGGCATAAACTGTAGAAAATACTTTGCACGTAATGAGTGCACTTTAAACTGCCAAGTACTATTATTAAACCATGAGGGAATAAGGAGAAAATAAGATTCAAGTCAGTTATTCGACCTCCTAATACAAACTGTGGATCAGGGTCTCAAGATCCAGGGAGAAGTGTGTAAAGAGTTAGCATTGCTTCTTAGTCCATTCATCAATCCATCCCAAGCGGTCGCTGTCCTTGCTCTGCCCTGTCTCTCTCCCCATTACCCAGAACTCTTGCTGTAGGTCTTACCCAGGTGTGTTCAACTCTTGACATGCTGATTCCTTGGATGGTCACAAAGTGAGCCTGTATTAATCCCACAGACTCTGATAAATTATTAAACCAACTCGTTGAGGATGTTGATTGCTAAAATTCCTAGGCATGTAAATTATTACCTTCTAACAAAAAACACCAAGGCTCTAAACCTATTTTTTCCTAAACACTTCTATGATATTAGTCATAATATTAATATTATACTTTTATTATGTCTAAAAGATTTTAAAAATCAATTCATTTATTTCAATCAAAATTATTTTAAAATAAACTTTATATCACCACTTAAATAACAAAAACTAGTATAACTTGCCATAAGTAGAAAATAAGCAAAAAAGTAAAGATAAGAAAATGAAAACAATGTCATTCAAATCCAGGTGGTTATTGTCATTTGCCAAGGCTCTGAATTGAAAAGGACATTAGAGGTTTTGAAAGCCCACGAGCCCAAATATCCCTTGACAGAAAACAGATAAATCGTGGTATAGTCATATAATGGAATATTAGATCAAACCCTACAAATCATAAAGAATGTATAAACTATAACCACACCCTACAACATGGATGAATCTCACAAACAAAGCTGGCTCAGAAAAGACAAACACAAAAGAATACCAGTTATAGGACTGCACTGTACTTACGCAAAGTTCGAAACTAGACAAAGCTAATCTGTGGTGGTAGAAATAGGATAGTGTCCATTCTAGAGGCAGCAGCACCTGGGCAGGGGCACAAGGGGAACTTCTGGGGGCTGGAAACATGCTGTTTCTTAATCTAGGTCCTGGACACAGGCATGGTTATTGTCTGTAATGTATCAAGCTGTACAGTTAGGATCATACTTTTCTTGTATGTATTTCAAAGACATATTTGCTTTTAAAATTCTCTCTGCAAACACATACACCAGCAAAAAGCTAAGTCTTTCTCCAAGACGGAATCTGAAAGATTCACAAACGAAGGCAGAAAGACTGCCTCAAGCCAGAGGAATGATGACGATAGTATACATCATAGAACAATGGAAGGTCCCTCTCTGTAGGATGGCCATTTCCCCACAGGTGAGTTGGTGACTCTCTTCTGTACTTTCAGAGGACCTTGGGGCTTACTTGGATCTACCTCTTTGGACTCAACATGTTTATTTTCTAGCCTGTCTCCTCCATTCCTTGAGGGCAGGAGCTGAGCCTCTAACTACAGGGCTTTAGTACCTAACAGTGTACATGACAGATGGGGGTGCTCCATAAATATCTGTGAAATGAATGGATCAGTATATGAATTAATCCTAAGACATGAACTGTACTGAACTGGCAGAAAAGAGAGAATAAGGGCTTGCATCTTGCTGAGGGGAACAACTGCACATAAATCCTGACGATAGCATATTTACAAGTTTGAGGAAAAAGAAGGACTGAGGTACTAATAATCAGCTTGAAACCCATTGGAGAACAGGTGCTCTTACTTTGCTTTAAAAGAGCCTTGCACTCTGGTACTTTTTACTATTTAAAGGGCCCAAGGTGGTGCTAGAGCTGTAATGTCAGTAATGAAAGCAAATGTGCGAACTGCTTGGACCTATTAAAGATGAGTTATTTGGGGGGCATTCAGAATAAGTACACATGGAGAGGTAGAGCCATTCCTTTTCTATCCTTTCTGGGGATGAGTCAGAGAAGTAAGCATGTCTGAATCCTTTACATAAGGCCCTAAATGCCTTTCAGCCACTAGTTTACAATTTTTTTTGTACTAGAGGCAGAACCAACATTTTGTGTGCATAAACATGTCATACTGAGTCTGATCTGAATGTGACAAAAGACCCAACATCCTTGGCAAAGTACCTAGTATTAAGTAGACATTCTGTACTGTAGGGGAAGACTCAATAGAGTCCAACCCCTATCTGCCTGCCAGTAAAAACTTTAAAAAGAGTAATGAAGGAGGATGGAAGGAAGGGAGGGAGTGGGGAGGAAGGAAGGAAGGAAGGAAGGAAGGAAGAAAGAAAGGAAGAAAGGGAGGGAGGAAGGAAGGGAGGAAGGAAGGACAAAAGGGAGGGAGGGAGGTCGGAAGGAAGAAAGGGAGGGAGGGAGGGGGGAGGGAAGGAGGAGGGAGGGAGGGAGAAAGAAGGAAGAGGAGGAGAAGGAAGGAAGGAAGGTAGATGAGAGAGAGAGAGAAAGAAAGAAAAAGAAGGAAGGAAGGAAGGAAAGAAAGAAAGAAAAAAGAAAGAAAGGAAGGAAGGAAGGAGAAAAACAAGTGGGGAAGAAGAGAGGAAAGAAGAATGAGAGGGAAAAGAGAAAGAGAAAGGAAGAGAGGGATGGAAAGAGGGTGAGTGCAAGAAAGAGAGAGAAAACAGGGAGAAGAGGGAGAGAGAGAAAGGCAGGAAGTTAGAGACAGAGAGGGAGGGAGGGAAGGGGGGGGAAAAGGAGGAAGAGAGAGAAAGAATAAAAAGAGGAAGCAAAGTGGTCATGAGAAAGTCAGTATATTCTAACAAAATATTTTGGAGGTTTTCCAGAAGGGAAAATTTTTAAAAATTAAACTGTCAAAGTGAATTCTAAATGTATTTAATAATAAGAGATGGTGTTATTAAATTAAAGCTAACAATGCTAACACAGATCGAAGAGGGAAGGACAAATGATGATGGGATCTAATTGCTTTGTTGTCCTGTACTGTGGAAATTTTCGCTCAAATGTTCAGTTATATGAATGGTCTGTGTCATAGCAAGAATGGAAGGAGGGAGTAGACTGTGGAGAAATGCACCAGACTGGAAAGTCATCACCAGGGAAGGTAGTTCGTTCAACACCCTATTCTTCAGATCTGGGAAAACATGAAATTAGAAACAAGGCTATTCATGCCAAAGGACAAGCAAGAAGTCCCCTGTTGTCAGTATTTCATCAGAGGGATGTTCTAAAAACTATGTTCCAGGCTATCAGAAATGTCATCAACCCTAACTCATGAGTCTGTAAGTTCTTGTTATTTATTCATTGTAGACTGCCTGCTACTAACTTTTGAAAGGAACTTTCTTACTCGTGTACATGATTTTACACTACAGTTAGGTATGTAGGTTAAATGCAACAAAAGCAATTAAATAAATGTGCTACCTGATTTGTAGTTATCTCTCAGTGGTAAATTGTATTAGTGTGTGCCAGTGTTCTTTAGCATGTTCCTCCCTGAGGGTGGATTATATTGATACATTCCAATTCTGCTGAACTCAAGACGTTTCATTTTGTCTAAACAAAAGAAGGCAGAATGATATATATATCCAAGCAGAAGCCATGTTTCTTTTCCCCCTGATACAACAATTAAAATGTTCCTGATAGAGGCTGCTCCAGCAACCTAGCTCCTCAATGAACACAGCCTGAAGCAGAACCACAGCTGATTCACAAAGAACATGCAGAATCTTTCATTTTATAAGCCACTGAGATTGTCTGGTAACACGGATTAATTTACCCTGTACCGAATGATACAGTACCCAAATAAGTGAAACAAAAATAAGGGTCAAATATATAAATGCATTAATTTGTCCAACCAATAGCTATTGAACACATTGCGATCCTGTGCTCAACTCGACAAGGACTTTATCTTCAAGGACAAACAGACTGGAGTTCTAGAAACTGAGAAGTAAGAAAGCAACATGGACTTAAGAATTTTGGAGGAAGACCACATAGAGAGTTGCATCTCAAGAAGGACATTATCAGAAAGGCATTCTTGGAGAATATATTTCTAGTAGAGTAGGTAGATTGTTCAGAGAGGCATCACTAAAAGAGAGACTTTGTGCACTGGAATAATGGGAGAGAAGCTTAGAAACAATCAGGGTTGAGTCAGGGGAAAGAAAATCTATCAACTTACTGAGGCATCTAGAGGCAACGGGCAAGTAACAGATTTTTAACCCTAATAAAGTAAGAATGTTTAGGCCAGGAAAAAAAAAAAAAAAAAAAACTGGACTGGGGACTGACGCCAAGTCTACTTTTTTGTCTTAATAGGATTTTATCAGTATTTTTGGTGTCATTAATTTAAAGTCATAATGTCATCTTGTCAAAATTATATACTGAAGCCAATAATTTTCAATCTCACATTTTATAACCATTAACAATTTGTGCTTTATGAAATGAATGTCAGAGCACTCAGCTTACAATGTATGTTCAGTGATAGCAAAAAACAAATAGTAATCATACAGAAATTTAAAAATATACCAACTAATGTCCACACAATACCTAGAAAATGACAAGTTGTTTAAAACTCAATCTTTAAATTGATCAGTCGCTGTGATTAGGATGAGAATGACAACTAAGATGTGATACTTTTTTTTTAAGGATGGATACAAGAGACAATGCTAACTGTTCATTAAATCCCATTTCATTGTCCTTTTGTTGGTGCACAATGGAACACTTCTCAGCTTCCCCTGCAGTTAAGTCAAGGTCATGGGATTGAGGTATGCTTACTGGGAGTGTGCCAGTATGTCTTTTTTAGTTTACTTGTTTGCTTTTGTTTAATTTCAGATCTACAGGGGAATCTATTCTCTTGACCAGCAGTTCCCTACTACTCAAGAGCATTAACTTTCAAAAACTTCAGAGAAGGACTAGATTAGCAAAGATACAAGGGAGTGAGAAACACTTAGCACCTTCAGGAGAACCAGGTAGAGAAAGATATCCAAGGCAAACCGAAAGAAAATCCCTTTAGAGGTAGCAATAATCAGACACCAATCAAAACAGCAAGAATATTTTAATTCTAAATATCTAAGAGTGTGGTCTGATTCAAACTTTATGTAACTTTATGCTCATGAAACAGAAGAGAAGCAGTTTAATTTTAAGTGGATATATTTCTAAGCTGTAGTATAGTCTTCAGGTGAAAAAAATATGTTTGATGATTCCCGAATCCCAGAATTATAACAAGTATTTATGGACTTCTAAGGGCATTCCATGGTTCACCTCTTTATCTTCAGAACAGCCCTAGTTGATGGGCATATATTCCTAAAAGGAAATGGAGTCTTAAAGATAAAGCAACACACTAAATTGCACAAGACTGGGAAGAGGGAGAAATGGGATTCTAATCCAGGCCATCTGACTCTAGAGACTGCACTCCATGGTCTACACCTCCACCTCATAGTCCTCCCATGGGGGCTAGCTGAGCTTGAAAAGCCATTTCATTTAAACAGATGAGCCATTTGCTCTCATATCAGTATCTTCAGCATAGGCTAAATAAGTGCCCAGAAGATAATTTAGCCAGCAATTTTACCCTGTAATGCCCCAGGAACATTCCTTGAGTATTTAGAGTTTTCTAAATCATTACTTTAGTACAGGAAGTCTAGCATGGAGTCACTCAGAGGCACTAAAATATGTTGGCAATATTTCTGATGTCCACAACCAGGTAAGAAACACAGAAGGAAAAACAACTAGAGTATGTAACTTGTGATGAATCTGCAGGGGGTGGGGGGCGGTACACCACCACGAAAGGGAACTTGGTAGCATCCTGTGCACCTACTATTCCCAAGATCCTTATTTAGGACCAAAGAGGAAACATAGGGGCCATAAATCAGTTCCATATCATGAATCTTCAAGAAGCTACAATCACATAAATAAATCCTTACAATGGCTAAGTAGAACTTTTTCCTCAGCCCGTTTTCTCCAGCAAGATTCAGAATGTTACCATCAAACCCATGGTAGACAGAATGCCAGTCCCTATTTCTTGGAAAGATAGGGGAAAGAGACCCTGTGTTTGGAATTATCTGACCTATCAAAGTCTCACAAACAACTAAGACCCAGCCAGCTGATGAAGATGTGGCTCTTTAATAAAGGGCTGAATCCAGTCTAGGAGGGAAAGTTTATTTGAAAGTGCTTCAAAACACCACCATTAGGATGGCACGTACCGTGCCTTGTTTGCCCTGCTTTGGGAGTAGAAGTTGGGTGTTAAATTTTCTGCAAAGCTTTTTGTAAGGGATAATCAGTGACAGCATCCCCACTTGAATTAGATACGAAACATAAAATGTGGAGCATAGATTGTAGCTGGCTTTCTATGAATTTGAGGTCATTTTTTTTTTCTGGATAAAAACATGTAAGTATTCAAGGAACACTCTCACTGAATCCCACAGGCTTTAATGAGCATTTATGCAGTAACAAACTTTCTTCTAATTGCATTCACTCTCTAAGAAAAACAAACAAAAATCCTGCTTCCTTTTTACAGATTCAGACTTGAAAAGGTCATCATTTAAAGGTCTGTACTCTATCAATTTTACATTTTAAAATTAAAGACAAAAGGATATTGGCACGTTTACTAATGCCTGTCCAGGTGCAGGACAGGTTCTTTGAAAATTTGCAATGGACAATCCACAAAGGATACTAAATACGGAAAATGCCTAATTTTTCTTCATTTAGAAGAGACTGCTTTAATTGTTTGCAGGTTTGATAAAGGAAAATTTGCAGTCAGTAAAAAACCATTTTCTGTGGCAAATGTGAAAACACTGAGAGACGTGATGGTGAAAAGCTAAATTTAAGAGGACACGAATGGACAAAAATAAAATCAGTATGTGTTTTTACCTGGCACCAAAGAAGACTACAACAGTTCTTCACATCACGATTCACTTGTGTGTCCAGAGGTCACGATCAGTTGAGAAATGTGCTCCAAGTGATTTTTTTTTTTTTTTTTTTGCGGTACGTGGGCCTCTCACTGTTGTGGCCTCTCCCGTTGCGGAGCATAGGCTCCGGACGCGCAGGCTCAGCAGCCATGGCTCACGGGCCCAGCCACTCCGCGGCATGTGGGATCTTCCCGGACCGGGGCACGAATCCATGTCCCCTGCATCGGCAGGCGGACTCTCAACCACTGCGCCACCAGGGAAGCCCAAGTGATTATTTTTAATGACAAATTTCTGAAGTTTATGAGTACTTTACTATCATTTAATTAATCAGGATAAATTCAGAGTTATTTCTGTAGTGACACTGTCCTCGTGTACTCAAATAAGCTTTTTTGAGTGGATGATAAAAGAGTATATTGCAACTTTATCTATGAACAGAAATATATCTCTTTATATACACAGATGTCAAAAAATAATGTGTCAATGGCTCTCCTGAAAATGATTTTTTTTCATTTTTGCCAGTCTCAAATACTTCAGAGAAGTCTATGAACATATGAAACACAGAGATAAGAGGAGCTTAGAATATACTCACAGATGCTATAATGTCATTTTTCTATGACCTTCCCCAGAGGCTAGAAAGTCAGTACGTATGATTTAAATGGGATTGTAATCAATAAAATACTAGAGGGGCAAAAAATAATAATAATATGTATCACATTAGGCAAAATGCTTAAGAATCATCAGAGGAAGGAGCAAAGTGATCAAAGAGAAGACACATGGAGTCTGAAGTCTGAAAGGAATCAGTGTTTGTCATTATTGCCTCTATGGCCTGGGACAAGTCCACGTCTATTCTTGGTCATAGCAACATCCTTTGTAAATCTCGCCATTTAGACCAGGGTTGGGAAACTATGGCCAGTGGGCCTAATCTGGACCACCACTTGCTTTTGCAAATAAACTTTTACTGGAACATGATTATACTCGTTCATTTACATACTGTCTATTGTTGCTTTCAAGCTATGACAGCAGAGTTGACTAGTTGCAACAGAAACTGTATGGCCCACAAAACCTAAAATATTTACTATCTGGTCCCTTACAGAAAAAGATTGCCAACCCCTGAGTTGGACTATGAGGTCTGTAAGATTCTCAAATATGCCTATTCTATAACATGGCATTCTAAACCGATTACCTGATAGCCCTCCTACTTAAACATGGTAGTACAAACAGCAGTTGAGCATTAGGATTAGAAGAATATTTAACAGAAGTCTTTGGAGTTCAACAGACCTCCTTTTAAATATCCCCTTTGCTGGGCTTCCCTGGTGGCGCAGTGGTTGATGAGAAAGCCTCCATTGTTATCACAGGGAGCTAGACGTCCAGCTCAGTGCAATGACTTGTCATTTATACCTTCCTCTATGTAGATGCTCTTGAAGGAAAAGAGGAAGGGAGAACCGTTCATGCAGAAGAGCATGTTATTCTCCTACCTCTGGATAAGACAGATATTGCCTGTGTCTGATCCACACAGCTTCCTTTCCTGGTCTACAACTTCATCATGGCCAGGGAAAGTCCTGTTCATCTTAGAGGTGAAACACCCTAGGCTTTTCCCTGCCACAGTGACACCTGGATTTGAGCACAAGATAATTTACTGGACCTAGAAATAGCCGAAGATGTCTTAAGGGTTCACAGAAAAGCTGCCAAAAAAAAAAAAAATATATAAGTGAAGATATTGACTGAAATCAATAATCCCCAAATCACATTAATGCAACGTTATAGGTAATAATATAAAACCTGCTGGCTAGCTAAGGTGCTCAAAGTTATCATGCTCAGAGCGGTCATAACTTAGTCCCAAGCATCAGACTCGTATTTTATGGTGCTCTGTACATGAGCTATGGTAACTACCTCTGAGCAAACCCTAACTTCCAAATCTCTGACTTCTGAATGTATAAATCACATCACACTACCAAAAAGAGTGAAAATGCAAAAAAACAATGCCTACTATGCCTTGCTTTTAAGGGAGTGATTTCCACTACATATGATCTGGAAAGATACTTCTCAAACTAACAGTGATGAAAGATCAGTTTGGTTTCTTTTTTTCCCCAATCAATTATGGACTGAACCTTTAAAAACTGCAATATATGTAAATTATTAGTGAAAATAAAAATTAAAAAGATGTGCAAAATAGATACAAGTCCTGGTTTCTTATTTATTAAATTCAAAGGACATAAAAATAACTGTCAAATTGCTCTAAAATCTTCTGAATTCTTTATTTCGGTTCTTATCTTGCTGCAGACCAGTAATCCACAGTTGACAACCCCTCCCTGCTCCGTGCTCTATATCTGCATAGAGAGTAGGCAGATCTAGGACTTTCTGGACTGTGATGCTAACTCGTTCATCCAAAATAAGCCCCTGATGGAAAGATACCTTCTCTCAAACTAGTCATGGAGACCACAGTGAAGCAGGAGTAGAATTGGGGGATGGGGTGCTGAGGAAGGACGAAGAGATCTTTCCGGTTGAACTGTAAATAATGCGTGACTTAGGTCTTGTGCAATGAGCATGCAGTTACTACACACCTGCATTTAGAGTTTTCAAAAATGCAATTTAAAGACCAATTAAAGCACTTTAAAATGGTACTTCCTGTTTAAGATGAACTTAGTGAAATGCAGAGGCCAAGGCCATAAAAGCAGGCAAAGGGAATGTTATAGGTTCTAAAAAACTATATGTTGAACTGATGTCTGTTCACTTTCAATGAGTGCACAGACAGTAGGCTTGGTGCTAAACCATGTGGGTACCACAGTGAACAAGCCACAATCCCAGCCCTCATGGGACTGATAATCTGGTTCGGACAGAAATACCTGCAAATTCATTACATCCTTACAAAATCTATGCTAGAAATTCCTTCAGTTTAAAGTGACAGTGAAAGGAATGAGAGGTCAATTTTCCCTAAGGGAAAGACAGAGTCTGTCATCTCTCCCAGAGTGTGACCCCTTTACTAGGGCATTGAGAGATGACTAGAATTAGAATGCTTGGCCATGTAGCTGACATTTGCTTTTCACAAGTTTTCTTCTAAAGCTTATAACCCCTAAAACCAATGTGCTCGGCCCTATAAAATTTCCATCCCAAGTCTTAATTCCTGCTAACTTCTCTTCAGGTCACTGAAAATATACAGAATGTGGGGATCACGGATAATTTCCATGGCAACACTTGGGAGCATCATTTGACACCCAGTCTCCTGCTATGTACTTGACAGCAGAGATTAGGAAGGTCACCAAGAACTAAAGTCTTGATCCACAGATCCCATTTAAGCATCCTGGGACAAGAACAGCACAGTCAAGTAGCATCCTGTGAACTTCACTGTAGTAGCTTCCATGACATTCTAATAAAAGTGGCACATTTTTTTCATCCAGTTGGACATGTTGCCTGATCCATGGTCTGCCTAGTGACAGTAGAGATGTATTGAAGCTTTGGCTTCAGTGAGATCGATTCAGGCTCTCTGGAACTACTGGGGAAGACAACTACCTGTGCTCATTCACCTGGTGTCAAGGAAGAATTCTAGAGGGTAGTCGAAGAAAAGGAGCTCTTGTGTGTGTGCTTCCACGTAACAAATCTGAGCCGTGTTTTCTTCCACTAGGATAGGTGATTGTTCGACCTTATTTAAATTCACAAGTGCAGACATGCTGTCATTCAAAGAATGGCTGATACACCTTCCCCCACCTCCCCCATGGATCACCCCTTTGCCTGAATGAAACGTGCCAGTAGGCCACCTTTGTAGCCACAAATCTTGTTCATGTGATTGGAAGTTGAGATTCAGGAATTCACTTCACGCTGCATATTGATATGACGGATGCTTTCCAATTCCTTTTTCAAGTATTGCTACCAGTTCTTGCTCCTATTTTTATGCACGCAATAGTACCCCTGGGGGAAATGGAATTTGGAGGTTCTTAATTATTCATAAGACAATTCATAAAAGCACTTCTATATTATAGCATCACAAAATCACACAGGCAAAGTCCAGTGATTTCCACCATCACTATATATCTATTCCACCACCATCACTATGTAACTATTTATATCCTTCTTCTAGACAGATCTTCCTAAAGCCAAAATCAAATTACATTGATATTTACCTCGGAAATTGATAGCTCCTCAGTATCTACAAATTAAATAGTACTATAAAATATACGGATGCGGTGTAGTATAATGTTTAAGAGCATGGCACCTAGAGTCAGATTGCTTGCTTTGCAACCTAGACCCTGCCCTTTATTGCCTGTGTACACTTAACTAGGTTATTTTATTTCTCTGTTTTCAGTTTATTTGTCTATATACTGTAGGGAATTATATGTATAAAACATGTATTATAAGCAAGATGTGCATTATATATTTTATAACATGTGTACATATTATATTATACATAATGCATTATATAATAAGCAAGATATATATTTAAAATATAATTTCTAAGTATATTAACAAATAACTATAAGTAATAAATATATAAATACAAATGTACAGTATATCTTGCTTATTACACACATTGTCTGATACATTGTGTGTGTGTGTGTGTGTGTGTGTCTTAGAACATTACATTGCTAGGAACACTGTAAGCACACAGGGAATGTTAGCTGTTTTAACTTTATAATCTTTGTATCTGGCATACACTGTAGCCCAACCATCCCCTTCTGGCTTTATCTGTCATCCCTTCCTTACACACAGACTAAATTCCATCCAGAATGCATAATTACTGTTCATCTAGTTCACTAAACCTGCCAGCGGCCATATATTCATTTTTGCTGCCTGGGCTATTGAAACCATTCCACCCACAACTCACACTCAGAATACCTTTGAAAACCCATTTATTCTTCTTAGGCTAACTTAAACATTACTCTCCCAGGAAGGTTTCCTTGGTCCTCAGTCTCCCACCTTAAAGCATCTATTGAAGAATAGCAAGTGTTTTAATTTTGATTCACTGGCAGCAACTTTATAGAGACTCTGTTGAGAAGAAAGCAGAGGTCAGATCTGACTGAGAGACAGCATCACAATCTATTAGTGATGTCTGCCATGGGTGCCAGAACAGAATACAGCATCTATTTGCCATCTCTGCCCATTTCCCTTTGTTAGTAATATCACCAAGACACTTGAATTATTCAACTGCTGTTTTACCTCCATCTTTGACCTGTTTTATATCTCGTACCTTTGTGAAGGAATAGGCCCCATTTTACTCAACTCTGTGTCTCCTGCAGTGTATCAAGCAGAGTCTGGAGGCATGCCACATGTGCCCAAATTTTGTTGAATAAGTTCAAATTGCCCAATCTCACATTACTTATTTAAATAAATTTATTTAAATAAATTCACTTTTTATTTCACCTTGGGACTGATTTACATCTGTGCCAGTAAGGTTTTACTCAGGAGATCTTGGTTGGGTCCATGTTATCCCCATGTGCAATCCTTCTCTACTTGGACCTGTGACTTCAAAGAATGCAAGCCTAATTAATTCTGACAGCCTCCTAAAACTTATATTCACTCCTCTTGCCTCTTTGTCTTACATCTGCATCTTTCCTGTCCTTCTGGTTCGCTTGTGTATTAACTATTTTTTCTTATTTTCTGTATTCTTGATGCTCTGGCATCTGGGACTTCACCAACTGAAGAGGGTTTGCCCCTCTCACAGCTGGCGAATTCTTAGATATAGCAAACAAGTACCTAGAAATAGTTCACCCCAGGAACATGCCTTTCACATGTAAACTAAGCAATCCAGGGTCTACACTTCAAACCACCGCCTCTACCTGGCTCTTATACTCCAGGAGGCATTACTCCTCTGCCCTAATCATCCAGCGCCACCTATCAGACAACAACAATACATCGTGTATGCCGGAGCCTGAGGAGATTATTCAAACTAGCCAATCCTAAACCTGCTTACCCTGTCTTGCCTTGCCTTTCTCATGGAAACCACTTTAAGATTGTCTCATGCTTCCAGCTTACTCCCGCTGCCTCCTGCCTGACCCTGGTGCTTCTCCAGGTGGCCTCACATGGTGTGGCACGCCCCCTCTTCTTGGGAACTTAAGTAGCAAACTATCTTTGCAATGGCAGTTGTCTCCTGATCTGTTAACCTCACCATACCTGAATAACAATAAAACCTACTTTTTAAAACAACTTGCCATTCTGTAGCCATTGATTCCTGTTTCCTCACCTAGTTTCCAATCTTGCTTTCCAGAACACGTGAGAATCATTTTGTGCCTGGAATGACCAATTTTTAAACCCTTTCCCCCATTACTTTGGAGATAATCACATGCAACTTCCTCTCTAAATCACCTTAAAGGACTCTCCCAGCAGGAGCCTTGCTTTTGTTTATTACCTCCTAGGATAATGCCATTAGAGATAATCACATTTTGTAGATCCCATCTCCAAAGAACAATTGCCTTAAGAGTCCCTATTGATGTATTTTTCATTTATAACAAGATCTCATGATAGTTAAAAATAAACACAGCACAGAAGCCTAATCCTCTGATTCTCTAATGCTGTGAACTGTCATGCAGATCAACACATCAACATGTTTTGGAAAACCTCCCAGCAGAAATGAAATTTCATGATTCTTTTCTTTTTCCTCTTATTTTTCTATTTTCCAGGAGGAAAAAAAAGTGTGTGATGCTACTAATTAATGGACTTGTACATTTTAAGATAACTTTTACTTCTAAGCATAGTTACACATAGAATTTTTAATAGTCAGTAAGAAATAATAACAAAAGAATTATTGGAAATGAGTATTTCCATTCAACCCACCCTCTATCACCATCCTCATTCACCTAGTTAACCATGTATAACTCTTCTCCTCTTTATTGCCATAGATCATCATAATATGTCCACAACTGCTATTTCTGAATTTATTAATTGTAAACGTTATGTGTTGATTTTATATTATACTACAAAATGGGTTTACCTTCCTTAGTTCATTCTCCACCATCTGCATGAACATCTAACTGCCATAGACCTATTCTTCTAATTTACTTATATCATAGTTACCAATTAAATCAATGATCAGAATTTGGTTTTTATTTATATTAATACTATCATATTTTTCAATGTAGCTTTGCTACGTCTTCCCACAACATACAAAAGCCTTTCCATATGGTTTTCCAAGATGTCAAAGAGATCATTTCCATGTTTCCCCTTGGGGAACTCTCCCTGGAGCCTTCTACTCTCCTGTTTCAAATGGTTCTAGTTTTTCTCTAGCTCTGCTATGAAGCTTCTATCCTGGGACTTGCCATCACTATCAACTGGAACCTCTCCTTGAGAATGCTCTGATTCCTGAATCCCATGTTTTCTACTTTCTTGGTTTGTCTTCTTATTTTGGTAGAGCATGTATCCACAGCTTCCTGAGAAAGGTGCAAGTACATAAAAAATGTCTGAGATTCTCCTTGTTTTAAAATGTCCTTATTAAACACACTCTTTTAAGTCAGAGTTTAATGTTCTACCTCACTATAGTGAGAATATTTCTCTGTATTTTTATGTTTCAGTGTTTGCTGAATGTAATTCTGATACCGAGTCTTTTGTACAGAACCTGCTGCAACGTCCTTCTTTCCTCTCTGTAAAGTAGGATCTTCTCTTTATCCTTGTTATTATCAGGTCTGACAGATTTTCTTATATTACTTCTTTGACATTTCCCCATTATGTTTTCTCCATTCTCTTTTTTTCTAACACTATTAGGTGGATGTTGAAGCTTCTAGATTAACTCTCTAATTTTCTCACCTTTTCTCCGCTGAAGTTTTATTGTACATTTTTTGACATTATCTTCCAACCTTTTTACTACCTTAAATTTCAGCTACTAAAATTATTATTACCAAGAGGCTTTTTTGTTGCTGTTGTTCTCAGAAGGTTCTCATTTCATGGATGAATGAGCCCTTCTTATTTCTCCAAGAATATCAGTTTAAAATGCAATTTATTTTGTTACCTTTATTCTTTTTCTTTTCCTGTTTATGTATTTGTGTGCTTTGATCTCACTCTTTTGTATTGAAGGCTTACCACAAATACATTGTGGTCTTTTGCTGTCTACCTAATATTAATTGTAAGGCACTAAAGCTATCTGGACCCCCACTGCCCATGGGCCAAGCTATGGACTAGTGTATTTCACTGTAGATTGTTCTGGTAATGTAAGTGCCTCTATTGGAGGGGATAGAGGTAGCTCTAGGGGATATGAATCTGACCATGACATTTGGGGAAAGAAGGTTAGAGCATCTCAGAACTCCGGATATGTGTTTAATTACTCTTTTATCAGACTGGTGCCTCAGCCATGCTATCTGTTACGTCTGGTGTCCTACAGCCTCTCTGGGAAAGGAGAAGAGAAGCGCAGTTAGTCAGCATCAAGAAGTAGGGCCAGAGTCTTGGTATTTAATGTTTTCTTCCACTGATCGTCTTTATACAGACTGGCGCTTCCCACTGCTGAGCATTTCTGAATTTCTGAAAAATAAACTGCCCATTTTTCATCAGGATCTTCCTCTGCTGGCACTAGTCTCCTGCTTTATCTTCTGAGTTTCATTCTCATCAGGGAACATTCCTTTATCCTTGCACCACCTTCCAATATATGTTGACAACTCTCATTGGCTATTCTCTCTTCTCCCTTTCTTGTCCTGGTGGGCCTATATTTATTCAGTGTCTTTATTTTCATTTTATTCGGGTGTCAGTAGTAACCAGAGGAGATAAAAGCATGTGTTCTTGTACCATACTTAATCTAAAGACAGCCTTGTGCACTTTAATGACTACATTATTAAAGAAATGAACTATGACTGTGTTCACACATGGGAAGTCAATGTGGTACATGCAGAAATATCCATTTCCACACACAGATCAGGGAGTCCTACAAGCAGGATATGGACCATTACACAATATCATTTAGGCAATGTGTTAAAAATAGAGGCCCAATTCCTTGAGTTTTGGATTCATAACTTCTTGGTGATGTCCAAGGTTTGGTATATTTAACAAATTCCTGAGTTATTTTATGTTCAGCCAGTCATTTAGATAGGCTACCTTGTTAACCCGATTGAATTTTAGTCATACAATTTACAAAGTAAGAATGCATCTCACTGAACTTAAATTTTTCACTGAGCTTTAGACAGTAAGAGAATTAATATTTATCAAGTACCTAGGCCTTCTGCTAAGCAGCTTTTTATAGAACACTAGAGTGATATAAACAGGTTCCCCATTCCATAGATGACTAAGTAGTTACCATAAATATTAGGTCACTTATCTAAAGCAATGTGACTAATTAGTGGTCAATTTTGATTTAAATTCCAAGTCTGAATCATTCCATAATATATCTCTATCCAATCAACACGATATTTCTTCATGCTTTCAATAATCAATTATAATCAGCTGATTACATGCTGCATTTAACCAGTGAACTAACCACTGTTAAAGGTCAGAAGAGAAATGTGATGTGTCCCTCACCCTTACTAAGCTTGGGAATTTAATTGAAACAAAACAAATATCCATGAAATAATCAGAGAGTCTCTGAATGATCTAACACTCTCCTACTTGGATTCCTAAGGATGTTAATATGTATACTGAGTAGAGAAAAAGAGGAAAAAAGGCATATTAATATGTACACTGAGTAGAGGAGAAAAGGGTTGTCCTATGATCAATAAACTATGCGTAATTAAGTTTGAAGAAGTGTGTTAATTACAAGGCATCTCAGAATCTTTAGTGCACATGTGAATTATGAATTTTCAAATGCAAGATAGAGCATTTCCTACACATATCTGGCAGTTAACCCCAGTCACAAATAAGATAAAATCCCATGGAAAATAATTTGGAAAACACTAATAGAGCAGGGCAATACGTTGTCTATTCAAAGAGAGTAGAACGTGCACTGGGACAAAGAAGCCCAAGGTGGCTCCAGGGATGAGTAGTCTAACCTTTGAAGAAATATGGACAGCCTAAAGGTTGTATAATGCCATAGAGGTGGGAGAGATGAAGCTAGAACGAGGCTGGCTTGCTTCAGACGGAGGATATTACCACAGCAAGAGCTCATGTTACTGTCAATTGGAAACAGATCCAAAAATCCTGGGAGGGGCTGTTTTTGGTATGGAAATTAAAATAAAATGACTAAGGAACAATGAGGTCGATAGTCTCCCAGGCCATCCCTAACTGTGATATCCTGAAGTTGAAAGGAAAGGGACACTAAGGATTGGAAGATAGAAAGATGATTCTCTCTACTTACCAGGCAGCCACTTCTGTGATTCTCTATGTGTTTTAAAATTGTGACGCAATTTCTTATTCGACTTTTACCAAAACCTCTGGGGATATGCAGGGCAGTCATTATAATCTTTGACACGTCATAATCGGGGAAAGATATCTATGTCAGCATTCTTTCGGTTGCAAATGATGGTATCCAACTTAAACTACCTTGAGAGAATTTATTATCTGTATTAACTCAGAAGGGCATCAGGTCAGCTTAAAGGATCAGAGGAAATAATATATTTGTGTATTTCTTGTCTTCTCCCCAAGAGGATAGAGATCTTGTCTGTCTTGCTCATGTCATTGCCTTAACACTTGGGACACAGTCTGACAACTTTAAGGCACTAATTAAATACTCCCCGAAGAAAGGAATAGCATAAATACATTCTGAGTAAAATAGCTATGACCATCTATACAGGTAACTATACTGACCATAATTAATACATTCTTAAGTACAAAGTATTCTAAAAATAAACTATAATAACTTTCTCAGCTGAAAAATATGATAACAGAAAGCATTATGGGTTTTATAGAAATACTGAATTGGAAATTTCCATCAAAAAACAAAGAAATTGGTAAAGCTAACTGGGAAAATCATTAAAAATTATAAAATGGACTAAATCACCATTTTATAAATTTGGCAATGACTGCTTACAGATGGTGAAATAGCTTCAATTCAAGAACTTTCCCTTTCAACATAATTTGATTACACTAGCAAGAAGATATTTTGGATTAAACTGTGTTCTTCCTTTGCATTAAGGAGACATTTAAAGGGAGCATTAATGAAAGAAATTACATTTGAGGGGGAAAGAAGAGCAACCAGGGGAAAAATGAAGACAGAACACCTGAAATTGCATTTAAGTTCCAATAGCTAGCTCAGTTTCAGAGGATGACAGAGTTGCTGGGCAAAATAAAGGTAGAAAGTTACAGGATACTCATACTCTGGAGGGCCTTCAACAAAAGGGGACGAGACTGTTCTTAGTTTCACAGTCACTGAAGGATTTTCAAGTAGCAAATTGCTATTTAGAAAGAGGAATGTGGCAGCAGTACTTACAAAGGATTACTGTAAAGAAAGCAGTCTCTATTTAACTAGAGCCTAGACCATGGGAAAAATAATTGGAGTCTAAGCTAGGGATGTGGAAGTGGGGAAGAGACACAGAAATGATGGTTTTAAGAGACCCTGAAAGGATGGGCAAGGATGAAGAGGAGATGGCAGTAGGTGTGTGGTCAGACAAGCATCTCAACCTTGTTTTCACCACAGCTCATAAATTGGTCACCCTGGACTGGACATCCAGCAATTTTACATCTCACCTCTAATGGTTCCAGATATTTCCCAGAAATTTTACATCTCACCTCTAATGGCTCCAGATCTCCAATCCTGATCACACAGGAAGCACATGACCCAGGTTTGGCTTGGCCAATCACAGGACCATTAGAGGTCATGTGACCCAACCAAGGCCAAGCGGCACCCTTCCCTGAGATTTATATTGTTCTGGAAGAAATTACCTCCATGCAGAAAAGTCTTCTCTGCAGTAGAAAAGAATCACAGAGGCAGGAGGGAGTCTGAAATGAATTGAGTTCTCAGTTCCAGTCTTTAAAGCACTCATGCCTATAGCTCTTCCCAGATCTTGGAGCTACCCCAATATCACCCTTAGTTACATAAACCAACAAATCCCCTTATGAAAGTTTGAGTTCAATTTTTGTCACTTTAAACCAAAAGAGTTCCAATAATGCAGAAGGTCGCTGATACCAGTTTCAATTGTGACACGGCAGCATTGACAATGAATACATTCTCTGGAATTGTGGCAAGGCTCAAATATAAATCACACTCTAAACTATTAAACACTGTACAAATTAAAGCTCTCTACTCTGAACAGATTTTACCACAATTACTTCAATATATTGTAAATGCACTGTCATATTGCTTTCTTTAAAACATTTATGTATCTGATCTAAAACAAGAATGATAATGATAATAACTTATAATACTAGCTTTTATTTGCACAGCACTTTATAGGGACACTCAGCTGAGAAACAATACAGCTGGGATAAAAAGTCAGAGCATTTGACTAAAAAGCTCACTTTTTTTTTAAATTGAAGTATAATTGACCTACAACACTATGAGAGCTCTAGCTGTACAACATAGTGATTCAATATTTCTATACATTACAAAATGATCACCACAATAATTTTAGTTGCCATCTGTCACCATGTAAAAATATTACAACATTATTGACTATATTTCTCATGATGTACATTTCATTCCTGTGAATCATTTATTTTATAACTGTAAGTTTGTACCTCTTAATCTCCCTCACATATTTCACTCATCCTCCCACCCCCTTCCCTGAGAATTCACTCTTAAACAAAGACATTATCTAAACCATTCTCAGAAGGATGATTTTAAAAAGGCAAGGGCATAGTGTTTTTTCCCTTAATATACATCCCGACCACAACATATGGAATAAGGCTGTATTGGTTTCAATGGTTTAAAGATTAATACGACCACTGTATCCAGAATAAAGTTAAAAATTTAAAGTAGTTGTGACAATAATCTGCTACTAATTTTGCAACCTGTTCTTCCTAGCAATTAGTAAGATCAGTTAGAATTACTACTCAGCTATTTTAGATTCTACCTACTTTTTCTTTCCATTTAATTCAATCCAAAGCCCCTTTAAGCACAAGAGATCAAGCTATGGAAGACTGACTCTAAAATGGAAATTAATTAGTATTAAACATTATGTGAAAGACTATATTTTGAAGTACAGGAAATCAACTTTTACACTTACATTAACTAAATATAGGGAAGACAACTTTTTTCATTTGGAGTGTCCACAACAAAAGGTACTGGGAAAAATAGAAAACCTATAGTTATTAGGTTTGCTTTAGATGTAAAATAAAGTTTTGGGTCAAATGGTTACCATTAAATAATAAAAGTACAGTCCAAATCCATTAAAAGTATATTTTTCAATCAAGCATTCAACCTCTTCTCTCTTTTGTTAATTTTCATATAAACAGGCAAAGAAATTATGAAATATTATTTGAATTACTAATACAGGCCAACTAATTGTGCTAAAAAGAACAAATTCAGCCTCATGGCAATTATCCATGTGAAAACTTATCTTCTTAGGAGGCAGCATTGTGCAGTTTGACTTTTAATTGGCATATGGCACCAATTAATGTCTAACAATGCATCGAGCAAATGAAAGAAAGTTTATTAAAAATAACTGAGTAAACTGCCACGCTTTAGTAGTACAGAATAATGACAGGGTTTCTCTCCTGCTCCTTTATTATTTCATATTATATTTTTTGTCTTGCTGTTTAGGACTCATTTGCATTTTCTTCTGGCCCTGTCTTTTCCAGTAGGCTTCTCTGAGTTTCCAACTTTGGTCAGTTGACAATCGATAGGCACTCAGCCAGATTTTGCTGTGTGCTATGCTTTGTGTTAGGCACAGGGCAGCCACAAATACACTCAACAATCAACATTTTTTATGGCTGTAATGTTTTAACCTTTCACCTCTTATGTCTCTTTTTCCATAAGCATTCCCTGAAACTCTAAAATTGGTCCAGCCTATGTATTTCCATAGCAACTTGTAGTTCTCTCTGTTTTGCAATTATGATGATGATGATGATTACTAATATTTACAGAGTTTACTACGTGTTAAGTATCTTTTTTTAGCAACTTTATATACATTAACTCATGTAATTCTTACAAATTTGTGAGGTAACTATTATTATCACATGCTTATTTTATAGAAAACTGTGCCATACAGTGGTTAAATAACTTTCCCAAGGTCACACAGCTAATAAGTGAGAGAGTCACACTTCAAACACGGACTGCCTCTAACACTTCCTCTTAACCAACCTCCACCTGACTCAATGGATAAACTGGAAAAAAAAAAAAAGAATATGAAAAGGAAAAGTGCCAAATCCATGAGAATATAAATTAATATGAATGTTCAAAACATGCTTTAAAATTAGATAAGAGACAACTAAAAATTATGTGGAATCCCAAGTAGTGGACTCATACTCAAAAAATAACAAAGGATTGCACATATGTTTATTTTAACCTGAAATAAAACACATTATATATGTATCATGTGTATATATAAATATATATACAATTAAAAATTTTATTAATTCACCTTTTAATCAAAATTTACTTAAATGACTAAGTATTCATCCTAACCACACTGGCTAACAATGTTTCCACCTTTCTCAAGTTTATCTGCTTTCTTACTTCTATCTTCCATGAGACTCTAAGCTGTTCATGACTAGAAAGGTTTTAGCACATACATGATGCTGACAAAATATTCTTTGGATGAAGGGGTAGATGGATGGACAAGGTGGAAGTGGTACAATGGAGAACGAGAAGTCTGATGAAGTCAGAGCACAGAGGGTGTAGAGAGTTGACGATAGGAAGGAAAGCACTGGCCATTGTGGGGTCTCTTTTGTGTTGGAAAGTTTGAGGATTATTGACAGTAATTGGGAACCACTCAATAATTTGAGGAGAGCCATACAAGGTATTAAAAAGAAACTTATGATGATGGAACAGATGAGGAAGACATAAGGCACACACAAGTACTGAGGGTATAACACACATAGGATTGTGCCTAGCAGATCTCCAAGAACAGGAAGCTAAATTGACCAAGAGCCCCAGCTTTCAGCTTCCTCTGAAACCCTTCCTAGCATTTTCCTGAGTCCATGCTTCCTGCCGGCTGCTCACAGGCAGTGCCCAAGCACGGCAGGAATACCAAGCTAGTCCTGTTCCTGGAAACAGGAAGAACTCTAACAGCTGACTTTGGGTCAAAGATTCGCTGATGGCCTTTCTGAACTATTCTTAGATGGAAACTTCCCAGCAACCTCCAGTCTCTCCCTCTTTCCCTCAGGGTCAAATCTGTATCATGGTCTCACGATTCTCCCAGCCTTACTTGGCTCCCTCAGTGTTTACTGGCATATCTCCCAATAAATTCCTTGCACCTTTCATCTTGTCTTGGCATCTGCTTGGAGGACAGAAGACCAGTGGTGTACTGGAGACAACTCATACAATCTCATGAGAGCCAACAATCAAAGTTTCAGGAATTTTGCAAGCCAGTTTTTTAAAACTCCATTATCAAAAATTAAACTGTATAAATTTACAATTAGATAAATTATACTAAAAATAAAAGTAACACTCAAAACTCATAATTTCCTAATTATTTTACTATATATATATATATATATATATACACATATATATATATATATATATTTGTGTGTGTGTGTGTGTGTGTGGTACGCGGCCCTCTCACTGTTGTGGCCTCTCCCATTGCGGAGCACAGGCTTCAGACGCGCAGGCTCCGAGGCCATGGCTCATGGGCCCAGCCGCCCCGCGGCATGTGGGATCTTCCCGGACCGGGACACGAAGCCGTGTCCCCTGCATCGGCAGGCGGACTCTCAACCACTGCACCACCAGGGAAACCCTATTTTACTATATTTTTAAATAACTTATGCTCTTGAATTCACTTATTTCTAATGGTGTAGATCCTATACAGTGATGTTCTACTGCACACCTCCCTGTGGGCAGGGATGTCATATTGGAGGCTTGAAATTGGCCACAGGAGGAGTATATATGGCATGGAAATCAACAATTGCTACAAATCTGTTCTCCTTTGCTTTTATCACCTCTTTATTAAACAGTGCCAGTTGTCATGCATTTGTTAGCATACCGCTTATCTGCATTCATATAAAGGACACAATTTTGACTTGAGCATTTACAGAAAATACATTCAGAAAGAATAGGCTAAGTTGTATTATCAGGCTAAGCTGTAAATTCTCTGAGGCTAAGAATAATGTTTAAATTTTCTTTACAAAGTGTGATCAGAGCAATGGGACACTATGAAGTTAACTTTAATCAAATATTTTTAAAAGGAAAAATAAGAATAAAGCGAAACTTAAAAATCAATCCACTTCAATTTCAACATTGTACAAATGAAAACTGAACCCCAGATTTACTCATGCTTGTAAAGTTAAATAATAGTGAAAGTATAACTTATTTAAAAAAAAGGAAACAAAACAAAACAAGAATACTCTGTGATCTACAGCAAAAGACAGAGTGATGTATATTTATAGTTCCAAAGCCACCGTATTTTCCTAGTCTCCCTTATTTGCTCTTTTGTCTAAAGTAATGTTGGCACAGAGCTTTTCAGAGGAAAAATATCAATACTGCTTTCGGACACATAATTTATTTCAGTTCTATCTTCGTACATCTTTACTTAGACATCTTACATGTCAAGTTAAGGAATAAACTAAAAGTGTGTTGTCTGGGCTGTCTGTCCTATGCCTCAGAACAAAAGTCATCCAAATGCTTCTAAATAAAAACACTTGCTTTGGGACTCAAAAGAAAACATACAAATCTGGAGACTTGTGACAACTGTTTTGCATTTTATTTCCCTTAACAGGAAGTTGAGTCACCACCTTCACAGTGATTCCCAGACTTTAGTTTGTAACACCTCTGTGATGTTCCATGAAATTTTCAAAATAAAATTCACTTCAGCTCATCTCCATTTTTAACATACAGCACTTTTAGAGCATACATGGTTGCTAAAGTAAATCTTAAGATGTCTGAATGGAGAATTTGCACTAGGATGTGAATCACTTCTGTACTGAATAACTTCCCTGACTCTTAGAATTAAGGCTAACAAGAACATTTGATGGATACCCTCTGATTTTATCTACTTATCCCCTAACTTCTGCCTGGATCTTACATTTTCCCCTGGCTGATTACAAATGTAAAGGGTTTTCTAGGGCAGTTGTATTCCAGTTGTGGTCCTCAGACCAGTAGCATCACCTAAGAACTTGTTAAAAATGTAAATACTTGGCCCTTACCTCAATCAAGTACATCAGAATTTCTGGAAGTGGAGCCAGCAAGGGGCTCAGTAAAACTCCCTCTAGATTATACTGATAACTTCACGTGAGAACCACTGCTTCCAAGATTTAGGAATCTGGTGGTATCTATAAAGTGAACTAGGAAATCATATCCTTCCAAGAATGTCCTATTACAAAGGAAACAGATCTAAGCAATACAGGTGTTTATGGATATAAATCACATATCCAGGAAAATAGTAAAACATGCTGTCACCAGATGTTTCCAAATACCCAGGTGTTCTTAATCAGATAGTGTATATGTCTGGATGATGGCATGGACTTTTCATCTATCAGAAATCATATAAATGAGGAGTTGCTTCCTGTTAACCATTCATTGTAATAGACAACACCAAGTACCTCCCTTGAGCTTTCTCTGAATTCATTTGGCCGGAAGGCATTCTTTTCTAAAGAACTGTGTGATCAGCCATAGGTAAAATCCTGAAATCCCAGGGCACTGTGGAATTTCTGGAGGCTATACATAGTTCTCATTCTTTTACCTACTACCAGTTGACCTCCCTTTCAACACTTAAAAAAATCCAATCCCTTATATCTCTTATCATCCTTCTCCAATTGGATTCCCACTATACACTGGCAGGAACTTTGTTCCCATTTAATTATGCTCTTCTGTTCTCGCAAATGACTCCATATATTTCAAGCTTTTGCCTAGCAAGACCTACTGAGCAACATTTATTTTGTTTTCTTAGATCCGTTAAAGGCATAATTAAGAGGTCAATCAAACTTCTGATCCATACAAATTACCAACTATTCCCTCAGCATTTTGTTTCATAATTGCAGTTTTGTGTGGTCATTTCATGGATATGCTCATGGTTTCTTGCAGAATTTTTTTAAATACTGGAAATAACCCTTTGTTGCCTAATATGACCTATACAATCTCAAAGAAAATAGTTTTCTCTTAATTCTGCTGAGAGTGTCTTGCACAGTTGAACTCTCTGGGTCTAACTATTCAAAGAGTTCTACAGCTTTGAGAATAGAGTGCAAAATCCCTTCGAAGACTAACAGGGTTTTCCTCCCCACGCACCCCCCCCCCCACCCCCCATACTCACTTCTATCTCTGTCCTTGCTCTCTAAATTCCAACTACCCTAGCCTTTTTTCAGTTTTTCAAACAGATTTTCTCTTTCACACCCCAGGGCCCTTGCAAATGCTCTTCCATCTATGTGAAATCTTCTCCTTCTCCCCTTTGCTTATTAATTCCTGTTCATTGTTTAATTCTCAGTTCAAATGTCTCTTCCTAGAGACACTTCCCTAAAGTTCTCCTCCTTATCGTCCACTCCCACTATGCCACCTCCAAGACTAGATAAGGTTCTCAAAATATTATCTCTTATTACTCTGCTTTTCCCTCACTGCATACTAAACCACTATATTTATATAATTACTTGAAGAATCACTCCTTCTTCAGAATATAAGATTCATGAAAGCAGAAGCCATATTTCAATTGCTCTCTTTGGTATCCTCAGTAGTTACCCCTGGTACCCAGTACATAATACATGCTCAATAAATATTAGTTGAATGAATAAATGCACTAATGAATTAATTGAGCAAGTGCTTTGGGTTTTCAATTAAGGCTGAGGTAAGTAGTAATTCCTGAATGAGTCCTTACTGCTTGAAATAGACAATCTCTGACCCTCAAGCTGACAAGATGTCGGAGTCCTATCTAAATATCTAAAGCTGAGTTCTGTCACTTCACATGGAGATATTTTAATGACATGAGAAAATGCTCATGAAAAAATATAAAAATTCATAGAGTACATTTTTACATTCAGTGTGAACTCAAATGTGTAAAAATATAAACGCATGAAAAGAAAGTTTCTTCCCCCTTTACCTCCTATCTCGTCATTGTCAATCACAGATGAGGACAGAAATAATAATGCATTCAAATTGTAACAATAATGTAACAATAATGCATTCAAATTGAGATTAAAGGAAATCAACAGTAAGGAGGAAAGGCAATCAACAGGAAGCTGTTATAAAAGGAAATCAACAGTAACAGCAACAATCATAATAATACAAAGTGCTTACAATGTGCCAGGCACTATTCCATATACTTTATAAATACTCAAAATAAACTTATAAGTCCAATTTTTATCTGATGTGTTTACCTTATGCTACATTCTGAAAACTGTAGGTGTCTATCGTTGCCCTCCTAGTTTAGAGGAAACATTTCAGGAACAGGTTGCACGAACACAAGACATGCAGGAAGGATGAGGAGGCTCTGGAACCCTGAGACTGGATGGACCGAGAGGACAAAGATGGAGAAGTAGAAAAGGGAGGTCAACTGAGACAGGATTCCTGAGTACCTAATTAAAGGAATTCAATATCAGTAGAAAAAATTCCAAAAAGGATGAAAGAAGTATTTTTGTACCATACTTTGGGCTCTAGGATAGGTAGCTGCCAGCTCCTAGGGAGATCAAGATCTTTCTGGTAATAAATTGTGCCTGCGTTAACTCCCAGATGTGGTGGAAGATAACAAGGAGATAGATACACACACACACACACACACACACACACACACACACACACACACAGACGATTAAAGACTAGAAGGAAATGGACGAAGATGTTCATATTACTTACCTCTAGAAATGAGTTTATGAATGACTGTAGTTTTCTTTTTTGTATTATATTAATGATAATAATTTTTATAAGTTAAACTAGAAATTGCCAGAACACATGTTTTTGTCAACTGTTCTATATACCACCATCGGGTGTGTCACTATAAATCATTTGCTATTATAGTTGTTTGCTATGTTTGTGTCTTCATTTCTTAGTTTCAAGGATACCTGAGGTCTGAATATTCTATAGACACAGCCTGAAAGTAAGCAGATTGCAAAGGGACTTGTGTTGACTCATTAAATCCATGTTTGGTTTAAAGTGCAGTTTAGGTTATGCTTGAACAGGGACAAAGGGAGAGAGAGTGTGGAGAAAATTCAAATCCATTTAAATAACACTGCACTTGAGGAAAAGGCAAGGATTTTGAGCTGATTTTCTGGTTTCTTTCTATCTATGCACTCATGCATTCAACCGATTTACTGAAGGCTGGCACTGCTAAGGGCTGCAAGGTAAAACAAAGCGTAGATTTCAGTGGACTTAGAGAATATATAAAGGATATGTTTAATGCTTGCTGTTCAGTCTAACTTCAATCATTTTTTTCCTAACACAATCCAATGGTCTTTTGGAAAAATAATCTCCCCTCTCACTCTTATTTATTTCAGATGCTATGAGAAGGACTGAGCCTTCTTCAGGGATGAGCACATGACCTAAGCCTGGCTGATGAGAGAAACACCCCCAACATAAACAACACACATACAAGAAATGGTAACTGTTTCAAGATCAATGTGTTATCCAAACCAGTCCATTAATGTGGATTCCCAAACGTATTAGATAAGGTAACGCTCACTGCTATTACAGACTAACCCAAAATTAGAAATGATATATATAAACTAAAGTTGATTTCTTGTACAAATCATGTCCAAAATGAGTATTCCTGATTGTTGGGTGGTTCTTCCCAAAGCAGTGATTCAGGGACTCAGGCTGTGTCTGTGTTCTGGCTCCACCATCTTTAACACTTGGTATCCAAAGTCATCATTATGGGGGCCTCAACCTGGCATTAAGAAGGGAAGGAGCACGTAGAATTGCATGTGGAGGGACTTTATAGGCTGTCCTGGAAGCGACACACTTCACCTCTGCTCACATTCTATTGACTAGAACACTATCTCACGGCCTACTGAGAGAGGGACCAGCAAGTGTAGACTTCCTTCCTTCCCAGGGAGGAAAGGAATTGGATTTGGGCAACATCTAGAAAGTCCCTGCTGACACAGAGACTTCTGTAGGTTTGTTAGAAGCAGGATGCATCTTTCTGGAGGAGTTGCCAGGCTTGGAGACTCTAAATCTAGAGCCTCTGGTATCCGCTGTTACATCCAGTGCAGGAAAGCATTCATGTGTCGGGCCTGAGACTGCAGATGCTTTGAAAGGCCTCCTTGCAACGCTGGCCCTTCATATTTACAGAACATCTGGGAACTCGGATTTCAGAGGGTTCCCACTGCCTTAATGGATAAGAGCGGCTCCTGGTGCCTCAACGGCTTGTAAAGAACAACCTGGTTTATGCTCAATACCCACTTTCCTTTGAGAGTCTGAAATTGTGGTATATGTTAGGCAGAGGGTATCTACATGGTGCCTACCAGCTCCTAACAGAAACTTAGACATGAGTCTCTAATGAGCCTCCCTGCCAGACAATATTTCACATGTGCTATCATGACTTATTGCTGGGGGAACTAAGGGTATCCCATGTGAGTGACTCCACTGGGAGAGGACTCTTGGAAACACTGGATCTGATTTGCTCAATAATTTGCCCCATGAAGTTTTTCCCTTTGCTGATTTTGCTTTGTATTCTTTTACTGTAAAAAACAAAAAAACCCAATCATAGTCATGAGGACCACTGTATGCTGAGACGTGTGAGTCCTCATAGCAAATCACTGAACCTGGGAGTGGTCTTGGGGGACCCTCAATACACCACCACATTGGGAGAGTCTTTTTGAGATCAATTCTCACGCTAAGAAAAACAAGAGATGCAGAGGCAGATTCCTAACTGCATTCTTTAGTCACACAGATCAAGCTGTAACTGAAGCCAAATAATCTTTGAACTTCAGAGTTATCTGAGCCAATAAGTTCTCTTTTGTGTTTAAGTCAGTTTAAGTTGGGTTTTCTTTTACCTGTAACTATAAACAGAATTGACTTACACAGCTTATTATCTAATAAATCTCTTAACATTTGAAAATGTGACTAGTTGCTTCACTAAGAAGATACAGACTTAAGGAAACTAGAGCTCCCTGGAGCAGAAGCCTAAGAAAAACCTCAAAAAGCAAGTTCAGCCTGGGAAAGATGGAGAGAGAGGTCAATATCAGTCACAGAAAAATGAAATCACTAGAAAACAGGGAGAATAGAAATTAAGGGAAACCAAAATCAAGTCATGATAAAAACAAGTAAGCAGGAGACGGTCCAAGGGTATTTAGTGGTAGAAGGCCAGCGTCTATAAAGTGTGCATAGACTCTCTAAGTGGGGAAGGTAAATTCAATAGAACATAAGCTCAATAAAGGCAGAAATTTTGGTCTATTTGCTTAACAGCTATAGCCCAAGTGCCGACAACAATACCTGGCACATAACAACCACAAAATAAACATTTTTAAATGAATGAAAGAATGCATAATTGGATAGAAAACATAAATCACTAGCTACTCTGAAATCCAGAGTAACCATGTTACATTCATACTTTAATTTCTTCAGTGATAAGAAAGTCAGACAATGTCTAAATTACAGAAATAATATTGAATATTGAGAAGCTAAGTTACCTAAGAAATATTTATGTAGGAAAAAAAGGTAACGAATAGAACTCAACATAACATGGGCATAGAAATAAACCACACTCATTAGACCTGCTTAGCTCACTAAAATCAAATCATGACAGATATTTTATCAATAAAAGGAACCACTGAAATCGTCTAATCCAGGGGTTCCAAAACCCTTCTGCAAATGAGAACACTCTGGGAACATTTAAAAATACAAAATTCTGGGCCCTACCTAGAACTAGCAAATCAATTTCTTGGGGTGAGATCCTGGGAGAGAGGTATGACGTCAAGGGATTTGTATCTTTATCTCTCCTTGGTGATTCTGATGATGAGTCAGTTTGGGACTTCTGCATTTTATCTACTCTCTTAATTTCACAGATAAGAAAATCAATACCCAAAGGCAAAGCTGGCTCATGTGAGAAATGATGGCATTTTACTGTCACCAGGATCAGAACTCAAGGGTTCAGATCCACCTAGTGTTCTCCCCATGACACTACCCTATCAAACTCTGGGTCAGCACCCAAAACACTCAGACCTTGCTTTCTGTTGGACCGGAAACTCCCTACGTTTTGATAAATATGATGCCTGTGATCCAATCAATCCATTTATTCTCTAGAGTTCAAACAGAAGGGGCAAGAACCACGGATGTGAGCAGCACAAAAAAAGATCTCTTGTATTCCCTACTGTATTCAAGATTCTAATTTCTAATACTAGTATTCAAATTAGGGCCACAACTTCTGAGTGGAAAGCTGGAGCCATAAAAATGAAGTGGGAATCTCAGGTGACAATATTCAAGCCCCCACCTCCAGACAGATATACACACACTTGGAGCAAGGCTTAGGGATGGAGGTGAAGCTGAAACATGACGACACAGTGATACCCCTGCCCTGACTTTAGCATTCACAATGTGAAAACCCACTCCTCATTTACAAACCAATGTACTCACTTGGCTCAGCCCTATTTTGTCTTTGCAGCAGATAAAACTAGAGTATAGGGACAGTATAGGAACCCTGAGAATCTTGGAATTTTACATTTCAGGACATGGAAGTACGAGTCACACACTCAGGAGCTATCAAGTCCACAGGAGTAATTAAAAATCGACTTTGTCTCATCACTTATACTCCATGACTCTTTCCACCACCGTGACTGTAAGAGCAACAAAAAAGATCATTTTTTTCCTGAATTTAGAAAGCCAATTAGAGGCCACACTGATCAGTCAACTTTTGAGATTCTAAAGGGAAAACTGTAGTCTCTCTGTACCTTACTTAAGCAAATGCAAAACAAATAGACTGATGGGGGCCTCTTTATCTAAAGATTGGGTGTTGTGTTTTCCCTGAATATTATTAACTGCATCAAGTAGAGGATTGTCTTCAGAGAATTAAAATGCATCTGAGTTTTCTGAGAAATGCTATTTACTCTGAAAGGAAAGAACCTGACACCAAACCACTGAATTAAACGCTTACAAACAGCTCAATAGCAAAAACAAAAGGCAGCAGGATTGTGACTTTGTAATTGCCTTATTCTTCAGAAATTAGCATTTAACGTGGAAAAAAGGTGAGGTTTGCCATGGCTGATTCTACTGTACATATTTAATGCACCATGCCATCATCCATTATCTCACTGGAGACTGTTCAGGTATTTCTTGTCACGTTCTAACTGCTGGAATGTTCAGTTCTATCTTTTGTTTCTTGATTTACAGTCTAACTTACTTGCCATAAAATTGTATGTGTTCATGCATTTATCCACTTCACTAAGAGCCTTAGAACCATTTGTATGAGCATATTCCATTTCTTCTTTGTAATTCAAAAAGCCCTTGGATAAACTAAAGGACACCTCATTCCATAGTTTTGTATTTATGAACCACATCTGAGGCTCCATTCTAATCAGTCCAAAGCCATTCATATCTGATGCATTTTTCTATTTCTTTGAGATTCCAATATGATTTCTGCTTCATCACTTACCATTTGCAACATACAACCATCATATTATCATAGGTGCTCTGCTGCAATATTCTCTAATTATTTCAAATCTGCTACTTTTTTGGTCCTAAATAAATTTTATATGCCTTGAGGACAAGAACCATTTCTCTGGTTACTTTCCAGACTTAGCTGAGGGTCAGGTACATCATACATAGTAAACAAACATCTTCTGATTGAGTTCAATGGTTGCATATTGATCTGGTTATTCACTCACTGAACAATTACTTATCGTACTAAGACCCAGCCTTAATTCCAGATCACAGCTTGTCAAACATCACGAGAATCACCTGGGTTTTGGTTTTTTTTAAATAAGGATATTGATATAATAGGTCTGAGTTAGAGCCTGAGATGCTACGTTTCCAACAAGGTCCGTGGCAATACTGAAACTAGTGGTCAATGAGCATACTCTGAATACCAAGAATCTAGACCAGGGGTTAGAAAACATTTCTTGTGAAGGGTCAGATAATAAATATTTCAGATCTGTTGGGCTACACGGTCTCTGTCACAACTAGTCAATTCTGCCTTTGTAGTGCAAAAGTAGCCATATGTAATAGATAATAAGTAAATAAATGGGCATGGCTGTGTTCCAGTAAAACTTTATTTAGAAAAATGGGTGTCTAGCCAGAATTGGTTGGTAGGCTGTAGTTTGCTTACCCCTGGCCTAGACAATGAGGCTACCTAAGACATGGACCCTTCCCTTATGAAGTTCAAGTAGGGAATATCTACAAGCATTTAAATTCTAAAGTTTCAGGAAAATGAAATACAGATATCTTAATTTTGTCAGGTAATTAGTAATTTGCTGCTGGTTAACAACCCACCTGATGTGAATTAGCCTGGACTGATCTCTCTAGGGTTTTGCTAGACTAGCAAAATAGAATATTGATAATTTTCCAGTATATCCAGTCCATGATGCAACTAATCAGCCAATTTCAGGTAGGCATATATTCTTCTTTCTTTCTTTGTTACTGTGTTGTTCTTATTTTGTCTTTTTGTTCTTAAAGATGACATTCACTTGACTCACTCAACCCTAGGGAGCAATTTTATATGGTTGAGAACATTTTGCTTTTACTATTGGTCCAGGATATGTCCAAGAAATTAACCCACATTGTAATTTCCTTGTTTTTTCTTTATTCTCTGTCTTTTGCATTATTTCCAGCCTGTCCTTTCCTTCCATTCTTAGCTCTGAAAATCTGCTAAGTAAATGTCAACAGCTATACATACATTCCTATTTCCTTATTATGATTGATTTCCTGAAAACAATCAATTATATAGATGGCCAATTAACGTGGAGAAATAGCTGCATGTTATAGACAATGTTCTAATCACTGGAGATGATCCTGGAAATTCAGTATTGATGTTTTTTGCATTCATATGTTTCCCTCTCTCTCTCTCTCTCTCTTTCTCTCTCAAGTTAACAGATGATTATTGAGCATAAACCACGTTTTGAGTCCCATACGAAAGCAGAAAGGAGGTGAAACCCATCACACTAAGTGTCCCAGCATTCTGGGCTCCATCTTTTCTTTAATTTCCAAATGACCATGATTTGCTTCCATGTGACTAATTAAAGTCCAGGCCCTCCTGAAGTACTTTGGACTATCCCTATAAAAGTTTGCATTGCCCCAGTTGTTTTTCACCTATTATGACCAACTTCTACATCCAACTTTTCCCTTCCTCCCTCCCTCCCTCCCTCCCTTCCTTCCATTTTTGGCTGCGTTGGGTCTTTGTTGCTACGTGTAGGCTTTCTCTAGTTGCAGCTAGCGGGGGATACTCTTCGTTGTGGTGCATGGGTTTCTCATAGCAGTGGCTTGTCTTTGTTGCAGAGCACAAGCTCTAGGTACATGGGCTTCAACAGTTGTGGCATGCAGGGGCTCAGTAGTTGTGGCTCGCGAGCTCTAGAGTGCAGGCTCAGTAGTTGTGGCGCACAGGCTTAGTTGCTCCGTGGCATGTGGGATCTTCCTGGACCAGGGATCAGACCCGTGTCCCCTGCATTGGCAGGCAGATTTTTAACCACTGTACCACCAGGGAAGTCCCTACATCCAACTTTTTCTCTCATCACTCTGGCCATCTGATAATTGTCACCACATGCCTCTTTTTTTTTTTTTTTTTTACTTGATTCATTTTGGACAAAGCTTTTCCTTTAATTCTTCAAGCACCACTAACACTCAGTTGCCATTAGGTCATAGGGGAGACCAAAATTTACTGAAGGACAAAATTATAAAACAAGAAAGGAAGCCTGAACACCCCATATCTGCTACAAGTGTTCCTATGTTTAGTCCATTAGGCAGAACTATTTTTTCAGAAGTCCTCTGCCTGTTCGCTCCTTCGCTGCATCTTTTCAGACATACCTCTGCTCTCCCAAATGGCATTCATTTTTCTGTAGCCTATTTCCATTTAAATCAATGAATTTTTCTCTCCCATCTTCTCCAAGTCTCATTTTCGCTCTGCTCAGTAGGAACCCAAAGTCAACTACTATTATAACCATGTCCTCATCCAGGGAGGACAGCACTTTAGTTGACCCTGTAGAACAGTTTAGCTTCTCACTGTCTCTACTTGTTTCTAGAACAGCCTATGGGATCAGCTTTAGCAAAATCAAAAGTCTATTGAAGTGTTTTCCCCCCAAAATAGCTTTCCTTTTCCATATGAAATATTCACCTCCTGGTGAGAATTAAAACAGCTTCAGTCAGCTTGCAAAAGAGTGATTTCAGTTCTTCAGTATTTTTTGTTACCTACCACACAACCAAGGAGGAAACTAATTAGAACTGTAACAAAATGTGTTAAAAAACACTGAGATCATAGAGAGGGGCTAGTTCTCCCTGGGGGAGGAAATGAGAAACTAAGTGAAGAAGAAATGGCAAAATATGTGTTCTTGTATTTGCCATGCTAGGTTGGTCTCAATCAAGGAGATTGGTTCCTTGACATATGTTGGGGTGGGAGTGGGTTTGGGGTTGCAGAATTGAGCCTTCTTTTTTTTTAATGGTTGTTCAGATGACTATAAAGGGGCCTTTATAATTTCAGGGCTGGAAGCCTGACCTAGAATACATACCCACGCTACGAAAGCTCTGGGACACTTACAAAAACAGGGCCAGACTCCAGGATCTTCTTTCAGTTACCGATTCTCAGGAGAGTCCTGTAGTGTGCTTGGGTCCCCATGGGAAAGACCACAAGTACTTCTTCATGAGCCCTGGACATTGTCAGAACATGGACTCATAGTATTTTAAGGTACTGGAGCTATTAGGGGTTCTGAAAACCACTGATACCAAAGTCCTCATTTTTACAGATACAAACTACAGCACCAAAATGACTCTTCCCTCATTGGTAGCAGATCAAAGGCTACAATCCACGTGTTCTGCTAACATGTGTATTCTTCCCACTACTTGGCATTTCCAGTAGTTTGAACCTTGAAGGGTACCACCTAGAGGTCTCCTCAACTTCAAAACTTCTGATGACTCAACCAAGCCCCTCTGAGGACAGAAGTCAAATATACTAGATATTTGGAATGAGTCACCTACAGCTTACCATCACATTAGCACTTGGGACAGCATTTATATTCACAGAAGTAGCCTAAAATACAACTGACTCATCTAAACTGGGCAGACGTGCCATGAATTATTATAGACCAGGATTTTTCATCCTCAGCACCACTGACATTTTGGGCAGGATAATTCTTTGCTGTGGAGGTCTTTTCTGTGCATTGCAAGGCATTCAGCAGCATCCCTCTGTCTACCTACTAGATGCCAGCAGCAACCACCCTCCTACCCGCTCTGCCAATCTCCAGACATTGCCAAATGTCTTCTGGAAGACAACACTGGCCCTCCTAGACTGACAACCACTGTTACAGACTATGTCAAAAAAAAAAAAAATGGCTCCCCATATATAATCAAAACAACCTACTGATAAGACAAAGCTGAATTTATTGCTTAGGGCTGTCGGAAGAACCCCAACTTTCAAAGCTTTGACTGTCTTTCAGAGGAAAGCTAATGTTAGAATTTATTGGGAATTGGAAGTTTGATTTATGGTGGGGCTTTCAGTGCAGAGACTTGATTAGAAACATGATACAACACTCCAAGAATAGTGAAAAGAGCAAGTATTGTGAGTATTGTGAATATTTTGACTTGAGGGATTGAAAGAATCTTGGGGTACAAACTGTCGGTTGAAAAGTTGATAGGTCTTTTGGGAAGTTCCTATAGTGAACAATCAAACCATGTGCATGAGAAGAAGAGTATGGGAAGCAAAGCATGCTAAAGGAGACAGAGGAAGAGCAAAGTGATGTCAGTGTAGAGAGCAGGGTGTAGTTTTGGTTCCTGGGGTCCAGACCGAGTGTGCGGGTGGTTTAGGTTCTCAGCTGTCACCGTTAGAACGGTACTGAGTGAGTGTTCTACCACGGGCCTCACTTAGAGTTTTTAAAATATTTTTAATTGGCCCTATAAAATACCAGAAGTTCCTTCTGACCCTGCATGGCATACATTCCTCACACATGCATTAGAATGCCACAGTCTTAGACACTGGAGGAGAGTGTGCAAACACTCTGAGTATCATACTTGCCCATTTCTAGTCTGCTGGGTGTAAGGCATAACTATGAGTTACCCACGTTTCCAGACTCCATAGCTTTGTTGTTATAAGGCTATAGGCTTTTCATGGAGTCACTCATGCTTTAATTAAATGAATGGTTTTTTTAATTTAAATTTTAACTACACTGAAACCAATGCCCCAAATCTAGCTCTGATGTCGCGGGGTCTCCAGGCCCTGCCTTCCAGCAGTCTGATTCAGATTCTTGCCAAAAATATTCTAAAGATGCCACAGCTTTCCTGCTCCCATCCTGCTTAGAGTGTGCAGTTCCTTCAGTGATGCATATGGAGAAGAGTTTCAGGTCCAGGCTCTGCAGATAGATAGCCCTGAGTTTAAAGCCCAGCTCTACCACACACCTCATATTCCTTAACTTGTTTACTTGTGAGCTCTTATCTGTAAAATGGGGGAAATAATACAAACTCTTTCATAGGGTTTTTGTAAGGATTAAATAAATTTAGTGTTAGTGAAGCATTAAAGTAGACATCTGTTGATTGGGGGTTATCCAGCATCTATTGAACCTATTTCTGCTATTAAACCCCAGATTTTTCCCTGGAGAATCACTGGTCCTTCATTCCTAGCTCATAAATTTCAGTTAGGTCTCAACCACTTCTTCCAGGGGTGAAGCATGACCACTAGGTATAAACTAATCTTCTCATTCTATGACATTCTCTACTTGCCTCAGAGACCAACAAAATGATCAAAACTAGGCCAAACAGCCCATCAGAGTCAACCCCTAGCTTTTGCTCTAATTGTAGGAAAGTGACACTTGTCATTAGGTTCAAATCAAAGATGTGAAGCTGAGCTGCCACAGTCATCCCAGCCCTCAACTCTCCTTTCCCCAACATAGCCTGAGATGGACCCAATCCCTTGTTAGATCATTTCAGCCCTTAGTCCAGTGGTTTGATACCAATTCTATCCATGGCTTTTCAGTTATGTGACCTGCGAATTGCTTGTTTCATTTCTCTTACTTGCAACTGCAAGAATCTGAGCTGACACAGTGCCTGGCAAATAGTTCTTAGTAAATGGTTTTACTAGCATTATCTATAATAATACATTTCATTATACCTTCCAAGGCCTCCATCTTCAATTCGAACAACCTCTATGTAAATATCCAGAAGAAAATGTCTATGGATCACAGAGGCAAAAATGCATGTCATTGACGGTTTCTTAGCTACAGACAGATACTTGCTGGTTAGGGAAACGAGAAGGGAAGTAAAAATTACTTATTCTTTCTGTACTAAAACAAGCTTTGGAAAAGGAATTTGTCTTGTCTGATGCAAAATTACCAAAGATTTAGTCAGAAGACTCCACTTTCTGGAAATGTCAAAAGTGTAAGAGTCATCTGTTTATAATCTCAAAAGAAAGCAGTGCTTATTAATTGCATTATTGATTTGTGCCTTTTCAGCTTCTGAGTCTTCTTACAGAAGTAAGAGAATAATGCACAATTAGCTTCTCACTTAATAAATGCACCAATTTCTTTGATGTTGAATCCTATATTGGAAATTCTTAACATTCAAAAAGAAACTTGAGGACCAACTTCACTTTATTAGTAGATTCATTTGTTAATTCTCTGCCTCATTCTTTTTCCTGATTCTCTCAGGTAGGTTCTATCTGTGCACTTGGTAGCAGTTCTTTAGTAAGAATCACAGGTTGTAAAGAAATTATGTATGGAATAATACATAATTTCATACATAAAAGGCATGTACGTGGGGAGGGGGATGGGAAGGCGGGTACTGGAAACAGATTAAGCTGAAGGCATTTGTTGAACTGACTTAAGCAAAGAAACCAAGTTACTCATTGTTCAGTTACCAACAATGTACTAATGTATTAACGAGAGACAGAAACTTTCCAGATATTAAATGCACACTGGGTCTCACTCTTTAAATGAGAAAGCACAAAGTTTCTTAGGTAACGCTTTTCCCAGAAGACAGTAACCTGTGTCTTAGAAGGCTTCACTTACAGTGAAACACACTAGCAATTCCCAAATTCAGACATGGCTGAGGAGACCTCAGTATACAAAGAAGGGCAGAAGGCAATATTCTTTCCTTTTAGGACTCCTGAAAGAAAACAGGAAATCATCCTGTATTTCACCCAGCTTGCAGGATAGTACCATCTGTGAAAAGAGATAGCAATGCTCTGCCCGCCACCATGGCCTTGGTGACAGAATCCTGTATTTACAACTGAGGAATGACTCTGGATTCTCCATGGGATGCACTGTCAAAATAAAGCCATCTTTTTTTTTTTTTTTTTTTTTGTGGTACACGGGCCTCTAACTGCTGTGGTCTCTCCCGTTGCAGAGCACAGGCTCCGGACGCGCAGGCTCAGCGGCCATGGCTCACGGGCCCAGCCGCTTCGCAGCATGTGGGATCCTCCTGAACCGGGGCACGAACCCGTATCCCCTCCATCGGCAGGCGGACTCTCAGCCACTGTGCCACCAGGGAAGCCCTAAAGCCATCTTTTATAGGCACATGTGTTTTGCTCTCAGTCATGGAATGGAGTCCTCAGGTACTCTCTTTGGTACTAACCACAAGATTCTAGAAGTGTCTAGTTTCTAATTAACTTGGAATTGCCCATTTAAAAATGGTTAAGTCAAAAGCATATTATGAAAGGGTAGGGTGGCATTTCCTATAAAGTCTATAAATCTTAAGGCTCAGATTATAGCTTTGAATTATTCAATGAATTCTGAGTTTTAAAAGTTTAACACTTCTTTGGCCAGGGATTTTACTTGTGTATGTGTGTATGTGTGTGTATGTGATATTGTGTTACATAATAATAAATTGTTGGGGAGGAGAAAATTTCCACCTCTACCCTTCTTGTGTTCTTCTGGCTAGACTAATACACAAGACAGATTAACAAGAGAAAAACCAATTTAATTTTGTGTGATCATAAAATTATGCTCAGAGAGTGACCAAAAGCAGGCAGGTCTTATATCTTTTTATACAAAGAAACAATAAATGTGTAAGGATTTGAGAGGACAAAGAAACTGAAGTTTGAGTACTTAATTATTGAGAAATTTAAGCAAGGTTTGGGCCTGAATAGTAAATTAGTAGGGTAACAAGGTTTGTTGATACTGGCTTGTAGGCCTGAATTCCCTGTCTCTGGTAATAAGGGTGTCCTTCTACCTCCAGATGCCTGGAGAGCATCTTTCACATGGGAAATTTACTTCCTGCTTTCAGGAAGACAGAAAGAAGAGTCAGTGTCCCTCTGTGCCACTTCAGTATATCGTGGGGCAGCCTGCCCTGAGCACCAACAAAATACATGTTGGTCTTTGCCCCAGTTTCTGGAACAGAGCTCCTAAAATGCTTGAAATTTCCTAAGTGCTGAAAGCAACAAAGGAGTGTTTGTTATGTTAATTAGGTTACTTTTGGAACTCACCTAAGGATGGGGGTTGGTTGCCAGTGGAGCCAATCATGTGATTAGAGGGTTGGAACTTTTAGTGCCACTCTCTCTCTGATCTGGAATGTCAAGGGAGGAGAGAGGGGCCGGAGACTGAGTTCTATCACCAATGGCCAATGATTTAATCAATCATGCCTATGTAATAAAGCCTCTATGAAGGACCTAAAGCTTCTCGACCCCAAAAGGACAGGGTTCAGAGAGCTTCTGGACTGGGGAACAAGCAGAGGGGCTGGGAGAACGGCTCTCGTGGAGGGCATGGAAACTGCACTATACCCCCATACCTTGCCTTAGGCATCTCTCCCATCTGGCTGTTCCTGAGTTATATCCTCTATAATAAATCAGTGATCCAGCAAGTAAAACACATCTCTGTGTTCTGGAAGCCACTCTAGCAAATTAATCAAACCAGAGAGGAAGTCATGGGAACCTCTAATTTACAGCCAGTCAGTCAGAAGTACCGGTGACAACGGGAATTTGCAATCGGCAGCCTGAGTTGAAGGTGGTCACTGGAACCTCCAATTAATAGTGGGTTGGTCAGAAGGACAGGTAATAGTCCAGGCTTGCCACTGTCATCTGAAGTAAGTGTGTGTGTGTGTGTGTGTGTGTGTGTGTGTGTGTGTGTGTGTGGCTGGGGGAGGGGGTAGTCCTATAGGACTGAACTCTTAACCTGTTGAATCTGATGCTATCTCCAAATAGCTAGTGTTAGAATTGAATTAAATTCTCAGATACTCTACTAGTCCCTGCTGGTATCTGAGAATTGCCTGGTGGTGTAGAAGAACCCTCCTCCCACATTGGAATTCGTACTAGAACTTAGTGTGTGTCCAAACAATATGATATCCTAGTCACTTATTTTAAGAATAAATACAAAAGGCAAGTTAGTTAATATAGTAAATTTGGGAGAAATTATATCTGGGTAAAAATCTTGTATCTAAATAGTTTCTGACAAGAGAGAAGCTTTTAAAAATATAAGAATGTTGGCTGCCATCTGAACATACAAATGTTGATAATTCTAGGTATCATGGTTCCAATAGAAGATAACATAAAGATAATTTATATTTGAATTGGCATTTACTTAATGTAAAAATGTACCTGGTTACTTTGCAAGTCTGTGCCTTCTTGAGCTCAAAAAATGGAAGAAGAAGAAAGAAAAATCTATCTGCTGTACTAAATTAATGGAGTTTCTACTTAATAAATAATCTACTCAGATAATCAGGAGGCAATTTTATACATTATACATTTAGCACATCAGGAGATTTCAATATAGACTCTTAAAAAATCTAATATGTGCTCCATTAAAAGGCAAAGCTTCAACTACATTGGGGCTAAATTAGTATAATTTTTAGGGGAAAAATAGAAGTATTCTATTAATTTCCTTTATGACTGTAAGTCCCTTGAATTTAAAACTGTGATAATTTCATCAAAGGAAAAAAAACCAACTGGTGAGCATTAAAAGTTATTTAAATATAAAATTGAATATCCATCTAAACAGAGTTTGTACTTCTGCATTGTAGCAGGTCAATTAGAGTTGAATACAAATAACGATGATTTAGGCTATAAAAAGAATTATTTGAATATACTGCTAGCTCTGAAGTTTTAAAAGGTTTATTAACATTTTATATTATTCACTGTGAACTAAAGTAGCAGACCAATTATTTATATGGAACAAAGTCCTTAAGGTGATTCATGTTCAGAGTGACTGCTTTAAGACAGCGCTAAAAAAAACCACAACATTCTAGGGCTTCCCTGGTGGCACAGTGGTTGAGAGTCCGCCTGCCGATGCAGGGGACACAGGTTCGTGCCCCGGTCCGGGAAGATCCCACATGCCGCGGAGCGGCTGGGCCCGTGAGCCATGGCCGCCGAGCCTGCGCGTCCGGAGCCTGTTGCTCCGCAACGGGAGAGGCCACAACAGTGAGAGGCCCTCGTACCACAAAACACAAAAAAACAAAAACAAAAAAAAACCCCACAGTATTCTAATATTCTGAATTTAATACTTCCTTAGGAATGTTGCCATAACATCTCAAAGCTTCACCTCATTAGACTTCAGCCTCATGCAATGAATCTGGTTTTATTTCCCAGTTATCTTTCCTGTGTGTCACAGAACTATTAAGTTGGGCACTGTTTCTTCATCTGTTTTTATTTCACACTATTACTTAATTCCGAATTAGGATCATCTACAATTGAAGCTTCTTTGTGCAAATTACAGTTTACCTGTTTTCCCGGTCCACTTGGTAGCAATGAGGGAAATGCACTGTCAACTTTCTGAAGAGCAGATATTAGCCAATAAGTGCAGGGTGGCCAAAGCTTAGCCTTTGCAGAAGCTGGATCAGTGAAAGAGTGACCAAGGGCAGCATATGAATTTGTGACAGGTACTATGTAGGTCTCACTTGAGTTCTGAGATTTTTTCCCATTTTGCAAAGTCTCAGGTCACTATCCTTCATAGTAGTCAGCTTCCAATTGCCTCTCAATTATTTGAAAATAAACTTTCTACTTCTTAAGGTAGTATAGCATGCAAGTAAGGGCTCAGACCTAGACCCAAACCAATCTGGGTTCCAATCCATCAAGTACTACATGGGTCCTCTTGGGTAAGTTACTGAACAGTTTAGCCTCAGTTTTATTGTCTGTGAAATGGGAATAAAATGGTACTATCCTCGTAAAATTACTGTAAAGGTTAAATATGATATTGCATGTAAAGTCCCATGCCTGGCATATATTAAACATTCAATAAAATTATATTTATTTCACGAAGTGCACATTTTCAATGATTTTTTTTTTCAAATTTTACATTAGAGATTCCTTGTCACAAATCACAACTATTTTTTACTACAAATGTCTGTGGTAAAGTGCTTGGTTTGAAATACAATAGCAAATACACATTAATTTGAATAGTACAGGCTGCCAATACTTTTGCCAAAATAATAGTTGTAAAACACAGTCAAAAGCAGACTAAAATGGATGGTGTATTATTCTCCATTTTTATTAGCTAGTCATTTCTCCTGTACCACTGCCACAGTAAATTGACAGTTAACATATTTACAGACATTTGGGCAAATCTGAACTAGGAGGAGAGAATCCAGATTGCTGTTGCAGCCCTGGTCCCGTCTTAGCAAGATTTCGCAGGTTTGGAAATGTGCAGAGAGACTCAAAGTTGCCCCCAGTCCACATGATGGGGAGAAGAGATGGAGAGGTTAGGGGGAGGGCTGATGTAAGTTGTTAAGATGCCTTTTGGGGTGGATGCATAGGACACAAACACACTTCCCTTTGCTCTGTACCAACCCAGACACATAGCGGGCACAGGTGGCAGCTAAATGTCCTTTTTGCTGCCACACGCCTGTGTCTCGTTGGATCAGGGGTGGACACTGACGTAAACTGCACTAATTAAAATCACTCCTTCGGGAACTTCTAATTGGAGCTGACAGAGTTAAGTGTCACTCGAATACAGACTCAGACACTAAGAGCAGCCCTCAGCTACGTGGCGCATAGGAAAGCAAAGGAAGCTTTCCATAGAGAGAAGGATGAGAGTAGAGAAAAAATGACGTGTACAGAATAGGACAGAATGCTGGTCTTTGTGTCCAACGTGCCCAGTTGTATTTCTTGCCACTCAAGGGGAACAACAGCACATCTTGCCTTGGTTTGGTACAGCAGCCCAGAGTCAGAATAATTCTCCCCCCCTTTTTGCCTAAACTAGTTTAAGTACATTTTTCTTTGGCATGACCAAATTAGACGTAAACAATACAACTGTTCTTGTCACTTTCCTTTTCCCCACTAATTCAGAAAGTTGACTGCTTCTTTAAGGGATTTTAATTGTTTCAGTCTCAGTAAGAGTAAATTGTCCTTTACGTTCCACATAAAAAGTGCAATGGTTGTTCTTTCAAAGCAGAACAGAAAAAGTGTGAATGTGTGTGTGTGTGTGTAGTAGTAGCCACAGTAGGGACGGGTGTAAAAAATAATACAAAATGCATTTAAATGGTTTCCATTATTTTGTGAGTTTGGAGAAAATATATCCCAAAAGAAAATAATATAGATAACCTACAAATTCACAGGCTGTTTTCAATATCACATCCCATTAATTGCAGTAAACTCTCACAGTGACCCTGGGAAGGAGGTTTATAAGATCTATGAAGCATGAGGAAGTCAAGTGACTAACCCAAGATCACACAACAAATAATTCACCTTTGGATATGACTACAGGAAATATGACTTTAAAGGCTTAGTATCTCTTCTCTTCTTATTGTTTCCTCTGTATTTCCCCCAATACATTCTATATTACACCACTCCTTTGGGATATTCTATGGTCCAATACATTTGGGAACTGCTAAATAATCCCTCTCTTAGAAATTGACATTAAACATTCATACTGTATATAGTCTATAAAGAAATGCATTCAACTTTGTTGACTCTAGTGTTTGATTAACACATTTTCCAAGGAATCATTTTAAAGCATTATTAAATGTGTTGCCAAAAGGGCTATTAATAAATTGAAGTGTTAATAGTTAATTAAAGATTAGGAAATGTTGAATAGTACATTGCTTATTTTTCTGTGTAGAGCTGACATTTGTTTTGAATGTATCTTCTTATTGTTAAAAATACTAAAATATATTAAAGTATAAACAAATAAAAGTCAGTTAAAATCCCATGACCCTGGGAGAACCACTATCAACATTTCATTGATGATACTATCATTTATCTCTATTCATAGCTACATGCAATCACCAATGGTTTTGCATAAATCAGATATAATCACAGGATGATACCTCATAACCATCCCCACCTTTCCTGTCTTTCTCTAACTCCACCTGCAGCAACACACCCCCCCTAAGTAACGAATGTTTAAAAATCTGATGTGCAGCTTTCCATGTTTGGATAGGTAAGGTGGGAGGGGAAAGAGACAGAGAGAGAGAGAGAAAGAGGAGGGGAGAGAGACGTGGTTTCTTGGCAGTGATTGTGTTACGATAATGGGATCATAATATATACATTACTCTACATCTTTCTTTTCTCACTCTCCAGTATAATGTGAAAATGCCTCCAAGTTAAATGGTATAGAAAAGAAAAAGAAAAAAAAATGGCTCCAATCATTAAATAATCCAGGAAAAAATACAGCTTCAGGCATGGCTGGTAACAGGGGCTCAATCAACATTTCTTTCTCTCTCCCTTCTTTTAGAATGATTCTTTTCCTAGAGAGATTATTCCCTTGAGTGGGGCAAAAAGCAAGGGCTACCTCCCTGCTTATTTACTTTTGTCAGCCAGAGCGTAAGCATTTTTATCCCAATATTCCCTACACTCTTACTCTTTTTTGCGGATTGAGCTGACTCAGGTCACCAGCGTGTCCCGCAACAAATGCCCTTGGTTAGCGCTGCGCAAATCCCCAATGATCTTTTCCCTCTGAACTGGACATTCAGCTTTCCCAAATCTGATGGATTGAATTGAAGATGGTGAATCGCCAGATAAAATGTGAGAGGGGCTCGTGCCACTAATAAGGTAACTAAACACTGAGCATCCAAAAATAACCAAGATCCTATAAAAATGCTAAAAGGCAGAAGTCAAAACCTGAAAACATAATATTCCACTAAACACCAAGAAAACATATAGCATAATTATAGTTCTTATTCTTGGAGTGAACTTTCACATGGAATATTGGGATCAAATAAAGCTACTCACCAAATTCTCTCGTGAATATCTTGGTCAGTCGTCACGTGGCTGAAGGGAACAGAGTCATTTCAGCGGCTTTAAGGTAGAGGTGATTTTATCTGAAGTCTACGGAGGAAACGTAAAGAACCACATGGCGAGAAGTACAGCGGGTGGAGCTGGAGTTTCTCAAGGAGGTGATCGAAGGTTTTATAGTCTCCTAACTGCACGTCTCTGCGCATCTGCGTCATTCTCTTTTCTGAAGATCAATTTCCTCTCTGTTCTAGGATTAAGGATGCTCACCCTCCTGCTGATAAAAATGGAGTTTCTATCCCCCTTTTTTCTATCTTTGTGTAACTTGCCACTGGAATGTTATTTTTTTCCTTTCTGATACTTCTCCCCAGAAGTGTGTTTTGCCAGTGCTTCTGAAATACAAAGATGCCGACTCCAGCCCCACTTCCATGTGGTCTTTCACTTGGAACACATTCCTGTTTCTTCACGTTCCTCGACTCTCGGTGCCGGTTTCCGTGCATTCAGTGAAGCAGCCACCTTGCTGGTCTGGAAGGAGAGGCCTCGTGTAGATGGACTTTATCCTGCAGCCCTGGCCCGGCTCTCGGTTGTCTCTCAGGCTTTGTGACCGTCCAGCAGCCTATTTTATTTTTCGCGGCTCCCAGTGGGTGAGGCTCTGCCCAGCCCTGTCAGCGTCCTGAAGAGAGGGGAGGTCTCAGCCCGCACCGACTCGGCTGACTGGAAGCCCAGCCTCAGGCATCAGCTTTATAAACGAAGCAAATACGTATGGTCCTGTGGAACCACACACAGAAGCCGCCAGAGCCAGGCCGTCTGGAGGTGCCCCCTGTGCGGCAGCGGCAAATAGCAGAGCTCCAGACGAGCGTGGAAGTTCCCGTGCCGCGGACGGGGCTGAGCTGTGAGGGACGAAGGGCCGCCAAGATGGCGGCGTCCGTGTGCAACGTCTAGATGGCTCTCCTGATGTGAAGCCTTCCCTTGGGGCGGAAGCTCTTAGTCGAGCAAAACGGCGTCTTAGAAAAAACTGGGGGTGTATTTCCGTCCTCAGTCGGTACTCTGCAAGGGCCAGGCTGCCACGAACTGTGTCCGGGTCGCGTGGGACCCGGGATCGCAAGCTCCCCCACGAGCTAGCGGTGCTCGGAGCGCAGCCGAGAGAGCGCGGAAAATAGCCTCGGAGGCGTCTGGAAAGGATCAGTCACCCTCAGCACGTGTTTAATTAGAAGCCGCCCCTCAGGCTGCAGCTGTGGAGATAAACGAATAGGCCTTTTTCACAGAAAGACTCAGCGCCTGCTACCTGGCTTCTTGCTCTGCCCTGAGGGTGGTGGCTGTTGAAGAACTTTCCCTCCGTGGCGTGGTTACCCCACTGGCCACCAGAGCCAAGTGACGCAGACAAGTCCGCTGGTGGCAGCCATGAAAACCGGAACCCCACCCTCGAGTCAAGCTCCTCTGTGGGAGATCCCGGAGCGGAGGAGCGCAAGATGGCGCTGCCGCCTGCCAGCCTCCTCCGCAGAGCCGCCCAGCGGACCCTAAACGGGTGCCGCATCACACGCCTGCCCATCAGGCTGAGGCTCCAGGACAGCAAAGGAGCCTTTTCCCACACGACGGCCAGCGCCCTCAAAACCGCCGTTTGCCGAGGGACCTGAGGCGGGTAAGTCCGGGCCGCCCTTTGAGATGCTTTCTCAGACCCGCGTACCCTTGTTCTCCCGGACAGCAGCTCTCCTGGTTCTCAAAGCTGAATGTTTTGGGGGTTTGTCCCTCGGGTGCGGGTCTTAAAAAAAAAGCTGTGGGGCTTCCCTGGTGGCGCACTGGTTGGGAGTCCGCCTGCCGATGCAGGAGACACAGATTCGTGCCGCGGTCCGGAAGGATCCCACATGCCGCGGAGCGGCTGGGCCCGTGAGCCATGGCCGCTGAGCGTGCGCGTCCGGAGCCTGTGCTCCGCAGCGGGAGAGGCCACGACAGTGAGAGGCCCGCGTACCGCAAAAAAAAAAAAAAAAAGCTGTGGTGCTGGATGTGGGGATTAAACTCTTCAGTCCTCAGGGAGGAAGCGCCGGGTTTTGAGTTCCCTCCTAAGGGTGGGTCCCGGCTCAGGGGTGGGGTTAGTGGCCAGATGGTGTCCCAGCCTCTCCCACCTGCTTCCATGAGGGGCTCCTCTCTTTTGCCCCATATCATGCATAGGAGTCACTCTGCCAGTTCTTAGGGGTTTTTTTTCAGAGGAAATTGTTCCATATGCAGCTGTAGATTTGGTGTCATCATGGGAGGAGGTGACTTCAGGGTCCTCTTGCGTCGCCATATTGGAGGAGAACCTCATCTCCCCGTGATCTTGTAACTCCCCACGGGCTCATCTAACTCACTGTGTTTCTTATTCCAAATTCTTGACACGGAATTGGATTGGGGTATCTTGGGTCAAGTATGCTGGTTCCTGTGACAGTCGGTGTAGATGAGGAGGCAGTTGGCATGTTATCCAAGGGATGTCTGCGAGGGGGATGTGGCTACGGAGGGACCGCGGGGCATCTTACGTTGACCAGCAGCAGGGGTGTGAAAACCCATAGTTCTCACACTTCACACGCCTTGTGGTTCAGCTTTCTGGTGCTGATGGCGGACTACCTAAATTTGAACCCTGGGTCCATCACCTATTTGTGTGACTCTGATTTTTTTTTTTTTACGTCTTTATTGGAGTATAACTGCTTTACAATGGTGTGTTAGTTTCTGCTTTATAACAAAGTGAATCCGTTATACATATACATATGTTCCCATATCTCTTCTCCCTTCCGTCTCCCTCCCTCCCACCCTCCCTATCCCACCCCTCCAGGTGGTCACAAAGCACCGAGCTGATTTTCTTAATCTCATCTGCAAGTGGGAAGAATGCTGACTATAGCATATCCTCATAGGGTTGTTATCAAAAATAAAGAAGGTAATAGAGCTGAAACTCTTAGATTCGTGATTGGCATGCAGTAAGCACTAAATAAATATTTGCTCTTATTAAAACAGGAGGTCCACAATTTCTGTGGCTGAAGTGACAATTTCAGACAAAGTCTCAATTGATGCACTGAATGAAATATATAGTGAGAGCTGAGCAAACTGATCGTCCACAAGCGCAAGTCTTAATAACCAGAATTATCGGGACTGGTGACTGAAGTTGACATTGAGGGGGAAACTCCCTGATCCCTTGTTGATGACCCCACCCCACCGCCGCCTTTGAGCTAGCAGCTGCTGCTTTTGCACTAGGGTGACCTGCTCCAGCCTCCAGCGGATTCGTTCTACTCAGTTGCTGAGGCTTTTGCTTGATCACCTTTACGTGGAGTGAGAACTCACCCCACTGAAAAGTGATGGGTGGGTGAAACCCAACATGGCATATCCTTATTAAGGCAGGGAGCGGAGGCAAGAAAGTCAATTATGGCAGCCCGGAGCCCCCGTGCGGGGGCTGCCGTCCGGGGCTGCCAGCCACTCTTGCCTCAGGGCACCAGATAATAACTTCGGAATTGGCACTTGGACGGCTAGCCAGGCTCAGCTTCTACTACAGAGCGCAGGGACATGAAAGGCAGTACCTTTCAGAATAGCAGAAATGTCCTGAAAGTAGCAGGGCGATGGAATATTTAATAGATATGTTCTCCTGGTAGGTGGGTGTCAAGGAAAATGGTCTTAGGATGCTCATTAAATGTTACCAAGACATTGAGACAGAGACGGCACAAGAGGCCCAAGCAAAACTCAAACACTGTTTCACAGCCAGGATGAGTGGTTGGGTCGGAATAAACTCCACTAACGCGTGAGAGACTGTATTCTGCATGCACCAGTTATGGGATGAAGTTACAACGAAAGTCAAGAAGAGTTCACTAAATTCACAGATAATATTGTTAATACAGGTAAAAGTTAGGAAAAGCCAGGCTCCACTTGCACTGCTACCCCAGGACATTGGTAGCAACTTTTAATACTGATGGTGTGGTTTGGAAAGGACTTTTTCATGACGTGTGGGCTGATGTATAACTTTCCTTTTAAAAATCAACTCACGTGGAAGACGTCAACATGATCATGTAAATAAAATATCAAGCACAGCACCAGGCAAATAGTAAACATTCGAAAGCATCAGCCATTTTCTTTTTCTCTTTCTTGTGTAACATGCCCTCTGGAGTAAGAGTTCCTTATTTTTTTAAATTTGTATTTATATTTATTTGACGACTGCATATATGTTACTATGTGCCAGGCAATCTTCTCAGTCTTTAATAACTCATTTAATCCTTACAACAAATCTATCAGGTAGGGTCAATTGTAAACTCTTGCTTTAAAAGTAAGGCAACTGAGCTGTAGAGATGCTAAGTGGCTAACTAATGGTGAGGCCAGGATTTGAAGCCAAAAATGCATGCTTCTAGTCACTATTAGTGGCCTTTCTGTTCTTTGAAGACAGAGAAGAGTGCATTTATCTCTTTTATCTGCATTTAGGCAGTTCCTGACCCATGGGATGCACCCAGTATATGCTATTGAACATCAGGAAAAGCAAGCAGTACACCTTCCCGAGACTCTGGTACATACCTTTACCACATGCACTAAAACGATTCATATTCTCACTTAAGAACTTAAAAGAGAGAGGGCTTAGTGAAAACAGTAGCTTTTTGCCTGTCTGCTCTACCAGTCCAGATGGAGATTAGAGAGCAAATGTAATCATAAAAATGGGTAGAGTTTTCACACCATCTCTCAGGCATAGAACCAAATATTCAGAAGCTCTATGTTGAATCATCTTGTCCATTTCCCAGGCTGCTTTGACTCTCCATTTGTTTTAGTCCCTGCTCCTGCCATGATGTGATAAAAGACATCTGTTAGGATGCTTTCTTAAGCCTTTATGTTGCAAGGGCCTGATTCCACCTTCAGGTACAACTAATTTAGGACTCTAAGGTTATCACTGATGTTTGGCTCTTCTTCCATCTCTTTCACCTGCCTTTTTCAGTTTGGGCTGTGTTCCCAGGTTCTTCTCTCAACATAGTCAACTGGCTACATCAGCTCCGGGTTTTATACATTCTCAGTCCTTTAGCCCATGAAAAAGACAGACTTTCTTATAAACTCTAGCCAGTTTTGTTATAATGCATAGGTTTGAATTGAGTTATATGCCATCTATGAACAAATCGACTAATAGCCACTTTGGTCTGATCCCCTTTGGAACATGGGAATCAAATTTACAGTACTTTGGATCAGGAGAATCTGACGTACTGATTGATTAGGCCAGGCTAAGTGCCCTACCCTTGGGCCAATGGAAGAGATGGGTGACTGCAAACAAGTGCTACACAGGACAGATCGTTGTTCTTGCAGATGAAAACAACCTCCATTGTAAAAGTTTGAGAACAATTTAAATGGATATTGGAGAATTCAAATAGGATCTCTAACAGCTCCCACTTTTTTTTTTTTGTCATCCACCCTCCGCGTTTTACAGCTTTAAAGTTTGTCTTTCTAATGACATTTTCATTTGACTTTAAACTTTCCATTATTGGAAAATCTAACTGTCAGGATCCTCATCCATCAAGTACAGGAACAGAGTGTTGTCATCTTAAAAGAGTTAGCAGCCAAGGCTTATTCCCTGAACGACTTACAAGCATGTTTTCTCCCTCTCTTCCCAAAACACCAAAATGAATCAGTTGCCTACAAACATGAGTACATTTCTCTAGTTACTAGAGTCACAGGTGAGCCTCTTGGTGCGTTTCCTTTTCCCACACAAGGAAGGCGTGCAAAAATTTTCAGTTCGAGGATGAATTAAGAAGTCACTATGGTACTTTTAAAATCATTGCTATAAGTATATTTGAGTAGAAACAATGTTATAGTGAAAATGTGTAAGATTTCAAGAATAATGATACAGCCAACACTTTTTATCCACCTCACAGTCTGAGACATTCTCCTTCCTTTGGTAGGCTCCCGTGTGTCCCTGTCTTGTCCCCTTCTCTAGAGTTCCCATGATTTTCATTATAATTTTACCACATGTGGTATCCATAAACAATATACTGACTCGTTTTGCAGGTTTCAAATCTAGTTAATAAAGTGTTAACAATTATATTTTACTGTGACTTGTTTTTTTGCTTGGTATTATATTTCTGAGAATGATTCATGTTATTGTACATAGCTGTAGTTTATTCATTTTTTCTGATATGTAGTACTTGATTGCATGACTAGACAACCTCGATTTGTCCAATCTACTCTTTTTGTAAAAAAATATTTATTTATTTAGTTGGCTGTGCTGGGTCTTAATTGCAGCATGCGAGACCTAGTTTCCTGACCAGGGATAGAACCTGGACCCCCTGCATTGGGAGCTTGGAGTCTTAACTGCTGGACCACCAGGGAAGTCCCTATCCAATCTACTCTTGATGGACATCTATTAACAATATCACGTATGTGTCCCAGTAGAAGAGTGCAATTGTTTCATTAGGGACTATCCCAGATACTATTTTGCTGGGTCATAGGACTTGCCCATCTTCAACTTTACTAAATAATGCCAAGGTGTGTGCCAAAATGGTTAAAACACTATACACTCCCACCAACAGTGTGTGTGTTCGAGCAGATCCACATATATACCAACAGTGATGCTGAAATACTTTTCTTTTAATTAGATTTTAATTTATAACAATTTTACTTACAGAAAATGTGTGAAGAGAGTGCAGAGAATTCCCAGTATTTCCCATACCAACTTTCTTCTATTTGTAACTGTAGAAAGATACATTTGTTACCTTTAATGGACCAGTAATATTGAAACATTACTATTAATGAAAGCCCATACTGTATTCAGATTTTCATAGTTTTTACCTAATATCCTCTTTCTGTCCCAGGATACTATCTGTTAACTTTTACCATCCACATTACATTTATTTGTCATGTCTCCTTAGGCTTTTCTTGGCTGTGACAGCTTCTCAGACTTCCTTTGTTTTTAATGATCTTGACAGTTTGGGGAGAGGCATACTGGTCAGGTACTTTGTAGAATATCCCTCAATTGGGATTAGTCTGACGTATGTTCTCATGATTACACTGGACGTATGTATTCTTGGGAAGAAGACCACAGAGGTAAAGTGCCATTCTCATCATATCAGGGACACATGCTCTCAACATCACTTGTCACTCTTGGTGTTGACCTTGATCACCTGGCTGAGGTTGTGTTTGTCAGATTTCTCCGCTGGAAAATTATCCTTTCCATGCTGTACTCTTGGGAAGGGTGTTGCTATGCAAAGCACACTTAAGAGAAGAGTTATGTTCTAATTCCTTGAGGGTGGTGTATCTACATAAATCATTTGAAATTTTTCTTCATGGGAGATTTGCCTATTCTATGCATTTATTTATTTACTTATTTATTCATCCATTTATTGATTCACACATGTATGTATATCAGTATAGACTTATCTATATTTATTTTATATTTAGGTTATAATTTAATACTATTTTATTTATTTTGTTGCTCAAATTGTTCCAGCTTTGGTTACCCAGAGCTCTTTGAAAGACTTTTTAATTTTGTCAATGTGGGTGAATGACACATATTATCTCCTTAGGGTTTGAATTTGCATTTTTGTGATTCTCTACTCTGAGAATCACATTTGATATTTTTTCTATTGGATTGTGTTTTTTTTCTCATTGATTTCTTTTTGTTCTATTATGTTGGATACTTTTTTTTAGTTATATGTGTTAGACACATTAGTTATTTTCTCCCAATTTTTGGCTTCTCTTTTATTTATGGACTCTATTGACATACTACGTTCTTAATAATAAAGCAAATATTGATCCTCCTCTTTATGATTTGCAACACTGGAAGATTAGTTAAGAAACTTTGCTTCCTAAGATCATAACGGTATTCTCCAAGATATTCTTTTGTAGATTGCCTTTCCGCTAGGTGAAATGGATTTGTGTACGTAGTGTGAGGTAGGGGTCCAATTTCTGTTTTTCCTATGTAGATAACTAATTGTCTCAGCACCAATCACTGAGGAATTATTTTGCCAGTGATCTAACAACATTTTAACAGTGTTATACATTGAGTTTTCACATTTGTGTGGGTCTTTGTCTAGGATCACATTCGGTTCCATTCTTCAATTTTCTATCCCTTTTAGAATATCATGTCCTTTTTTACTAAAGCTGTATTTATTTATTTATTTTACTTAGTAAGACAAGTCTTTCTAACTTGTGTTCAGGAGTCACTTGGTGATTCTTTGTCATTTGCTTTAACATATTAATTCTAGTATCTTTTTGTCAAGTTCCACAAAGATTAACAAAACACAAAGAGTTGCTGGAGAATTGAATCTATACATCAACTTGGAGGGAATTGATCTCTCTACAATATTAAGCTCTTTACAGTATTCCAACCCACGTATATGGCTTATCTCTCCATTAAGGTATCTTTAATATCTTTCAATAAAGTTTTAGGATTTCCTCCATGATAATAGTGTTTGTTTATAAAAAAGAAATCTCTATATACCCAACCTCTATTGAGACCATCTGGTCCACAGCAGAAACTAAATATATATTTGATAAAAAGAAGAAAGAGAGGGAGGCAGGGAGACAGAAAGAAAGATAAGCAGATACTGTGTCTTCTAAGGCCTTGCAGCCAAGCTTAAATTCTGTCCAGTAGGTGGGAAATCAGTGAAGAGTTTTGGGAAAATAAATAAATGCAAACATACATGGCAGCCTCAAGAAAAATGAATCAGGGAGAACAAGACTGAAGGTAGTGAGACCAGTTGAAAAGAAAGTCAGGGGTCAGATGAACCATTTGTAGAAAGTCTGCAGTGATAAACAGGGATAAAGAGAAAGTGAGATATTTATGTGTTTGATATGGAAAAATAAGAAGGATTCATTAAAGGAAACAATTTTAAGGAATATACTGCAAAATAATACTTTACAATTTATATCTGAAATTTAAATGTTAGAGCAACTTAAAATGTCCATTCTTAGATTTCAGTTCCACTCTGGAACTTCAAGAACTTGGTCAGTCATTCACAGGGTACAACAACTTGAAAGACAAAGAAGTTCCTATGATCTGAGCAAGTCATTTTACCTCAGTGGGTTATTTCCTCATTTTATATGAATTAAGAGTTTGATTTAGATCATTGAAGCTCCTCCAAATAATAAAGGGTTATAATTATGCATTTCCAGCTACAGGAATAACCTTGGCATTGAAACCCGGAACTGGCCTAATAGAAGCTACATGCATTCAGAGTTGAAAATGTAGAGGATATTCTTACTTTCTTTGGAGAGGAGATATGGGAAAAAGGGATGGAAATTCCTACAGATATGGATGAGGATGGAGGAGAAAGTGGTGTCCTACATGTGGATTCCTATCGTTAATTTATTCAACATTTTCATAACTTTTTCTACTTGTGGCCCAAGTAACATTCTACCTGCTATAAGGTAGCAGCATAATTAGGCCAATCATATGAATCCTACAAAGGGACAAAGTCAATACCTGATTCATCTTTGGGCTCCCAGTGTCTAGAATGGGGTTTTGTATGTAAGTGCTGAATACAGCTGATGTTTCAAAGAGAACAGTTCTATCATTGTACTTGAAAGAGATGGTATTTGTTGGTACATGCTTAGTTGTTCCCTGGAGGTAAAACAGTCCTGCCAATGGTTATTTCTGCATGGGTTCCTGGTATCCCAACTAGGTACCAAAAGTGTTCTTATTTAGATCTCAAAAATACCTTCAGGTGAAGTCACCAAAATTAGGTCAGCTGGTTATTGAAAAAGTATTAGGAAGTGGTGACAAAGGTAAGTGTTTGTACCATTTGCACAAATATCAAACCACCTTTGTCAGAAAATCAAAAACCAAAATACCAGGTAGTTTCTTCTCCATCAGAATTAACTCTTTGTGGCCAATTAGCTGAAGCCAGGGGCTTCAAGCTCTCTGAGACAAATTTCAGTTTTTCTCCCTCTTAAAATGAGATGTTTAAGAAGCAGTATAACTTAACATTTAAATCAAGCCAAAAGACACAAGTAGATTTCTTCCAAGATTAAATTGCTAAAGTTTATTTAAACCTAGAGCAAAGTTGGAAAAAATTCCACAGTGAACATAAAAATACTGACCATCTACATTCTACCATTAATATTTTACTAATCTTGGGTTTTTTTTTTTTACATATCTATCCATCTGTACCTCTCTCCATGCATCAAATCTTCTCATGCTTAAGCATTTCAAAGTCAATTGCAGACATCAGTAGACAGCTCCCAAACATTTCAGCTGTGTGTCATTTACTAGAAAATTGTGGGTTACTGCAGTGACCACCTCATAGATTACATATAGTGAGACAGTAATACTGATAGTTTCCCAGAGGGTGGGTTGCTGTGAAAAGACATAAAGCCATTATCAAAGCCCGAGCCAAGATTTCCTGATTCCCTGTCTTTGCTGAGCAACACCGAGTCTTGCTGATCTGGATGGGAATGCTTGAATAGTTACCTAGATCATAATTACTACTATGTATTATAAGACATAGAAGTTATTCAAACAGAAAGAAGATTTTTCATGTAGGACATGTAATTTGACTGAATCATGAGCCACAAGTAGGATTTCAACTGGCACACCTAGCAGTGTTCTGTCCAAAGGAAATGCTTAATTAATAAATTTTCAAATCCATTTTAAGATTTTCTATGCATTCGTTCTTCATTCAATACTCATTTAACATGACTAATCTGAATTAGTGTAAACATCTTTCACTCCCCAAAGCCCTTACTCACTGCTTCTTTCTCTGATGCTCACAGATTTTTCAATATAATATAAAAAATAAAAGTCTACTTCTTCCCCACATTAGTAATGTGCTTCCGTTCTCTGTTTCTTATGCTGGTGTTTTAACTGTTGGGTGCACATTTTTAATTATTGGGTGCTCTCTGATTTTTAGGAGTTGTGGTTTTGAAGTAAAGGAAAGAGAAGTCTAACTAGTTGCTTCAAAAATCAATAGCTATGCAGTAGATGTTAAATAACCTTTTTTGGGGGGCCTGGCATGTTGACTGCCTTTTAAGTGACAGTGTGTGTCTATGCCTTGTGTGCCACCATTATGATTCTTAATTTTGCTTTTAGTTCCTATAGAGTAAAACCGAATAATTTGGCAAGAGATCCATCCAGAAAGTGCCAGGATAACTGATTTTCCCACCTACTACTGGTCAATACCTTGACATTGCAGTAAGTCTTAGTTTCTCCAATGTTTATGTGATGGACTATGTGTAAGCTCAGTCACAGCAGGATCTGAGGCTGTTTTTGCCTATGATTGGTCACTCAGCAGCTAGCAAAGGGCCTGGTAAATAGTAAACATTCCATAAATATTCTTGGATGTGTACCTGTTAAACTATTATCTACTCCAGCTACAAAGTCATTTTGAAATACATAATATAACATCATACTTTAATATTATTTTATTGTAAATATAATAGCCTACAATGTATTATAAATATAATAACCTATAATAACAAATGAAATCAAAGCCTACAAGAGTATACAGAATAAGTAGTATGTTCATTTCCTAGGGTTGCTGTAGCAAACAAATTTGATGGATTAAAAAAAAAGAAATTTATTTTCTCACAGCTCTGGAGGCCAAAACTAGGTGTTAGCAGGACTGTCCTCGCTCCAGAGGATCTAGGGGAGAACTGCCTAGGTTTTGCCAGATATTGGTGCCTCCAGACAATCCCTGCGGCTGCATTACTCTGATCTCTACCTCTGCATTAACTTGGGCTTCTCCTCTGTGTCTATGTCTCCTTCTATTCTGTCCTTTCTCTTTTTTTTTTTTCGGCACGCGGGCCTCTCACTGTTATGGCCTCTCCGGTTGCGGAGCACAGGCTCCAGACGCGCAGGCCCAGCGGCCATGGCTCACGGGCCCAGCCCCTCCGCCGCATGTGGGATCCTCCCGGACCGGGGCACGAACCCGTGTCCCCTGCATCGGCAGGCGGACTCTCAACCACTGCGTCACCACGGAAGCCCTGTCCTTTCTCTTAAAAGGACACTTGTCTTTGGATTTAGGGCCCAACCAGATAATAAACCTCATCTAGCCATCCTTAATTACATCTACAAAGACTCTTTTTCCAAATAAGGTCACATTCACAGGTTGTAAGACTTGGGGCATGGCTATATCAATAACTTTTTGTGGGCCACCATTAAACCCACTACTTATTCAATATTTTGTTATGCTCTCACAATGCCTGTCATGTGGTATAATGCAATTGAAGAGAATACTGTGCAGCAAAGCTTTTATATTAACATACTGTATTTAAGGAACTGTTGAGAAATATAACTGATATTTTTTTAACTGAAGCTGCAATTTTCCTTTCTCAAAATCTTTATTCTATGTAATGTATCTAGAACTCAAATCATCCAAAAATGTAGCAAACTGTCGCTGTAAAGAAAATTCCATAATTTACCTCTAAGAAAATTAAAACTACCATAGATCTCAAAGTTGCAATTCTAATTAGAGAAATAATCTTTGGGGCATCTCCTCTAAGGAGCTGGAATCCCTCAGCAATTCTTCGAAAATCTCTGTATCTAAGGCTGTTGGCCACAGAGCTGAAATCAGTACAGTTATGGGATACAGGAGCTAAAGTACACATCATGTATCTGATAGCTTTTACTGATGCTTTCTCCCCTTTATTATTGAAAGCATCAGATGAAATACGTGGATTATATACTTCTTCAATAATTTAATGACAGTTGAACTTGGCACATTTTAAAATTTTGTATGTAATCGGTAGCTTGAATTCAAATAAATTTACTTTCAAGGTTTTCTTCTCTTCTGCCATTTTCTGAGCTGCCTCTAGGTTAATGGCTTTGTGGAAACCTAACACAATTATTTGTGTGGCTAGTCAGGAAGCCACATATGTCAGACCAATGGCATGATATGAATTACATTGATTTGTCAAAAACAAAAGAGCATCACGATTTTGGAGCTATGTATTAGCGATGACTGCACTTTCATTGTATTTGGTGGACCTTGCCCCTAGATGGTGCTGTAGGTTGGCTGACCATCTTAGTTTTTCATGCCTTTCCGTACTCTTGTCTTTCACTGATCCTCCCTAGGTATTTGAGAAAAATGTTACTCAGATGCCTTCAAACTGAAAACTGAATTTGGTAGGGCTTTGATATGTGAAGATGGGGGTAAGATCTTTTAGATGCACTAACAGTGTGAGACAAGACAGAGAAGCCAAAGTTGTTCAAAAGGTCTGGGCAGAGGAGATCACACATAGAAGAAGGCCCACTGGTTGTGTCACAGGGGAAGGCATGGGTCCTGGGAGAGGGGAGGGAAAATGTTGAAGAAGACTGATGGAAACATCTAGCATGCATGCCTAAGCCTTCTACCATCAGGCACCAAATGGTTGAAATAAATGTCTGCATCTCCCAACTTTATAGGATGGTCTACATGAAGGAGGTTTGTATCCTACTGAGTCCAGCCCACTCTTATACTGATTACAAGTGTGCAATTATAAATGGACATGAGAGCTATGAGGGAAGTGAACATAGTCCCACAAAGTAATAACAAACATGTACTCTGAGCCCTTGAGTTGGACTGGAGAAGGGACGGCTTCACTAAAGAAGCGAATCTACACCTGAGATGTAAAGAATGAGTAGAATTCTACTAGTGAAAGGAGGAAATGGGGAAACTGGTTGAGAGAGAGTGGCCATATGGTGGAATCAGCAAGTGCAAAAGATGGGTGAGAAGTGGGAGCTTGGTGTAGTTACAGAACTGAAGATGACCGGTACAGCCAGATATTAGAGGGTAAGGGGGATAGTGGCAGGACAGGAGGCTAAGGAGTAAGCAGAGCCTGCTGCCTACCTCTGTTTTTAAGCCTTGAATGAGAATATCATTGCCTAGGGAAGGTGTACGGTTGGATGCGCACTCCCTTCTGTGAGTGGAGGAATAGGACGTTGGAAGAAGAGCATTATTCATTCCACCCAACTTGTCAAATACGCATTTTCCTTCCTTAGAGACTTTATGATAACGTGTTGTATTTCTTATAACTTACTGTATTTATCTTAATCTGTCTTGTGTTATAGTTTCTGGTATCCTTGTTTAATCCCCTTCATTACATTGTAAGCTCCTGGCCTACCACTTTTATAATAAATATTTGCTAAGCTCAAAGAAAAGGCATTACAAATACCAAGTTTATCTGTGGATTAGCAGTAGATCACCAGGTCCCCTGGGCCCTGGTGTCAATTCAAATTGCTGTTTGAAATGTGTGAAATATATTTCCAGTTTTTGGAATATTATATATATTAGCATTTTTCATACTTACTATTCTTATTTTTGTTTTCCTTTGTATCTTATGACATTATCTCATGTATTCTGTATCCCAGATCTCGTTTTCATTCATTCTTTCACGCACTCACATTCATGCTTGGATTCGTATATACCATGCTTGGTACCAGAAATTATTTAAGGCATCATTTGTGAGAATAAATTAATAGGTCTTCCACCAATATGAGCATATTATTCAAACTTCTGGATCTCAGTTTCCCAATAGTGGTGATAATATTAGCTACCTCACAGAATTCCTGTGACGGTTCAATGAGCCACATAAAGTACAGTATCTGTAATATAGAAGTCCTGACTCCATGCCGTTATTTCTATGAATGTCATGATGATGAGGATGAGGTTGAGGATGATGGTGCTGGTGGCAATGGTTGTGGATGGGGTATGGGAACAACTTTGCTAGTTATAGAATTGATATCCTTTCGATGTACTACAATTATTTTGGTGTTAACATAGTTAATCCACCACTAGTACTGAGTGTGACATTTCAGGTATTCCAAATCCCACAAATATGTAAGTAAAATCATGAATAACAATAATTGTTACCATTTATTGAATGCCTACCAAATGCTTAATTTTGGTAACGACTTTTTTTTTAACATCTTTATTGGAGTATAATTGCTTTACAATGGTTTGTTAGTTTCTTCTTTATAACAAAGTGAATCAGTTACACACATAAATATGTTCCCATATCTCTTCCCTCTTGCGTCTCCCTCCCTATCCCACCCCTCTAGGCGGACACAAAGCACCGAGCTGATCTCCCTGTGCTATGCAGCTGCTTCCCACTAGCTATCTATTTTACGTTTGGTAGTGTATATATGTCCATGCCACTCTCTCACTTTGTCACAGCTTACCCTTCCCTCTCCCCACATCCTCAAGTCCATTCTCAAGTAGCTCTGTGTCTTTGTTCCCGTCTTGCCCCTAGGTTCTTCATGACCATTTTTTTTTTCTTAGAGTCCACGTATAGGTGTTAGCATACGGTATTTGTTTTTCTCTTTCTGACTTACTTCACTCTGTATGACAGACTCTAGGTCCATCCACCTCACTACAAATAACTCAATTTCATTTCTTTCTATGGCTGAGTAATATTCCATTGTATATATGTGCCACATCTTCTTTATCCATTCATCTGTGGATGGACACTTAGGTTGCTTCCATGTCCTGGCTATTGTAAATAGAGCTGCAATGAACATTTCGGTACATGTCTCTTTTTGAATAATGGTTTTCTCAGGGTATATGCCCAGTAGTGGGATTGCTGGGTCATATGGTAGTTCTATTTTTAGTTTTTTGAGGACCCTCCATACAGTTCTCCATAATGGCTGTATCAATTTACATTCCCAACAACAGTGCAAGAGGGTTCCCTTTTCTCCACACCCTCTCAAGCATTTAATTGTTTGTAGATTTTTTGATGTTGGCCATTCTGACCGGTGTGAGATGATATCTCATTGTAGTTTTGATTTGCTTTTTTCTAATGATGTTGAGCATCCTTTCATGTGTTTGTTGGCAATCTGTATGTCTTCTTTGGAGAATTGTCTATTTAGGTCTTCTGCCCATTTTTGGGTTGGCTTGTTTGTTTTTTTGATATAGAGCTGCGTGAGCTGCTTGTAAATTTTGGAGATTAATCCTTTGTCTGTTGATTCATTTGCAAATATTTTCTCCCATTCCGAGGGTTGTCTTTTCGTCTTGTTTATGGTTTCCTTTGCTGTGCAAAAGCTTTTAAGTTTCATTAGGTCCCTTTTGTTTATTTTTGTTTTTATTTCCATTTCTCTAGGTGGGTCAAAAAGGATCTTGTTGTGATTTATGTCATATAGTGTCCTGCCTATGTTTTCCTCTAAGAGTTTGATAGCGTCTGGCCTTATATTTAGGTCTTTAATCCATTTTGAGTTTATTTTTTTGTATAGTATTAGGGAGTGTTCTAATTTCATACTTTTACATGTAGCTGTCCAGTTTCCCAGCACCACTTATTGAAGAGGCTGTCTTTTCTCCACTATATATTCTTGCCTCCTTTATCAAAGATAAGGTGACCATATGTGCATGGGTTTATCTCTGGGCTTTCTATCCTGTTCCATTGATTTATATTTCTCTTTTTGTGCCAGTACCATACTGTCTTGATTACTGTAGCTTTGTAGTATAGTCTGAAGTTAGGGAGCCTGATTCCTCCGGCTCCATTTTTCTTTCTCAAGATTGCTTTGGCTATTCGGGGTCTTTTGTGTTTCCATACAAATTGTGAAATTTTTTATTCTAGTTCTGTGAGAAATGCCAGTGATAGTTTGATAGGGATTGCATTGAATCTGTAGGTTGCTTCGGGTAGTATAGTCATTTACACAATGTTGATTCTTCCAATCCAAGAACATGGTATATCGCTCCATCTATTTGTATCATCTTTAATTTCTTTCATCACTGTCTTATAATTGTCTGCATACAGGTCTTTTCTCTCCTTAGGTAGGTTTATTCCTCGATATTTTATTCTTTTTGTTGCAATGGTAAATGGGAGTGTTTTCTTAATTTCTCTTTCAGATTTTTCATCATTGGTGTATAGGAATGCAAGAGATTTCTGTGCATTAATTTTGTATCCTGCTACTTTACCAAATTCATTGATTAGCTCTAGTATTTTTCTGGTAGCATCTTTAGGATTTTCTATGTATAGTATCATGTCATCTGCAAACCGTGACAGCTTTACTTCTTCTTTTCCGATTTGGATTCCTTTTATTTCTTTTTCTTCTCTGATTGCTGTGGCTAAAACTTCCAAAACTATGTTGAATAAGAGTGGTGAGAGTGGGCAACCTTGTCTTGTTCCTGATCTTAGTGGAAATGGTTTCAATTTTTCATCATTGAGGACGATGTTGCCTGTGGCTTTGTCATATATGGACTTTATTATGTTGAGGAAAGTTCCCTCTATGCCTACTTTCTGCAGGGTTTTTATCATAAATGGGTGTTGAATTTTGTCAAAAGCTTTCTCTGCATCTACTAAGATGATCATATGGGTTTTCTCCTTTAATTTGTTAATGTGGTGTATCACATTGATTGATTGCATATATTGAAGAATCCTTGCATTCCTGGGATAAACCCCACTTGATCATGGTGTATGATCCTTTTAATGTGCTGTTGGATTCTGTTTGCTAGTATGTTGTTGAGGATTTTGCATCAATGTTCATCAGTGATGTTGGCCTGTAGTTTTCTTTCTTTGTGACATCTCTGTCTGGTTTTTGTATCAGGGTGATGGTAGCCTCGTAGAATGAGTTTGAGAGTGTTGCTCCTTCTGCTATTTTGGAAGAGTTTGAGAAGGATAGGTGTTAGCTCTTCTCTAAATGTTTGATAGAATTCGCCTGTGAAGCCATCTGGTCCAGGGCTTTTGTTTGTTGGAAGATTTTTAATCACAGTTTCAATTTCAGTGCTTGTGATTGGTCTGTTTATAGCTTCTATTTCTTCCTGGTTCAGTCTCGGAAGGTTGTGCATTTCTAAGAATGTGTCCATTTCTTCCAGGTTGTCCATTTTATTGGCATAGAGGTGCTTATAGTAATACCTCCTGATCCTTTGTATTTCTGCAGTGTCAGTTGTTATGTCTCCTTTTTCATTTCTAATTCTAGTGATTTGAGTCTTCTCCCTTTTTTTTCTTGATGAGTCTGGCTAATGGTTTATCAATTTTGGTTATCTTCTCAAAGAACCAGCTTTTAGTTTTATTGATCTTTGCTATTGTTTCCTTCATTTCTTTTTCATTTATTTCTGATCTGATCGTTATGATTTCTTTCCTTCTGCTAAGTTTGGGGATGTTTTGTTCTTCTTTTTCTAATTGCTTTAGGTGTAAAGTTAGGTTGTTTATTTGAGATGTTTCTTCTTTCTTAAGGTAGGACTGTATTGCTATAAACTTCCCTCTTAGAACTGCTTTTGCTGCATCCCATATGTTTTGGGTCATTGTGTTTTCATTGTCATCTGTTTCTAGGTATTTTTTGATTTCCTCTTTGATTTCTTCAGTGATTTCTTGGTTATTTAGTAGTGTATTGTTTAGCCTCCAAGTGTTTGTATTTTTTACATTTTTTTTCCAGTAATTGATATCTAGTCTCATAGCCTTGTGGTCGGAAAAGATACTTGATACGATTTCAACTTTCTTAAATTTACCAAGGCTTGATTTGTGACCCAAGATATGATCTGTCCTGGAGAGTGTTCCATGAGCACTTGAGAAAAATGTGTATTCTGTTGTTTTTGGATGGAATGTCCTATAAATATCAATTAAGTCCATCTTGTTTAATGTATCATTTAAAGCTTGTGTTACCTTATTTATTGTTCTTTTGGATGATCTGTCCATTGGTGAAAGTGGGGTGTTAAAGTCCCCTGCTATGATTGTGTTACTGTCAATTTCCCCTTTTATGACTGTTACTATTTGCCTTATGTATTGAGGTGCTCCTATGTTGGGTGCATAAATATTTACAATTGTTATATCTTCTTCTTCGATTGATCCCTTGATCATTATGTAGTGTCCTTCTTTGTCTCTTGTAATAGTCTGTATTTAGTTTTTAATTAATTTATTTTTTTGCAGTATGCAGGCCTCTCACTGTTGTGACCTCTGCCGTTGCAGAGCACAGGCTCCAGACGTGCAGGCTCAGCGGCCATGTCTCACAGGCCTAGCCACTTCGTGGCATGTGGGATCCTCCGGGACTGGGGCACGAACCCATGTCCCCTGCATCGGCAGGTGGACTCTCAACCACTGCGCCACCAGGGAAGCCCTAGTCTTTATTTTAAAGTCTATTTTGTCTGATAATGAGAATTGCCACTCCAGCTTTCTTTTGATTTCCATTTGTATGGAATATCTTTTTCCATCCCCTCACTTTCAGTCTGTATGTGTCCGTAGGTCTGAAGTGAGTCTCTTGTAGACAGCATATATACGGGTCTTGTTTTTGTATCCATTCAGCCAGTCTATGTCTTTTGGTTGGAACATTTAATCCATTTACATTTAAGGTAATTATCGATTTGTATGTTCCTATTCCCATTTTTTTAATTGTTTTGGATTTGTTACTGTAGGTCTTTTCCTTCTCTTGTGTTTCCTGCCTAGAGAATTCCTTTAGCATTTGTTGTAAAGCTGGTTTGGTGATGCTGAATTCTCTCAGGTTTTGCTTGTCTGTGAAGCTCTTAATTTCTCCATCAAATCTGAATGAGACCCTTGCTGGGTAGAGTAATCTTGTTTGCAGGTTTTTCTCCTTTATCACTTTAAATATGTCCTGCCAGTCCCTTCTGGCTTGCAGAGTTTCTGCTGAAAGATCAGCTGTTAACATTATGGGGATTCCCTTCTGTGTTATTTGTTGTTTTTCCCTTGCAGCTTTTAATATTTTTTCCTTGTATTTAATTTTTGATAGTTTGATTAATATGTGTCTTGGCGTGTTTCTCCTTGGGGTTATCCTGTATGGGGCTTTCTGTGCTTCCTGGACTTGATTAACTATTTCCTTTCCCACATTAGGGAAGTTCCCAACTATAGTCTCTTCAAATACTTTCTCAGTCCCTTTCTTTTTCTCTTCTTCTGGAACCCCTATAATTTGAATGTTGGTGCGTTTAATTTTGTCCCAGAGGTCTGAGACTGTCCTCAATTCTTTTCATTCTTTTTTCTTTATTCTGCTCTATTCCACTATTTTATCTTCCAGGTCACTTATCTGTTCTTCTGCCTCAGTTATTCTGCTATTGATCCCTTCTAGAGAATTTTTAATTTTATTTATTGTGTTGTTCATCACTGTTTGTTTGCTTTGGTCCTTGTTAAATGTTTCTTGCATTTTGTCTATTCTATTTCCAAGATTTTGGATCATCTTTGCTATCGTTATTCTGAATTCTTTTTCAGGTAGACTGCCTATTTCCTCTTCATTTGTTAGGTCTGGTGGGTTTTTATCTTGCTTCTTCATCTGCTGTGTGTTTTTCTGTCTTCTCATTTTGCTTAACTTACTGTGTTTGGGGTCTCCTTTTCGCAGGCTGCAGGTCCATAGTTCCCGTTGCTTCTGGTGTCTGTCCCCAGTGGCTAAGGTTGGTTCAGTGGGTTGTGTAGGCTTCCTGGTGGAGGGGACTAGTGCCTGTGTTCTGATGGATGAGGCTGGATCTTGTCTTTCTGGTGGGCAGGTCCACGTCTGGTGGTGTGTTTTGAGGTGTCTGTTGCCTTATTATGATTTTAGGCAGCCTCTCTGCTAATGGATGGGGTTGTGTTCCTGTCTTGCTAGTTGTTTGGCATAGGGTGTCCAGCACTGTAGCTTGCTGGTTGTTGAGTGAAGCTGGGTCTTGGCGTTGAGATGGAGATCTCTGGGAGATTTTCGCCCTTTGATATTACGTGTAGCTGGGAGGTCTCTTATGGACCAGTGTCCTGAACTTGGCTATCCCACCTCAGAGGCACAGCCCTGACACCTGGCTGGAGCACCAAGAGCCTTTCATCCACACGGCTCAGAATAAAAGGGAGAAAACATAGAAAAAAAGAAAGAAAGGAGATAAAATAAAATAAAGTTATTAAAATAAAAAATAATTTCTAAGAAAAAAAATTTTAAAGTAAAAAAAAAGAAATGGACAGACAGAACTCTAGGACAAATGGTAAAAGCAAAGCTATACAGACAAAATCACACACAGAAGCATACACATACACACTCAAAAAAGGAGAAAAAGGGGGAAAAAATATATATATATATATCGTTGCTCCCAAAGTCCACCTCCTCAATTTGGGATGACTCGTTGTCTATTCAGGTATTCCACAGATGCAGGTACATCAAGTTGACTGTGGAGCTTTAATCCGCTGCTCCTGAGGCTGCTGGGAGAGGTTTCCCTTTCTCTTCTTTGTTCGCACAGCTCTTGGGGTTCAGTTTTGGATTTGTCCCTGCCTCTGCATGTAGATCACTGGAGGGCGTCTGTTCTTCGCTCAGACAGGACGGGGTTAAAGGAGCCGCTGATTCGGGGGCTCTGGCTCACTCAGGCCGGGGGGAGGGAGGGGTACGGATGCGGGGCGAGCCTGCGGCGGCAGAGGCCAGCGTGACGTTGCAGCAGCCTGAGGCGTGCCGTGCGTTTTCCCGGGGAAGTTGTCCCTGGATCCCGGGACCCTGGCAGTGGCGGGCTGCACAGGCTCCCGTGAGGTGAGGTGTGGAGAGTGACCTGTGCTCGCACACAGGCTTCTTGGTGGCGGCAGCAGCAGCCTTACTGTCTCATGCCCGTCTCTGGGGTCTGCGCCGATAGCTGCAGCTCGCGCCCATCTCTGGAGCTCCTTTCAGCGGCGCTGTTAGTCCCCCTCTTCTTCCGCATCAGGAAACAAAGAGGCAAGAAAAAGTCTCTTGCCTCTTCATCAGGTCCAGACCTTTTCCCGGACTCCCTCCCGGCTAGCTGTGGCACACTAGTCCCCTTCAGGCTGTGTTGACACAGCCAACCCCAGTCCTCTCCCTGCGCTCCGACCGAAGCCCGAGCCTCAGCTCCCAGCCCCGCCCGCCCCGGCGGGTGAGCAGACAAGCCTCTCGGGCTGGTGAGTGCTGGTTGGCACCAATCCTCTGTGTGGGAATCTCTCCGCTTTGCCCTCTGCACCCCTGTGGCTGCGCTCTCCTCCGCGGCTCCGAAGCTTCCCCCCCTCCACCACCTACAGTGTCCGCCCGCGAAGGGGCTTCCTAGTGTGTGGAAACCTTTCCTTCTTCACAGCTCCCTCCCACTGGTGCAGATCCCATCCCTTTTCTTTTGTGTCTGTTTATTCGTTTTTCTTTTGCCCTACCCAGGTGCATGGGGAGTTTCTTGCCTTTTGGGAGGTCTGAGGTCTTCTTCCAGTGTTCAGTAGGTGTTCTGTAGGAGTTGTTCCACGTGTAGATGTATTTCTGATGTATTTGTGGGGAGGAAGGTGATCTCCGCGTCTTATTCTTCCGCCATCTTGAACCTCCTTCTTTTTGGTAACTACTTTATGTGTATTAATTTGCTACATACATCAAACTTGCAAGGCAGGTATTATTAGCTCCATTTTATCGTTTAGAAAAGTAAGGCTTAGATGGGAATATGCCAAAGGAACATTGATTGTAAACTATGACATCTATATCTGGCTCCATTAAGGAAAACTGAAATAATGATTTTTGTGTGATTCCTTTGAACTACTTTAGGAAGCCTTCCCCTTGTCAAATTCTGAGAGATCTACCTCTCCTGGGTCAGCGTACAACTTTTCCTAGTGCTTTCACATTGTATTAATATCTTCTGTTTACGCATGTATGTTTCCCAACATTCTGATTCTTCCTTAAAGACAAGGAGGATGGGATTTGTATACAAATCCCCTTCTATTGAACACAGGGTCAAACACACTGAATAAATGAGTGAGAAAGAATGACCAATATGCACATACCCATTCATATACATGTGTGAATCCTACCTTGAAATGCCAATCCAGTTGTTTAGTTCTAATGACTTAGAAATTGTTAACAATGGTTGGATTAGAAGGCCTGTAGCTATACTCCTGGACTGAACTTCAAGAGAGCCTGGGTTTAGTTCTGGATCATTTTCATAAATACTTGTAATTCCAGATACATTTTTTTAAGATCTCAGTTTCCTCATCTCTAAACTAAAACCATAGGACTAGATTACCTCAAAAAAACCTTCCTTGTTTGGACATTTTATGACTCTGGAAGTTAAAGCAATTCTTCTTTCCTCCCTATGTGTACAGAACACTATACCTCCCTATGCATTCACCACCCTATACCTCCCAGCGTACCATGCAGTTAGTTCTAAGGAGACTTGGGTGAAAGTGACTTATAAGGAAGCCTCTCTTTCTCCTTCCTCTGCCTCAGCAGTCTGAAGCAGTGTGTTGAGATGGAAGAGCAATGTGATGAAAGCAGGGTCCATGTGCCACTTCTTGGAAGGGAGCTACCCTGGAGAGGATTCCCCTGAGAAGGACAAAGGTCAGGTTCAGGACTGGCCCTCCAAAACCCAATAATGTCATTAAGTTGAGAAGCATGGGGATGAGAAAGCGAAGAAATAAAGATTTAAGAAAATGTGCAAATAAATGCGATGCATGGTCACTGACACATAATGGAGGAAAAGCTTCCTAAGATTTTTTAGATCATTTTGTTGCCAAAGAAATCTGAACCTGAAGTTTAAAAAAACATAAAGCCTGTGATTTAACATAAAACTTAAAATGGCTCTTGGTTCATCACTTCTCATGGGATGAGAAAGCTGAGTAGCCTCCAAGAAGAGCATATATCCAATGTCCACTTCAGATGCAGCCAAGAAGGATAATGGGATGAAAGAACACCTAAGAGGATGGAGCCGGGGCCATGGAAAACAATGGCAATCTTGAAAGCCAACTGTTGAGGAGGTGGAGTCACAAGTTGGAAGCAGATGTGAATGTCTGCTTGACGACCGGCGATCCACAGCGGCTGAACCCAAAGCAGACATCGTATGAGCCAGAAACACACTTGTGTGTGTTAAGCCTCTGTGCTTTGAGGGTTAATATGTTATCCCAGAACAGACTAGTTTAACTGGAATATTACAGATCTATCTTCCATTTCTATAAAATACAGTAAGTTGTATCCTACCAACCACACATTTGGTCCCCGACTTTGTGCAACACAATATTGACAACTGGTTCTCGATGACCAGCAGATTCTCAGATAAAACACAAAGGAATATATCTCTGTTAATGTAAAGCAAACTAGGCCATTTGCCATCTCCAAGAGAAGGGCTAATAAAACTTCCCAAAACACCTAATGGATATTCAGGGAACAAAATACTTGAAAAAGCTGAGTCATTGTCCTTATTTCAAAACATTACTTGTTATTGCCGTAAACGTGAAAAGTCATTCTTCCTCTGAGAAAACTGAAGGCTTTTGTTTTGTTTTGTTTTTTCAAGTTGGTTTAAATCCATCCGAGATTCAAAGTAGGAAACATGTGTCCATGTTTCAGGTTCATTTAAACATAATTGTTAAGAGAAGTGTACATAATTCTTTCTCAGATAAGGGATGTGAATGTGTGTGAGTAGGTGTGATTGTATGTGTGTGTGCATGTGTGTCTATGTGTATGCATGTCCCAATGACTATTAAAATAAGTCTATTTATGATCTGATAAGTTACTTTAACAAGCCAAGTCCTTCTGTTCCAAGTATTACATAAAGACATGGTGAGACCAAAGCTCGAGCTATTGAAATGCAACTCGCCTTTTAGTGAGCATCCAGGTTTGTCACTTAGCAGTGATTAAAAGCTTAGGAGCTGCCGTGCTATTAGTGGTGATGCTTTGAAGGTATCAGGCTGAGAGCCCACTGGAGACCAAGTCCACTAACATGCAAGAGGCCCCTGAGAGTCTATTTTAGAACTCTTATTTTTGATCTTGCCTAGAGGAAGCACCAATACACTCAACTTTGCAAAAAGTAAGACTCTCTTCCATTTATCACAGGAATCAAGTGCATTGTATTTTTCCCCTAGCAATCAGTGACTTGCCTTATTCATCTTTACTTCCAGATGACCCTTGAGAGGTTTGTGGATATAGATAGATGATCAGTCAATGTTTATGAGGCAAAGTATGAATCAGTGTGGCAGACATCAGAGACTCAGCTGAATGTGTAGGTCAGACCAGATCCATAAGTGGTATTTCAATTATCTTCCTTCATACTGTGTGTTTCAAGTGTGGGAGAGTTGTGGCCATTCTTTTCAGACTGCCATGCGTGTTTCGATGGCAATGCCACACACACACAGCAGAGTCAGCTTGGGACCCCCACTTTTGACAGAGCAGCTGCAGCAGCAGCATAGCTACCAGTTAGCAAGAGTTTACTAGTTGCAAGGCATGGTTCTTCTACAAGCTTTAAACTATCTATTTATTTAACCATCACACTACCCTTATGATATTTATTCCCATTTTGTCAGTGAGGAAATAAATGAGCATCAACAACAGCCAGGATGTTAGGCCTTCCTCCAAAACGGTCTCCAAAGCTCGCATATGGGACTGCCACAACCAGCAATAGAAAAGCAGAGCAGAGAGCTGAAAGTAAAGCATGAAAATTTTTTCTCTAGGTAGAGGCCTCTCTACATGAGAATTGAGTCCTCTACCCTTGCATCCTGGATGAGAAACATCCTTCTTAAAATTAACTATAGTACAGTATGCACAGAAGGGCCTCAGTCACTTGAGACTGAAGTAATTTAACTCATGGTTAGATGCTCTCCTTTCAGAGTTTGAAACTAGCCTTAAAAAGGGCTTGCAAACATATATTTTTGAAATAGCATATTCAAGGAAGCCCTAAAGAACTTAAACAGTAAGTTAAAAACATTTGTTATTTCAAAACAATGATTTCCTTTAAATTCACTCTGGCTTTTAAATATGATGATAACCGTAGATATGCTATCTTTTGAAAAAATAGAAGTGTTAGCCTGCATCCTAAAATTGCTTGAATTCACATAGCTTTTCTTATATTTGGGAAGCAGTTTAATATTTATTATAGGGGATTGCCCACAACTAGAAAAGCAAGGCTCAGGGGTTTAATAACCTGCTATATCTATCAGGATGGGCAAAGTTATGCTGCAGTAATATCAATGCACAAATCTTGAAGTCGTAAACAATTCAGTACATTTCTTCCTCGCTTCATTCCATTGAGGATTGGGAAGAGGGCTCAGGTGAACAAGGTCGCTCAGGAACTCAGAATGATGGAGATTCCCTCTGGACATGTATTTCTGTGAAGGCAGAGTCAAGGAGCCTGGGGAAACACATGGTGGTTCTTAAAGGTTCTGTGTAGAAGTGGTACATGTCACTTCTATACACATGTCATTGGCCAGAGTAACACAAAGTCCAACTCTAATGTAAGTGATGTGAAGAAAAGCACAAGTCTCCCCAGTTTGCCATCTTTGTTTGCCTCTCAAGTGTCTTCTCCACCTGCTTCTGTCCCAGGGAACTTACAGAAACTGTATCATTGGGCTCCCATGTCCTCCATATTGGAGGGAGGAAGGAAAGTCAGGTGAGGGTGTTTAATCCTTGGCCACCTCCCAATCATGTCACCTCCAGCCTGCTTATGTCTCAACCCAAGGCCACTGCTTCCCTCAAGGCTTCCTTCTCTATAGAATTCCCTCCTTTCAAGTTCTGTCCTACTCCTTGACCTCATCCATTTATATTTTGATTACTAATAGCATCTCCACATTTGGACCCTAAGTTTTCAGACTATTAAACCTGTATTCCACTCTGTCTTTATTAATAGTCCCTTTGTAAATAACACCACCTGGATTTATCCTAATCTGGATGCACCGTCTGAACGCTGAAAGGGCAGCAAATAATAGAGAACAACAATCCAGGCTTCTGTGCTGTCCTGTGGTGACACAGTGGTTAGAGCAGGAAAGAAGGATTATTAATGATATCTCACTGATCTTCAATGATAATATATCAGAAACTATTCTGTAGAAGAACATATTTGCCAAATAATTAAAACTGTATTTCTTACCTACAGATGCCCCAAAACAGCACAGTAAGAACTGAAAATGTGAGGATATCCTTTAAGACATTGCTGAGAATATTTACAAAAATTATTGTCTGCTCTTTCCCAAATAATCCCCACTGCTAATTAGCTAAAGTGTTTCCTAAATAGTACAAGCAGGAGTCTAAGAGATATGCTTTTAGATACACCATATATTAAACATTGATTATGTTGGGGTTTTTATCTAAAAACCACTTAATCACAGCTTGTCATACTATCTTTATTGATTTGTTACTGGTCACACTGTTCATTAAAATGCCAGAGAGCGAGGAATTCATTTTTAGTGCTCTTCCAGACACCAAAGTTTTATCTTCTAACAGTATAATTCAAGGTCAAGGATGTTTATTGTGTTTCGACAGAAAAACAATCAAAGTAGCTTGGGTTTAAAAACACACACAGAGAGGGGAGTTTGCAGTTTTTGCTTACCCTAAGGATTGCAGCTTTGATCACAATATGTGATCTGAAGAGTCTCTAGATATCTGCTGAGGTTTTAAGGTTAGAGTGGGAGGGTTTTTTTTTTCCTTTTTTTAATTTCACTAGTTGCAGAAAGAGTGATAGTAATTATTGCCTTTTATTCCCAAGCAATTTTGCTTCCTGATTGACTTCATTTTAAATTCTGTGATCTATCTCCAAGGTAATCCTAAAGTCAACAGACTGCTTAATTCACCACTTTCAGGGGCAAAGTGTTTCATTTAGTAATGTCTCCAGCCAGTTTCTCACCTAATCTAAAAGTTCTCCAGAAATAAGATGTTCAATATTTTATGTTTGGTCTGTATGAATCCTGGTGGACCATTAGGTATAGCTTGTCAAAAAAGGTGACAAAATGGATACCTAGTCCTCTTTTAAAGATCCTCCACTATGAACTTCCCTGGCCAGAAATTATTAAATTAAATTTCTAGTTACATGCAAATACCAAAAGCTCCCTATAAGTTGATGAGAAGAAGAGACACATCTCTAGAGAAAAGATTGCAAGTAGGCAGTTTTCAGGAAAAAAATATGGTATAAGGCTAATACACATAGTAAATGATGCTCAAGCTCACTAATAGGAAGGAAAATATAAAGTAAATGAAAAAACGAGATAGCATTTCTCTTGCCCATCAGAATGCCCAAATGTATATAAACAGTAATCCACTTCTGAGGATTATATGGGAAAATGATTACATTTGTGCATTGTTGGTGCAAAGTAAATGCTCTCCCTGTTTTGAAATCTAGCAGCATCCTTGGAAATTAAAAAAGCGCAATACCTATTTTTGATCAAGCAATTCCACTTTGGGTAGCTTCTACAGAAAGGAATGCAAAAAGGTATGTGCAAGAATATTTATTTACTTTACTTCCAGAATACTGCAAACAACCTGAATCAATAGGGGTAGAATAAATTGAATCTAATGTTAGCTACAATTCAAAGAATGAATTAGATTCAGTAGTTCAAAAGAATGAACTAATTCATTCAATTAGTTATGAATGAATTAGATTCATAACTACCAAACTGGAGGAAGGGAATTAAAGTATTTTTATTTGAAAAAAAAGCAAGCAAATAAATATATATAACATGATTGTATTGTGATAAAAACGATACCCAAAAGTGTCTATATGGGTGGCAGCCAGCCTCCAGAATGGCTCCCAGTGATGCCTGCCCCTTGGTGTTCATGCCATTGTGTAGTTCCCTCCCAAACTGCATCAGGATTGGTCTGTGTGACCCACAAAATAAACAAGTGATGCTGTGTGAATTTTCAAGACTAGGTCATAAAAGACATTGCAGCTCTTTATATAGAATTGCTTTTTTCTGGGGGGAGTCAGCGGCCATACTGTGAGGACTCTCAACCAGTTCTATGGAGAGGTTCACATGATGAGGAACTGAGGCCTCCTGCCAAGAACCGGCCAGGAACTGAGGCCACAGTCAACCATTATGTGAGGGACCCCATTAACATCTTAACTGCAACCTCAGCAGAAACTTTGAACCAGAACCACCCAGCAGAGTCACTCCTGGGTTCCTGACTCTGTTAAAGTGTGATGTAGTAAATATCTTTGTGTTTGTTAAGTACTAAGTTTATGGGTAATTTGTTACACAGCAGCAGTTAACAAATACAATATGGAAAGTTGTGGAAGGACACATCACACTGTTAAATTGTTACCTTAGTGAAGTAGTGGTGGAAATACTTTTTGAAATAAGTTTTAATTTCCATTTTTATGTTTTCTTCTCTACAGTTATCTTACAAAAATAGCTAAATGCTCCAGATAGCTTCCCAGGGATTTCTGTATCTGTTTAAACAACAAATACGGCAAATATTGACTGAGTAATTACTCTGAGTCAAACACTGTTAGATACGAAGGTTTACAAGTAAATAACACACTAATTGTGTCCTCAAGAAGACCACTCTTTGATATAGGAGGTTGAAACTGATATTTATCTTCTCCTATTTTAAATCGTAGTAGATGTTATGAGTGTACATAGAATGTCACTGGAGCACAGGGGACGATAAGAATGATTCTGATGCAGAGAAACTTACCTCTAAGCTACATCCTGAGGGACAAAGAGGAGTCTTCCAAGAAGAGAAAAGCAGGTGGGGTGAAGAGAACATTATTGGAAAATACTAGAATTTGAAATTTATCCAGCTGTTCTGTTTTCTCAACACATGGTTCCTTCTGCATGAGTCTTCACTATCACAGAGGGTAAAAATAACCTGAGTTAAAAAGCCTAAGACAGGTTTTCCTTATTTATTTGTATATTGATTTACTCTAACATTAAGGAAGAAAACCTGCTCTGTTACTCTATTTCAAAATCCATTTTGGTGGAATGTGATCATCTAGTGCAAAACTGGAGGATACGCTTGGGGATCAGCCCTTATGCAATATATGGCTAATGCCCACACATCCAGCAGAAGTGCTCATTTATCACACTGGATAATCCAGACTGAAGGACTTGCAGGCTGAGTGATGTTCCTTCACAATCAGTACCAGTTTAATTGTACTTGTGAAGCTGGGTGGTTTGAATTAACTCTGCCTTTTGGTTTTCATAGCTGTCTCTGGTTTTCAAAGACATCAGCTCTCATAAGCATCTCTAAAGTTACAAAGAGTAATTACAAATAGGGCTTTTATTTATTTATTTTTAAAGCTCTTACGCCTGCAGAACAAACACTGGGCTCATTTTTTTTTTTTAACAAAACAGGATCTTGCCTATAATATAGAATAAAATGACTTAAATAAGTGAAAGAATGCCATTCTCCCTATCCGCACATTTCATCCTTCAATAATTGAGACATTTGGGACCCATACCTGGTATTTTATTTTTTATGGCAGCCAATTTATACATTTATAGGAAGTCAGAGTTGTCTTTTATCTGCTTTATGCCATTTGGATAGGAATAATGAGCTGGCATTACAATAGGAAAATTGACAGTCCTCTCAATGCAGTTGTTACTGTTACACCTCTTAAATTCTGGCCACTTAAACTCAGGTCAGTGCAACAGGGAACAGCTGATTTTGTGAACAAGGTTTTTGCATAGATGTTTCCAACGATAGAGAACTGTGGCATGTTTGAACTAGAAGGGGGTTATATAAATTAGGACTCTATAGATTATAAGCAACAGAAAATTCGACTAATTTTAGTTCAATCAGACATAGAGTGTATTGACTTATGTAATGAGAAATCAAGGGATTGGGATCACTTCAAGGAAGATTTCTGTCAAATCTGAAGGGTTCTTCCTGTCCATAGTCTGGTCCCCCCATGAGATGGGTTGACTCCATTCTCAAAGACACTTGCCCGTTATAACACCTAGATGGCTTCTACTGTTCCAATCTGCATTTTCTTAGGTTCACATCCATCACTGTAAGGAACCACCTTTAGTCCCAGCAACTGCTGAGTGAGACAATGTCATTGGCTTTTATTAGATTATTATATCCAATGCAGCACCAATCATATGGCCCAGGGAATAGGCCTCAGGCACAGACCAGACCCTGGGGCCGGGGTGGAGTCAATACCATGAAAGCTAATGAACAGGGATTCCAAACCCATGATTCTGAATCGTTTCAAAACAACACCATTTAAGATGTTGATGAAAAGCATCAAAAGCCTCAAAAGTCCTCAAAGTCTGCATTATAGTTTGATTGCCAAGCTTTATCTGAGAAAATTTGCCTTGGACTGAATGATTTTGTGTCTCCCCAAAAAAGTCTACATTGAAGCCTAATCCCCAGTGTGATGGTATTTGGAGGTGGGGCCTTTGGGAGGTGATTAGAGTTTGGATGAGGTCATAGGGGTAGAGCCCCCATGATGGGATTGGTGCCTTAGAAGGAAATGAAGAGCTCAGAGCTCTCCCACCTTGCAAGGACACAGTGAGAAGACAGCTATCTGAGAACCAAGAAGTGGGCTGTCAGCAGACATCAAATCTGCCAGCACCTTTATCTTGGACTTCCTGGCCTTCAGAACTGTGAGAAATAGATGTTCATTGTTTTAGTCACCCAGTCTATGATATTTTTGTTTTAGCATCTTGAACAAACATAGACTTCCAAATTTGTCTCATTCCCCATGCTTCTCTGACAGTTCCTTATCTCCTGAGCTTCCCAGAATTCCAAGCAGAAAGGAGAAGTCATATGAAGTCTACAACACTGCTAAAATCTTGGACTTCAAAATTAGCAGAGTATTTTCAGCTCTGCATACCATTTTCTCCTCCTTACAACCATCTAATGCTCAAGGGCAGGATGTCAGGACATATGGACTGGTATCTCCTCTTTCCTTTTGACCTTTTCCGAATTCTTCCGCTTGGTCGTGGCTTGTTTGTTCCGCGTTCCTTACCAGGACTGCTGTTGTAAGAGAACTCATGCAAGTGGTTACTATGGTGTCTGGCCAGGGCGGGCGGTTTCGTTCAGTGGTTCCGCTAACATATTGTCTATGCCTGATTTTGTGTTACAGTGACACAGTAGTGACAGAATCCAGCCAGCCAGCAAAGCTGAACATATTTACCATCTGGGCCCCTTTGCAAAAATGTCTGCCAATCCCTGTGCTAGGGCAGTTGTTCTGACACTTTAGTGACAACATTTTGGTTACCAGAGGTGCTATAACAAACAGATTCCTGGGGCCCCTCCACAGAGAATGTGATTTTAATTCCATAAGACTGGGGCCTGGGTTGGGGCCTGGGATATCTATTTGAAAACCTCTGCAGGTGCTTCTGTGAACATCTTCTGAAGCTCACACTTCAGGAAAAGCATGTCTTCCTTGTAAAACACTCTAAGGAGAAGAATCCTGATGCTATACATTTGGAGTTTCCTTTAGCACAGCATTTGTGTTAGAAGGCAGCTTAAGAGCACTGGCAATTTAGACAGTTTAAACGTGGTAGAGCTGTATCTCAAATCCAAACAGTCTGACCCTTCAGCCTCTGTTGTTTTCCACTGTGCTATACACCGTCGTATAGTACCTTCTTAAGTCTGCAGAAGCACTGATCCTTGTCCTACATAATCCAGGAGCTGGAAAGTTCAGTCTCAAGTACTGTAGTCCCCAAACTTCATCAACTGGATCAGAAGTCAGTGAGAGAAAACAATGACTGCTTCATTCATCACTACAAGAAAAAGCAGATTTTTTAATTTATAAAACTGCTGAAATGCTTCAAATGTAAGAATGCCTTTATGCCGTCAGACCAGCCCACCACTGAGAGCACTGTTTGATGCATGTCTCTCGGGAGACTGCCAAGCTCTGTAAATGCATTCCAGTTTTTCAAAAATGCCCAGTGTAACAAAGGAAGGAACATTCAATATTTCCACCCATGGAAACATTGTTGATTTTGTTATGCATCTCTGTAAACAGTCATTTAAAAAGCCAACTTGAATTACACATACTTTAAAGGAACTGCACTTCAGCTTATCTAAATAGTTGTACAAACCTATAAAGAAAATAGTATATTTCAGTAAGCAGAATAATCCCAGAAGAAAGTACCAGGAAGAAATTATGCTCTCAGCCATTCTCAGAGATGAGTAGAGAGATTACAGTACCTTCCAAGATCCCTTCTATCTCCCTGATCCTATGATAAAAAGAGTAGGTGGAAAGAAAGTCTCCGTATCCACCCATCAGCTCTATTTGAATCCCTTTTCTCCAGAAATCTTTCATTCTTAGACTTAACAAATGTTATCAGTCCACAGTGATTTTGGCTTAAAGTCTGAAATGTATAGAAACATGGGTAATGCAGATTCACTCTTTGGAATAGTTACTAATCATCATTTACATTGTCATCATTCTTGAAATATTTTAGCTTTTAGTTTTACTCCAGCACATTATTTTTGTACATTAAATTAAATCTGACTTGGAGATCCCACTAACCAGAGTGATAAGAAGTCAGTTCAACTTGTGGTTTAAGGTTTCAGTTACTGTTCTCAGGTTGTCAGAATCCAGGGTCATTGTGCCCTGTTTGGAAAATAGGTGAAGAGCCTGTTATCTTTATCTAATCATTGTAACCATTAATATGTAAATTTCTCAGTTGGGTCCCTTTGAGGCAGACTGGCGCTCTGTGTCCACTGCTGGGCCCAGAGCAGTTGCAAGAAAACCATCAGCCACATCTTCTGTGCTTTACGCCTCAGCATCCCCAAGCCCCTGCATCACCTCTGAAGTAGTGTGGGAGTGGGCACTGGTGCTCACCACTCCTAGACTAGACCAGCCCTTTCCAGTCTGCAGCATGCTCCAGGACTCCTGCCAGACTTCTACCTCTTCCCCACTTAGCCTTTTCTTCCATCAAATCCCCTTGTAAGAGAACTCCTTTCTCCTCTCAGCAAGCTTCCAGAAATGCCAATGCCAGCCCCCTTTCCTGTGGATCCGAGTGAGTAGGTGGGAGAAGAAATAAAAAAACGGTCCTTTTTTCCCCTCCTAACTCATCATGTTCTACCTGCAATATCTATTAATAGCCAAGAATAATGCCTCAAATTTATTGATTATAACTGTATGCTAGGCACTTTACAGATATCTCATTTAAATCATCAATTCATGAATTAGATACTATTATTCATGCCATTTTGCAGATTACAAACTGAAACCCAGAGAAATTGAAGGCTTCCTAATATTGCATCGCTAGGAAGATCCGGAGCTGGGATTTGATCACAGACTATCGGGATCTAGTTATTTTATTCTTGTCACTACTCATTTGGACTAATAATGCTTAATAATAAAATGTCTTAAGAGTTAATAAGTGCTGAGCATTTACTATGCCCCAGGCAATGAACTCAGCATTCTTCTAGACCCCGAAGATAAAAAAGAAGGTATCTCTACCTTTATTGTGCAGTGCCAAAGAAAGCACCTGGGCGATGGGGGTGGGGTTGAGGAGTAAACTCAGAAGATTCTAGTCCAGCCCAGGTGAGCTCTCCTGTCAAGTACTGTGCGTGTGAAAATAGTGAACACATTGGTAAATAAAATTTGGGAAAGTTCATTAAGACGCTACATGAAGAAAGAAATGCAGTATGGGACTTCCCTGGTGGCACAGTGGTTAAGAATCTGCCTGCAAACGCAGGGGACACCGGTTTGAGCCCTGGCCCGGGAAGATCCCACATGCCGTAGAGCAACAAAGCCCGTGCCACACAACTACTGAGCCTGCGCTCCAGAGCCCGTGAGCCACAGCTGCTGAGCCCTTGTGCCACAGCTACTGAAGCCCACATGCCTAGAGCCCGTGCTCTGCAACAAGAAAAGCCACTGCAATGAGAAGCCCATGCACAGCAATGAAGAGTAGCTCCTGCTCACCACAACTAGAGAAAGCCCGCACGCAGCAACGAAGACCCAACGCAGCCAAAAAATAAATAAATTAAAAAAAAAAAAGAAATGTAGTAAATTAGAGAAGAAAAGAGTGGACTCACAACCACAGCTCTTCAGTTATTTCCTTATTTTTGAATTTTTTCTCTGGGTATTAAAAGTGTAAAGCACACAATGTCTCTTCTTAGCTTTAAACCCTGCAATATCTGTCCCATGTATTTGAAATTAAATGCGAATCCCTTACCATGTTCTGCTAGACCCACCACGGTCTGGTCCCTGCCTACCTCTTTGACGTCAGATGTCACCTCCAACACTCCAACTCCAAATGTGTCTGCCTCTGCCATACTGTTCTTCAAACATAGCATTTCCTTCCTAGGGCTTGGGTATTTGTTATTTGAGAATTTCATCTCCACTTTCTCTTCTTGATCAGCTGCTTCTCATCAGTTAAGTATCAGTTCAAATGTTAGCTCAAAACATTTAGGTCCATCCATGTTGTTACCAGTGGCATTATTTCATTCTTTTTGATGGCTGAATAATATTCCATTGTGTGTATATGTATATATATATATACCACATCTTCTTTATCCATTCCTCTGTTGATGGACATTTAGGTTGCTTCCACGTCCTGGCTTTTGTAACATTGTAAATCAACTATACCCCCCTCCAAAAAAAAGAATGGTGACGAATAGCAGGGAAAAATGTAAAAAAAAAAAAAAATCAAAAACCAAAAAACCTCTCTTTGTTACCCAGTCTACTGTGACACTGCTGTACCTTCTTTCACTCATTCATTCAGATGGTGAATGTTGAGCACTGTGTTCCAGTACTGGTCTAGGCCCAGAGGATAAAGCAGGGCAAAAACTTGTCCTACTACTTGCCCTATAATATTTATTTCCTAGTGAGAGTTTTGGACAATAAAAAGGGAGCAAGGAGAGTTACTGAGGAGTATTGCTCTCCTGACTTGCTCCTTCTGGCATTGCCATGAGCTGGCTGCATGCCTGGATGAAAGGTTACAGCTCTTGTGGGCTGGTCCTCAGCACACAGCCATGTGCCAAGTTCCTATAATTGTTTCTTCCCTTTGAGTTCCTCCTCATTAATCCCAGGGTACTACATTTTCCCTTGTAGTTTATCTCTAGCCTGTCTGTACCTTTTTAGTTACTTTATTCAGATCCTTAAATTACTCAGTTTATGAGTGCCCGGAGTCTGAGTACTATGGAAGACCTCATTGGGAAGATGGTAATTAGTCAGAAACCTGTAGGCAAGCACACAGAGGGATATCTAGGGGGAAAACAAATTCTGGGAAAGAACAGCAAGTGAAAAGAGCTTGTATTAGTTTTGTTTCCTGAATAAAAAATTAAAACGAACACAGTGGCTTAAAACAACATACATGTATGATTTCATAACTCCTATAGATCAGAAGTCTGGGCATAGTATGATTGCGTTCTCTGCTCAGGGTCTCACACAGCTGAAATTAACGTGTTGGCTGGGCTGCTGTGTCATCTGAGGCTCAGCATCCTCTCTCAGCTCATTTGGGTCTTTGGCAGAATGCAGTTCCTTTCGGTGACCAGACTGAAGTCTTTTTTTCCTGCTGGCTGCCAGCTGGGGGCTGCTCTCAGCAACAGGAGGCCACTCTCATCCGCTGCCACGTAGCCCCCTTCTTTTCAAAGCCAGCTGCAGAGAACTCCTCAAATGCCAAATCTTCCTGGTACTTTGAATCTCTAACTTTCTCTGTCTCTTACCTCTAGATCCAAATTTAAAAGCTCATGTAATCGGGTGCAGCTCACCCAGATAATCTTTCTAACTTATTATTTTTTTAATCTTTCTAACTTAAAGTCAACTGATCTGGGACTTTAGTTACACCTACAAAACCCTTTCATAGCAGTACGTAGATTGTTGTTTGATTAGATAATCAGCAGGTGATGTGTGTACATCCGGAATCTTAGGGGACCGTCTTGGAATTCTGCCTACCACAAAGTCTAAGGCAAGAGCAAGCCTCCTGTACTTGAAGAATAACAAGAGAGCCAGTGTTCTAGATCAAGGTGGGCAGTGAGAGTGGGTGCTCAGGTCACAGAGGTGGTGGGCAGAGGAAGGGACGGTAGCTGATGAAGGCCTTGAAGATAGGCCATTGTGGGGCTTTGGCTTTTTCTCTGAAATCAGAGCCATTGAACTGAGTAGTGTGATTTGATTCATGTTTTAGAAATGCATAAAAATAGACTACTAGTAAGGAAGGTGAGGGCTGAAAGAGACCATGAGGAGGCTCCTGTGACAGTAGAGGTGAAAGAGGATGCTGGCTTGGACCAGGGTGAGAGTGACCAGTGTTGAGGAGTCCAATTCTGGATATATTGTGAAAGGGGGCTAATAGTTTTTACTAACGGATTGAATGTGGGCTGTGAGGGAGTGAGGAGTCAGTGTTTTTACTTCATCCCACTACCACTCTCTTAAAATATCTAATTTATGTATTTATTGGTCTCTTAAAATACTTGAAGTAGTTATTCCCTTATTGTCTGTTGGCTCTTCCTACAAAGAAAGCTCCATGGAGGCAGGGACACTCTGGTCCATTGCTACATCCCCAGTGCCTGGCACAGAGTCTTGACAGAATAGACACTCACTAGATACTTGCTGAACATATGAATGAATGAATGAACAAATGAATATGTTATTCCAATATAGCAGCAATGGAAAGTAGACATTTCCTTTACTACTCCCCATGGATTCAGATCTGAACTAACAAAGTATTTCACTCCAATGAATACTGGCATCATCAGGGAAAAATAACTTTTTTCCAAATGTTTACTTGACTTACCTTTTAGGTTCTCTCAAGTGTATCCAAGGTGTTTCACATCTCAATTTTCTCCTCCATCTCTTGTTTTTTTCTTTTTTTTTCTGTTTCTTTTTTTTTTTCTTTTTTTTAATCTCCAACAGTCACAGTTTTCAGTTTTCAATTTTGTAGACTTTCTGGTAGAGAGTTCTCTAAACATAATGTGTTGCTGGTTTTCAAGGTAATGTGTACTCGGTTCAGCTGTGGGGCAATGTGAGTTCTACAGACAGTGGAATTTCAGGACAGCCTTCCCACAGTGCACTTAGAAAACCACTGAGGCCAGAAGGGATGATGGGTTAAAGAGGCCAAGGATTGACTTAGGCAGTAGAGAAAAGAAAGTCTGATAAGTTGTAGGAATACCAGGCAATGATTAAAAAAAAAAAATCCAGCCTAATAAAGCCTTTTAACTGGCAATACATAGGAGGCATTAAAATCATGAAGTGTTCATTGTAAGGATATTCACAGTAAATATGTAAAGTGGATTATGGATAATGAAAAGGGATTGTGCAAAATCCTATGTTTTCTCATTTTTCATGAAATTTAATGTGATTTCTGATTTTAAAAATAGACAGTGATCAAGAGTACAACAAGATTTCTAGTCCAGAAGTGAAAGAATCCTCAAATGAGTGATACTGGACTACCTGTTATTTGTGGAAGTGAGTAATGGTTTGCAAAACTTTTCTGAATGTCTGGTGATTGTATGACAAATTCTCCCCTTCTTTAAGGTCTGGGTGACAATAAAGTTGGCCTTTATGCACAAACAGGTTCGAACACTTTATGTGCTTAGTTGTTAAACCAGTTTCTGGCTTAACTGGCTGAATAGAATGCCTAAGTGAGGCTGTCTTAAAAGCTATGTGCGTCCCTGCAAATGTGCTCAATGCTGTGGGTGTGTGGATACCAACGGATTAATAAGCTCCCACCTGAACACAAAGAGAACTAGCCGCACTCAGGGTTATGCTCTTTGACCTGCAGGCCAGGAGCCATCTATTATCTACTTCTATATGGACAGCCTGTGTTCTCCTCTGCTGTGTCTTGTTTCCTTAAGCCCCTGATATTACAACAGTAAGTTATGATCACTGAGAGGTAAGTTATGATCGCTGAGAGGTAGAGAGAAGGTAGGGATGGAGTAAAGGAAAAGAAAGGATGGAAGGGAGGGAAGGAAAAAAGGAGGTGGGAAGGAAAAAAGGAGGCAGGAAGTCCATGCCTCAAATGTGGGACAAAGAGAGTCAACCTTGTAAGAAACTCAGAATACTCTCTAGCTTTTAGGGTCAATTTAGCTCTTAACCAAGTCAAAATTAGTATGTGAAGGATGAGCTGTGCAGAGGAATCACAAACAATCCCTTTGTCTTTGAACAATTCCATTTGGTTGTCAGAAGAGAGCAGAACAGGTTGTGTTCTTTGGGTTGCAATATTAAACACCAAAGGCCAACCTTAGAAAATGTCAGGAAACATGTCATTTCAAGACCTGCAGTTTTGCCAATCCCGTTATACAGAGCACCTTCAAGCTGTGTAATTCTTTTAACTTTGCAAAGGTCACACAGTGAGAACTGGCCATGTTAAAAACAGGCTCTCTCATTGTTAAGGATCCACAGAGATATATAAACGCTCTGTTTGTGTGTTCTTTAAAAATACTCAATGTGAACAAACACTGATAAGACTTGACTGGTGGGGAAGCCGCCATAATTTTCCTTGATGCCTGGAACAACCAGGGAGTTCATTCTCTTCTTTTTCTTTTCCCTTATTCCTCACATCCCAACCATTTCTAAGCCTCACCCATTTTATCACCAGATATCTATCTTCTTTTCTTCATCACCAATTCCACTACTTTAATTTAGACCAGGTTTCCAAACCTCTGGCCAATGATGCTCCTAAAAATTTATAAATTATCTACATGTTTATTTATAAATTTATTTGCATTGCATTGGTTCCTTAGGTGCAGTATTCTCCTGGTTTCTTTTCTGCAGTGGTTCCATGCAGACATCCAGCATGTCCTCTAATCTAATCATCAGTGTTCTTTGGCATTCTGTCCCAGGCCTTTCTTTCTAACCCTATACATTCACTTTGGGCCATCTCTTCCACTCTCAGGGCTTCTGTATGTTGCAGTGTTCTCTATGTTGATAGTTCCTGGATTCTTATTTCCAGTCCAGTTTTTCTTGCTAAATTTCAGATCTATATATTGAATCCCTACTTGGCTATATTAAGTATATACAGGCATTTATACTTGGATATCTTATAGGAACCTCAAGTTCAGTGTGAGCCAAACTGCACCCATTATCTTATTCTCAGATCCAAAGTCCATCCTAAGGAAGGTCTTCCTTTTATTTTGTGGCACCAAGACCAACCCAGCTGCCCCGTCTGAAAGCCTGGAACTTATTCTGACTCTTTCATTGTCCTCAGCCCTGACATCTAATGTGTCAATAAACATGCCCTGTACATTATACCTCCAGATTTCAGAAATGTCAACTTTTATCCAGTCTCACTGCTACCGTCCTCATCCAAGCCACTCTCGTCTCTGGCCAGGATTGTCCTTAGAGTCACCTCACAAGGCCCCTGATTCTAGGCACACTCCACGGAGATACATGTGTCATCCTGTGACCACAAGGGTGTTCCTACAGTGATCACGTTATTCTCACAGCGCTTAATCTCTTGGCTGGTTTCCCTTTCACCTTTGGGCCCTACAGATAAATCTCCAGATTTATTTCCCACCACCCTGTCCTCTCCACACAATGAACTGCTTTTGGTTTCTCAAACGTGTGTGTCACTTTCTCCCTTACCTCTGGATCTTCACATTTGCTGTCCTCTGTAAATTGTATGCTCTTCTTACATCTGCCTTCACCTGGGTGACTCCAAATTAGTCTACAAGTTTCAATCTATACTTCATTTCCTCTGAGCGGCCTCCCCTGAACACTTGATTGGCTTCTACACTTTTGTTGGTATTTGGTTTTTGGTCTAGTCCCTGGTCCATAGGACAGAAACTGTATCTACTTCTTTACTGCTGTTAACAGCAGAGTCTGGCATAATGCTTAGAAAACAATAGGAGCTTAATAAACATGTTGAATTAATCAATCAATTAATTTATATGTTTATTTTCTGTCTCTTTTATGAGACCGGCAGATTTGTAAGGGCAGGTTGTGTAACTCTCACCTTTGGGTCCCTAGTACCTTGCACACAATAGATACTCAATACATATGTATTTAGTGGATGGATTCATGGATAAATGGTTGGTCCTACAGAAACATTTTCATATTTTTGGAAAATGTTCCCGATAGTCCTTTTTGGAGATTTCACAGTAATGCACATAAGAGGTAACCTCATATGAAGTTAAAAAAAAGTCAAAGGAAGAAGGAATATCAATAAACTCTATAAGTAAGCTGAGGATAAAAAGTCATTTTTTCGCCAACCAAATTACATCTTTATGCTTGTTGTAAAATATTGCTATTGTGAAATGTATCTTAAGATGGTTTTTTTAATTCTGTCAGGCCACTTAGGGCCCGTACCAAGCTGCCCTATTCACACCAAGGAGGAAATGGGACTTTGGTGATGTCTGTTTCCTGTTATCTCTGGTTAAAAAACAGGGCCATCTTAACAGATAAGAAAGAAAGAAAGGAAGAAGGGAAGGAAGGAAGGAAGGAAGGAAGGGAAAGAAAGAAAGAAAGAAAAGAAAAAAGAAAGAAAAGGAAAAAGAAAGAAAGAAAAAGAAAGGAAGGAAGGAAGGAAGAAATGGAAGGAAAGAGGGAGGGGGAGGGAAGGAAAGAAATAAAGGAAGGGAGAGAGAAAGAAAGAAAGAAGGAAGGAAGGAGAGCAGGAGAAAGGGAAGGCAGAATAAAGGAGGGAGGGAGGAGGAAAGAAGGAAATAAAGGGAAGGAGAGGAAAGGTGAGAAGAGGGAGGGAAGAAGGGAGAATAATATGCCAAACTTATCATTAATGAAGGAATTTAGTATTTTCCCCTAAATATCAATTGCAAATTCATAACACTGAGCATAACATCTTTTTATTGTTTTAAAAAATCCACTAAATCTGGTCCCAGTTATTGATTGCCCCAAACCTAGTGGCTAAAACAACACCATTTGCTCACAATCAGCCATCTGGGAAGGCTTGGTAGAGACTAGCCTTTGCTCTACTTGGCATCAGCTGGGATGACTCAAAAGCTGGGGGCTGGAGTCATCTGAGATTTGCCTACATGTCTGGTGTTGATACTGGCTGGTCAGTGAGAATTTAGCTAGGAACACCTATACATGGCCTCTACATGTTGCTTGGGCATCTTCACAAAATGGTGCCTTGGTTCTAAGAGCATGTGTCCCAAGGAGGAGATCCAGAGAAAGCAGTGTTGTCTTTTATGACCTAGCTTCAAGGCATGCGTTGTCACTTCTGCTTCATTCTGTTCATTGAAATGTCACAAAAGCCCACCTGGCTTCAAGATTCAGGGGAAAGAGATTCCATCTCTCAATGGGGGAGTGCCAAAGTTCAGGAAAAACGTGAAAAATACTGCTGTGAACCTTTTTGTAAAATTTAATCTGCCATAAAACAGTTGTGTTCTTTTGGTCACTGTAAAATCAAAGCATCAAATAAACAATGCCAGTATTCTGACTCCATGTAAAACTTTCACGGTTTTCTAATGGTCCCAGGTCTAATAATTTGGATCCTCTGATCAGCTGGGTCAAAGCCGCCTGCATTTTTTTTTTTTTTTTAGATATTTACAACCAAATATGAAATATCCGCATTTTATTGCCAACAGTTCACTTCCAATGAGAGATATACTTAGAACCCTGGAATCATCTTAACAAGCAAAGCCTTTGGAATAAAACTAGCTAGTAAATCTAGGGAAAGCTGGTTCATAAGGGATCTCTCCTGGATAGAATTTGGAATGAAGAGCCTAGTGGGGAGCTCCACAGTGCTGAAACAAGGCCTCCATGGGTTTGGGAGCAGTCAGAATTTGGGACAGATTTATTCATGCTTTTACTGTCACCTCCCTTGATGACGGGGTGACATGTGCTGCCTGCTTCTCTGCTGCGCTCGTCGCATACTCAGACTTGAGAGGCGAAGAACAGAGGGTGTGAATGAATCTCTTCCCTGGCTCCCAAAGGAAATAAAACACAGGCGGCTGCCCGGAGAGAGTAATAAAGTCAGGCATTTCGTCTTCCACGATGCACTGTGGCAGGTGACTTCTGCAGAAGACAAGGACATGAAACAGAAACACAGAGACTCGGAAACTGTGTGTGTGTGTGTTGGGGGGGTGGGGGTGCGGGTGGACAGATGTCAGAGACTCAATCCTGAGTGTGGCAAGGGAAGAGGGATCGGATGGTCCTTGCCACAGCTGTGCTTAATTTACTGGTTCAAGACACACAGTAGAAAGCTGAGGCAGGCTTGAAGAAAAGGTATGTTTATCCGTAACCCTCTGGAAGGAATCTGTTTTCTAAGTGGATGCTGTAACCCTTATATTATAGGAAGGTCAGTGTTATCAGAAGGGTAGAATGAAGAAGGTTCTCTCTGTGAGTTAAATCTAGTTCAAGCTTATTCACAACTTTGCACAATTCATACTATATCCACATTCTTTCACTACATAGCCAGTCCTGTAGACCATCAATTTTCCTTCATTTTCTGCAACCCAAGGAAAATTGGAAAAAGGCAATGTAAGTGATGATTTGGGGCCCTCCAGCCTTGTAATATTCTCCATAGAGGCTGTGAGAGAGAGAAAACTGGTGTGAACATTCTGGTTCTAACTCAGTCACTAGTTCTGCTCCTCCTTGACTTCTCCTTGGCTGTAGATTTCAGGGCTTCCTCCCGACAGAACCTCCACTTGTCCTTCTTGTTAACAACCCCCTTTGTTCTGTAGCGGTCCACCCCTTGTGCATTCTCTTTTCACGTTGTTTGGGTGTGGGCTGCACCCAAGAGCCCACATGTGATTCAGTGATTAGCTTGAGGTTCAACATAAATGCAGTTAGATCAAATCAGAGCTAATTCACTTTCTGGAGTGAATGTTTGATTTGATGTTGTGAAGATATAAAACCCAGAGGTGCCAGAGAACCAAGGAAACTGGAGGTTAGAGATGGAGGAAGAGAGACTGGGTCTTGATGACACCATTTGAGTCCTTGGGTCCAACCATGTCTGAATCTGCTCCCTGGACTTCTCTATTATGTGAGCTAATTAATCCCCCTTTCACACTGGTCAGTATTGTTTTATTCTGTAATCTGTGTTACTTGCAAAGCAAGCTAGAGCCATTTCTGCTCTGATAGGGTCAGATTAGTTGGTCTCTGTGGAAAATCCCAGCTCCAGCCTGCTGGATATGATCCTCCTATGCGTACGCTGAGTCTGATCCCTCTCCATAGTTGAGATTATGACTACAGAAGCTACAAGGTTTCTCCCACCCTCAACTCAGTCCTCAACTTTGGCAACCAGATAATTCATAGTCAAACTTGAGAACCAGTTTTATTCCTAATTGTTTTTCGATCTTAGGCAATATTTAGAATAATTGTGACCACAGGAACACAAAAAATTTATGGCAAAGGATGGTAGACCTAACTTTCCAGTTGTTTGGATTATAATAATTAATTTGGAAAATTGGGTAGCATATTAAGAAAAGCCCTAAATTCAAAGCTCTATTCTATTCATGATACTAGATTTGCCAACTGTCATCTGAGGCAAGTCACTTAACATAAGTTCAGTTACTATCCTCAATAATATGAGGATAAAGTTATTATCCTCAATAATATGAGGATAAAGGCGTTATAAATTATTAATTGCTAAATACTAATGGCGGTATTAGTACATTAATACTAGTGTTAGAATCCAGTTCATTCTGACCTTTCTGTTTGGTTGTTATTTCTCAGGTATAGAAAATAGTTCACATTTTTATCAGTCTTATGATAGAAATGTTACCAATATAGTAAAATCCAATATTAAAATACATGAAGCATAACACTTACACTTCTAGGTCTTGTTCTGCCATAAATAAAGCTATATAGCTCCTTCTCTTGCCTGTCACAATCTTCAAAGTTCTGAAAATACCATGGCGCTTTAAAGTTTCCTTAAGCTATTATTTTTATTGAGATTTTGCCATGTTCCTGAGAATGAAATGAATCTATAAAGTCACATGACCTTGGAGGCAGACACATTTTTTTCAAAGTAGAACCATGCATCTGGGCTAAACAGTGGCTGTGGTACCATATGCTCAGGGAATGATTAGCTGAAAGATCATCATGTGACATCATAAGATCCCAGAAAGAGAACAGGACATTTATCAGAATAGCCTGGAGACAGCCTGACTCCATGTCTGCTAAACTCATATCCAAGAAGCAAATTGTATTCTGTTTACTCACTTGGTACCTAATGAGAGGGCCAGATAGGAATTATTTTTTGTAACACTCTGTCTTTTTATATTTACTTGATTGGAGAGTAATTTCAAAGGAGCCAAAGATAATTAATTGCTCTGAGTGGGTGCACTGTATGTGATTGAAGTAAAGCAAGAAAAAAAATAGCTGTATGAAGCCAAGATCTGGAGAAGAAGGAATAAGTAGCTATATTAGTCCCCTCAGTGACATTGAGAGTGTGTGTGGTAACCTCTCCTGGTGCACTGTGGACATGATGTAAATGATAAGTGACATGAGTCACTTACACTGGAGATCTGAGACACATCAGCCTGTGACAACATCAGCCCAAGCTTTATGCTCTAAAGCCTCACACTTACCAATGAGCTAGTGGACACAGTGATTTAGATCCTTCTGGTTATGGTTTACCTTTATCACTGAATAAGCTCAGTCCTTCAAGGAAACAAATTTTAAATAAATGATGCAACTAACTGTGTTTAAGTCACTGGACTGTACTCATCTGATAGTTGTTAACTCTACCAACCAAACATCCTCCCAGAGCTGCTTACATCTGAAGGCAGTGCAAAGCTAATTCTTGGACCAAGACTTTGAATCCATCACTCTTCCTCTAAATTTCCCATAGTGCGGGACAGAGATTAGGAACAAAAATCAAAGAATTAGCCTTTGATCCTCCCTTCTCGTGGGGGTGGGGGTCCTGAAACCAATCCCCCACAGATACCAAGGGACGACTGTAATGTTGTCTTTACTGTGAATGGACCCTCTAAGAATCTGTTCATTAGAATCAGCCAAGAAGCCAATACGAAAATCAGAGTCAAAACACCTATTTCAAGAGGAAACACACTGTCTCCTGGATGTTTAGGATACCATACACGTATATCATAAGGAAATGATTGACTACGACTTTGAACACCTGTCTCTGAAAGAAATATGGGCAATCAAAATTCAATCAAAATAAAAACAGTGAAAAAATAAAAATAAGTAAAAATATACTGGATAAGCTATCCAGTATTTGTAGAAAAGATTAGTAAATCATTTGATTAATTAATCTTCCCAAATTCGAAAGAGTAAAAAAAATCTGACCACAATATATTGTTCAATTTATTTATCTTCCTGACAAGTTATACAATAAGTAAATTTTAATTATTCAAATTATATCAAAAAAAGTGTGCGGGGGACTTGCTATAAACAGATTTACAGATTAAACCTTAAGAAAACCAATTTCTTGGCAATACAGACAATCACTCCAACTTATGAATTTGTGAGTTCTAAATTTTATATATCAAATTTTCATAACATGTAATACAGTATCACTAATGGAGATGCCATCGATGTTTCTCACATAAATATTAAAATGAGGGGGCTGAGTAAAAAAAGATTTTCTAAATGCTTTGGAATATCAGGACTTCTGTCATTTATTGGGTGCTACCAAGAAGAAAATGACCATGTGAGACGTTTCCTTCATTTAGACTAACACTGTCCTCAGAAATAATTGCTTAGGGAATAACTTAAGAACATGGCATCTGGTGTTCAGGAGGGATTCACGAAGTTTGATCCATACTAGAATGTTTGGCTGTGTGAAAGGTGTCAGTGCATCAAATGTCACATCCTCTCCCCAGTCTTATGTGGCTTGTGACAGCCACCTTTATGCAGTGAATAATAAGATGAAGAAGTGATTACTTAGACCTGCTAGGAAGAATGGCAGATGCTTGCTTGTTCTTACAAAGTTAAATACAGGTTTCCTTATACCTGGGCATACTGAGGTTAGAAAGGCAGAAGAGAAACGTGGGGCACAGTAGCACTGATGGTAAATTGCCCTTATTGATGAACTACATAAAGAGTTCTATTAAAGGAGGGCTAGTAGTGCTGAATACATGAGACATCCAGCACAACTTTTTCTGGCTTGATCAAGTTTCCATGGCATGTGCCCTATTCTGCTGTATTTTACCTGTATAAACAAAGAGTGATCTCCTCTAAGTATTTTTTTAAATGTCAAATGAATCAGAAAAAAACAGAGGAGGAATAAAATGAATAATTGTCTTTATTTCAGTAATTTTCAAAGGGTGCTATTTGTATCCCCAGTGATTCACACTACTATTTTATGTGGAATGTTGGGAAACCTTTTTAATTTGAATAATTTAATTTATAGGTTAGAAGCATTCTATATATATTGCTACAACTTCCCCTTAAAATATGTCCATGAAACCAAAAAAAAAAGTCATTTTAAATATTTCCTTTATAATAGTAGAGGCAGTATGCAAAAATGGTAATAGTTATGGTGGTGGTATGCACATGACTGTTTAGCAGAAACAAGCAAAGAAAGAACAGGACTGTACAGGTCCTATATAAATAATAATTTTTACATGGAATTTGGCCACAAATTTCCAGATTGTGAGTAATGGAAGCACAGCTAGAAGCAGGGCTCTTCAGATCTTTAACAAACTACTCAAATCTCCTTTTGACGTCTCTCCAGCAACCTGTAGAGAACTTATTCCATGAGGATGTTTTCACCATGACATTCTCAACTTATTCCATGAGGATGATTTCACCATGACATTCTCATCGCTGGCAAACAATGTCAAGTACTTTTTCCTTATGTCAAATTACCCCGTCACTTCTTTCTGAGTAGGAGCAGGTGAAATGGTATTCTCTCAATTCAGTAGCTGACGTTCCGTGGCAGACCAGCAGGGGACTGGCTTGGGTTGACATAGCTGCTGTCAAGGCAGTGAAGCCCAGAGACATTTCCCTCTCTGAAGTGCCGGGTGTGGCAGATGAGGCAAGAGATGCCACACAGTGCCTAAGGACAATCTGCATTACAGTTATCCCTTTCAGCTATAGATTATTAGGATTTCAAAACAGGAGTGCTACAGTGAATTTGAAGTTTCTCTCAACATCTGCTAATTTCACAGAGTGTTTACACATGTGGTATAGTTGCTTCCTTTGGATCTGACATTTTAAAGTGAATTACAGAATGTTAGATAGATTTGCCATGTCTCAATAAACAGATGTATCCAGAGTCTGGGTTTGTGCTGAAGAGTATATTAAGAATGCTACTGGGCATATAAAGCAGATTAAATTCCTTACTGTAGCTAAATAGCACTCCTATATCAAAGACTTGTGGGTTTCCCCAAAGCCTCTCTTCATAGGAAATAAAAAGCAGGTGAGTTTGGACAGCATCGTCTGATAAAGGCTGCCAATCAAGAGGACTCTGGTGAACTTCTTATTCCAAGAGTTAATGAGAGTATTTGTGAACTTCCTCTGTAATTGTAGGTAATTAAGGAGACTGTATGATAACTGATGTAGAAATTAAGGAAACACAGAATGCAACTGCATACAAGAGGTAATTCGGAATTGTATTTGTTATTTTGAGAATGAGAAACAACATAACTTCCTAAAAGTTGAGGGTAAAGATTTCTAAGTGCAAGGATTAGCAAATTTATACAGATAACTCTTCAGTGGACAAAGCCTTAAGGACATTGCTTCTTTAACTTTCGCACTTTCGAAGTGCTATATTCATCCTTTGCCAGAGGAAAATGGCCCTGGATGTCCAATGACATGGACTTTTGGTTAACTCAGTAATTCTTATGTAGAAATCAGATAGGTAGTATGGAAGAAATGCCTCTGTTTAACCCACGTCTTTCTCTTGATACTTTTTAACACATTAACATTAAACATAATGGCTACTTATTTAATAACACTGCAGGTTGCAATTATTTTACAGGTTTTAATTGTTTCAAATAGAAATATAGGATAGGATTGCACTTTGGATTAGAGATTATTTTAAAATAAACTTCATGGTTACAAATTGACCTAGGAGCGGGGCTATGAATTTTTGAGGCAAAAAAAGCATACCTTGTCTTCTGCTTACAAACACTAGCCCAGCATAGGTCAATAACAAACTAGGTATAAGGGCATATGCTAATCGGATTTTTGGGACAGTCTGATTAATTTCTAAATATTTATTGAATATCTTCTGTGCACCCAGCAATTACCACAAACATTTCTCAGAGATGACACACACTTTCAACTGGTATGCCTACACTGGCTGGTTATATGGAGAAAACTGTTAAAATTTTTTCTGAGTCTGAATCTGGTTTTGGTAGGAATAAATGTTTAGATATACTGACAATGTCTTCTATCAGGGGATAGGGAAAGTGATCATCTAGTTGCCATGAACTTGCTATTCTTGTTCTAGCTAAGTCAGTGGTCTTCATTATTGGTTATACATTAACCTGGGAGCTTTGAAAAATACTGGTGTCTTCTCTCTACCCTCAAAGATTCTGATTTGATGTGATAAATGCACCCATATGTCAATATTTTTATAAAGTTCCCCTGGTAAGTCTGATGTGCAAGTAGAGTGAACAACCACTGCTAAAGGTCATACAGAGTTCAGAAAATCTCAAGTCTCTTAGGATCAGATCCCTGGGGTATGTCTTTTCTTTATTGAAGAATAGTTGATTTACAAATGTTGTGTAATTTCTACTGTACAGCAAAGTGATTCAGTTATACACGTATATACATTCTTTTTCATATTCTTGTCCATTATGGTTTATCACAGGATATTGAATATAGTTCCCTGTGCTATACAGTAGGACCTTGTTGTTTATCCATTCTATATATAATAGTTTGCATCTGCTAATCCCGAACTCCCAATCCATCCTTCCCCCACCCCCCTCCCCCTTGGCAACCACAAGTCTCTATGTCTGTGAGTCCATTTCGTAGATAAGTTCATTTGTGTCATATTTTAGAATCCACATATAAGTGATAATATATGGTATTTGTCTTTCTCTTTCTGACTTACTTCCCTTAGTATGATAATCTCTAGGTCTATCCATGTTGCTGCAAATGGCATTATTTCATTCTTTTTTATGGCTGAGTAGTATTCCATTGTATGTATGTACCACATCTTCTTTATCCATTCATCTGTCGATGGACATTTAGGTTGTTTCCATGTCTTGGCTATTGTAAATAGTGCTGCAATGAACATTGGGGTGCATGTGTCTTTTTGAATTATAGTTTTCTCTGGATTGCAAGATCATATGGCAACTCTATTTTTATTTTTTGAGGAAACTCCATACTATTTTCCATAGTGGCTGCACCAATTTGTATTCTCACCAACCGTGTAGGAAGGTTCCCTTTTCTCTAGCATTTTTTATTTGTAGACTTTTTAATGATGACCACTGGGGTATGTCTTTTATATGGTGTTTCCAGCAAGCTGGCCTTAAGAGTTCTAGGAGACCACTGTGAAAGATAACCATTTCTTTGAACTTGGTAAATGACATCTAACTTCTAACAATGTGTCATTAAAAGTCTCTAAGAAAATACATACTACTTAGACACTGTGTTTGCACCTGCCATCAACTCTCTTTTAAATGATACCCAAAAAAGTCTTATTAGTGATTCATATTTTACACATTTATTAGCCTGACTTGTAAGACAAATGAGTTATAACTCTAAGTGATGATCATTTCAAAATGGTGGCGACACCTGAGTGCCTTTAAAGCAATCCACTTTTCTTAATGCACTCATTTAGCATTTACTCAATCTACTTTATTCTTCTGGCAATGCCATGTCTCCAAAATACTTTCCAGATTGTGTTAGGAAATTTTGAAGTGATTTTAAAATAGACTTTCTCACTTCATATGAAAATGAAGTATTAAGATAGAAAAGGAGAAGGTCAGTTCCAACTAAAAGATGCTATGATCAGTCAATGAAACTGTGAAAACATTTCTAAGTCTCTGATTTAAATGTTTACTATTATATAAACTCTCTCCCCCTTCCTGATCCTTTACCTTCAATGGAATGTCTTGCAGAAGGTATTACGGAGAGTAAGAAGATGCAACTCAGTCCTCAAAGATGTCTACAGTTGGCATTGACTTTACACAAACCCACCATGGATGTTTTCTACCCTTAGAGCTGCTCACAGCTCCTACTTCAGGCCAAACATACACTGAGCACCTTCTATATGCCCAGCCCATGCTTGGTACTAGGGATAGAGAGATCAATAAGACACAGCTGCTACCCACAGGTAGTTTATAATCTAGCCCTGAAAGTAGCTCTGGAAAATCTCCATTAAAAACAGCAACAGTGGGGGCTTCCCTGGTGGTGCAGTGGTTGAGAGTCCACGTGCCGATGCAGGGGACGCAGGTTCGTGCCCCGGTCTGGGAAGATCCCACATGCCGCGGAGCGGCTGGGCCGGTGAGCCATGGCTGCTGAGCCTGCGTGTCTGGAGCCTGTGCTCTGCGACGGGGGAGGCCACAACAGTGAGAGGCCCGCATACCGCAAAAAAAAAAACACAAAAATGCAACAGCAATAAAACACCTGTTTAGCCTTCCACTATTGATGTGTGTTCTACATATTTGAAATTAACCAGATATGTGCATAAAGATATAATCAAACCATTTGCATTGTTCAAGTTAAGAATATATAATGAAGATGTGAGATGGAAATTAGTTGGACAAAGAGGGAAACGCTTGAATAATGATGATAGTGCTTCTCTAGATATAACCATCTAACACTAAAAATATATGTTATCTCATTGTCACTTGACCCATGAAACATGTTTCACAAGAGGAGACCACATTTTGATAAGTCATTATGTCACAACATATTTTTTTTTAGATAGTTTTCCTTATTTTATAGGCAAGGAAACTGAATCTCAGGGTTGTTAGATGATTTGCTGAAACCATGCTGTTTGGAAGTCTAGATTATAAACTAGCCCATTTCTGAGGACTTTGTGTGGGGGCCTGCTGCAAGCTGCCTCCGCAGAGATGTACATAGGATGCAGCAACTGTCATAAACACTCTAGCAAGTGCAGCAATCATATTTTTTTACTCCATGCGCCAATTTCTGAAAAATGTATATTAAAAAGCAATATAAATATTAAAGATAAATTATCAGAAAAATAAGTATTTATCTCCAAATTTGCGTAGGTTTGTGTGTTTTATCTAAACCATTCATTTTGCCTAGATACTATTATATGTACTAATAAGGCAGACAATTAGTACCGGAAGTTGATTGACTGATAGCTTGGGAGATAATAAACTTTCCTTCATGCTGAGTTACTCATATTAAATGGCCATTTATTCTAACATTCTGAATACCTACCATGTCAAAATATATTGAACACCATGAATCTTTTATTAGTCTTTTTTTTCTTCTTACATCAAAACTTCTGGTATTTTTGGAACCAGATGAGAAATGGGGTCTGGCCTTATAATTTCCCTGGAGACTGAAATATAACAATAGCATAGACCACAGTAGAATATACAGATATATTTGAATTTTGTTGGTAGGTTTAAGTATTTAACAAACTAAGAGGGGTTTATCCCAGAATTTGCCGATTGCATAAGTATAAAAAGGGACTACTGTTACACAGTATTGCCAGTCATACATGGGCCTTAAAAATAGTAGAGAGCACCAAAACGGTATCTGGTCTTCAAATGTTATCATTCAGTTTGGATTGTCAAAATCTGGACACATGTTACTTAATTTGTCAGCATCAAACAATGCGAAAGGCCACTGGCACCTCCCTGCTAGTTCTGAGGAGAAACACACAAAAAGAGAGAAAATGGTACTGCTGTTTAGAGGAACTAATAACCAAATCAGCCAAAGGCAAGGACAACAACTAGTGCTGACACTTTCTGATTTTCATTCTCCACTGGCAAGAAACAGCCCACAGTCCATAGGGAGGATACAGGTGTGTTACTAATTTCACTACATGTTTCTGTGACAAAAAGCTAATAAGTACAAGTGATAGTTTTTGTCTTCATTCTAGTCCTAGATGACAGAATTTTTTAAAGCACCAATTTATTTTTAAATGGTCATTTTCAGGCTTCCCTGGTGGCATGGTGGTTAAGAATCCACCTGCCAATGCAGGGGACAAGGGTTCGAACCCTAGTCCAGAAAGATCCCACATGCCGCAGAGCAGCTAAGCCCGTACGCCACAACTACTGAGCCTGTGCTCTAGAGCCCGCGAGCCACAACTGCTGAGCCCATGTGCCACATCTAGTGAAGCCCGCGCACCTAGAGCCTGTGTTCTGCAACAAGAGAAGCCACCGCAATAAGAAGCCCGCACACCGCAACGAGGAGTAGCCCCCACTCGCCACAACTAGAGAAAGCCCTCTCACAGCAATGAAGACCCAACGCAGCCAAAAATAAAAAATAAATTTATGAAAAACAAATGGTCGTGAACTATATCAATATTTCACCCACTCTGAAATGCTCTCTAGAAACCATGGGTGTATTCTAATTATTTGAAAAATCAAAATCCAGTAGGGCAAAGATAGAAGTCCTTTATTACCCACATTATCAAGGGTATCAGAATGTTCCATTCTGCAATCCATCGGGATTTAAAGGATTATGTAAGCTCATTTTTATCTTGTTAACAGTGATCTCTCATCTTAAAATGATGTTTGGCTTTTCTTATCAACTATATTAGATAATGTTGTGACTTTATCACAACAGAGGAACCACAGAGTATGGGAAATATCTGGTCCATTGAGGATGGTTAATAGATGATGGATGAGTAAATAAAGGAATAATAAAGTAATAAATGAATTCTAAATCATTTGAATTAAATGGATGGAATTACTTGAGCCATCCAGTTTTATCTATATTGATGATAAATGAAGGATGTGTAAAACCTTTACAAAAGTAATATTAATATAGTTTATTTTCAATTTAAAGTTTTTCTTTAGATATTTAGTGAGAAGCAAGTTTTTGAAGTGAAAGATTGCTGGCTGGTTTTCCCCAATTTGCATTAAATTCAGGATTATACAAATGTAATGTTTATATATTATAATGCATGTACATAAATAGTATGCATCTGTAAATATATAGTATGTATATATAAATATACACATATCATATATACATATATATGTGATATGTGTTATATATTTTATATGCTGCATACATATACTATGCATATAGTGTAACTGATTCATTTCTTTCACGTGGTTTTTGGAGAAACAGTGATTTCTCTGTTTTACTTAATTCCTATTCAGTCCAAAAGTTTGAATGAACCTTTCATAAAATCAAATAATTGAGTGAATTATTCTAAACTACTTATTCAAGTATGGAAACAATACTTATTAAATGGAATTTTAACAATTAATAAAAGAAGTTTGCTTTGGTTCGAATGTAATCTCCCCACTCTCCACTTTAGGCTTAGGAACAGAAAAACAAAGATGAACAACGTACTTGCTCTTGGTAAATGTTAAAGGATTCTCTGTGGCTTTTCCTGGATTAAATGTAAAATGACACCATATTTCAGATTTGCAACCAAAAAATTTAATGCTAGATGGAAATGCAGTTCAGAATCTCCTAAGCTCCCTCAAGATCAAAGGGGCAACCGAGGAACACATACAGTCAGCCATCCCAGGATACATGTGGCATTGAAAATAAGCTTAAAAATTATTCAATGGGGCTTCCCTGGTGGCGCAGTGGTTGGGAGTCCGCCTGCCGATGCAGGGGACACAGGTTCGTGCCCCGGTCTGGGAGAATCCCGCATGCCGCGGAGTGGCTGGGCCCGTGAGCCATGGCCGCTGGGCCTGCGTGTCCGGAGCGTGTGCTCCGCAGTGGGAGAGGCCGCAGCGGTAAGAGGCCGGCGTACCGCAAAAAAAAAAAAAAAAAAAAAAAAAAAAAAAAAAATTATTCAATGAAAATTAGCCTGAAGCTTTCTATAAACACAAAAATATTACTGTGTGAAGATGGGTTGGGACAGTACCATTAAGTAATAATAATCAGAAGGAAGTTGTTACAGTTCCAAAAATTAAGAGTTTTAGTTCAACAATGGTCGAATTAGTGAAGAACCAGTTCTTTAATTTATTAGTGTGGGTGGAAATCTAATTCTGAAAGGAAAAGGGAACTCTACTCCATTCTGTGTACCATAAGAACTATGTATAATATGACCATTAAATATTCTTAGTCTACATGGTAATTATGTGATCTTTGGTCTGCTTATTAAATACATTTATTAGGGCCAAAATTAATGACTACATATCTTAACCCTAAGTTATGAAGTTAAAGTAACATCATACTTATTTTGTAAAGGACTACCTACTTTTTTCTTTCATTTCAGAGTTATGACTACGTCTTCAATTTCAGACCAAGAGCAAGTGTCTGTGGCTAAGTTTTACCTTGACTAATTTAACGATGTTTGCTCCATTCATATATGTATGCAAGTATTACATTAATTAATTTTAGAGTTCGTTTTTTCTCAGGCCACTTGGTTGACAAAATCTTTAAGTAGTATAGTGAAAGAATAATAACCCTTGGCTACTCTCGGTCTACTTGTCTTCTCTTAGAAGTGAGTGTGAGGTTTCTAGTAAAGAAAGTAAAGAGTTTACAGAAAAGGTTGGAAACAGAGGTGGCATCCTCAGCTCAGCAAAGTGGCTGACTTTGTGTAAAGCCTAAGATACCTGCTTGAGTCTATGCGTCAGTGGATCTTTGTGTAATGCCAAACACTGGGAAACACTCTACTGGCAGTGAGCTTCCATTGTATTGATATTTTCCCAGTTGTATAGCTGAATGCCACCTATAGTAATGGACCTTAATAAATGCTTAAGTAGATGGATAAAGGCATGGAAAGGACCCCAGGCCAACAAAATACCAGGAACTTGGTACTCAACCAACAACATCTGGATATTTCTAATGACTCCTATCAGTCTATCCTACTGGTTCAGTTTCTCTAGTAGAACAATGACTGATACATTCAGGTAGTTTGAAAGTAAGAGGGTAGAAATGATATGCCATGCAAACACTAATTAGAAGAAATCCAGTGTAGAGCAATATTAATTTGAGACAAAGTAGCCTTTAATGCAAAAAGTATTGCCAGAAATAGTCTATTTTATAATAACAAAAGGGTGAATTTATCAAGAAGATATAGCAATCCTAAATATATACGCATTTAATGACATAGCTTCATGCACAAGAAACAAAAATATGTAGAACTAGTGGAGAAATACACAGATTTATACCACAAATACTTAAAATATTAATAAGGATATAATAGATGTATACAAAACTACTAACTAAATTGATTTAATTTATATTTTAGGACACTGTAGCCAGCAACTTCAGAATGCAAATTCTAGTCAGGTACAAGTGAAATTTTTACCAACACAGGAAAACAATACTCCAAAAGCAAGTCTCAAATTTTAATTAATTTGAAACATATAAAACATGCTCTCTAACACCTTAGAGTTCAACTAAAATTAATAACAAAAATAAACATAAAATAATCATGTAATAATAAGCTTCTAAAAATCTCATAAACTAATGAAAAATATCACAGTGAAAATTAAAATTTATTTTGATCTGAAAATAATGAAACTGTGAGGTATCAAAATTTATAAAGAGTTCTGTTTGCTTTGCATACAGAAACCACAGAGAATGTTGCTCTACTCTAATAATGAGAAAAAGTCAGATAATTTATAAAATCATAAACTTTTTTGAACTCATCAGAGACCTGTTGCAAGGTAAACAGGTGAATTAGTTTCTAAAGAGCAACAAGTCCATCTGAAGAGAGGGAGGACAAATAAATTATTTTATGTATCGCAGAACATAGGAGCAGAAGGCGGGCCACCATAAAAGTGGGTAGCAAGAAAAAGTGACAATTTTAACAACAGCAGAAAACTCTCCCTATTTCCAGATGACATAATTACCATAAAGTACCTAGGAATAAATCTGGCAAAAAGACATCCAAAATTGCTTTACTGAACATTGCTAAAAGAAATTTTGAAATACCTACACCAAGTTCATGAGTTGGAAGACTTAATGGTGTTAACACAAATGTTCTCCTAAAATTGTTCCATTGGTTCAATGGAATACCAATTAAAATTTCAGCAGTCTTTTTTTTTTTTTTTTTTTTTGCGGTACGCGGGCCTCTCACTGTTGTGGCCTCTCCCGTGGCAGAGCACAGCCTCCGGACGCACAGGCTCAGCGACCATGGCTCATGGGCCCAGCCGCTCCGCGGCATGTGGGATCTTCCTGGACCGGGGCACGAACCCGTGTCCCCTGCATCGGCAGGCGGACTCTCAACCACTGCGCCACCAGGGAAGCCCTCAGCAGTCTTGTTTTTAAAAGAAAATGTTAAAATAATATTATATTAGGCCTTCATAATATTAAAATATGAAGACCTAATATAACCAAAGTTATTTAAGAGTATAAAATAAAAAAGAATAAAGCTGTAGGATATTATGTGATTTCAGACTTATTTTAAATCTACAGTAACTAAGACAATTTAGTAATGGGAAATATAGATATAGATCAACGGAAAATAATTGAGAGCCCAGAAACAGACACATACATATATATCAATAGATTTTTGGCAAATGTGCCAAGGCAACTTAATAAAGAAAATAAAACTTTTAAAGAAATGGACAAATTCTTAGAAATGCACAACCTGCCAAGACTGTATCAGGAAGAAATAGAAAATATGAGCAGACCAATCACAAGCACTGAAATTGAAACTGTGATTAAAAATCTTCCAACAAACAAAAGCCCAGGACCAGATGGCTTCACAGGCGAATTCTATCAAACATTTAGAGAAGAGCTAACACCTATCCTTCTCAAACTCTTCCAAAATATAGCAGGGGAGGAACACTCCCAAACTCATTCTACGAGGCCACCATCACCCTGATACCAAAACCAGACAAAGATGTCACAAAGAAAGAAAACTACAGGCCAACATCACTGATGAACATAGATGCAAAAATCCTCAACAAAATACTTGCAAACAGAATCCAACAGCACATTAAACGGATCATACACCATGATCAAGTGGGGTTTATTCCAGGAATGCAAGGATTCTTCAATGTATGCAAATCAATCAACGTGATATACCATCTTAACGAACTGAAGGAGAAAAACCATATGATCATCTCAATAGATGTAGAGAGAGCTTTCGACAAAATTCAACACCCATTTATGATAAAAACCCTGCAGAAAGTAGGCATAGACGGAACTTTCCTCAACATAATAAAGGCCATATATGACAAACTCACAGCCAACATCGTCCTCAATGGTGAAAAACTGAAAACATTTCCACTAAGATCAGGAACAAGACAAGGTTGCCCACTCTCACCACTCTTATTCAACATAGTTTTGGAAGTTTTAGCCACAGGCATCAGAGAAGAAAAGGAAATAAAAGGAATCCAAATCAGACAAAAAGAAGTAAAGCTGTCACTGTTTGCAGATGACATGATACTATACATAGAGAATCCTAAAGATGCTACCAGAAAACTACTAGAGCTAATCAATGAATTTGGAAAAGTAGCAGGATACAAAATTAATGCACAGAAACCTCTGGCATTCCTATACACTAATGATGAAAAATTTGAAACTGAAATCAACTGAATATACATACATTTTTTAATGTATACATACATACATTTAAAAAAGTGTACATAGACCTTTGCCTCACAACTTGTAAAAGTTGAACTCAGAATGGGTCATAGACCTAAATGTAAAACCTAAAACAATAAAACTTCTATAATAAAACATAGGGTAAAAATCTTTGCAACCTTAGTGTTTGCAAAGTTTTCTTATATCTAGAAAACATTTTGAAATCTAGAAAACATCTTAAAAAAATAAATTGGGCTCCATTAAAATTTTAAATGTTGCCTTTCTAAAGACAGCATTTAAGAAACAAAAAGACATGCCATAGATTGGAAGAAAACATTCACAACACATATATCAGCTAAAGGAGTTATATCAAGAATATATAAAAAGTTTTTATAGCTGAAAAGTGAGAAGATAAACAGTAACAAAAACATTTTAAAAAGGCAAAAGATTTAAAAAAGCACTTCACCAAACATATACAAAGGCACAGGGACAGAAAGAGAGAAAGGGAGCAAGATTAATAGTCAAGTAGTACATGAAAAAATGATACATTATTGGTCACTAGGGAAATATAAATTAAACCTAAAATGACATGACAGTACGTATCTATTAGTCCCATTAGACTGTCTAAAATTTACAAGGTTGACCATACAAAGTATTGGTGAAGATGTTGAACAAATGGAACTCTCATATACTGCAGGTGGAAATATAAAATGCTACAACCTCTGTGGAAGAAAAGGTTGGCAGCTTCTTAAAAAGAAATCATATATAATCATATTTATATGCATATAAAAGAAACCAATCATTCTGCTGTAAGTATGTACACAAGAGAAATAATTATTATCCAAAGACTTGTGCATAAATAAATACTCATAGTAGTTTTATTCATAATAACTAAAAATTGGGGAAAAAAACCAAATAGCTATCAACAGATGAATGGTTAAGCAAATGGAGTCATAAAGTATGCACTTGGTTTTGGGGGAAGGTTTTTTTGTTTGTTTGTCTGTTTTTGGCCTGGCTTCTCTGATTCTGCATAATAGTTTTGAGATTCGTCCATATTGTTAATAAGTATAAACAATTAATTCATTTTTATTCCTGAGCATGTTTCATATGAATATACCACAATTTGCTTATCCATTCATCATGTATATAATTACATGATCATGTCAATAGGAAGGGAGGCAGTGTTTTCAGGTGGACAAATTCTCATTAAGAAATAAGAGGAAACTGGACACTGAGAGAACTAGAGAATCCCCAGTTATATAATTAGTCCCTGATGCACACAGACTCAGATACACGCACTTGTTTCAAAAATTAGTTCATAATACTCTGTAATGGCTTTATCACGTAATGGTTTTTGTGAACTACCCCTGTGAAACTATACTGCCTTGAAATAGTAGGTGTTAAAATAAAAAGAAAAAGCATAGTGTTTTGGGGAAAAAAGAGAGAAAAGAAACAGAACCTGCATTGCTTTTCTTCTGTTATTCTATGAGACCACTTGAAGTTTTATTTTTGTTTAAAATCTGGAATTTTTTGTAAAATAAAATTTTCATGAATTTCTGACAAAATCATAGCTATATGTTGGCGACTTTTCCTATTGTTGTATCTGTGCTTTATGTGAAAAAAAGTTTTCAAAATAAAAATTGATCAAAAAGTATGCTTTGATCAACTATGAGTGAAGAAAGAGCCACAAATCTGGCTATACTGTCTATTGAATATCAATATGCAAAGATCAATTTGGATGAAGTCATTGACAAATTTGCAGAAGTTAAGCTTCAAAAAGTGAAATTGTCCTATTCTTAAGTAGAAACCATTATGAAGTATAAGATTTTCCCTTTTTAAAAGACATGTACTAATGTAATTAAAAGATATTAATTTTTCACTTTTTATTTCTTTTCTTTTTTGTTGTTCCTATAATTTTTTTTTTAAACCAGCATTGTTGAATAAGTTCAAATAATATTTTCACTGTCTGCATTTTTTTTTCTGGTCATTATTATTAGTTGTTTCACTTAAGGTTATTTTCTTCTCAGAGAGAGGAAAAGGAATGTTAAAAAATGATCTGAGGGCTTCCCTGGTGGCGCAGTGATTGAGAGTCCGCCTGCCGATGCAGGGGACACGGGTTCGTGCCCCCGTCTGGGAAGATCCCACATGCCGTGGAGCGGCTGGGCCTGTGAGCCATGGCCGCTGAGCCTGCGCGTCTGGAGGCTGTGCTCCGCCACGGGAGAGGCCACAACAGTGAGAGGCCCGTGTACCGCAAAAAAAAAAAATAATAATCTGGTTGTCAAATTTATTAAGTACATCACTGATAACTACAAAAGTGTAGTATCTTCATTTCCTTTAATGTGAATAAATGGGCTGTTCTCTTCCTTCCTTGGCAAAAGTGGAATAGTTATGAGGGAAAATGAGTTAGTTTAATTCCTGGTTCTGTCATTGAGTGTGTAATCTCTGGGAATCCACTTAATTTTGTTCATCCTTTGTTTATTCATACTTAAAATTAGTATAATACCACTTACTAAACAGAGTGTTATAAAATGTAACTAATTAATACTATCAGAATAGACTGAAATCCTCAGAGGAATTGCAGAAAGAACAAAGCATTACCTTTGTATTCATCTATCCCAATCTCCTGTGTTTCCCTACAAAGATTATTCTGATGCGCTCTTTGACAGATTGAAAATTTGACAAAAAATTGAAGAAGCTATGTATGACATACAAAAAGTACTAGTTCTCCAACTTGCTGCATCAGATCTTCCTATCTTTAGTTCTGTCCACCATGGTTGTAAAATAGCATGACTCACTTGAGCATCCTCACAAGGGGAGTGAAAAACAATAATAACAACAGCAAAGATAAAAGAATCTGGAGACCATGATATGTGTAGACTAGTGGAAAGAACTAGCACTAGATAGGTCTAGATGGAGGTCAGTTGCATGGCTTGCTTTGCTCTGCTTTTTTTTTCTTCATTTTGGCTTAGGTCACATGTGAGGTGGTGTGGTCCTGGTATGACTGTGGTTTCTGCTTGCTCCTCTCTTCCGAATTGTGATGGAGATAGTAGCACCTTTGTTTAAGGAGCTGTTTCTAGAAGACTTGGCTACAGCTTATTCCACTTGCCTTTCTAAGTTTGTCAGTATCTATACCTCCATTTCAAAAAATATTTCTGTTGAAAGTAGCAGGAGTGGATTCTGTTAGATGCAACTAAATATAACGCTCAACAAACGCAAGCATAGCTGTTGATCTATTACTACTGTCAATTTACTACAGAAAGGCAGATTTTTAGCTCTAAATAAGGAAGACATTTCAAACAGTTAAATTAAAATGGAATGGGTTACATATAGAAATCTTGAGTTAACCCCCTCTAGAGGTTTCAAATCCATAGAGGCCTAAAGACATATAAAAGAGATTCCCCATAAGGTATGATGGCTTTTCTGTGACCTCTTCTGAAATTGTTTCCAGTGCTGAGATTTAGTAATTCTATTTTTAAAAGGTCCCTCTAGTGAAAACCACAGGAGCGGTAAGCGGTGTGAGTCATTTTATTCAAAGAGGCAGAAAGAGTGAAAATGAATCACTTCTTCTCCTTGCACTTCCAACCTATTATAACACTTGCTGATGAGGTATCTCAACCTGCAGTTAGCAGATAGCACATGACCAGGCATGATGCCTGTTAGAGACGTTGGAAAAATTACTTTTTAACACTAACCTAATAACATCATGTCTCCATCAGGATTTTCGTTAGTTCTACTACATGAAAAAATTTTAATTGGTTTAAACATGATCACAAATACTGTGTATTTTAAATTATAATAATACATTACATAGAAAGAGATAGGAAATGGGTTTAACTCATTTTTTATAAAACTTAATAGATTAAGTTATTTATATAGTAAACATAATTGAGCACAGTCATTACACTAGAGTCAAAATTGTGGGAAAGCACTGAAGGAAAAATACTCTCAAAATAATAAAATTCATATTGACCAGAATATCCTCCATTAACTGGAATCTCATTTCAAATTACGATGTTATACTAAGTAAATCATTACACAAATAGATCATATGTATGTTAGTTCCTGGCAATCGCTTTAAATCCCCAAGATCTCTCAAAGTTTGCCATTTATAGATACTTGGTGTATATTATAAATGTCCAGACATACTTTGAGATCCACAATATTTAAATAAGGATACAGGTAGGCTCACTATATCACATTTATTAATAAGAATTGCAACAAGGGAGGATTTTTTTCTGACATTCTCCTTTTCAGCAAAATCCACCATTCGCTGGCCATTTGTGACACTCAGTGTTTTGTTAAAAGTGACATGGGTCCTGATCTCAGCAGCTTACATCTATGGCAACAAGACCACCCAGAGCATCTGCTTTGCTAGAAACACATGGTCTTGGACATTTTAGCTGTTCAAGTTCTCTTCCAGACTCTCTTCTCTTCTGTCTTTTCAGAAGTTTCACTGGAGCTCCCACCTGTCCTACTCTCTTCTGGTTCTTTCTACACCATCATCTTTAAAATGTGTTTTTTTTACTCACACAGAAGAGACTATTCAAGGTCCCGTCATCATATTGGCCTTTGAGGCATAAAGAAAAAAGTGAGGGGAAGGAAAAATGTATATGCCACTGAGTCTGTTGCTGACTCTGTCTCACATATCATCAGACCAATATTTTTCCCAGAAACCACGTTCAGTAGACACTCACTTCAAATTCTTTGGCTATGACTGCATCAAATGGTCATCCCTACATACAGGGAAGCAAAAGACAAAATATTCTAACTGAGAAAATCACCACTTTCCCCACACCCCAAAAAGTGGTTCTAACAGAAAGACAAAACTGGGGAATTGATAATGGTTGGTCAACAAATAGAGTCTTCCACACTATTAACTCATTTGATTCTCAAAACCATGCTCTTAGGTGGGCACTCATATCCCCATTTACAGAGGAACAAATGAAGGGTTAGAAAATTAAGCAACTTTCCCATAGCAAGCAAACTTATCATATAGGTATTACTGTATTCCCATTTTACAGATGAGAAAGTTGAGTATTAGAAAATTTCAGAATTAAATTGGGTAATTTAAATTTCCCAGAAATCAGGATACAAGTCTAGTATGTTTGAGTACAGAGTTGCACAGTAATTCTAGACCTAATACCTGGGCAAAGACCTTCTTGTCCCTGCTCTGTCTCTTTTCCTATTTCCTGCAGGTAGACAAATCATTCTAAAGTATACTTTTAATTGTGTCTTTAATCTGCTCATAAACTTACCATTACTCTTTCAGCAGATGCTTTTTGGGGTCCTTTATTACAACCCTAGGCTCACCAATATCCACTGTCCCTCCATAAACGAAGATTATACATCTCTACCTTTTCAATTACGGCATGACCATCTGATTTTCATGACCAATAAAAGTTAACAGAATTTGTAGGTACCACTTCTAGGTAGAAGCTTTAAGAGCCAGAATCTACTTCACTATGTTCTCTCTTCCCTCTTCCACAACAAGAAATATTCAGTAGGGAATTCCATCATTTTGGAATCCAGTATGAAAATGGTATGAATCAGAGTTACACCTGAACCACAATGTACATGAAGCACAAGTGAGAAATCAACATTTGTTGCTATAAGCCACGGATATTGGGGATCATTTGTTACTGAATATTGTGTCCTGACAGATACACAGTACTCTGTTTGAGCTGGATGAAAGTTTGCAGACTGACTGATCCACCTATCTCCCATAAGATGCCTAAATGTACTGCCTCAGTTATCCCTAAATCATTTGTAATTTCCTAGTTTCCTTGAAGACTTTATCCACATTTTCAACCCATCTTATTTCCTTCTGATGTCATGACATTTAATCCAACTTCAAATATTCATTCTGAAATAGCAAGTGTCAAATTGTTTTTGTAAGTAGATTTTCTTTATCTTATTAAATTTTGGTTGAAAGCAACTTTATCCCAACTGTATTCAGCCTGTAGTCAGACTTGTCAAAATGGAAGCAAATACTTTGTTTTGGAAGTAACATCATCATCTGAAAATTTTTCTTCTATATTTTATGGTTTAAGAGATATGTGAGAAGAAAGGGTGATTTATTCAATGGAATAATTCAGGATTTAGGCTTACTCCATCACTACCACGGCACACAAATTCACAAAAAAGTAGGGTAATGTATTATCATAGAGATTCTCTGAAACACACGTTCATATCTAAGTGTTAAATGACAAGTAAGTTATTACAATAGAAAAGTACAAAAATACAGCAGCATTTTTGTTGCTTCCTACTGATGTATGTAATGTATTACAATCTAACCCTAACCATTCTGGAGTATCATTTTAGAGTTCCATTTTGTTGTTTTTGTTTTTATTTTAAGAGTAAAGTCCTAAGAAAAGCAGAAAGCTTTTTTAAAAAGCATGTTTAACTGCCAAAAAGGAACACAAGTACTTTAAAATATGAATGTGTGGGATGACTCACGTGCCAAGCATGTGGGTGTTTTAACCTACCCTCTCCTTAAGAGCAGTAGCCCATATGGACCTGAACTATATAGGGTCAGAGTCAATCAGTACTCATTGTAATTGATATTCCCATATTCTTTGATTTAAGCAGTTTCTTATGAGTCACGAGCTAGTTCTTTTTCCTGATGATGCCTGGGCTCCATCTATCAGAATTTTGCCATAATTTCTGTAAAGGCATTGCAATTCACAATAAATATTTTTCTCATAGATTATAAGAACGAAACAACTGTCAGCAAGAAATATTGTAATAGAACAACTCCTGTGCTTATGGCAATTTTGAGTTTATTATTTAAAAGTGTCGACTTATAATCAGTCAGTCAACACTAATCAAGTTCTCAGTATATATAAAATACGAGAATAGACACTGTCAGGAGATATAAAAACACCTTGAAAAGTTGACAGTCTAACTACTGGGGCATGCATAACAAATCAATATGAAAAATACATGAAAACATATGGCAGTTTTATACACATAAACACATATATATGAATACATGCATGCAGGCATATGTAGGACTGTAAGTATGTATAATATGTATGTATGTATATATATATAACCTTTCTACATATTGAAATTACCATTTGAAGTAATAATCAATTATCCAATCCATTACCTGTAGTACACTATTCTCCCTGGCACCTAACATAGTGCTTGTTATATAGTGGGCACTAGGTTAAATTTTATTTAAAAATAAGTTGATGAATTAGAACTTAAAAAATAGAAACTAATTTTACAGTTCTCTTAGTAGATTGTACTTTCAAACCTTCCAAACTTTATCTCTTATTAGCCAGATATGGCTTGGATGACTATAGACTACTTATATAAATTAATTCCAGACTCCAAGAAAAAAGACTTGTACCACTAAGCATGTTTGTAAGAATATATTCTAAGAGTAATTTCAAATATTCCAAAAAGTGTCAAACATCAAATAGAAGGACTGGAATAAGTGTTTAGACCTCCAAAGTGTTATATAAAAGGAGATACGCTTTTATTGGAATAAGTAAATTCTCGCATGATTATCATATGTTTACATATAAATTTTAATTCTTTAGCAATTGTAATTTTCTAATAATCTGGACTGCCCAGCAATAGGATGGGCTTCTTCACAATTTACTATAAAGCACATTGGATAAAATTGATGTAATGAATTATTGAAAGTATTATAGCATACAGAAAAGGGTCATTGATCATTTAGAAGTTACTCTAATTAGAAACAAAAATATGTCCCAGATTCTGAAAATGCAAATTTGAAAGTTTATTCAGAATAAGTATCACCAAAGTTCTTGGGTTAAACTCTAAAGAAAAGTTAGGTGAAGGTAAAGGACTGCCATCACTACTGATGGTGGAGTAGCTTTTTGCAGGTCAATTCTCTTGTTAAGAACTGGAAAATTTATCCAAAATGAGTCAGGATTTGAGGACTTAGCATCACAGAAAGAAGGAAAGCAGCGAGTCAGTAGAGCTGTGACATTTTTCCCTCAAGGTTATTTATTAATGTGTAAGTGGCACAGAGCTGAGACCGTAAGAGGCAGAGTAGAAAGCAGCATCTCATGATGTGGAAAGCTGAGCAGAGCTTTCTAGAGCCTCACAGGGCTGAGGAAACAAGAATTCGAATCCAGAAACAACCAAATCCAGCCACTGTACACTGACATCGAATTAAATCTTGGAGGCAGAGTTCTGGGTGAAGTAGAAAGGAATAACTTTATTACTTTGCCAGGCGAAGGGGGCCACAGCAGGCTAATGCTCTCAAAACTGTGTGTCCCGACCTGGAAGGGGGTAATGAGGAGTTTTATAGTAATCGTTCAAAGAGAGGAGGGCATGATCAGTTTATGGACCTTCTTCTGATTGGTTGGTTGTGAGGTAACTGGGAGTCAGCATCATCAACCTTCTGGTTCCAACCAGTCTGGGATTTATGTACTATGGGCAGCAGACAGTTAACTTCTCCCATCTGGTGGGGGTTTCAGTATCTACAGAACAGCTCAAAGATATTGTTATGAGTACCCCTTGAAGGGGAACCAGGACCCTTCCCCAAGGCTGCTGTTTCTTGACTGCTCCTCCCTTGTCTGGACATCCCCTCCCTTCCCTCATTAACAGTGTTTGAACCTGCCTATTGAGCTCAAGGAAAGTCATGGAGGCTGAAGGAAGCCTATTTCCTACAAAAAAGAAACGGGGGACACAGAAAGACTTTTGTGCCCTGGAGCCCCACAGGGTTCTGCTCGGTTTCATTCCCTCCTTTTCTCTAATACTATTCAATCTTGAGAACAGGTATTGGACAAGAAAGGGAGCAATTGTTTTGGAAACAGACGTTAATCATAAACTCAGCAGAGGAACTTGGTTTTAGGGGGACTAGGTTTCACAACCAAGAAGAGGGGAGTCTGGTGAGGATCTACACTTTCATTTAGGACACTACCAAGTTCCTAATAGGGGAAAGAGTGAACAAGAATTATATTAGTTAACACAAAGCCTGAAATTCCGTTCAAACAAGCTCAATCCCAAACTGTATTAGGTATTCTGTCCCTAGTATAATCGCCTACCAGAAAGCAGAGTAAATTCTATCTGAAGAAAAAAAAATAATACCAGCCAGAGCTTCAGAAAAATCACAGTTTTTCACATGCACTTTCTGGCATTCAATAAAAAGTTGTAAGCCAGGAGACAGAGCCATTAAAAAAAAAAAGAAGAAAAATTAAAAAAAAAAGGTAGTAGAAACAAATCCTTAGAAGATCACAATATTGACTTTAAAATAATTACAATTAATATGTTTAGTAAAATAAATGGAGAATTTCACCTGAGAAACAGAATTCATAAAGAATTAAGTAAAAATTACACAACCTGCAAATATAATTGTTATAAAAAATAATACAGAAATGTATAAAAAACCTTTCATCACAATAGAAGAGAGGACTTATTAATTAAAATTTATCAACAATAAAATACCTACTCTGAATGAGTAGGATAAAGTAAGAAAATAGAGAAACAAGTGTAGGAGACATATGGGAAATCCTGAAAATGTCTAACATCAGGTGATAGAGATCCCAAAGGGAATGAAGAAAGAAACCGCTACAGAAAAAAATTTCCCCAAACTATGAAAGATATCAAGTTAAAGATTCAAGCAGCTACACAAACCTCATGGAGGATTAAAAAAAAATAAACACACCTAGACATTTTATAACTCAAATAGCTGAAAATTATAGATTAGCGGTAGACAAAATATCTGTAAGGGGGCAGATAGAAAATATTTTAGTTTTTGAGGGACATTCTATTCCTGTCACAACTATTAAACTCGGTGATGAGCAGCCTTAAATAACATGTAAACAAATAGGCATGGTTATGTTCCACAAAACTTTACAAAAACAGTCGGTGGGCCAGATTTGGTTGGTAAGTCATAATTTGCTGTAGCCAAAGAGAAAATTTTAAAAGCAGTCAGAGAAAGGAAAACATCACTTTCAAAGAAGCAACAAGACTGATAGTTGACTTCTCAATGGAAGTGATGAAAACTAGAAGACAATGAAATTGCATTTTTAATTTGCTGAAAGAAAATAATTGCTAAACTTCCAGTCCAATCTTAAGGATTATATAATTTCTCTAAAAAATGAAGGAAAAATAAAGATGTTTCCAGCCAAGAAGAAACTATTTGTCAATGGAAGAATCTCACTAAAAGAAAAGACTGAAGAGAATACTTCAGGCAGAAGTAAAATGATTCCAGACAGAAACACAGAAATAAAGCAAGAAATGAAAATTTCTGAACAGTATAAACATATAGCTAAATCTAAATGGATCCTTATTGTAATAAACAATATCAAGTATGTCTTATGGTAACTAAATTGGCTTATAGAATTGAAACACAAGACACAAATAACACAAGGAACAAGATGAATTGAATAGAATTGAAGAGTCCAAACGTGTTATAATTGTCTAAGAAGCGGTAAAACTTTTACTATATTTTGTATTCTATTAAATCAAAGACACATTGTAATCTATGGGATATATACTGAAATAATAGCAAAAAGACTTTATAATTCACAAATAAAATAATTTTTAAAATGTTTGATTAGGTAAAAGAAAAATAGAATGGGGAAAATAACATAAAACAGGAAAAAGAACTATAAAAAAGTAAAATGACAGATGTAAATCCATATGAATTATAATACATCAAATATGATAGCTGAAATATTCCAGAGGAGCAAAAAAGAGACAAAGATGGCCGGGATGGATAAAATGGTAAAACTCAATTTAACTTAGGGGCACACCTTAAATAAAGGGATAAAAAAGTAAAAATAAAAGAAAGGGAAAAGACTTCTTATGGAAATACTAATCTAAAGATAGTTGGAGTAGATATATTAAAATGAAACAGATTAGACTTTAAGGTAAAAGGTATTACTTGAAATAACAGAAAAAAACAAAACCATGAAAATTAAATTGTAATTTGTAGTCATGTAAAAAGTATAGCTTAAAAATATGTACAGCAAAATAAAGGAAGTAAAGGAGAAATAGACTAATCTATAATCAGAGGAGACTTTTACTCATGTTTTTCAAAATTTTAGAATAAATAAATAAAAGTAAAGACATAATATGTATGAATAAATATCAACAAGTTAGCTTATATAGAAAATTGCACTCAACAGTGAAATACTGCACATTTATTCCTGTACATATCAAACTTTTATAAAAATTTATAGTATGCTATACCAGAAAGTTAATATCAATAGATGTGAAAAGAAAGAAAAATGAGCCATTCAGGATATGTTTTCTGACAATAGAATTAAGCCAGAAATCAGTAACCAAAAGACAACTAGAAAACCCAACTACTTGGAAAGTTAAAAAAAAATTTTTTTTAGAATAACCCAAGAGTCAAAGAGTAAATCTTATTGGAAATTAGAATGTGGACATTATTAAGTTTAAGCTTACTAATAATGAAAATAAAACATGTTAAATCTTGTGGGATACTTGTAAAACTGGACTTAAAATGATACTAACAGCTTTAAAAATTGATACATATATTAGAATAATAGACAGCCTGAAATTCATTTATAGAACATTCACCTCAAGAAAATAACAGCAAATTAAACCCCAAGAAATGAACAGAAAAAATAAAGGTAAAATAGAAAGCAGTAAAATTGAACACAAAATTTAAATACAGAAAATAAAAAGCCAAGGTTTGTGCTTTGAAAAAATATAAATAGTGGACTAATCAAGAATAAAAGTAGAAAAAATAAATCATCAATGAGAAGAATGAGGAAGCATTACTGAGATCATAAAGAAATTGCAAGGGAAGGAAGGATTATTATGAATAAGTTTATGTAAATAAAGTTGAAAACATAAAAAAAATGAAAAAAGAAGCATAGAAAAGCACAGCATGCCAAAACTAAAACAGAAAAAATTTTAAATCTGAACATATATATCTGTTAAAGAGATTAAATCCATAAAATAATCCCTTTAAGAGAGGGCTTCTCTAGTACTGTCTTTCCAAATTTTAAGAAAAATTTCATTCTCACACAAAATCTTCTAGAGAAAAGCTGAGGAATTCTTTTCTCAACTTGTTTTATGAGGCCAGTATAAAAGTTATTGCACAGGGACTTCCCTGGTGGCGCAGTGGTTAAGAATCCACCTGCCAATGCAGGGGACACAGGTTTGATCCCTGGTCCGGGAAGATCCCACATGCCATGGAGCAACTAAGCCCGTGCACCACAACTACTGTGCCTGCGCTCTACAGCCCACAAGGCACAACTACTGAGCCTGCGTGCCACAGCTACTGAAGCCCACGTGTCTAGAGCCCGTGCTCCACAACAAGAGAAGCCACCGCAATGGGAAGCCCATGCACCACAATGAAGAATAGCCCCTGCTTGCCACAACTAGAGAAAGCCCGCACACAAGCAACGAAGACCCAATGCAACCACAATAAATTTTAAAAAAATAAATTAAAAAGAATGTTATGCCACAAACCAGCAAGGCTATTTATTACATAAAAGGAAAATTAGAGGCTAATCCTCTTGAGAACTCAGATTAAAAATACCAAAAAAAGGGCTTCCCTGGTGGCACCGTGGTTGAGAGTCTGCCTGCCGATACAGGGGACATGGGTTCGTGCCCCGGTCCGGGAAGATACCATATGCTGCGGAGTGGCTGGGCCCGTGAGCCATGGCCGCTGAGCCTGCGCATCCGGAGCCTGTGCTCCGCAACAGGAGAGACCACAACCGTGAGAGGCCCACATACTGAAAAAAAAAAAAAAATTACCAAATCAGAGTGTGTTTGGGATGAATAATGCATCATGGCCAAATAAGGTTTATTCTATGACTTCAAAGTTAATATAACATTAAAAAATCAAAGAAGACTTCTGGGAATACAGAACAGATGTACTTTCCCTATGTCTCTTGCTAAGTACAGCTAAAAACTCTGGACATTATATATAAAACAAACATAAGAAAACTCTCAAATGTGGAGATAAGAAAGTTGATTGGCCGGGACCTCAAGAACCAAGGAATGGCATGGTATTGAGGTTCCTAGGTTTTCTCTTAGCCTTATACATCTGAGACATGAACTGAAGAAGCCAGCAGTATCCCATGAGCAGAGTCCAAAATGTCACATCGAAAGCCTTCTCTCTCTCTATAGGAAATGAGCCAGAAAAGGACAGCTTAGAAAGAGAAAACTTTTAGATAATAACCACTCTACTCCAGCCAAATGCCACAGGAAAAAAAAAACTGTGATTACAGCTCCATCCATGCTAGCAAAGGATAAAGGGGTGCCTAAACTTTGGCTCTTTCCAGGTAGTAACAAGGCATCACATTTCACTCGCCAGGGAAGTGTCAGAGAAGGATGAGTCAGGAGTAGTCGCTTTTATTCCCACCAAACAGTAGCAAGGACCCCCTCATGTTGTCAGTGTAGAGTTTGTGGGAAGCTGGGACTCCTACCATCACCCAAAATTTGTGAAGAGTCCATCATATGCTGAGGTAGTGTAACAAGAGGCCTACTTGAGAGTCAGAGCTTCCACTACTCTCCAGCTATGATGAAACCATTGCCTCTATGGTGTCAGTAGGAGCCGTGTGGGAAGAAGTAATGAGATGCTTCTATTCCCACCAACTGGGAGAATATGGAGATCCAGAATGTCTTACCACTGTCAGACAGTAGTAAGGAAACTGTTCCCTTTAGGTTTCAATTGATAAGGAGAAACTTATTAGGAAACTTGACTTCTACCACTTCTGGCACTAATGAGTTGGTGCCTTCTCTCCCATGATGTATCAGAGTGAGAAAAAGCCAACAAAAACAGGTTTAAATAAGATCCAGTATCATACCATAGCCCAACATGTCCAGGTTTCATTCACGATCACTCATCAACAAAGAACCAAGAAGATCTCAACGAGGATAGATAGATAGATAGATAGATAGATACAGAGACATTGGGTTGGCCAAAAGTTTCATTCGTATTTTCCCGTAAGATGGCTCTAGTAGCACTTAGTTCTCTTTAACTGCATTCGAAACAATTTTGTTAGATCGTACGTGACAGCTGTCGTAGCAGCGTGCATTTAAAAAAAGACATCAAAATTGGTGAATTTTTGTGTAGCCATTTTAATATTGAAGATGGAAGAAAAAAAGCAACATTTTCATCATATTATGCTTTATTATTTCAAGAAAGGTAAAAATGCAACTGAAACGTAAAAACAGATTTGTGCAGTGTATGGAGAAGGTGCTGGAACTGATTGAACATGCGAAAAGTGGTTTGCCAAGTTTCATGCTGGAGATTTCTTGCTGGACAATGCTCCATGGTCGGGTAGACCAGTTGAAGTTGATAGCGATCAAATCGAGATATTAATTAAGAACAATCAATGTTATACCACATGGGAGATAGCTGACATACTCAAAATATTTAAATCAAGCGTTGAAAATCATTTGCACCAGCTTGGTTATGTGAATCGCTTTGATGTTTGGATTCCACATAAGTTAAGCAATAAAAGCTTTCTTGACCGTATTTCCACAGGTGATTCTCTACTTAAACGTCATGAAAATGTTCCATTTTTAAAACAGATTGAGACGGGTGATGAAAAATGGATACTGTACAATAATGTGGAACGGAAGAGATCACGGGGCAAGCGAAATGAACCACCACCAACTACCAAAGGCTGGTCTTTATCCAAAGAAGGTGATGTTGTGTATACAGAGGGATTGGAAGGGGTCCTCTGTTATGAGCTCCTTCCAGAGAAGCAAACAATTAATTCCAACAAGTACTGCTCCCAATTAGACCAACTGAAAGCAGCACTTGACGAAAAGTGTCCAGAATTAGTCAACAGAAAACTCATAATCTTCTATTAGGATAACACAAGACCGCATGTTTCTTTGATGACCAGGCAAAAACTGTTACACCTTGGCTGAGAAGTTCTGATTCATCTGCCACATTCACCAGACATTGCACCTTCAGATTTCCATTTATTTCGGTCTTTACAAAATTTTCTTAATGGAAAAAATTTCAATTCCCTGGAAGACTGTAAAAGGCACCTGGAACAGTTCTTTGCTCAAAAAGATAAAAAGTTTTGGGAAGATGGAATTATGAAATTGCCTGAAAAATGGCAGAAGATAGTGGTAACAAAATGGTGAATACATTGTTCAATATACTTCTTGGTGAAAATGAACAATGTGTCTTTTACGTAAAAACTGAAGGCAGTTTTTGGCCAACCCAATACATAGATATAAATGGTGAGAAGACAGAGATGCTAGCAGTATCTGACAAAGGTTTTAGAGCAATCTTCATAAAAATGCTTCAAAAATTACAAACACACTTTTAAAACATGACAAAATAGAAAGTCTCAGCAAGGAAATAAGGTCTCAGAAAAGAAACTTTAAAAATTTTAAAGAATAAAAAGGAAAAATTTAAACTGAAAAAATACATACCAAAATAAATAAGCTCAATTGATAGGCTTAACAGCACAATGAAGAATAAAGAGGAAACAATCAATGAACCTGAAGATATATCAATAGTAACTACCTAATTTGAACAACGTGGAGGAAATAAACTGAAAAAAAAAAATGAATGGAGCCTCATAGGCTATTGGGACTATAACAAAAGATCTGCCATTTGTGCCACTAAATCTCAGAAAGACAGAAGAAAAGAGGTGGGGCCACTAAAAGAAATAATGACTGAAAACTCCCTAAATTTGTCAGAAAGCACAAATCTGCAGACTCAAGAAGCTAAGAGAATCTCAAATAGAATAAACCCAAAGAAATCCATTCCAAGACCCATCATAGTAAACTTCTGAAAACTAAAAACAAAGGAAAAGTCTTGAAAGCATCCAAAGAGAATTATTTTACTTAAAAGGAAAATAATTAACATGACAGCAAATTTTTCATCAAAGAGGCCAGAAAGTAGTGACACGACATTTTTTAAGCACAGAAAGAGAAGAACTAGCAACTCAGAATCTTATATCCAACAAAAATATTCCTCAGGAATAAAGGAGAAATCAAAACATTTGCAGAAAAAGGCAAATTAACATAACTTGTCACCAGCAGACCTACCCTAAAAGAATAATTAAAGAAAATTCTCTAAACAGAAAGAAAATGATAAATGAAAAGGTCTTGGGACATAAGGAATACATAAAAAACACAGTAAAAAGTGGTAAATATAGTAGACTTTTCTTCTCCTCTGAGTTTCTTAAATGGTTGACAATAGAAGTAAAAAATTTAACACAGTCTGATGTTGTTCTAAAGCATCTAAAAGAAATATTGAAGACAATTATAAACAAGAAAGGATAAAGGAACAAAAGGGAGGTAAACTTTTCATACTGCCCTCAAACTAGCAAATGGTGACACCAATAGACTGTAATAACTTGTGTGTATATAATGTGATATCGAAAGTAAACACCAGAAAGTTAAAGTAAGACATTGTAGATATATTAAAAACACCATAGCTATATCAAAGTTGAGTCATAAAGTAACCCACAGAAAGGCAGGAAAAAATATTGGAGAAATGAGAACCAGAGATAAATAGAAAAATAAAATAAAATGAAGATTTAAAACCTAACATATTGATAATTAGATTAAATATAAATATTGGGGGTGCCTGATATGCAGCTCAAATCCCTCACTCTCCAGAGAAGCTCTATAAACCTGTGATATCCCCGTCCACTTCTCTGTCCCCTGCTAGGTATGCAGGTCCCAACCCAATTGCTTCTCCTCCCTTCCTACCTGACTTTGTGTGGACCTTTCTTTACAGCCTTGGCTGTAGGAGAGTCTTTCTGCCAATCTCCAGGTTGTTTTCAGTGAGAGATATTCCACAGATAGTAGTATTTTTGATGTGTTTGTGGGGGGAGGTGAGCTCAGCATCCTCCTACGTTGCCAGGTGCCATCTCCCACCTGGACAGCCATAGTTTTTAAAAAATGAGACTGCGACCTTAGTGTCACATATTATATAATAGTTAACATAAAATTGATCATGAACTTAAATGTAAAGCATAAAAGTCTAAGAATTTTAATACGAGAAAACATCTTGTATCTAAGACTAAACAAAGAGTTCTTAGGCCTGACACCAAAAGCATGATCCATAACTGGAAAAATTGATAAGTTATAACACATATCATAGACAAAAGACTAGTACCCAGACTATACATCATGGGTAAAAGATTCAAAGTTGTTCAATCACTAGATATTAGAAAAACTCAAAGTAAAATTAAAGTGATATACTATTTTATACCCATCAGAGTAATTTTTGCCAAAAATCTTAAAGAATCAAGTATTTGCAAGAATACAGAAACTCTTATACCCTTTTGGTGAAACTATAAGTTAGTTGAAATACTGAAGAGCAGAGTGTTTATCTGCTGTCTAGTACCGTTGAGGATGTGCATATCTTATGGTTCAGCAATTTCATTTCTGGAAATATTTGCCTAGAGGAACTTCCATCCATATAATCATGGAACCATAAACAGTGATGTTCATTGAAGCATTACTTACAATCCTTTTTAAAAAAGGAAACTAAATATATATGGATAAATAAACTATGATATATTCACATGATGGAATGTGATTCGCGTAACATTTCAAATGAATGAACTAGGACTGCTTGTGCCCATATGAATTGATATAACCATTTCATGAAAGAAACTATGCAGAAGGATATCATTCTCTAAACTTTAAAAGCAAACCTAGTTCAAGTGTGTGTGTGTGATAGATAAATGTAAGTATAAAAGAATAAAAACATAGGAGGGAAGGGCTGTGCATCAAGTTCAGAACAGGGGTTATTCTGAATAGGGGAGGTGGAGGAATAAATGGGTCTTTAGTTTTACCTGTAATGCTGTATTTTCTAAAGAGAAAAAGATCTATTGAGAAAAGGAGTGAAATGTGAGTCCAATATGACAAATTATTAATATCTGTTCATCCTAGCTGGTATCTACATAGATGTTTATTATAGTATTTTCTTCAACTTGCCATCTACTGGCAATATTCTATAATAAAAAATACAAGAAGCTGGCCTGTGGGATGACTCATCATTGAAAATACTCGAGTATATACTTTAAAGAACAAATACATACATATACACTTAAGAGTAATGGTGTGAGAGGGTCTTATTCACCAAGTATAGAGATTCCAAATAGATGTCTTTACAAGCCCTATGAGATATAGAGACTACAAACTTTTCAGCAGGGTTTGATAAGTCTTTCCCAACCAACAAAACCTCCAGGTAGACATGAGAAGTTTCCCTAATTTACCTTGTAAATTCATCAGCCTCCTTCATAAAACAAAATTATAGCATAATGAAGGAAATTAGCAGTCTTCCCCATTTACATTCCATAAATTGCCACTCACCCTAGAGAAGCAGAATTTTGCTTGCGCTGCTCTCAACACACCAGACTGCACCATTAAATACCACTTGTCACCAACTTGCTTGAAGAATTATCACATTTCTCATGTTCATGGACTTAAGGGGAAATCCAAACTTGGCAATACATTTGAGCATGTATTGTGTTTTAAACTTCATTTTTAAAAAACTTACCCAGTAAAGTATTAATACAGAATCATTAATGGAATTACAAACAGTACAAATAAAGTGGAAGTTCTTGCTTTGAATCTCCAAAATTCTCTTAAGTTCCACTTGACCGTCTGGAGAATACCATTGTTATCAATTTAAAGCAGGGTTTCTGAATGTCAGCAGTAGTGACATTGTGGATATGGTAATTCTTTGCTGTGAGGCTCTCTTGAAGGATGTTCAACAGCACCCCTACTTCTATCTCCTAGATTCCAGTAGAACTTCCCCTTTCCCTACCGTGATAACCAAAAATGTCCTTAGACATTGCAGAATGTCCCCTGTTGAGCAAAATCTATCCTGATTTAGAGCTGCTATCTAGAGTATATCATTTGAGACTTTTACTGTGCATTTATATGTAACACTTTTACGTATACTGAAATATATAGGGATTTGTGTGTGTATTTTTAAATATAAATGGTATCATATTTACACATTATTCTGTATCTTGGTTCTTTTAATCTACTGGTAGGTATTACAGCTCTTTCAACACCTGTATCTTATTATTTTTATTTGCTAGGTATTATTTTTTAACATGGATACATTCTTTTGTTTAACCATAAATATTTAACTTGACTTAGGTACATTTAACCTGCTGGAAAAAACATTCTACATGTTTCCTCCCAGTTGTACCTAAAATTATTGCCTTTCCAGTCTGAGAGTCCCTTCTGCTTCCTATTTCTATCAAACAATAAAAATATGCAAAACCAATATGTCAAAATGTCCTCAGTTCTCTTAAATATTTTCTAAATTATTCTTCACACCTATCCTTTCCTTTCTGATACAGGAGCCACAATGTCTAGGTATAAATAGACCTTGGGTTTCATTCATGCAGTACCTATCACAGTCTGTTTTCTTTCCTTGGGCATTTTGAGGCTAAGCATTATAGCAGCTGTAAATCACCGATTCACAGACTCATTTCCCTTGAAAGGGCCTAAGAGCCTCTTGGGTGTCCTGTATTTGAGAAAGCATTGATCTAAGCTGGAAGCCTTTGGCAGACTGGAAAAGATTCTAGATCTGGAGTGAAAAGGAGTGAGTTCTGTCCTCTTGTGCCCTAAGCAACTTCCTTTCTGCCCCAAACCTCAGTTTTCTCATTGGAGTGATAAGGATTTGAGTAGGATGGTTTCCAGACTGAAGCTCTAAGATTTCATGACTCCTTTTACATTAGATGCCAAAGTTTTGTGTAGATTTTATTCATCTGGCTGATAATTGCTATATCGAATATTCCTCATTCTCTCTGTATAGACAAAGTAGAGTTGGGAGTTAGAGAAGTTTCCTCTGTAATTCATTTGATAGCCTTATGATAAAAAACAAAAACACATTTTACACAGGCTTATCTGAAATCATTCAAAGATATTTTGTCTCAACTCTCAACTGAACTTAGCCTTTACGAGTCAGTAGCCCCTATTATTAATCAAAATGTCCATTATGTATATGTATATCAAATCATCACATTGTACACTTTAAAAATATACAAATATTTCTGTGAATTATTCGTAAATAAAGTTAAAAATACCCATTTTTTATATCATAGTATAAGTTATTATTTCCCTATTATTTAAACTAAGCACAAATTAGTCTTAAAAGATGAATTTAATCAGTCATTCATTTCTCTTTTGAATGAATAGTGTTGACTGAAAAAAATGCACAAACTTCTGAAAGTTGAGAATTATGTTTTATTTTGTGATCATACTGAGAACTTAAGCCTGGAAGATAGCCTCTCACATAGCTCTGAGGGACTGTTGGGAAGGGGTATGGGAGGAGCCAGGATATATAGGAGTTTTAGCAAAAAAGCATGAAAAGATTACTGTTAATTAAAGAAAAAACAAACATCTCAAGTGAATAAATTTAGTGATTTTCTATGTATGGGAAGGTGCAAGAGGAGTCTGGGCTCATTGAAATCATTCTTTTGATATGCACTTTAACTATCTAGGGCCAGTATCCTGTTTTTCTCTATCCTGAGTCCCCTCAGGGTGCATGGTCAGGGGTGGCTGCAGTAGCTACGGGCTTGGTGGTCAACATGCTGTGTTTACTGATATGGCAGGCAACATTTTTCATCCACAGCAGAAACCTGGTAATTGATCTAAATTCAATTACCAGATGTTTTGTAAATCACTTTGTGAATGATAAAGACATAACTTTCTCATGTCAGTCGCAAAACAAGGTCTTTTTCTCCAAAACGAAAATAAAAACTTATGCTAATAAAAAATTGTTAACTCTTTTGTGCATCTTATCAAGGCCAATATTAGTAGGCAATTTGAAGACCATACCAATAACCCTGTTCTAACAGTACGCATCTATGGTGTGTATGTGTGTTTATATACATATATATACACACACACACGTAAAGTATCCCTATGGAGTCCCTTAAGCAAAAGTGATCATAATTTTGATTCTGTAACTCCCAAACTCTGAGCACAACTGATTGAACCATGAGCCCTAAAAGCAGCCAATCTATTACCTGGGAAGTGACAAGTGAGAGAGTCTGGGTGGAGACAATCTTCTGCATTAGGAAAGATAATGGTCCATTAAAACAACCAGATCCTCTTTCATGGTGGTTTGGATTGGAAATACAGAAAAATCCATTGGAAGGGGAGCAAAAGAAAAAAAAAAAAAACTTGCATAAAGACAGAAAATATGTCATACCAAGGTAATAGAATCCAGCAAGAAATTGAAACTACAAGTAGACAGAAATCATAAGGTATAGAAGAAAATTTCAGAATAGAAAGTGAAGATTCACAGAATAGAAACAAAGGAACTGAGGTGCTGTGTTGTAGAAGGATAAGGATCCAGGGACTCTTGCTGATGAGAAGGCAATGAGGAAAACTGAAGACCAGAGTGGGTTATGTCCTGAAATCCTAGTTGCTGACATTGCACTAAGATTTATGATCTGGGATCCAAGCTGCACACTCTTAGACTGAATTAAGCAAAACCTGGTACTGAAGGTTTAACCATATAATAGAAGAGAGAAGAAGCATGGTATCCTAACAGACTACACAAGGTGTCAGCTGTGTTCTCTTCCTGTCCTATTTCACACAGTTAAAGAAAAGAATCTAGGGCTTCCCTGGTGGCGCAGTGGTTGAGAGTCCGCCTGCCGATGCAGGGGACACGGGTTCGTGCCCCGTTCCGGGAAGATCCCACATGCCGCGGAGCGGCTGGTCTCGTGAGCCATGGCCGCTGAGCCTGCGCATCCGGAGCCTGTGCTCCGCAATGGGGGAGGCCACAACAGTGAGAGGCCCGCATACCGCAAAAAAAAAAAAAAAAAAAAAAAAAGAAAAGAACCTAAAACATGATTTTACAGCCCTAAAACTATAGGTCATGATGGAAAACAACCTCAGATATAGTAAGAAGTAAGTAAAGGAGAAGTTACCTCACACTGTACCAGAGCAAATGTAATTTCTGGAAAGAGCTTCCCATGCTACACATAAACAAAGTCAAAATATGTAGCACAGTAACTAGGCTGAGAACATTGTCCAGTAGGGAGAAATAGAAATAATAGCTGATGAACCCAATCTGGAATAAAAAACAACTCAGGGATCAGAAGAAAATTCTCCATAAATGTTTTCTGCTAGAGAAGATCTTATTAAGGAACTAAAGTAAATAAAGTAAGAGCTCCAAGATAAAATAATTTATTTTTTAAAGAAATTTTAAAAGGAATTTTAGAGCTGAAATAAATTTAGGAATAAAACTATATTAGAAAATTGGGGTGTGGTAGTTGGAGGAAGTTGGAAAATGTTACTCATCTAATATTTTTAGGCGGAGGTTAAGAGATAAAATTGCAATGCAATTTTAAAATAATAATGATGCCAATCACTTAATATTTCTTACGGTACTATTTTTTAACCTTAGAGGGATCATTTAGAAAAACAGTACTGTGTAAGGTGGATAATTATTTGATATTTAATTTCTTTTATTTTTTTGAAATTATTTTATTTCTGTGTAATTTGCCTAAATTAAATTAACAATTTTGTTAATTAGCATTAATGATGCCATTTTTAGAGTTTTTCTGATTTTATAATTATGTGTCTCTGTCTTCTTATGTACACAGAGACATTTGGAATGGCATTCACCTAATAGTAATAATAGTTATTTCTGGAGAGTAGGATAGATTTTAGGTGATTTTAAAATTTTCTTCTGTGCGCTTTACTACATTTCTTTAATTCCATAATGAGAGTATGTATTAGTTTCACAGTATTAATAAATCCATTTAAAAATGTGATCAGCCAGAATGTTGCCCATATCCTGAAGTGAGGCTCACAAATATCTCATTTCCTCTTTCCGCAGCATTGATCAGAGACTATTCCAAGGAGAACTAGATGATAATGCAAAAAGCCTTTAGTTCATTCTCAAAGAAAATAAATGTCAAAATATTTTCACGTTTTCTCACAGTATTATCAAAACTTATTGAAATGCTAAAAGGTTTCCATTGTCTTTTTAGTCTCTATTCCATTTATTTCCACTCTGATCTATATTATTTCCTTCCTTCTTCTGACTTTGGGCTTCATTTATTCTTTTTCTCTAGTTCCTTTGTATGTAAGGTTAGATTATTTATTTGAGATTTTCTTGTTTCTTGAGGTACATCTACATTGCTATAAACTTTCTTCTTAGTACCTCTTTTGCTATATCCCATAGATTTTGGTATGTCGTATTTTCATTTTCATTTGTTTTCCCATCAACAAATGAATGGATAAAGAAGATGTGGTATACACATGACACTGGAATACTACTCAGCCATAAAAAGGATGAAATCTTGCCATTTGTGAAAACATGGATGGCCTTTGAGGGTATTATGCTAAGTGAAGCAAGTCAGACAAGAAAAACAAATATCATATGGTTTCACTCATATGTGGAATATAAAATACAAACAAACAAAATAAATGAATCAACCAACCAACCAAACGAACACCAATTACCCAAATATGGAGAATAGAGTAGTGGTTACCAGAGGGGAATGGGTAGAGGGAGGGCAAAATGGGTAAAGGGGATCAGAAGTATGGTCACGATGGAAACGAAAATTTTGCTGGTGAGCATGCTGTAGTGCATAGAGAAGTAGAAGTAGAAATATAATGTACAGATGAAACTTAAACAACAACAACAACAAAAGTAAAGCACCTGAAGATGGACTGAAGTCTTAGCCTTTAAGTTTCTGTAAAGAAAATCTACATTTAAAGAAAAAAAAGTTACAGAAATGCAATTTCAATGACTATCTCATTCACGTGTTTAGCTTTACTTTTTTTTATTTTTTAAATTTGGGAATTCGTGTATTCTCTTTAGAAGCTGAAGAACACTGCAGATAATGTCCAAAGAAAAAAGAGCCTATACTCATAGGAAATATTTCATACTACTTAAGAGGGTCCATGGGATCTGTGAAGTTGATCTGCTGGCACCAGATGACAATCCCTTTTGTGTGCTACATGTCTCTGCAAGTAGTGGCATTTGTTTCCAAATGTAAACATTGCCACCCGCTTCATATTGTATAGTGGTGTCACTCATGTACATTTCCATAAATCTGAGGATAACAACTATCATCAAAAGCATTAGGTTCACATGTCAAGAATGACACATGGAATCAATAACTGGAATAAAGATGTATAGCACACAAGAAAAAAAAGTTTCTAGACTGTGTGTCAGAAGCTGGGCTTGGCGTGCAGCTGGGGAGCACCCCGCAATGCACACCCTGCACCGGCGTGGCAGGGCAGCGGGGCTGGGGGTGTGGGTAGCCGATGGGGAACTTCCCGGGGGCCAATGGCTGCCCCCTAGCAGTGAGACTTCCCGGGGCCAATGGCCACACGCTAGCCATATGGCTTGGTGCTCCGACCGGCCGTCAGGCCTCTCTCTGCCTCTGAGGTGGGAGAGCAGGGTTCAGAACATTGGTCCACCAGAGACCTCCCAGCTCCATGTAATATCATATGGCTAAAGCTCTTCCACAGATCTCCATCTTAATGCTAAGATCCAGCTCCAATCAACGAACAGCAAGCTACACTCTATGCCAAAAAACTAGGAAGAGAGAAGCACATCCCCACCCATTAGCAGAGAGGCTGCCTAAAATCATAATAAGGTCACAGACACCTCAAAACACACACCAGACACGGTCTTGCCCACCAGAATGACAAGATCCAGCCTCATCCACCAAAACACGCACCAGTCCCCTCCACCAGGAAGCCTACACAACCCACTGAACCAACCTTAGCCACAGGGGACAGACACAAAACACAAGGGGAACTATGGACCTGCAACCTGCAAAAAGGAGACCCCAAACACAGTAAGGTAAGCAAAATGAGAAGACAGAGAAACACACAGCAGATGAAAGAATAAGGCAAAAACCCACCACACCAAGCAAATGAAGAGGAAATAGGCAGTCTACCTGAAAAAGCATTCAGAGTAATGATAGTAAAGACCATCCCAAATCATGGAAATAGAATGGAAAAAATTCAAGAAATGTTTAACAAGGACCTAGAAGAACTAAAGAGCAAACAAACAATGATGAACAACACAATAAATGAAATTAAAAATTCTCTAGAAGGAATCAATAGCAGAATAAATGAGGCATAAGAACGGATAAGTGACCTGGAAGATAAAATAGTGGAAATAATTACCACGGACCAGAATAAAGAAAAAAGAATGAAAAGAATTGAGGACAGTCTCAGAGACGTCTGGGACAACATTAAACACACCAACATTCGAATTATAGGGGTCCCAGAAGAAGAAGGGAAAAAGAAAGGGACTGAGAAAATATTTGAAGAGATTATAGTTGAAAACTTTCCTAACATGGGAGAGAATATAGTCAATCAAGTCCAGGAAACGCAGAGTCCCATACAGGATAAATCCAAGGAGAAACACGCCAAGACACATATTAATCACACTAACAAAAATTGAAAACCAAAAAAGAAAAAATATTAATAGCAGGAGGGAAAACCAACAAATAACATACAAGGGAATCCCCATAAGGTTAACAGCTGATTGTTCAGCAGAAACTCTGCAAGCCAGAAGAGTGTGGCAGGACATATTTAAAGTGATGAAAGGGAAAAACCTGCAACCAAGACTACTCTACCCAGCAAAGATCTCATTCAGATTCGACGGAGAAATTAAAACCTTTATAGACGTGCAAAAGTTAAGAGAATTCAGCACCACCAAACCAGCTTTACAACAAAAGCTAAAGGAACTACTCTAGGCATGAAACACAAGAGAAGAAAAAGACCTACAATAACAAACCCAAAATAATTAAGAAAATGGTAATAGGACCATACATATCGATAACTACCTTAAATGTAAATGGATTAAATGATCCAACCAAAAGACATAGACTGGCTGAATAGATACAAAAACAAGACCCATATATATGCTGTTTATAAGAGACCCACTTCAGACCTGGGGACACATACAGACTGAAAGTGAAGGGATGGAAAAATATATTCCATGCAAATGGAAATCAAAACAAAGCTGGAGTAGCAACTCTCATATCAGACAAAATAGAATTTAAAATAAAGACTATTACAAGAGACAAAGAAGAACACTACATAATGATCAAGGAATCAATCCAAGAAGAAGATATAACAAATTGCACCCAACATAGGAGCACCTCAATACATAAGGCAAATACTAACAGTCATAAAAGGGGAAATCAACAGTAACACAATCATAGTAGGGGACTTTAACACCCCACTTTCACCAATGGACAGATCATCCAAAATGAAATTAAATAAGGAAACACAAGCATTAAATGTTACATTAAAAAACATGGACTTAATTCATACTCAGGATATTCCATCCAAAAACAACAGAATACACTTTGTTCTCAAGTGCTCATGGAACACTCTCCAGGGTAGATCATATCTTGGGTCACAAATCAAGCCTTGGTAAATTAAAGAAAATTGAAGTTGTATCAAGTATCTTTTCTGACCACAACGCTATGAGACTAGATATCAATTACAGGAAAAAAAATCTGTAAAAAATACAAACACATGGAGGCTAAACAATACACTACTAAATAACCAAGAGATCACTGAAGAAATCCAAGGGGAAATTTAAAAAATACCTAGAAACAAATGACAATGAAAGCACGGCAACCCAAAACCTATGGGATGCAGCAAAAGCAGTTCTAAGAGGGAAGTTTATAGCAATACAATCCTACCTCAAGAAACAAGAAACACCTCAAATAAACAACTTAACATTACACC